>NC_088690.1:27290000-27915000 GCF_028017835.1 Emys orbicularis
TTGAGTTAAGTTTCCTATCTGAGTAAGGTTTAAGTCCCCTGTGAGAAAGGGAAATGCAGCTTTTTAAATGTGCAAATGAGGGGAACTGCTATGGCAGGTTTTGTGTCATTTACAAATCAAAAAATATTGAAGGATTAAGATATTTAGAGGAACAATCCATAAAATGTTTGACAGTGAATTGTGATGGGAGGTTGTTTGTTTGTTTATTTTAATTAGAGATGAGGCAGAGCTCAAAATTCAGAATAGGATCCAGGTTTGGATTCTGAACGGTCCTAAAGTTCGAGTGTTCGGATCTGAGGATTTGGTTGAGGCCATCTCTATTTTTAAAGGACTGAAAGTGATTTAAATTTTCAAGTAGGATCATTTGTGTATAATAATAAGTGCTTGAAGAGGTGAGATATAAAGGTTCAGTCATTCTCTTATACTAGATCATTACAATCCTGGAAATACTCAGCATTCGTTTTTAACTGATACTGAAGATCTCTGTGTAAGCTCCAAAGCATGTCTCTTTCACAAACAGAAGTTTGTCCATTAAAAGTTATTACCTCACTCACCTTGTCTCACTGTTACCTCAGTTATTCTGTCCCTTCAGACTCATCTGGAGGTAATACAAAATTAATACCGCCTGCTAGGACAAACAAAGCAAAGCGATTTACAAACAAGAACTGACCCAGTGTAGAGGCAGTCTTCAGTGGCACTGCCTATACCATAGAGGCACAGGATAGCTCTTCGGATGTAAGAAAGCATTCAAAACTCAGTCAGGTGCCCAGTCTCTGGAGGGTGGTGCTGCTCCAGCAACTTTCTGGCAGCTTATCTGTGCAGTGGAACGGGTGTCAGTGCTTGAAAAGCTGCATCACCATCTTCCAAGGGACAAGGGAGCCAAAGGAAAAGCTGCAAAAAGAATAATTACTCAGGGATGGCTTGAGAGGGAGTGAAAGTCACAGAATGGTTAAGAATGGAAAGGGTAGCAGCAGCAGCACGTTTACCTGACCAGAACAGATCCAAAAATTGGCCCTTGTGTGCACCAACCCAAAGAATTTCTTTTATCTTTTCATTTGATGGGCAGAAGTTCAGAGAGAAAAAATAGGAGGAATTTCCCCAGAGCATAAGTGCAAAAAACAAAAAGAAAAAAGAAATGGTCAGAATTTGTTCGGGCACAATAACATTTAAAAGGACTGCTTGGGGCTGAGAACCCAGCCATCTCCAGTCTTACGTGATTTGAGCAGGGATAGCACAAGCCCAGCATTTCCAGATGTTCAGAAGCCTTTTCAAAATGAAAACATACTTTTCTACAAATTCTAGAGGGTAGATTGTGCAGCTCTTATTCACACTGCTGAACACCCACACAAGACAGACTGTTTACGTCAGTGGGACTACTCGTGTAAGTGTTCACCAAGGTAAATAAGGGTTGCGCAGTCTGGCCCTGGATGTTCTGAAAACATTCTTGGAGCTTTTAAAACATAAGGGCCTGATCCTCAGCTGGTGTAAATGAATTCTAGCTCAGATATTGTTCTAAATTAATGTTAGCTCTATTGAAGCCAGTGGAGCTAAACCAACTTACATCACGTAAGTATCTGGCACTATTTATTACATCACCTAAGTATCTGGCCCTATTTATCCATTATAAACATTGATGCATTGTTCATCCTCTCAAATCTCCAAAAGCTCTATAATGTTTCTGCCATAGGGTTATATATTTCTGAAAACAGTATTGTTCACCTGTGCTGTGGGTCATATTTTCAGTCAGCCTTAAGGCAGTTTCCAGTTTGTATCCTCATTTCCATACACGCAACTAATTGCAGTGACCAAAGTGTCTATGCACAAGTTGTGTTCCCAAAATACATGCAAATCTGTGTGTTCAGATTGTGCAGTTGGGTGCCCACGGTCTGATCTGATCACGTAAAATGCATGCATGCTTATATTTCATGCTGGAAATCAGTTTGCCACACAAAATGAGTGGCTCATGATAACAATTTGACCCTGGATAGATTTCAAAAGATCACAATACCATTTAATTCTCAGTTTCTCACTGGGTCATAATTTCAGTGCAGGGATGCTGTTTTTATCACAAACACGCACATACACCTCAGTGAATGTGGGAACCCACATTTACCTTTTTCTGTTTGTTTGAAGTATTGTAGCCATCTTGGTCCATGATATGAGAGACACAAAGTAGGTGAAGTACCTACCTTGTCTTTCTTTCTTCTGTTTCTCAGTCATTGCTCTAAAGAGAGACCACTTTATTACAAATGTAGGTGCAATTAAATCCATAATTGCACACTGAAATAAGTGGCCTGATTAACAAAGGAGCAAAACACCCACAGTCGCAAGTGAATTTAACAGTTGTTGGAGGTGCTCAGCACCTCTTAAAATCAGGCCAGTTAATGAGGTTTTTAATTTAGGTTCCCCGTGTTTGAAAATTTTCACCATCATGTTTTGCCTTGAAGCAAACACCCTAACTCCAATATATATGTGTGTGTGTTTATTGGCTGTAAGGGGAAAGAGGGAACAGATTGGTATGCTATAAGGTCGTAAGAAGCACAGTCAGCATATAGAGAAACAACAGCAGTTTTGTTGAGACAGTTTCTCTCACATGATGCCATTGGGTTTTTGCTTTTTGAAGGTTATACTTTTAAATAGCAGCTGTTTATCCATTTGTGAACAAGACACTGCCAAATTTTGCACAAGAATATGTGCACATTCCCTAGAAGTAAGACCCCTCCATTATGAATGATGGTATGTCAAATGTCACCAGAAATCTTAAATATCTACTTCTGCTGAGAAAATAGTGCACTTGATGGATATGAAAGTATTAAATCCAAACTACAATGGTATTTCTGAATCCATTAGCAACAAGCACCCAGGAGGATGCTGTAGTTGACTTAAAGACAACATTGTATGTGATATGAATGCCAATTTCCTAGAGAGAGATGGAATAGTTGTGCCTCCATTTCAGCCTGACTAACCTCCCAAATTCCAAGTTCACAATGGTGTTTCAAGCCAATGGGGCAAGCGTTGCCAATTAATTTAGTATTATATATTACTCCTGGAAAGGAAACTTCATGCAGCTGGGGTTTCCAAGCATGAAACCATTACGACTTACAAGAGCAGCACAGTAAATCAAGTGTTTCAATACATGTGCAAGGTCATTCTTGGAAAGGCCATTGCCTGTACATATGTATCCAAGAATTACATTCATAGGTTGGGAGCTCACTGAATTGGATGTAGCTCACTTGGGAAAAAATATCCCTTTGAAATACCATCTGCTGAGGGAGTAACATCCTTTTTGTCTTAGGTAACCACCTAGGACCAAACTTGATCGATGTACTTACCTTTAATCTTATTTATTTATTTATTAAATTTCTAAATGTGCCCGTTTGTGCTTCTCAGCATCAGGCACATTATTTAATAAAACATATATACTGTTGTACTCTCATTTACATCATTTGTATGGAGTAGCTTCACTGACTTCCATTAACCTGTCTCTTTTCAGTTTATCTTTGCAGTCACAGCAATGATGTGTCCATGGCTAAGCCACTCCTAGTCTTCTGATTTCTTTGGAACAACCTCCTTGATCTGATATCTATGATCCCAGATAATTGAATTCATCTACAACGTGACTGTTAATAATGATGTCTGCTTGCCTCAGGTTTTTGTTAATTGTGTCTGTGCATGCATTTCATTTTTGCCTCATTCAGGGATAGTCCATATTCTTCACTAGGTGTTTGAACAGACTCCAACATTTGTTGCATTGCATCAGTGGTTGTAGAAAGAGCATCTTGTCATCAGCATATCTGAGGTCATTTAAGAGCTGTCCACCAATGGAAATCCTAGCTCCACCCACATTGTGAAAACCTTCCATGGCTAGTCTCATAATAAATTCTGTGTATATGTTGAAAAAGCTCAGGGACAGAATAGACCCTTGTCTCACACCGTACCCAGTGGAAAACCACTTGCTATTACGTACTGTTCACACTATGGTCTGCTGTTGACAATAAAGACTAATGATGAGTTTGAGGAGATGCTTTGGAATCTCCATGTTGGCCAATATCCTCCAAAATAGTCATGTTGGATGGTATCGAACACTGTTGAGTTGTCAATGAAACAGATCAATGGGTGATTATCCTCCTTGCATTTTTCAGTGATGTGACAGATCTTCGTGATTTGATCAAGTGTGCCTTGTCCCACTCTGCTTCTGTCATCTCTTCATGTGATCACAGATTGTAGAGATCAGAACTTTGTTCATGTGTGATATCAGGAAGATATGTCCTGTCTCCTGTCTTTTGTAAAGTCATCCATACATCCTTGCAAATTTTCCACATAAGATCAATACCATGGTCACCAATCACTTTTAATAATTCTGCTGTACTCTTATGTACCCCAGTGCTTTCTCAGGCTTCATTTTCACAATAAAATGCACCACTTCCTCTCATAAGATTGATGGCTGTGGATCTGTACTCTTCTCTGACATCCAGCATTGTAAGATGGCTCTAATGAGGCATACGTATTGACACAGCAATCTCTCCACCAGCATATGATATGATCATTGTCACTGAAAACTTTACCATTATGATCTTTTATTCTGTTTGATCATGAGAAAAACTTTTTGATAAGAAGTCTGACCACTGTAAACATATTATTATTATTATTACTCTCTTCATAATTCTCAAGTTTTGCGCATTTTGCTTTTATGTATTCACTGTAGTCTCATCTACCTTTGGATCTGTCTTCTCAGTTCCTTGTATGCTCACTTTTTGCAATGTATGCTTTGGTGGCTTCCAGAGTTCATTTGGATCATTCTCCTCTTTCACCTGTAACAATGCCTCAAACCCATTCTGGACAAATCTAGCAACAGTGGCCCTTCCAAATATCTTGTCTTTTTAAGTTTTAATTTTTTGTTTGAGGCTGGTAGTTAAGGGTCTGACCCACAGTCTGCATTCAGAAACAAGTCTTTGTCCATTGGATACTCAATCTCCAATGTTGCTGTATCATTGCATAGTTGATTTGGTTCTTTGTCTAGGATGTTGGATGAAAACTGTATTTGTAATGCCCGGCTGATTAGAGCAGAAGAATTCAGCTAAACTTCTTCCTCTCTCATTTTGTAAATCTAAACCATTGTTTCTCATTACTTCTTTGAGAGTTACATTTTCAACTTTTGTATTCAGGTCCCCAATTACAAGGGGTATTGCTTGGTATTTTAATAAGTGTCTCTTCAAGCTGGTCATAGAACTCATCAATTGCATCGTCATCAGCTGATGTCAAATGAGTTAACCTGTAAGATCAATATATTGACTGGCTTTGCTCAAAGATGAATTGTGATGATTCTATTGCTGATTTGGTTATGTCCAAGCAATCACTTTGTTAACTCCTTGGATAAGATAAAAGCAACCCAATATATCTCCCATTTTCTCGGATTCTGAGTAGTACACTGTATATCCATCCATCATTATGAAATGACCTCTACTATTTCATCACATCTATCAATTCTTTGGTCACAATGCTGAGATTCCCTTGATGCATACTCCTCACCGTCCATGTTCCTGCTCTGATTTGTTTACGAAGTTTCAGGTCATTCTTTTCCTTGGTGCAAACAGGCACTGTACTTCCCAAAGGATTTGATATAGCAGCATCATAACTGCCATCTGTACTCCTTAATGGCAAGGAGTACAATTTGTTGCACCTTCTGACCTGGAGATCTCATGGCACCCCCACACATGGATCAATGCTTTGCCTCTGTTCTGTCATGCTTTCTCTCATCAGAGCTGAGGCTGGCTTCCCATTGCCTTCCCTCTGGTTTGTGGAAGCTGTTGGTTAAATCCATGATTTAACCTATGACTTTACTCTTCTGCCTTTGATGGCATTTCCTCCAGCAGGGGTCCCACTATCTCTTCCATGTGCTCAGCCTTCCAAAGCCAATTGGGACTTCCTGAGGCTTGATGAGATACTTGAATGCTACTCAGCGCCCATCATCTGTGAGTCACAGATAGTATTGTCCACTGCCATTAAGGTAGCACTTATCAGTGCAGGTGATGACCAAAAGAACGTAAATAGGCCCTTTATAATCTCATGGTGGCCCAGAGCCTGAGCCTAAGAGGAGAATGGCGGTTAGTTATTAGTAAACTCTTTCAAGCCAGCCCAAAGGGGATTTAAGCTGAGTTTGAATATTTGGCTATCAATTCACTGCAGCTCTAGCAAGAAGGGGAAAAAAACGTAGTAAATGACTAACATATGTGCAGAGAGCAGGACCCTTAGCTCTAGAGGTACTAATAAGTATGACTTTTTGTGCAATTTTTTTTAAAAAGAGGTCAGTGGAATTTAACAAACAAGGCACCAACAGGCTTCCTGTTACTTGTAATTACATGAATGGGCAATCTTTCATTTTAATAGGTCACATACCTTTGGGGGGGGTAATTGCTGCTGCTAAGCACACAAAAGTGTTAAGTAAAATGGCAAGCAACTACCACTTCAAAATTTAAGCATAAGCACTGAATGAAATTTATATACATACAGGGACAAATCCTTCCCTCAACTCTGTAGGTGCAAAGGGCCTGCTGGCAGCAGAACTGGTGCCATTTAGTTGCGGGGGAGAAATATAAGGATTAAAAGGGATGTGTAAAGGAGGGTGTGCCCTGCCTGCAAGGTGTGAAGCACAGTTCATTGGAGGCACACTGTGTGGCATTGCACAGGGGGTGTTTAAAGCAGGGTAAGTGAGAGGCCAGAGAATCCTCCACTGTGCAGATCTTCCTGTCCTCACTCTGAAAATCAGAGAGCACTAGGACTGCAGAGGCTACTGCAGAGCTTTTGTGGGACAGTTCTGCTGCAGCTGGGAATTGATCCTTCCCTCTTGGAAAATATTGGAGCTAGGCAGTGGGGGAATTAATCTGGAGTATTCATTCTACATAAAACACTTACATAAAGATGTATATTGTACAAAAAGACACCCATGCATTCTAGAAATAAAGTTCAGGCTTCTTTTATGAAGGACGACATGACAGGGGGAAGGAATACTGAGCAAAACTTATTTGACCTCTTGCCAGTACAAACCACCTTACCCTGATCTTTTCCATGGGCATTCTGGATATATAAACCTTGGATCAGTAAGGTTGGAGACAATTATAGAAGCCCCTTTCCCTTTTATTGCTACACAATAGCTTTCTTTATAATTACTACAGCTATGGAATAACTTGATTACAATTAGCTTTAACTGCATTATCCCTTCCCCCTCCCCCAAACCTTCAGCTCCAGCTTGTAGCTGAGTCTGGTTAAATAACAGAGAGAGGTGGGGGAAAGGGGAAGCTACCGATTAAGTAATTCTTATTCATGAAACTTACTGGGTACACTCAGTGTAATATTTTAGATATACAGCACAAGATAGTAGCTTAATTCTGCTGTAAGTCATTGTATTTCATAAAATTATCATCGCTCAGCACCGGTACTGAACAATTATAAGAAAACATGTCACCACTGTAAATAATTTTTAAAATGTCAACACTTCCTTAATAAGCCTATAACAGTACATTTTTAAAAGGTTAACACTGAGCTTCTCATCTCAGGGAGTTTCGGTAGCTTGGGGAAATTTATTAATGGGATCTAGATGGAGCCCTTCACTTCTTGGCCACCACTTTGAATCTGGACCTGGCTGGTCTGAAAGCTACCAGATGACAGCTGTTCAGGGGCCTTTGTGAAGTGAGCTGGAAGTCTCTCTCAGTTCAGCTCCTTCTGGACAGGTGCTCACATTACTCACAGAAACCACTATCACAACTGAAACTAATTGTCATCCTTCTTGTCAGTCTCAGCAGAAAAGGATGAAACGCACTTGGAGATTAGTCAACCACTCTTCATTTTTAAAGAAAGGGCTAAAGTCACATCTACTGTGTATTTGATGATGCTTTTTGTTGAGATTTATGCTCCATTTATTTGGGGGGGGGGCAGTTATGAAATTGTCCTGCATAAGAAACAGTGTGAGACTTCACTGGCCCTGGGGGAACACTGGAGTGGAGATGCCTCTGGGCACAACCTCTCCCAGTGCTGCTCTGTACATATGGGGAGTAAACAATGAGTTCCATCCACCGGGCTGTAGTGGATTGTTTCCACATGCTCTACCAGCCCTGCTCTGCAGGCCACTGAGAAGGAGGGATGGGGCTATGACTTCACCTCTGTCTCTTCCAGGCCCCTTTTTCAGCATCAAATTCCCAGGGAGGAAGCCAACAGCAAGCAATTTCTGTTTGCCTTAGAACATATAATCATTGGACTGGAAGGGACCTCGAGAGGTCATTTAGTCCAGTCCCCTGCACTCAAGGCAGGACTAAGTATTATCTAGACCATCCCTGACAGGTGTTTGTCTAATCTGCTCTCAAAAATCTCCAGTAATGGAGATTCCACAACCTCCCTAGGCAATTTATCCTAGGGCTTAGCCACATAGGGCTGCTCCTGTAAGTGTAAGGGCTAGTCTACACTGGCAACGCTAAAGCGCTTCCGCTGCAGTGCTTTAATATGGCTTGTGTAGTCACGGCAGAGCGCTGGCTCTAAAAAACCACCTCCACGAGAGGCGTAGCTACCAGCGCTGCTGCACAGTTTACACTGGTGCTTTAGAGCGCTGAAACTTGCTGCACTCAGGGGAGGTGTTTTTTCACACCCCGAGCGCGAAAGTTGCAGTGCCGTAAATTGCCAGTGTAGACAAGCCCTAAACCATGCAAACAGAGGGAGACCTCTTTTGCACCACTGTGCACCAAGGCATTGCACAATCTGGCCCTGTGTGATGATAACTTACATTTTTTTTATCCCACACTGAAAGAACATCAGTGATGGCTGGTGCTGGGCTAGCGTTTATTATTAGTCCCTCGCCAGAGAGATGGTTGCCCCAAGCTGGGGTTGAGGCTCACTGCTGGGACTGCATGAGAAAGCTTGTACTGTCGTCATTGCCGGTGCTGTACTCGCTGTCAACTAGCCACACTTCACCAGCATTCAGGGCCTGATCCTAAGAGGTTCTGAGCACCACCTGGCAAGCACAGAGCACCTTTGCCTCCCATAGAAGTCAGTGATTTATAACTTTTACTTTTCAATGAAAAATGTGGCGAATATTATAGACAAAAATTTGTAATAAAAAATGAAAGGCAACAGCTAACGCAGCTGCCTGCAAGTGCCACATAAAACCGCATCTGGAATACAATTGCCATTTAAAAACCAGTGGGGAAAAAGCAGGGCGCATCAGAAGAGGGCTTAAAATGGAGACCTTTTAAAAAACATAAAGAATGTGTAACACATAATCAACACTGATACAGTTGTACATGACATAAAACAAATTCCGTTTCAGTGGCTTGGTGGCATTAATAAACCACTCAGCTTTATGGGATCACCAGCCCCCCTCTGTGGAATTATGTGCTTTTCCACTGCACTGTAAAAAAACATTAAGACAGTTTTTCAATATTTTGTTATTGTTTGACCTACAGATTAATACGCCTCTCTAGAATTTGCATCTCCCTCATTGTCTTGGAACAAATTACAGCACAATAAATGATGTCTGAATGGAAAGCATTGTGCAGGTTTGGGGGGAGGGAGGTTTTCCACTTGCAGCATAGTTTTGACTTGCTCCTGCATCAGCAGAAATGATAAGAATAGAGAAGCTTAGTTATTGGAGCTTTGAGATTGCAATGAGCTTATAGATCAAAAGATATTTTTTTGCCCTAGTGTCCTTGGGTTGGGAGGAGACATTTGGGCTGCTAAATGTTAATTGCTAAATTAGTGAAATCTAAACCAAATATTTGCAACAGAATCTGAAACGACACAAGTTTTTCTGAATGTCATATTTAGTTTATACTCAGACCAAATTCATAGAACAATTTGTTTGGTTCCATGGTTTACAGGACAACTTAGGCACAGTTTGGGGCAACTTTTGGCCAACATATGGTTTACATTGAAATCAGGAAAAAATACTGTTTTGCATAGTTTTGATGTGGAAACCAGGTGAAGCTTGGCAGCTTTCTCTTTTATTTAGAGATGGTGGGTTATTTCCATCTAAATATCAATCTCATTCTGAAGCTTGGCAAAATGGCAGTTAGAGACTTTGGGAAGAGAAGAAGAACAATTGAGAGACTGGGAAGAGAGAAAGGAGATTGGGGCCAAGTAGGGTGACCAGATGTCCCGATTTTATAGGGACAGTCCTGATATTTGGGGCTTTTTCTTATATAGGTGCCTATTACCCCCCACCTCCTGTCCCACTTTTACACACTTGCTATCTGGTCACTCTAGGGCCAAGGAAAGAAGTTGTGTGAGAAGAGATGGCAGGAGGGAATCCCCCAGTTTTTATCTGAGGAATGAAAGTCAGGCTTAGAGCAGATAGAGCAAGGAAAAGCTAGTAGGAACATTGTATAGTGTAAGGAAGCAGGAGATGTGAGAGACAAAACCACTAGGGACTCTGGAGGGGAGGAAAAGGTGAAATGACTGGGATCTATGCAGAGGGAGAAAAAGGCAGTTGGTGTGAGGGAGTCAGGAAGCTGTCAGGGAACCTGTGTGGGAGAGTGGTGCACAGGCAGTGTAAGCAGGGCATGACTGGAAAGTCACTAGGGGCTATATGCAAGGGGGAGAAGAAGAAGAAAGATCAGGGATGGAGCCAAGAGGCTGTGGAAGAACAAAAAGTGACATGGGGAGCAGCAGACTGGGCTAATTCTTGGATCTCCCTTTTGTGCCCTGGTTGATAGATTGAATTAATAAGGAGAGACACTGAAAAATTAAAACAAAAAAACAAGGAAATGAAACATGTATGGATGCAAAACAGTCCTTAACTACATGTGTTTAATGATCATAGGAATTTATTATATAATGCTTATAGCTACAGTCATGCTCATGGGATGAATGATTTTCACAAAATAAAAACAGCTGTGGGGAAATTTTCTCAAACTGTAATAGTAACAATAAAAGCAGTAAAATTAAAAGATGTACCTTGAAATATTATTCAAGCTGACAGTCCATATGCAACTATCTTTTATGCCAGATATGGCTCAATTAAAATGCAATTACAAGTACAATATTTGCTTCGTATTTTGTGAATGCTCTGAGAATCGCAGTGTGCTCCAATACAAGTTTGTCTTTTTAATGAGCTGTGGGTTCTTCCATGAATGTGTATCTTAATAAGGCCTACACATTACGCCCTTTATGGGACAGGGAGGGTTCTATGCAAAGATGGCACTACAACAAGGCTGTAGGGGAAGAAGGATATGAAAATGAGGCACAGTGATATATAGTAAAGTACCACAGAACTTAATGCAGGAAGTGATATGGTGTTCTAGAAAGGATATGTCACTCCAGGAGTCCTCACTCTAGTATGACAGTTTGGTTTCATTTAAGAAAATTGTCACAATTATTATAAAGGGTTTCCAATGGTTACCACAAAGTGGTATCTGAGATACTATGGTCATTTCCTTTCTTGAAATACATGGGGTAATTGTGACACCTTGGACACTATTCTATGTTAGAGTAACAGTTGGCAAAACTTAACCTTTTAAAGATAACCACTGCATGTGTCTAATGACTTTTTCAATCTCCTGTCTTTTTGTAGCAGTTCTGATCCTTTCTTTGTTTTTGTTTCCATCATTATGTCATTAATATAATCCCACTGAGGCCTTCTCAAATAGAATTAGAACAGCACTTAACTACCGGAATTAAAATGACAAATATCACAGGTTTTTATCCGGTTGATCTTATCTAAGCTTTTCTGTGTATGAACTTGAATAATCTTGAATCTGTGACTTTTTACATTTTCCAAAGACTTGAAGAATTGTTTTTTTCTATGCTTATTTTCTGCTTTTTTGCTCAAAGTAGGATATTTCTTTTTTGGCAATATACATGCCATCATGGGGCTTAATCCACTTCTCACTCTCCTCATTTTCCGCCACCCTCCCTTACCAAATTCTTATATTCAACTAAGCACTAGTAATACACTCATTCAGATAAAATAAAACCCAACCCAAACCTCTACCTTTGATTCAACCCAAGCTAAATTGTTCAGGTTCAGATATCTTCAGTTAACCTTTTTATACAAAATGTCTGTCTGTCAGCCCCCTCCCCCCCCTTACACTTCCAGGTTCCCAAATGGGAAGACTGGGAGTAGAAATGGTAAAATATCGAAGGAAAGGTTGTTCTCCTGATACTACTGTCCTGACCTTCAAAAGTAGTATGAGAAATAACATGGAAAATGCATGTATGCGACACTTCCAGCTCACTTTTTCAGACTCAAGAGATTTGGCTATAGAGATAAATTCAATGGTGAGTCTAAGTGATTCTATATAGGGAATATGAGGAGACAATTTACATCTTCTTTCCTCCCTCTGTACTCAATTAAACTATCTTAGACTTATGGTCTTAGATTCACTCATATTAACACTATTGTAATTGCTGCTTTCCCCTTTCATATCCCCTCTGAATTTGCCCTGCTGAGTCTGAATGAATGCAAAGGAGTGTATGTAAGTGTAAGAGAATATAACTTTCATCACCTCTGGGTTTAGTTCTTAGTCTGGGTAAAGATCATGAAGAATCTCAACAACTGAGTGCCTATCTGAACCAACCCTCTGAACCTTTTGAGTTTGACCAATCACTTCTCTGCACATTTGTATTTGATACTTAAGAATCTGTATGGAAGAGGTAGACAGCAGTTCTGCCTTAAACAGTTAACTAGTGTTAGATGTTTTCTTGCCTTATGAAGATAATTTCCATTCTTATGTTGTTCCCCCAGTGTGACCTAAGAACAACTTTGTATCAACTGGCAGAGGGCACAAGGGCTACATGGAACTGACAGCAATCCCCTGGGTCAGATATATGCATTCACTGAAGGCTGTCATGTGAGGTCTCTACTGAAAGCCAGTAGCCCGCTGGTCAACATAATCATTGTGAAATGTATAGATAGATAATATTTAAGGAGTTATGTGTCTAGACTAAAACTTATGTCCTGGAGGCAGTAACAAGGAGATGATATGTCTTGGAGAGGCTCCTTTCAGGGAGGGAGTAACAGATTCTGATCTCCCTGTTGAGTCACTCCACTTCAGTGGTGATCTATCTGGACACTGAGGCTTCCCTCTTTTGTTGATTTCTAAATCAGCAGAGATACTCTGTTTACACAAAGGAAAAGAGGACTGTTCTGATATATCTACAGGTACCAAGAGACCCCCCCTGTATCCTTCACTGAGGAGGTAAGCTAACAGAATGTTTCTCAGGTGACTGGAAGAGAGGGTAAAAAAGAACAGGAGTACTTGTGGCACCTTAGAGACTAACAAATTTATTAGAGCATAAGCTTTCGTGAGCTACAACCCACTTCTTCGGATGCATATAGAGTGAAACATATATTGAGGAGATATATATACACACATACAGAGAGCATGAACAGGTGGGAGTTGTCTTACCAACTCTGAGAGGCCAATTAAGTAAGAGAAAAAAAACTTTTGAAGTGATAATCAAGATAGCTCAGTACAGACAGTTTGATAAGAAGCAAGTGTGAAAATACTTAACCCTTGTAAGTATTTTCACACTTGCTTCTTATCAAACTGTCTGTACTGAGCTATCTTGATTATCACTTCAAAAGTTTTTTTTCTCTTACTTAATTGGCCTCTCAGAGTTGGTAAGACAACTCCCACCTGTTCATGCTCTCTGTATGTGTGTATATATATCTCCTCAATATATGTTTCACTCTATATGCATCCGAAGAAGTGGGTTGTAGCCCACGAAAGCTTATGCTCTAATAAATTTGTTAGTCTCTAAGGTGCCACAAGTACTCCTGTTCTTTTTGCGGATACAGACTAACACGGCTGCTAATCTGAAACCTGGAAGAGAGGGGGGAATATTTAGGTTCACACCAGTGTAGGAAAAACCCTCTTTACCTGGGCCAGGTGGAGCAGCAGGAACAGCAGCAGCACAGCAGACTTCAGTCTCTCATGGCACCCCATGGTAGCAGGCTGGTAAGAACAGGGAATGGGAGGGACACCACCCCTTGTAGCTGGCCGTGGGAGAAGCAGGTGTTTGGTAACAGAGGGGGAAGGGGACACAGTTTTGAATTGAGCTCAGAACCATAACAGACGAGTTGTTGGGGGAGCAGAAGCAGGTGTTTTGTATCAGAAGAGGAAGAGGAGGGAGTTTCAAACTAATCAGAGTGGGGCCATAGCAGACCTGTGAGAACAGGAGGAGTGTCCCCCCATCTTTCTGCTTCCAGCAGGCCATAGCATGCATGTCAGAGCAGACAGTGGTGGGAGTTCCAAACCCAGCTCAGGGGGGACAGAGTGGGGCCATGGGTGACTGGGGGGTGGGGGTGGGTATCCTCACTGCATGTTCAAGACCAGAATGGATGGATCCCAGGGTGGTCTGACTATCTACGAAATGCATTCTCCTCTGCTGGGAAGTAACATGAATCCTGGGGCAGCAAAGGTTCCCAGTGGTGACCTAGCTGCATTCAGGGTGGGGAAGTCAACAGAGAATTAATTCAAGTCCTCTGGGTAATTGCTTCCAAAATTGTTTCCTCCGCACTAAAAGGCTTACCAGGTGCAGTGGGTTGCTCAGAGCCAGGACACTGGAACAAGCAGATTGTAGAACAGGAGATTGACATGGCTGACAGAAGTGTGAGTGGCACCTGAGGGAGGTTGTAGGGGCAGGGCATGAAAGTGAGTCCCTTCCATCCAGTGCTGTAATAGGTGTCTGTACAGGGGACTTGGGTGGGGTTCAAGGAACTTGCCCACTTTTCCACTCGGGGACCCTGTGGGGAACTAAGGGGGTCATTTATCCCTCCCCACTCCCATGGAGGGCAGGAGACACCAAACTTAACAGGATAGCGGAACTAGCAAATAGGCTCTGGGTAGGATCTGTTGCCGTTGGATCTGTGTCAGGAATGTCTGGGACTCACATACCTTCTACAGAAGCTAATGGCATTACACAGCTGTTGCAAGCTAACCTTCAGTTGTTGCAGCAGCTAGGAGCCTCCATGGGTGGGGGATCTGGAAGTGGAAATAATGGATACCCAGTGTGGACTGGAGTTTGGGAGACAGGAGGCAGGAGCTCTTAATTTAAAAGCATCCTACAACTTACCCACTGATAGGGAATGTGAATTTTTGGGATAGAATTTCTGCCTCAGGAGCAGCTGGGGGGCAACAGGGCACTGAGAGTATCCCGGTGATCAGTCACGAGCATGGTTATGCTGGAGTGAGTGACCCAATGAGAGTTCACTTTCTCAGTACTACTAAAGATGTAGCCATATCGTTACTGTTGCACAGGGAGGTGCTGACAAAGAGTAAGCTGGGGAATAACAAGTAGGGCAATGAAATGCCCAAGTGGCCAAGGGTGGCTAGAACATGGGAAAAATTGGGAAGCCACCTTCCTGATCTATGCAGGCATTATTTCAGAGGCTTACCCAGAAGAAGCCTAGTATTGGTCAAATATATGGACATAATCAGGAGAACATATAAGACCTGTGGGGGTCTGGTTTGGTTTAACTATGATGAACAGTTTAGATTGAGGTGGCAACACAACCTGGGATCCAGTGGGACATATCATGTATGCTGTGGTTAGAGTACATGACACCAACGGGGCCTGGATTTCACACTGACAGTGGCCTATTCATTTGCAGCAAACCCTCCTGAGGCCCATAATGACATTTGCTTGGCATTTAATGAAAGTGGTTGTTTTCATAGCATCTGCAAATTTAAGCATGCTTGTGAAATGTGCTTTGGGGTCCATGCAGCCCTCAATTGCCACAGCAGTCGGGGAAGGCCACACGGGGGAAACAGAATGGGGGTAAGTTAGCTGCCGCTTGCAGACCCCTGGAGGCAGCGTTCAGGAGCCAAGGCATGGTGTGGGAGGCGAGCTGCAAATGGGGGGGCTGGACAAGAGCACCATCTCCAATTAAGCTGGGGGTATTAAGGGTGATCCTTTGGAATTACCCTAACAAAATAGATGGTGCATATTTGTGGGATGGGTTTCCTGCGAGGTCTTGGATCCCCTTTACAGGGGAAAGAAGTCATGCGCTGTCCAAAAATGTGAAGTCCTTCATGGAAATGGATCATATTGTAAAGAAAAGATTATACAAGAATTAAAGAATAGGTTAGCAGGGCCATGCAATCATCTGCCTATACAGAACTTGTAGGTTTCTCCCCTAGGCTTTGTTCCTAAGAAAGTCCCAGGTGAATATTAAAGGGTTATTAAAAGTTATTAAAGGGAGCATTAGCAGATGTCTGGGAACCAGGCTAGGTATGGGGAAAGGCAGCCAAGCTAATTGCTAGCACCTCCTTGTGGTGGATGTCCAGTGCATGTACTCCATGGGGAAGGGATACAATGATCAGATAAAATGGATTGGAAAAGGATTTAAAAGACATATTCTTTAAAGGAGTGGAAACTGCGGGAATGGGGCTATTTGGGGCTTCTATGACGGGTACAGCATGGATTCAACCCCACCTTCTTTAGACTCATTTGGGGGGAGCAGGTGGCAAGATCCCAGCAGCATGTTGGCTGGGGACCAGGATGGGTAAAGGGGGAGGGTTGACAGCAGCCCCACACCCCAGGTATATGTAAATGATTATGATCATTATTACCTGTACTGTACACTTGTATCTGCCAGGTACTCCCTGACATTTAGGAATAAAGTTGCAGCCTAATTAAACCACATCCAGTGTCCCCTGTCCTTCTGGCATAGCTGGACAACTATATAATAATCGAGTCCTTTTGCAGCTAGGATAAATTAAATAAGGAGCTAAAGAAAAAGAATCTCTGAGGCTGAAATAGACTTTCTAGTTTTAGATACGTGGAGGTCTGCATAACTGTGACTTCAAACATAGCAGTAATTTAGAGCATCTGAATTGAATTAGCATATTGAAAAGCAGGGATTTTTGAGCAGATGTGTTGCATATATACTTCCTGTATTTCTGCTATTTTAAAACAATTGCATTAGAAGCACAACTATGAGCAGATTCTGATCATTATTTTTTCTTAAAACACTTAAAGTCATGCATGTGTTTATTTCTTCTTCAAAAAGGGTCCCTGTATGAATTCCACTTCCACAGGATAACTGGTTATGGAGTTGCATGCTCTTTCCATATGCCATCAATTGGGAATTAAGAATTATTTTGGTGTATTCAGATTTAGAGCTTCTATTATCCCTTTTATTTGATCATAATTCCCCAAGCACTTGCAAGATTTGACCTCTTTCTCTCTGCCACCAAATAAACATCATTTAATATTAAAACCTAACATTACTAAAATCACAGAGCAGCCCTATAAAAAGAGGAGCTGTGTAACGTATTCAGATCCTGCGAAGTATGAGGTCTAATCCTAATGGGGTGTCTGTTTTAAACTGGGTAAGTGACCAGTCTCCTTTAAGAGCAATATTTTGCCAAGCCACTGTGCAAGTACATTGTGGAAAGAGAGACAGCAAAAAAGCACACAGGGACGCATGCTGCACCATTCCAAGTGGTGGGGCTCTCTGGTCTCGGTCTTCTGTATCCATAAAAACACTCACATCTTTTTTTAAGATTAAATAGACCAGGAGCAATTACAGCCTCCATCTCTCTTCCCCCATGTCACGTCCCTACCCTAGTCCAAGATCCAGTTCCATACAGAGCTATCTGGCCTCTCTTCCTGGTCTCCAGCTTCCCTCTTCCAGTTCTAATCATCTTTTTCATTGTCTTCCAGGCCTTTGAGATTCTCCCTCCCTCTAAAGATTAATTGTAGGTGCTGCTGTATCTCTGATGAACACCAGTGCCTCCTTATTTACTATTCTTATGTTACTGCTCACTCTGCCCCTTGATGTGCCCCAAACCGTACTGCACACCAAGGCACACACAACTTGAAAACAAAGTGACTCAGTTTCAGCAGAGATTCAACCTGACTTCAGCTAAGCTTTAAAAAGTGGCGTGTAAGTGTGGAACCTGAAAGCTATATGGGACAAGAAAGGATTGTCTAATGGCTAGAAAAGTAGCCTGAAACTTAGGAGACCTGGTTTCAATTCCCTGCTCTGCCACAAACTTCCTGTATGACTTTGGGAAGTTACTAAGGGCATGTCTACATTACCCGCTGGATCGACAAGCTGCGATCGATCCAGTGGTGGTCAATTTATCACGTCTAGTCTAGATGCAATAAATCGACCGCTGAGTGCTCTCCCATTGACTCCGGTACTCCACCGGAGTGAGAGGTGCAGGCAGAGTCGACGGGAGAGCATGAGCCATCGACTTACTGCAGTGAAGACACCGCGGTAAGTAGATCTAAGTACATCGACTTCAGCTATGTTATTCACATAGCTGAAGTTGCATAACTTAGATCGATCCTGCCCCAGTGTAGACCAGGCCTAAGTCTCTTTGGGCCTCAACCCCATCTGTACATTAACAAACTGTTAATGCATGGCAGCCCAGGTCCATATGGACAGCTGGTCTGCAGTCAGCTACAGTGGGGTGGTTTCACACCTCATCTTGCCACAAGCTAAATGTTTGTATGAACAAACAAGTCCAAAGATATAAAGAAGTGTCACCAGGAAGGCGAGTTTTGTTAGGTTGGGGGTGATAGTGGAGGAATAAGATTGTTGTGGGCCTGGATGAGAATGTTGATGAGTAAGAGGTTCCATGGCTGTGAACAGGAGCTCTTCAGGTTGGTCAGAAATTTGTTAAAGGTTCAGAAAAGCATGTGGACTTTTGGATGTTTATCAAGGGTGAACCCTGAACTGCACGCTTTGGATGTTGGCTTGCTAAACTCAGTGAAATCAATTCATCTGACTTTTTCTTCACATACAGACAATGCTGACATGCATGGTCATGTTACAATAAGGATATGCTTATGTAAGTACTTAATTTCAAAACAGAAACCTTGATTGTTTTCAGCTCTGTATTTTTCATATAGGAAAAGGTGTGTGTGTGAGAGAGAGAGAAAGAAAGAGAGAGAGAGAGAGAGATACTGTGTGTATATGTACTACAATTTGGGAGACAAATTTGTTCTTCAATTATAGCATATTCTGTGCTCATTTATAATAGGTAATTTGTGCACTTGTTTGAAATTAATTAAAGAAAACACATATGTTTCATTAAACATGTAGAATAAAGTGTCAGGAAGAGAATTAGCAATATTTCTATCCAGTTTAGTTGATGGAACTTTCCCATGAACACTGGAAGTAAATAGCTGATGTTGTATTTGTAATGTAGCACATAAAAATAACAAGGTGGGGATAATGTGCTGCATTTACAGCATAATAAATATAAACATAGCTAAGAGTTGAATTGAGTGAGCATTGGAGTCTAAAGTGAATTTAACAAGTTGGGAGCATTTGCCTGAAATACCCCCCACACTATTCGCAGATGTTCATCTTGCTTGGAAACTGATAAGTGTGCTTTTCTGAGTCACTGGTGAAAGTTACAACAGCTTTTCTGGGGAGAGAGGATCTTGGCTGTGGACTGAGGAGTCCTGATGGAAGAACTTTAGTAGCTGACAACCTGGGGGAGAAGGTTTGAGGTGAATTTCACCAGCATGCTAGCAGGTTGGTTGATTTTTTTTAAATGAAGCCAAACCCCAGGAAGGGGGTGAGTTTGGACTTCACATAGTGAGGGGACTGTATTCAGCAGATTGAGATGGACACCTGATCACATTGTGGCATTAAATCACAGTCATGCATAGGGTCAGTGCAGAACACAGTGCATCCCAGAGCTTCCAAGCAGATGCAACGTGTCCTCCATAGTCAGCTAGATCTTCTGCTTGGTGGAGTCAGAAAGGGCAGGGCCAGGGACCTACCCACTTGTCCACATCCTTCTCCACCCTTTTAGGGTAGCTGTCACTGGCAAGAGCACTTGTCCTGCAGTCTTTGTACTTTCTGAGTGCTAGGATTCCATATATGCACAAGGTCCAGGCATGGATTGTAAGGGGCCCCTTGTACCCTCTCCCTTCCTTGAAAATCCAGTGACAGCCACAATCTGACCTTAAAATATTATTCTTTTACCATGTTTGGTTTCTAGTGATTAACAATATTTTCCTGTTATGTAGTCAGCACAATCCTTAGGTGAATCTGACCCTATGTCTTTTCATATCCTAGGCCTCCCTCATTCTCTGCTCCCTAATGCTCTAACATACAGACAGTGATTGCCAGTTAATATGGGATTCCATTAGTATGGCAATCCATGAGATTTTGTGGCACACAAAAGAGAGATGTTTAACCACAGAACGAAGGAGTTTTATCAGATGTCTCACAGTTCTTTGGTGAATTTCATGAGATCAGGCATGGTAATTTGCTGTTGGTGCATGTCACCACTAAAGCACTATTGATGTATTGTTTTGGCTATTAAAATAACTGCTTCCAGAGCCAATTTGCAATCTGAGACAATTCACAAAGTGGCAGTACTTTGTACCATAAAACTAGATGCCAGTGATAATTGGGCAAGGTGGTGTCATGTCACTTGTGTGCAGTTCATTAATTAACTGCTTGAAACTGCTATAAAATAATAGCCATGTCATCAAGATGAAAGTATAATAATGCAACGAAAATAAAACTGCAGTAAGAGAAAAAACAGAGCAGCTGTTATTTAAAAAAAAAAAAACACCCTCAGGCTACCATTCAGTTTTAATGCCCACTCCTCTGGCCTTTCCAGTGCCAAATCGGAACCTGAACTTGTACCTAGCAGGTCTTTAGTTTATACTGCTTCTGGTAAGGCTACTCTTAGTGTAGAGTTCAGCTTGGGTTTGGTCTACTATGTTTTTAGATATAATGAGTCTGATCTTCATCTGTGTCAAGTTTACACTCAGTGCAGCTAATGAGAGTTGGGGGAAGGATACCTCTAAGCTAGAGGGCAGTTTCACCAGCCAGAGAAGGGAAATAAAGCTTCAGGCATTGGTCTGTTAAGGCCCTTTCCACATAGCTAGTTTTATTGTCCACAAAGTACATCACAAAATAAAAATCAAATCAACTGAAGAACACAGGGCAATAATGGCCAGTGGTTTTCTCTGCTTTAACCATCAGGAGGGAACAGGACACTCCTTCCCCTTTGTTCCCTTTTGCCACAGCTTCCCCTTCCTTTTATAGCCTTCCTGAGCAGGACAGGCAGGAACCTGTTAACCCTTTACAGATTGCAGAGCCCTATTCTTGTCACAGTACATAAGCCACTTTGCTGTTCCCCTGATGCTGTGCCAGACAGTGGCTGAAACGGCTGTTCTTGTAGTGTAGAACAGCCTAAGGAATGCTCTAAGTTATGAGGGCAGAGGTAGTCTCATGGGGACAGCTGCAACAGCCAGTGATCAGGGAGAGCTCCATGTGCACCATTCCTGCTACCATGTGAAGCTGGCATGCCCCAACAGCCCCTCAACATTCTCTCTCTGCAGATTGTGCAGGAGTTCATAGGGCAGAGGCACCTATGTTGGATCTACAATCCTCTCAAGGATTCCTTTCGGTCAGGGGTATTCTTTGGCTGCCGCTTTAGGGCAGTCTTCCAGCTGCATCACAGTGAGTAGCTGGAGCCAGGTCTAAGGATCTGGTCCACCTTTTCATCCGTTTTTGATACATAAAATAATATTACAGATAGATTCCTAACAACACAGAAAGGCAGTCAAATCAGAAGTAACATATCCAAATGGTGATAAATCCCAAAACAGCCTAGGGAGCTTCTACTATTAGCCCAATGGTATGGCTATATTTAAAAGCAACGGTATCTCCGATTTATGCATAATGTCAAGTCTTTCAGTACAAACATGGCTTCCCAGTATGAACTGGTGACCCTGCACTGCATTTAAAAGAAGCCTTCAATTTGCCAGAATAACATCCTGCCTTCTGTAGTCATTTGAAATCTTTAGAACAGTGAGTCTATAGACCTCATTCACCTCTAAATAACATTGGTGTAAATCAGGAATAAATAATTCAAGACAATGAACTTGCCCTAATGTAAAATAATAAAGCTGGCAGAGAATCCAGTATAAAACGGAAAGAATCAGGCCCACAAATCTACAACATAGTTTCTGGTCTATTTGTTCATGTTTTTCTTTGCTTGCATTTTTTGAGTAATCTGCAGTGTCCTCATAATCAGACTTCTTACACATCTTGCTTTAATTAGTGAACACTCAGTTTTGGAAATTCAGTGTTAACCTGAATTATTTGGATTAATAGAAAGCAATACAATTAAGTGAAGCACTGTACATATTACAGAAAATTGTCTAAGTGGGTGGTTAAAGTTCTGTTTATTTCTCAGTGGGGCCTGGCATTAGGTGCTGATAATGAGGAAAAAACTGGGTCACCACCCAATGATGAATTTCTTAGAATTATAGTACGTTAGTCAGTTTGATCACTTTTTAGCTGAACACTTAGCTGAGCAGGGCAATGGTGGAAGACACAGCTCATCATACTTATCACTGAACATTTGTGGGGAAAAAATGTATAATCTTAATGAGATTCCAAGTTTTGTCAGCGATTGTTCATGATCTTAAAAAGATTAAATATTTCTGTCAGTGCTGATTGTATTTGAGTAATTAATGGTTATTGCCCACTATGTTACTTTCAAAGGTCAAACTAAAAAAAAAAAAAAGTTAGTTAAATCTTTGCCAATTGAGAACATCCTGGAAAATCCTCTTCAAATTTCTCTTTCACATGACATGGATACCAATATTAGTACTTGCTTAATACTAGCAAATCTCTGGGTGCTTTCCAAACAAACAACTACAATATAATATTATCACAGGCAGTATTTTGTTCTAGCTTGACCAGAGCTTGTGGTGCTGAGTTCAATCACAAAACCATCTGTTTCTTTTGAATTTGTACAAATAAAACACAGGCTATAGCCGGTTGAAAATGTTCTATCCAAATTTTTTTGCCAAAACCAACCAAACAAAAACAACAAACCTTGCACTTTTGACAAAATGGGAAATCTGCGAGAGACTACCATTTTTGTCAAAAAAATATTCAGGTTTTCATCTCAAAACAGAGCCATTCTTTTCAATTTGAAACAACAATTCTTTTAAAAGGAAACCCCCCACCAAAATGAAGAAAAAAAGAGGAAAACCCTAATTTTGATCAATTTTTTCACCAGAAAAGAACACACACACACACACACACACACACACACCAGTGATTTACAGAATGTAAGGAGAAAAATCCTTGTCCTGAAGAGTTTTACATCCTAAATAGCTGAAGTATAGTGGAATGATGAGACGATCTGAAACAAAAGATAACAGACTGAGTTGTAAAATTTAGCATGAGTGTTTTGTTGGTTCCAAGTTTGTTTATTTTTCTGTTCTTGAACCGTGGGTCAAGTCCAGGAGAGAAACACATCACTCATATTTACAAAAAAAAGTGTTAATGAGGATTTCAGAGACAAGCAATTTGATTATCCTAAAAAACTTGATGTCCCAGTAGCCCTCTCTATAAGCTGATATGATTTTATAACAAAATATTCAGTGTTGTCGTTCTTGAAATAAGTCCTTTAATAGATGAATCACAGCACTGCCAAGAAGCTTAAAAGACCTGCAGTTATATTGAAATGCTGAAATGCCGATCTATATTAATCATTCAGTTAGTATACCAAACTACTGTAGTAAATTAACAAGACAAGGGCCTGATTCTCCACTGTCTTTGCACCTATGCACATATGCAGTGGGTGCAAATTAGAATAGTAGCATTTTATACTCACACTGCATTCTTTATGCGTGTTATAGAATACACAAGATGTAAAGCCATGAAAAATCAGGACTCATACCCAAGAGTGTTATAGCACAAATGTATGGAACATGTTCAGTTTTGTAACTGTAAAGGACAAAGAAACAAAATCTTTAACCTCTAGAGAATTTCAATTCACTTTATGAAATATAGACGCAGCTTTCATAATCTACCTGAATATACTCTTTCTGCCACAAACAGTGAAGATGATCGCTCTTTCCCAGAATAGCTCTGATTAATAATCAAACTAAGATTAGCCATAGGAAAAGACAGATTGAACAAGTTATTAGTAAAGTAATGCCATTTAAGGAAGACTTGTTTCAGATGGGTTTTAAAAGCACCTGGAATGAAATTTTGACTCCACTGAAGTCAGAGGGAGTTTTCCTGTTAACTTCAACATGGCCAAGATTTCACCCCACAAATGCCACATCTGGCAGATCCTGGTAGTTAAGAATGTTCATATCTTACTCCTGTATCTTGCTGAACTAGGGCCATAGTTCCCAACCAGGCACACATCTCACTGAAGTCAGTGAATTTAGTTTGCTGAGAAATTTGGCCCATAATAATAAAATAAAACCAGCAGCAATGTATATAATAACTTATCACCAAAAGATCCAGAAATCCTTTATAGAATTATATAGTGTCATGCCTTTAAAGTTCCTTCCGTTTATAATGATTCTGTCGGTGCGAGAAATATCCCATACACGTAAAATGGGGACTACAGGTAGAAGGGATAAAAGTGGGTAGAAACTTTTAAATCAGATTTGCTGTGTATACAGGGATCCTTTCACCAGTTGCTAACATAGTCACTTTTGGAGAAGAAAATTGGTTGGCATTTTGTATTCCTATCATACACATGGCAGCTTGTTAAGAGGAATTGTAGAATAAAGACCAAGATGTAAATTGGTAATATTAGCACCCTTTGTATTATTCTTCATTATTAAATTATATATCTCTATCATGTCTCTTCTTATTAACCTCCTCTTTTAAACTAAGGAATCATAATCCTTTTAATCTCTTCTCATAAGGAAAAGACTTCCTTTTAGCTGCCCTTCTCTGGACCGTTTCTTCTACTGCTATATCCTTCTGAGATGCGATGACCAGCACTGAACACAGCATTTAAGGTAAGTACCATCACTTTATATGGCATATATAGTGATTTAAGGTTCATGCAGGATGGAAGTCGCATGCTTCCCTGTGCTCATTTTTCAAATTTCAGTCACTTCATGACTTCAGATGTTCAGAAAGGTGTAGAGATAATGGATTATTGTCAGAACTACCGAAGGGCTCACTGAAAGATAGATAAATCATGATAAACAGAAACAGACCTGACCTATCTGACTTGATTTTTTTTCTAAGGATATGAATAGAGGGGTTTATTTTTAACAACTTGAGATATATGCATAAATATTAAAATACCTGAACTGTTAGATAAATCACAAGGACTATGGAATTACCAAATTCATAGTCTTTCCTTTTTAATTATTGAATTACTTGAAATATGTTCAGCTCAAGCGTTGGTTACTTTAACCCCATCCGTGTTCTTTGTTCATAAACTGTAGTATGGATATCTAGAATAATAGCATGTATATGGCCCAGGGAACATTCATTAAACACCCGCTTGTTGTATTCGGCGTGGTAAACAAGGGCCCAGCTTTTTACAGGAATTACACAAAGAAGGATATTCAGAAGCTTGTTCTTTCTCCTGCCCACCACATCAGCTTCCCATCTTTCACCAAGTCCCTTCCCCAGCTCATTGTACATATAACATCCCCTCCTGCCTGCTTGTGAACCGTATTAGCCAGAGATGACTCTTGTACCCGCTGGTAACCTCTATATAAACTGGAAAGTCAGAAGTGAGAACTAAGTGCAGCTTTCCAGATGGGTTAATGTCTGCTCAAGCACTCTCCAGTCACACAGATTTAGGAGACTTAGAACTTGATCCAGCTCCCATTGGTACCAATGAGTGCTTTCCATTGACTTCAGTAGGAACTGGATCAGATTGCTAGTAATGGTTCATTGATGGGTACATTCATGTGGGATAATCCCACCAACCCCCATAAATGTATTGTCTCTGAATGCTTAGACCTACAGCTGCCACATCATGTGAAGCAGTTTTGTGACTGTCATGACGTGGATGTGGGCAGTCTGACCTAGTGGTCATAGCAGGAGTTGGGAGTGAGGAGGCAGGCCCAGTCTGGATATCAGGAGAGCAGAATCTGAGGCAGGCCAGAGGGCACACAGAGTCAGGGGTCAAGAGGTAAGAGTCAGGCAGCAGGAGCAGTAGCACAGGAGAATTAATTTTCCATTTCCCATACCGGTGGTCTACCCAAAGATGAAGGTGGACACATACTGATGGAATTTCCTGCTGTGCTCTTCAGTCCTGAGCTGCAGGACCTGCAGTCCTGATCTTTTTTTTCCATTGGTCCTCTCTCACCCTGACTACCATAACCTCCTCCTTTCTGGCCTTCCTGTATATCACATCTCTCTCCAATCTCTCCAAACTGTTGATGCTAAAATCATCTTCCTGGGCTATTATTCTAACCACATCATCTCCTCAACAGCCACATCACCTGCTCCTCCTTCTTGAATTCCATTGGCTTCCCATCTTTTACTACTTCATAGCTCTTTAGAATTTCCCCCCAGCCATATCTCTCTTAGCTTCCTACGACTTTCTCTTGCGCACTTCCTGTAATCCTCCAAGTCCTCTCTAATACTCCCTCATTCTCCTTCCCACACTCATCTTTGTGCCTTATTCATACCACACATAATGTTTGCAACAGTTTTCCTCTTCATTTCCAAGTGTCCCCTCTCTCCTTGCTGAAATCCTATTGTTTTATGAAGCCTTCTAATATTACATTCCCTTGCTATATTCTGTCTGCACTGTTTTCCTATGTATCATATTTGTCTGTCTGAATAAGAGTAACAGTGCCTTTGGGTAGATACCATGCACGAGTGTCTGTAAATCTCTGTATGTACATAGCATTCCTTAAACAATTAGTAACCCTCCAAATCTGAACCAAAATCTCTGCATGTGATTAACCTGTTCACATCAATCCACTTTGCTACCAGCTTTCATCCCAAATTTGCTGAAGTTATTCTATCATGTCTCCTTTAGAAACTGAGCATCTGCACCCTTGCTGGCACCATAGTGTTTGATGTTTTCTGACTGATGAACTGAATGTCTTAATCTCTGCCTGGTGATGCCTGTCTTTTGATAAAAAAAACAAACAATTCCCTTCACCTATGACTAGTAATGAGAAACTCACAATATTTGGGTGTGTAGTTTACTTCAGCTAAAAGTCAAGAAGTTGAGTGCTTATCTGAGCTTTTTAGGAGCAGCTCATCTACTTCACCTTCAGCTGAAATGGCATATCTAAGGCCATTTCATTGCAATGAAGCAAGTGAACCTCACAAGGCATTTTAAGGTAGCAGGTAGCCAGAAAGCTGTCACAGCTAGGTAGTGAGCAGAGGGAACCAGGGGTGACTGAGATTGGAGGGGAATGTGTGAATCATAAAGGAGGTAAGGAGCCAGCTGAGGTCATGTGATATCCTTATTGAATAATCTAGTTTAGAATAAAATAAGGCTTCAATCTGGTTCAGATGAAAAGCATGTGGGTTATCTCACCCCCATTTAAATTTTAGCACATCTCCTGAAAAAGAGGCCTAATTTAAGCATATCATGCTATAGTATGTACAAAAACAATATGCAAGGCTATATGACGTTAATTGGATCTACCCAATGCTCATATGGAGTCCAATTTGGCACAAAGGAAATGTACACTTTTCAAACTGCAAGATATGGAATTCTACATGTAGTTGATACAAAGTATTCACTAATTAGCAGCCTCTGCAGTCGCACCTCCAAGATGAAAGTTGCTAGGTGCCCACCCCCTTGTCTGAAACTTCAGTTTGGCAGGCAGTGTTATAGGCAGTGTCTCAAAAAAGAACCCACCCAAAGTGTTGTAATATGCCTTGTAGCTAAAGCTCAGCAGAACTGCCAGGTTGACTACAGGGAATCTCCATCTATATGCCCTCATCACTTTTACTTCTCAGGATTTGCTTTAATTTAAGAGAGTGTAAAAGATACGTGGGCCTGAACTAAAGCTTAACTAGCCAGGTTTATTTTAAATAGTAGATAGTAATGGCTCTATAAAGAGCAGAACTGCTGTAAAGCAGTTTCAGATTACTCTTTACATATAAAAGAAACCAGAAAG
This sequence comes from Emys orbicularis, assembly GCF_028017835.1. Taxonomy (NCBI): domain Eukaryota; kingdom Metazoa; phylum Chordata; order Testudines; family Emydidae; genus Emys; species Emys orbicularis. The sequence continues at coordinate 27,317,850 of NC_088690.1, forward strand.
GACATAGCTAATCAGTTCACAAAGAAAAGGGTATTAGCAGCTCAATAAATACCATCTCCACATACTCTTATAGCTATATCAAACAAAGTACAAGGAACACAATGACCAGTGTGCAAGTCCCATTCAGTGTACCACTGGTTGAGCTCTTGGTGTCAGTTATCTTCAAAAGTTACAGGGTACAATGTGTTTCCATTAATGGACAAATTATGCCCTCAGATTCAGACTAAGATCAAAGGTCCTAAACACTAGGGCACAGATCTTCCTTTCCCCTGGAAAAAAAAAACTCCCACAAAATATTATACAAACAAATGATGTACTTGCATCAGTTGTTCCCCCTGGAGATGTATTATTAGTGGCCTCCTGAAAGATGAATTGGTAGTAGGTCAGTAATTCGCAGGAAAACCAAGTACCAAACCTGAAAATCCTATAGTGGAGACATGCTGTGTTGTAAAATCAACTTGCTCTGGAATTTCATGTCTGCCATGTGTAGAGACTTCTCCAAAGTCCAGCCAGGCCCCAGAACTGTACTAGAGCTCCTAAGGCAAGATGTCCCAACAGCTGCAAAGCCATGTTCAAGTTCCTCCTTCAAAATTTCCTTTGTTGTGATGCCTACAAAAAAACTTGACAACAGTTAGACAGCTGGTGTCCATGGAGCATTGCCTGTCATGTTGGCCAGTCTAGTCTCATTGTTTCCTTGTGTTCCCCCTTCAGTCTGTATCTACCTGTTGTCTCTGTCTTATATTGTAAGCTTCTTGGGACAGGATCAATCTTTTTGTTATCTGTTTTGTAAAGTGCCCAGCACAGCTGAGTTCTGTTCATGACTCCTTGGTGCTACCACAATAATAAAAGTAATTTGTGCAGAGATGCTTCTCGCAGTTGATTAGCCACGGAAGTATACAGAATACTATTTTTCCTTACACATTTGCTCCCTCCATTTTTTCAGAAGGGGTGGGGGGGACAGGTCATAATCCAAGGTCCTAAGAATGAAACCTAGTTAATTGTTTGAGTAAAACAAGAAGAGACACTTCTGGCAGATGACAGTAACAATCAGTGTGCAGTTAGTAGTATAGGAGCTTCAAAGACTTGCATGTACATTTCAAAGGGAAATATGATTTCAATTATCACTATCTTGAGCAGATCTCTCTCTCTCTGGTACATTTTAATCACAAATAATTGTGGCTATACCATCTATCTGTAGACTCTCTTGATCAAAATTAAGGTAGTTCCATATGTCTTCTGTGCAAGGGACACATTGCAGTGAATCAGTTCAGTTACCCGTTCAATTAAAAAAATATATCAGATAATCAAATCTGCTCCAACAATTCATGATTTCTGTGATTTATAAATGCTGAAGAGAGCTGGACTTGTAGCATGCCTCATGGCAGGATGTGGGATGACCTGTGTGAAATCAGCACTGTCCTATATAACTGCCCAATGGCAATCCTAATATTCCATTACCTGCCTACTTGGCAAAAATAGCTTTGACACCTGCTTCACTTGAAAATTTGGAAATGCAATGATTATAATGTAATGGTGTATATTGCACCTTTCACAAGCTTCAAATCATTTACAGAATTGCAATGATTAAATAGGAGAATAACATTTCTTCACAACCACTGAAATGGACATGGAGTGGGTTGTGGCACTCAGATAATTGCATCTGCAACAGTACACAAGAGAGTAGAAGAAGAAACCTTATCCAATTGATGAAACAGGGATTTTATTTCAGTAGGTAAGACTGTAATTACCCAGGCTGGGATGGTAAAATGTGCAATACAGTCTTTAATTACTACAACTTATCAGGGCTTCCATTTTATGTTTCATCCTCACATCAGTACTTTCAATAACAATGTGTCCCTTAGCACTATCCTGCTACGTTAGTTGATTTCTGACTCTGAGGAAGAAGCAACACTAATGAATTGCCAATGCCACCTGCTGCAGCATATTAGGTTTTCCTTGGAAGTCACCCACTACTGACCAGATTCAACTATGCTTGGCTTGTAAAATCTGATGAGACAACAGCCTGGGGTGATATTTGCCTTCAAAATGAAAGCATCGCTCAAATGAACACATGCGTGCATGCACACAGACACACACAGGCTAGTTGAATACATGTCACCACGTTCCTTCCACAGGTTATCCCCTAGATCCTGCACTCACCCAAGCCTCTGTTGTACAATATCTGGGTGTTCCACCATGTCTGTCCAGTTGCAAAAGGTTCAGCCCTCTGGCTGAGCCCTGAACAGTCAACCCATCCCTGGTTTGCCAACAAATATAAAAAAGAAATGAACACAAATTAATTGTCTTTTGTATGAGCTAAGGATCTCTTTCTTCAGAGGACTTCTGTTAAATTGTGGCCCCAACTGGGCTCACAGGCTAATATAAAAAAAATAGTCCCAATAAAGGTAAGGGCCCTCCCTTCCTTCAGGGAGGTGCTGTCAGGCAGAAGTCATCCAAGGATCTCTTGCCTTCAGCCATCCATCTCTACAGGAGCTGAAGACTAGTGGGGTGCTCTCCTCTTTGGTTGGGCTCCAACTGTGAGATGTTTTCCCTTTTTAAGCTCCTCACTCAGGTCTGATGTTTCTCACAGGTGAGGTGGGGCTGGCTGAGCTCACAATAACCGTGTTGCCCCATGTGGAGTTTGTATACCCCATCATACTATCCATTGAATATGTTATTCAGCAAACAATGGAAAAAATAATCAAATAATATTTTATACAGTAATCAGCCAGGTATGTGTTTCATTATTTATATATGATCACCTAATAAATTTGGTTTCAATATTCAGTGTAAAAATAGCCACAAAAGCTGCATTGCCTGCTTAGCAGAAAACTCCAAATACATACATGGCATGTCAGCTACTCTCCAGCTTCATATGGTAATTATTGAGATGATTGCAGAGTATGGGCTAATAACACCCGCTCACCCTAGCAGAAGATCTCCTTTATATGAGCTACATCTGTGCTGACCATTTTCTTTAATGCAGTTTAAGATCTTTCAGGAATTGCATGCTGAGTGGTGGAGAGACAAGAAGTGCTCAGGGCAAAGACTCTCTAGGAAGAATGGCTCAAGATTAAGACTATCAGTGCAGAAGATGGATTTGCAGCAGCAAGAAAATTTCTAATCAGCTGCATTCTTTGCTTGAGTACAAATGTGAAAAACATTATTTTATAGCAAGAAAGTTAGTATATGAAATACTGAAAACCTCAAATGAAGCTCTCCTTTCCCAGTATGTTATGAAATGCAAAAACTGCAAGGTTCAGTTAAACATTCTCCTGAACTCAAAGGCATTAAAATGCTTAGCAGACTGGAATTAATGCAAGTGCCTACTTCAAGTTTTGACCTCTTTGCAGTCTTATTACCTACTATTGCATGAGGGGTCTTAGATTTGATCCTAAACATCTGACCCAACAAACTTTTTTCAGAGAGCAAACTGTTCGATAGATATAGAAGAAATGTGATCAACCAACAAAACAAGAATGATGAGTGTCGAGCAATGTGAGTCTTTCATCCCCTAGGACAGTGTTCCACTTCCACAACCTCCTACCCCCTGCTAGAGCAGAAAAGCCAGAGTCTGGGTCAATTAAGTCCAATATTATTTGCTATATAAAAGATACTAATCTCACGTGATTAATTCATGTGCAATCTAACATCATATTTATTAGGAGTGCAAATCGTGAATTTCTAGCCTAATAAGAAAGATTAATTGTATCAAGTGTTTAATTTCCTCTCATCAAATCTGGGCTTGATGATTCATGAATCTCATGGCAAAGTCATTTACTTTATCTGATCATTAGATAATATAGATATTTATTAAAAGATGAATATTGCTAAATTAAATTTTTGAATATTTCAAAAGGCCACATTTTGTTCAAATGCAGGGAACATGTAATGGCACAGTGAGCTGACACTTGATTCTAGCAGCAAAGCAATGTATTCTTCCATAATATGAAAGTATGGCCCTTTCAAACTATTCTGACATATGCATTGAAGTCTTTGTTCCTGCACTGTGCATGCTAGAAAGTTTAAAATGTTAAATAATCTCTGAAACTGCCCTAGAAACTCAAGTTAGCTTATTAAAGGCTCCCCCCCACCTATCCCCCATTTGAAAATTTTCTTTGTTTCACTAACGGCAAATCTCTTGTGTTTTGTAACATTGTTATTGAACAAGTTTAATGATTTGCTAAGGACCTCATCTAGCGGCATTACCAAGCAACATGAGATTAGAAACGAATGGTGATGTAGCCTCTCCTAGAATAAATGAAAATATTTTATTCAGCTACCAAGAAAGGGTCTCCCGAGATCAAATTAGAAGCTTGCTGTGAAGGGAGATGTTTAGGCATGCTCTGGAATTATTTATCAGCATTTTCTGGTTGTGTGAGAATAAGCAGACATTAAGTTTAAATTAAACAAAGGAGAAGGAAAACAAGGATTTTTAAGTAATTTGACTGCTAATGATATTTCTGAATTATTCTCAGTTTAATAGTTTAAGTAATTTGCAATGATAATAATTGCTCTTGCTAAAGCTCCAATAGTAATAATTCTTTCCATGCTAAAATTAACCCTATTTAAGACCTTTAATGGACATGCAATTACAAATTTATGTTGGGCTTTGTTAACTTTTAAATTTGTTTCCTTCTTGACATTTCTTTTCATTTAATTTAATTTTATTAGATTTGTCAACAATTTTAGAAACAGACTTAAAATCAATTTTAAAAGAATAAATGTTTGGGGGCTATTTTATGTTGCACTTGTTTGTGTTTATTTATAATGAGCCTGTGTTGCTAGATAGTATAGAAGCAGTTTAACTGTTACTTTTGTTTTTTAACAGTAATGTGTTTCTTCTAGGCCAGTGAGAAACTATTACTGTGATTTTATTGCTCAGGTGCTGTAATCTTCCGTACAAAATATCTGGAAAACTGCAAAGGTGTTTAAATCTCACACAGAAGGAGCTAAAGGTAAGTATCATTAAGCATGCAATGCAAACCAATGAGTCTTGAAGTGTCAGGCCCAATGCCCCCAAAATTGTAAATATTAGAGCTGTCCCATGAAATTTCTAGGACACATTTTTGTCAGAATGTTCTGATTCGTCAAAATCAAAATGCTCTACAGGACCATGTCAATTTCAATGAAATTCCAATGAAACCAGGCAGGTTTCTGATGGAACCCTGCCTGCCAAGTAGTTTTTGAAAAATGCCTGGTTTCCTGCCAGCTTGTCCTCCTGACTCCTCCATAGCCTGCCTGGCAGGATGACAGGGAGCTGAGAGCTTCAGAGCCCCTGGTTACCTGATTCATGGCTCCTCATCAGCCTGAGCTCCCAGATCCTTGCGAAGTCCTTGGCTCTGGGGAAGCCTGCTGGGGCTGCCAGTAGCGATGGATGGAGAATAGTAATTACATTTCACAAAGAATTTGGAAACTTAGTTTTCATTCTGAACTGAAACCAAATTTCAAAATCTAAAAATCTTCCATGAAACAGAATTACCGTTTTCTGCCCAGCTCTAGTAAATAAGGACCTGATCCTGCAGTCCTTCCCCATATACCTAACTCCTATAGAAGTGGGCACATTTTTCAGAGGTGCCGAGCACTTGCAGTTCCCAGCAGGGCCGTAGCAACAAAGAACGTGGCCCCCTCCGAACGGTGGCCCCCTCCGAACATATGTCTGGGCGGGGCCCCTTACAATGCAGAAACTGGAATGCGGTATTTATTTTGCCACTTTTAGGGGCCCCCTTCCTTGCGGGGCCCCCTCCGGTTGGAGGGTACGGAGGGCGCTCGCTATGCCTCTGGTTCCCAGTGACTGCAGTGGGAGTTATAGGTGCTCAGCATCTCTGAAAATCAGGCCTGCTTGAATATGCCTTGAACACAATGAACTCACAACAGCTCCTGAGCATGTAAGCAAGAGCCAGACTTTATTTAAAATTAGAGGGGGGAAATGCACCTTCTCCACAAAACAGTCACTTAGATCCTGGTACTGTAGATAACAGACTTGACAGTGTAGAGTACTCTGACTAAACCAGTGGACCCCCTCGTGTGTACATGTACACATACCCACACATACCTAACTTGCCCTCATTGCTTTGGAAATGTTTACTGGCCTAACTTTAAACCCACGTCAACTATGCCCAGTTACTATGATGATAGTTATAAATAGGTATAATGAATACAATAGCAATCATAAACAATCCTGGGCTCCTTTGTGGAGTATGTGTGGCTCAATTGGGATTTGTAACTAATGTGTGCTGTATAAGACATATTCACAATGCAGGAAGCCTGCTCAACAGTTTACCTCCTAAGCAGTAAACTAGAAGATTGAGGTCAGTGAATGGTACAAAACAAACCACATGAATGAGCAGGGAGATGTACCCATTGTCTTACTTCATGCCTCTCTGACAGCCAGATTATTCATGTCAGTATCGAGGTGTTTATTACATCAAGGGCATGGAGTAGCGGTGAGAATTATCTCCAGGGGCAGGATTTTCCTTTTTTTTTCCAGTAAGAAGCACAAGATCAAACCCCTGTGTTGTGGTCAGTGCTATTGTGTACACCCCATATGGAAGCCTGGGTGATGGAATACTTCTGGCATTTTTGTGAAATAACTGTTGACAATGGAAAGTGGCAGAATTTCTATGTAAAGTAATTTGGTTATTTTCACGGAGGTAGTACATGATGGTGTGGGGTAGTAGAATGACCAAAAACCACCATTAACTTCAAAAGAGTCAGAATTTCACTCTTTTATGAGCATGAGGGGTGGGTGCATTACTCATGAGTGATGAAGCCACAAGCATGTTACATAGCTCATCCCAAGTGAGTGCCAGTTTAACCTTTCTACCACACCCCATCATCATGTGTGCCGGATTGGCCATGTGTCATTTTAGATATGTCAGAGAGTTTTAAAATTTTTAGTCTATTGTTCATATCTTTGACTATAAAACCAAAAGCCTCAGTTGCCCTTAATCCAATGGAACAAGGCTCAGATGGAGCTAGCAAAACCTCTAAAAATGATCTAAAGAGGTTTTCTACGTACAAAAATGTCACCATCTTGGGAACTTCCAAGTCTAGAATTATTATTATGTATTGTTGTATTCCCGTGGTGCCTAGGAGCCTAGTCATGGTCCAGGATCCCATTGTGCCAGGCACTGTACAGATAAAGAACAAAAAGTCAGTCCCTGTCCTAGACAGCTTACTATCCAAGTATCAAACGAAAGACAACAAATGGATACAGTACATGGAAACAATGAGACAATATTGATCTACACACTAGTTAGTGTTCTCAGCAGACCAATGGCCTAACCATTATGAAGTTTTTTAAGCATAATGGAAAGATTAATAAAGGGCCTTAAAATTGAAGACAAGCACCTTTTGTTTGATGTGATAGGAAGTGGGGAGCCAGTGGAGGGATACAAGGAGAATGGTGGTATGTTCAAAAGGACAGTGTGAACACCTCCTCCTTCCTCTCCAGGAAACCCCTGGCTGGTAAGCCCTCTTGGTGAATTAAACAGCACACAGATACACCAAGTTACCTCCACCACATGTGTTTATTGTTCATCGCCTCCTTAAGCTCCAGATACAATACAACCATATACAACATCACAAGCAGCCCCTTTCTGCTCCCTGGGAGAGCTTTTTATACTGTCTGCTTTCCCTCCTGGGTCTCCAGATGGTAAGCTAATTATTAACTCATTAGGCTACTAGCAGGTATAAATTGTCCCTTCTGTCTTCAACACATCCAGTGCCCTGGGTGTTCTAAGTGACCAGTGAGCTGGCTTCCATACAACCCAATTTTCACAGCAGGTAGGAAAACAATGTTTACCATGATATTATGAATGTATATGAATGAGGCAAGATTGCACTGTCAAGGCCAGAGAGAAGGGTGTTGCGCAAGTCAAGATGATGGGAGTTTTAGCTGTGTAGATGGATAGGAAAGGCTGTATCTTGGAGATGTTATACAGAAAGAATTGGAAAGATTTAAATATAGCCTGGATGTATGAACCTAGAGAGAGGTCCACGTTGAAGATGATGCCCGGAATATACCTGAATTACAGTCAGGATGGTGGTGTTGTGCACAGTGATCAAGAAAGGAGGTAGCAGGGAGAGCTTGGGGGGAAATTAAGAGCTCTGTTTTAGCTGTGTTGAGCATTAGCTGAGGGCTAGACATCCACAAGAAGATGTCAGAGAGACAGGCTGAGACGTTAGTTTAGACAGGAGACAGGTCAGGAGTAGAGAGGAAGATCTGAGAGTCATCAGCATAGCAATGGCAGTCAGATTTGTGTTTCTGGATGAGATTGTGTAGTGATGAGGTATAGAGGGAAAAGAGAAGGGGATCTTCCAAAGGACATGCTGAAGGAGCGATTACAGAGATAGCAGGAGAACCAAGAGAAGATACAGATATGGAAGCCAAGGGAGTAGCAGGTTTCAAGAAAAAGAAAAAGGTCATTGTGTCGAAGGCAGTGTGACATTTCAGTGAGGATGAGGAGGGAGAACTAGTTCTGAACTTGGGCTAGGAAGAAGTCATTAGAGACTTTGTACGAGTGGTTTCAGTGGAATGCAAGGGGCAGAAGCTGGGTTGGAGAGAGTCTAGAATGGTATTGGAGGAGAGGAATTCCAGACAGTGATTCTGAACAGGGCAATGATCTCAGAGATGAAAAGGAGAATGGAGATGGGGCAGTAGTTGAAGAAGCAAGTGAGGTCAAGAATGGGTTTCTTTAACATGGAAGAGACTAAATCATGTTTGTATTGTGGGGGGTGGGGGGTGGAAAGCTAGAGAAAAGTGAGAGTTGAGAAGAGTAAAGCAGAGGGATAATAGTGGGTGCAAAGTAAATGTGAGGATGGGATGGGATGGGATGAGAGGGGTTAGAGGAGGAAAGAAGGCAAAATTCTGTGTCTGTGACAGGGGAGAAGAAGGACAGAGCTGAAGGAAGAGCCAAGGGAGGGGGAAGATAAAGTATTATGTCAATTTTTCTCTTGGAAGAAATTGGTAAGGTCCTGTGTGGAGAGAGAAATGGAGGCTGGAAAAGGGGAGGATTTGAGGAGGCAAAAGGTTGTCTGGGACTGAAGACATGGGGTTCAATTAAGTTGGAGAAGTAGAATTGTTTAGCAAGGAAGTTGTCAGAAGTGAAAGGGGAGAGAACAAATCTGTAGTGGAGGGAGTCAACCTGGTCATGGGATTTTCAGCAGAGATGCTCTGCAGCATGTGAGCAGGAGCAAAACAAATGTTGGGCATGAGCCAGGGCTGGGAGTCATCAGAGAGGATCTTCCAAGTTAGAGAGAGGAGAAAAAGAGTCAAGGGTGGGGGAGAGTAAAGCATAGAAAGAATCAACAACTATGTCAATGAAAGAAAGGGAAGAGAGCTGAGCGTAGATGAAGGCTGAGGGATTGAAAGTTACAAAAAGACTGAGTGACAGGGCACGAAAAAGGAAGCCGATGGGTGATGCTGGCAGAGACCAGGTGATGGGCAGAGAGGGGGAACTCAGCAACACAGATTAGGAAAAGCAGTGCTTGGCCAAGACCAAATCAAGTGAACAGCCCTATTGGAGAAAGGGAGAGGAAGTGTGCAGGTGAGATGGGTCATCAACATGGAAGCTGAAATCACCGAGGACGAGTGTGGGAGATTGTGAGGAGAGGAAGAGAGAGAAACAGGAGTCAAAATCAGAAAAGAAAGCTGATGGGGAGAAGTTGGGTTGATAGTAGACAGCAACATGGAGGGGAAAAGGAGAGGAGAAAAGAGATGAGTCAGGTGCAATGCTGTTACAAAGAGGGGGAAGGAAGGAGGGGTTGGAAGAGCCAGGAACAGGAGAGGAGAAGCCCAATGACCTCACTATGGTCTGATCCAAGGTGGGGGATATGAGAGGAGAGCCCGTCGTAAGAGAGGGCAGCTGCAGAGGCAGTGTCAGATAAAGGGATCCAGACTTCTGTGAGGGCTAGGAGCTCTGGAGAGTGAGATATGAGGGGTCATGCATGGCTGTGATCTTATTAGAGATGGAGTGGGTGTTTCAGAGATAGCAAGGGAAGGGAGATGGGGGGGAAGGAAAAGGATAGTGTAAGGTTAGGAATAGTGGTACAAGAGGTGTAGAGGTGTCCGTGGAGATGGAGAGAGGGCTAGCCATGGGTGAATGGCAGATCGGCTAGATTACAAAACAAAACCCCAGTGTGAGAAAAATGCTGTGAAGGTAAAGCTTGCAGCAGGGCCCTTGCTAGACAGCTAGAGTACGCTGGTAGGATCTGGGTAGGAAGCAAAGCAGGAGTAGAGACTCCCTGGTGCTTGCAGGAAGTCCCCCTGCTAAGCAGCTACCATTTGTGTTGTATGTCCCGTTAGAATGCAGGAGTGTCAGACTGTATAAAGATTACTAGCCTTGCAGCACCGCAGGATATCAGACTTCAAAGTTAGTGTCACTGCTTTATACTCAAAAGCTATCACTGTATCCAAGACTGAATCTTTCCCATTCTGGAAAGAAAGGCAACCACGAAGCTGCTCAGGTATATAAAATGGATTAATGTACAGAGAGCAGGTAAGGCAGTCAAAGACATGTGATACATTGATCTTTCCCGGGGTTTCACAAGTTATTTGTCATATGTTCTGAAAGCTATTATTTATTTATTTGTATTACCATAGTGCTTAAGAGCCCTAGTGAGCCCCACTATGCTAGGTGCTGTACCAATGCAGAACAAAAAAGATGGCTCCTGCCCCAGAGAAATTACAATCTAAGTAGCGTGGATCAAGATTCACCTCCAGATTTGTGATTAGGTTTAACTACACACACAGACACTAGTCTAGTCCACAAAACCTGTGGGTAGCAGTGCACTACTGGAAGCACTGCTGTATCCTCAGGGGGTTTGGTCTTGGATTCATACAACTAGAAAATGACCATTTTTTTAAAAATGCCTAAGCAACCCTAATAAAATGCCCATAGCTAAGATAAAACCGTCTGAAAAATAGGGGTTTATATTGGAAACACTGGCAGTCTCTCACATAGTGGCTATAGCAGAATGAACAGACTGCCACAGCACTTATTCGTGAGCTCTCTATTTTATAAAGGAGAAAAATATTTCTTGGCTCAGTATCACCTCCTCTGCACTCCTGCCAAATGAAATACTCGAACAAGTACAATTTTACAGCACAGGCTTGATGTGAACATAATGTCACCGTGTTCGGCATTTAAAAAAAAAAACTACTGCAAAAAATATTGGTAACACAAATGTTTTTGTTTCTAGCATGTCTCTGCCATTTTCTTCCCTCACGCATTTCCTTTCCATAAAATAATTGTCGCATATTTCATAAAAATAAAGATGCTTGGAGACTTGTATAGCAAGTGCTATAAAGAGGTTACATTTTGCAGCTTAAATAGCAATCTCTTTCCCAGTGCACAACTGTTCTCTTTACAAGATACCACCGCAGCAACTGGCACTTATTATCGCCTTTACAGTCTCAGCACAGAGGCCACGGACCATCATAGAGAACTATCCTATGACCACAACAGGTTATTCCTTCACTTGGAGCTTGGAGCATATTGGCAAGGCAGTGAGGGAAGCTTTTATTGCTGCTGCCTGTGTTGTTCCTGTCCTGTAGATAAATGAAGGACTTTGCTCTCCTCCCTGTTAGTCTGGCCCCTTTCATGAGTACCAGATCCAGATATATATCTTTTTGACAAAGGAGTGGGGGGGAATTAGAGCTGTAGTCAACAATTTCAAAACTCCAAGCCCTGTGAACATGTAGGTTTTGCTGTACAGTGGTTATGATTCATAGACGCCATCTCAACCTTTTTCCCCCCTGTAGCACAGTGATTATGGAAAAACATTATGCAGTATAAAATTATGTGTTAAGCAGGTTTTCTCTTGTCTAAATCCCTTGACCATTTTATCCAACTTCTTCATCAACATAAACAGCTTGGATGAATATTGAGGACAATAAGAAAGGAATTGGCTCAAGAAGTGGCATTCCTGCCTCAAGCAAGTATGTATTTATTTTCTTTCCTGTTCCCTGGAAAGGGGGGGGGGGGGGACTGGAAGATTAAGCCTACACAGGATTTGCCTCTGTGCTATTCACTAAATCCTTCCTTTTCAAGGGGAGCACTGCACTGATGCTACCTACATGCCCACAAAGCCTTCTTAAAGAAACATCACTTTCATCCCTTGAGCAGATACTGGTGAATGTAGTAAATGAACTCTCTTCTCAGAATGAAACGGGTGAATAGTGACTAAAGAAGAGGCTAATGCTGCTGTATTTTGCTTTGCCTCATTGTTTCCCTTTCACACAGGGTCTTTGGAAGATTTGATCTATTTGCTGCTGTTTCAACCTGTATAATGTCAGCTACATCCATCTTCATCTCTGTATTGCAGCTGCTAAACCCTTTGCCCATGCTCTCGCCACCTCTTGATTGCTATAATTTCCTCCCCTCTTCTCCCAACTTCCTTTCTATACAGGACACCACTGCAGTCATCTTCTGTGCTGTCTCTCCAGTGACATCAAGACTCTCCTTGAATCCCTTTATTAGCCTCCTGGGGTATTTATACCACATCAAATTCAAGGCCCTTTTGTGTTCAAGACCCTAGAAAAATTTCACTCCCACTTCATCTCAAGCTTGTCCCCTTCTACACTCCTCTTTGCTCCTCCTAGGTTCAAATCCCCACTCTGCCTGATTTGAAGCAAGCACTTGAACCCAGGTCTTTTATGCCCCTGGGGAGTGTTCTAACCAGTGGGCTACAGGCTACTGTGGGGAGAGAGTGTCTCAATTTCTCCTGTTGAAGCTGTTCCACTTGGTCTAAATAATTAAATACTTATTAGAGCAGGGATTTGAATCTGACTCTCCCCAGCCTACATGAGTGCCCTAACCACTCGGCTATACAGTCACTCTCTCTCTCTGTGGCCCACACATACACACTATTTCCAGTGCCTTTCCCCAAATTCCCTGCATTTATCTATTTCCCAGAAATTGCCCTTTCTTTCAAAACAATATACCACAAAATAGCTGAGTTCATTCTTGGAAGGTTGTTTTCAGAAGACACCTGGAATTTTGCCTCTTGGAGGTGAAGATTATTTATTAGGTTTTTTTCTGTGGGCTTCCCCTCTCCCATATTCTCTCCCCTGCATGTCTTCTTTCCACTAGGAAAGGGAGCCATGTTGATCACATGGGAGGTTAATGCAATCTGAACAAAAATGGAAGGAAATATCATTTTATTAGTAATCTAGTGCTTTCCAAGACATAGCCTGAAAAAACTAGTGACTGAAGGGTTAATTCCCCAATGGAAGGGGGTGTTGCATTATGCTCTGCCTGTAGGGGATAGGTAAGAATGTTGTAATTGGACAAGCTGAAATTTTCAGGACATGCAAGAGGAACAGGTGAAAAAGTACCCGCTAATTATCTTTAGTCAGTGACTGGCCACCAGGTGCTCCTGAACCATATAAAAGAAGTTACTGAGCAACTCATAGTGGGGTTTGTGGGTTTTTTTGTGGTCTCCAAGGGGATGGGAAGGGAAGAGCTATACTTTGTCTATTCTGATATTACAAACAGTGTGAGCTTCACTTGTCAGAAAGGGCAGGATCCAGTAAAGCATAGCAGTGAAGATTTTTTTCCCCTTCAGAAAACCATTCTGCCTTTAGTCTTCTGTGTGTTTTTTGGAAGCTGAATTAAGCAGGCTCAGCTTCCTTTGGTTGTATCTCATTTAGTGGGGACTGACTCATCTGACACGTTACAGGGTTACAGAAATATGAAGGCCTAAGGCTCTGCTCTATGCTATTCTCTATCCATGGTATTGCAATTTAGAAAAATGAAAATCTCAACTTCTCACTTTCCTACCTGGCCCCTCTCCTGCCCCCATCTCTCCACCTGCACTCCCAACTAAAAGTCGAATGATATTTTGTACATCTGATCCATACATTTGCTACACAATGCATATACAGAAAGAAAAGTCCAGTGAAAGCTGATGGTTAACCCATGACTTTGATAATTCCTGTTAATGCCAGTGGGAGTTGCATGTGCTAATCCTGTACACAAAGAGGGAAGAACAGCTAAATTTAATTCTTCTGCAGTACTGAAAGAATAGATACCCCTCTGATAACCTAATTAATGATACCTAATATTTGTGGCCATTATCCAGCCTTTCAAAGCTCTGAAATGGCAGCTTATTCTTCTGTGTTTGTTTTTAAAACAATTAGTAATATCTCCATAACGCTGTGGTCATGAATTTTCATGTGGCTTTTCAAAGAGAGAGAGAGAGATTCCTCCTTCTATACCATAGCTGTTGTGAGTGTAAATGGGCACACTTCCCAGGGGTACACCTGAACTCTGGCACCTTGTTCAGTATAGGTAGCGGGATGGTATGAGGAGTGTACTAAAAGGGAAAGACTTAGTGAGTTGACTTACTGCTGATGCCTGTGACCCTTTTTACTGATTTGGGCCCCGATTTTTAATAGAGGTGTTGTCACCATTGTTTGAAAAACGGATATAACATTCCAGTTCAAATAAGAACTGGACATGTTAAGTAGCAAATTGTTATTCTTGGCTGGTACTGTACTACACTAAGTCCAAGATGAAAAACAGCATTGCAGCACTGTAAAACATCTCAAATAGTAAAAACTGCTGTTAATTAATGGTTCTGACTCATAGCAACAAAAACAAAAAACATAGAGCCAAAGAATGTCTCTATGTGGTGTCTGGGTAGTGCAAGTTTATCTTACATTGTGGTGCTTCAATGCATGGTTTGCTGTGTATCTGGTCAAGATATCTTGACAAGGGATGAGCTAAAGAAAACTAGTGTGTGAAGTTTCTACTTTACTATTTAAAATAGTGCTGTTAGAAAACCCTGAAAGGAGATGGTAATTTAAATACTGACAGACCTGCCAGTGAAGTACTCTGGAGGTGCAATGGAGGTTTACACCAAACACACTGGGTTTTCTTTGGATGAGTATTAGTGATTAATACAGACAAATTTGCTATACTGGGTTTCACAATCCCCAGCTTCACTTTGAAATTTGAATTTGAAAGTTTAATGTACCCAGTGCCCAGATACCCCATCCCTCTTCCCCACTTGACTTGAGCTGTCGTCTCAGGGGGAGACCCAAGTGTTGCTAAATATGCCCTCCTGGGTTCTTCAGAGGCCTCCAGGGGGGTCTCCTTCTTCTCTGGAATGTCTAGGCAAGTATGTTAAGGCCAGCTCTGGTATCTGCCAGGTTATGAACAGCCTGTTTGTACCCACTTTCTGCAGCTGCAGGAAATGAAAGAATCCTGCTCCCAACGTACTCTAATACCACGACTCCTCTAATGCTGGGGCTGAGAGATGTCCCAGAGCACCCTGGGCTATGCTTTACGATACAACAACATGGCTGAGACATGTTCCCATAAGTCTTGAGCATTTGGGAAGTGGGGATATAAAATGAGCTGGCAGTTATGGGACCAATTTTATCCTTGGAGTTTCAGCAAGAATGAATTTGAACTTTATTGTCTTTCTTCACCCCTCTGATTTGAGCACTGAATATCCAATCAGTAGTTTTTCAATTATCCAAAGCAAATTACAGTCTCTCTTGTCAGATTACTAGTTATTTATTTTTCTTTCTTACTATTATGTTAGCAACTTAGAGGTCTCAACCAAGATTGGGGTCACATTGTGCTGGCACAGTACAAACGGTCCCTGCCCAAAAGAATTTACAATATAAATAGACAAGACAGACAATCTGTGGGAGAAGGCAAGTACTATTACCCCCATTTTACAAATGGAGACCTGAGGCACAAAGAGATAAAATGACTTGCCCATGGTTACACAGGAAGTTGTGGCAGAGTTTTGAACTAATTCCCCTGTATCTTAGCCCAGTGCCTTAACCACAGGACCATCTTTCTTCTCTAGGCAATAGGTGTTCCAAGGGATGACCCACTGATAACAACAATGTCCTTTCAGTTAAGTCTGTGAGGAACTGACTGTTTGTGGATGAATTAATAACCAAAAGATCAATCTGTTGAAACTTCTAACCCATTTTTAAAAGAGCTAAATTTTAAAATATAGTTAAAATGATAGAGATGTTTAAATAATTTTCCATTGCATCTGTGACTGACAGACCAGTAAATGCAGATTTATAGAAAATATGGGATGTTCTGGAGAAATGTCAGCATCATAATTTTAGCATAACTATTTTGAAGGAACAGCACACTGATGATTCGGCAGCACCTATGCGTTGGCTGATGAACCTTGCTGTAATTATTGTTTTAATGAACATTTGATTAAATTAAATTCCTAAACCATGAAAACTATTAAGAACAAAATTAAAAACTTTTACTGGATAATTTGATAATAACAAAAGGAAATGTATTTTTAAATTTTAAATTATTCATACTCAACATAGTAAAATATTAAGAGAATTCTTTGAAAAATTATGCTCTGCTTATATATACATAGAGAAGTCTTCTGAAAGAGCTCATGATAACTACAGTGCTGACCCCAATACATTCCTGTCACCACACAATGCTGCAGAACAGTATTAATAGAATGGCAATAACACCAATGAAGTGCATGGTAATAGGTGTTGTTGTTACTATCAGTTTGCATCAGTTTAAATTCAGGGCTCAGTTAGCATAATGGATCTTCATCCCTCCTGAAATGTTGGTAAAATGTATGAGAAGAAGTTATCACATGACCTTTTTTTTTTTTTTTTTTTTTTGGTGTAACATGTCCCCTGGAATTGATGTCAGCAATCAATGGTGCAAAAACATGAACAGTGCACTTAATGAGAACATACAGCAATACACAATATGAAACAACTTTGTTATTCAGCTATTACATTAGAACCATTAGAAAATTGAAGTGGTGCCATAAACCAATTTGCTTCTGCTTAGAATTATTGATCCTCATTTTCCACTAAGTAGACCTTTTGGATTGCAGTTCTACATAGAAAATTAATTTGCCTAAAATTCTTCATATATAAGCATACTTACTGAGAAATAAGTCTCTGCTTGGGGGGACTCTGCAGCCTGCTTCAAGCCAATCATTAGGGCACTACGTTAAATTATAACTGGAATATGATGACCAAAAAAAAAACCTGGAGTTCATTATCTTTTACAAGAGAAATTAATGTCAGTAATGATCAAGGAAAACATTTAAAGCTGTACCTATTCATACCTGCAGTTTGAATGGTGTGAATTTTAACATTTTAAATGTATTTGTTAATTTCACAAAGTACAAGCTTACCACAGAAAAGCAGGAAAAATAGAACATTCAACATCTTTTTTTTTTAGTACTAATTTGTAATAAACCAAATTTCAAAGCGATAAATCAATACTCATTTTGGTAATAAACCAAAATTATTAACCACAGCATTCCAAAAACTTTATGTATAAGTGCATTCCTAACAGTATGCAGAAAAGTAACAATATTTATATGACATCTAGGGGCACCACTTTAAATAAGGGTGTCATTTAGAAGTCATGTTTATTTGCATTTTTAGTGTATACTCTGTACCTACTGTATTACAATGCTTTATGTATGTTTGTATATATGGAGATCTGGGACTTATTTTTTGCAATTAGGCCTGTGATCCTGCCTCATATTGGGCCAAATTCTGCATCTAGTGAAATCGAGAATTTTCCCCACAGTTTTAATCATAATAGGATCAAGCTGTTAGTTTTACTTTTAAAATCATGTTTCTATTAATGCTTTGTACTTCTATAGTACCTGCCATCTGAAGATCTCAAAACATGTTACAAGTATCAATTAATGAACCCTTATTGCATTCCCCGAGGTAAGTAACATGTATTACTATCCTCATTTTGTAGGTTGGGAAACAGAAGCACGGATTGTTAAATGGCTCACTTGAGGTCACACAGAAAGTTTGAGGCAGAACTGGGTACAGAACCCACATCTGCTGACTTCCAATGCTACTCTTTAACTGCCAATCTGTCCTCAAGACCTGATTTGTGACATTTGGATATGGAATGTACTCTAACTTTGAATTTACCCAGAGGTTATTTAGCTGGGGTGTTCTAATTTAGGCCCACTTTTAGTTTCCATATAAATGTAAGGGCCAGATCCATAGCAGGTCTAAACTGCTGTAGCTCCGTTGACTTGCAGACCAGGATCTAACCCTTCAAATCCAATCTGCAGCTCTTACTCATACAAATAAAGTATTGTCCTTTCTCTCATGAGGAGTCCTAATGACTTCAGTGGAATTACTCTTCTCTTGTAAAGCTTATTGCATTGCCCAATTAGTAGGGAGAATCCCCTAACTTATAAATCTAATTAGTTATTTCTCAATTCTGGGCACAAACTACACATTTCCCATCAGTCATTCTCTGAAAGATTTGTATTAATACAGTTTTTGTGGCAAGTCTTTCTTAATTTTTTAATACAATATTTCTAATATGCTGTTAGAGAGAGGACACAATAGGTTATTAATATACTACTCTTGGATCATGAGAGTTCATCTGGTTAAATCTCAATTTCTGCCTTCTCAAACTCATTGGGAGATGAGGATTAACCTATATCGGCATCAGTGATACACACACAGATGATTCATCTTTAGCTATTCAATAATCTTCAATAAATGATAAATACACTTATAATCATAGAGAAGCTGGTACCCTTCCAATCAAACACTTTCCCATAGGGATAAAAAGATGCATTACTGCAGGATGTCAGTTCTTATTTTATTTGTATTAAAGCCAATGGAAATATTGCACTTTTCAAAATAAGTTGTCAATATTTTGAAAAAAATGGAATTTTGTTGTTGTTTTTTTCAAACCAGGTCTAATGTTTATATATTAAATGTACTGAGATTGTTATTAGTAAGGAAGGAACTTACAAAGCTTTATAGTTTTGATTATCTGAAGCTTATCCAAACTAAGTGAACCTTTGGTGGAGCTGACCTCACCTATATTTGTGGGCATGGCTTCCTCTTTCCCTGTGGCAGCAGCAGCAGAATTCTTCAAGGGAAGCTGGGCATCATCAATACTGTATTTGGGGGAGAGGCCTGCCCCCACATCCTCCAGTTCCACTCCTCTAGTCAGAAGGCTTCTCAGCCTTCTCCCTGCTCCAAATTGGGGGATGCTTCTAAATTGCACCCTACCTCTAGATTGCCATGTATCTTGGAAAAGGACCATGCCCTGCTTCTATCAGCACTCCTACTCTTGAGGAAGACTGCCCTTCCCTATGCCCACACCTCTGCCTCTTCATATGACAAGTTCACAATCCAGCAGAAGGTGACAATGGACTATTTCTTCCCTTTTTGACTAGCACACCCCTGAGTAGGATGAAGCAGGAAGTAATATAACTGGAATGTCAACAAGGGGGGAGGGATAGCTCAGTGGTTTGAGCATTGGCTTGCTAGACCCAGGGTTGTGAGTTCAATCCTTGAGGGGGCCACTTGGGGATCCGGGGCAAAATCAGTATTTGGTCCTGCTAGTGAAGGCAGGGGGCTGGACTTGATGACCTTCAAGGTCCCTTCCAGTTCTAGGAGATAGGATATCTCCATTAATTTATTTAAGGGTTTGATTCAGTTTGTTTTGAGGGATGGGAAAAGACTCAGATCAGTTCCTATTTCAACTGAACCTGTTTGCCTATCTGTAGTGACTCTCATGCTGGCAGACCAGGTGCCAGCTCTTGCCAAGTGCCTCAGTTGAGCATTTACCAATTCATTGCTGTAAACCAGTCTATTTCATCTCTGTGTTATTATGGTTAAGATGGGTATTGAGCTTATAACAATGTGTTTAGTGTTTATGAAATGCTTGTAAGTTGCTGCATGCATTAATCTCACTTATATCTTTATCACATGCTACAAGGTAATATTTAAGTTTTTGCTTTATGACTGTAAAAAAATGTTTGCTCTGAAATTGTGAACCCAGTCAGGAGGGATCATCTCCTAACCATCAAGAAAGCATATCAAAACTAAATGGGCCATTGTGGGACATCATAATACAAAGACTTTAATTGCCCTTTCACACCCATGAAGAGACTATATGCAAAAGTGCTTGTCCCATCAACTTGAATCCTGGAAGAAGGAAATAAAAATAGCTGACAATAAAAATGTTCATCTCTTTTGCTGTTTGGACTCTCTTAGGGCTGGATTTATGAAACAGAAGCAGAACCTGTGTTAGCCCTAAAAGATATTCAGAGCTGACAGATTACTACAATTCTGTCACCCTTTAAAACCACAGACTGTAACTCAGTTGTGTATATACGTTTGCCTGCTTTAACCTTGTAATAAAACTCAAATTTCTTTTTCCTGGTTAATAAATCTTTAGTTAATTTATTAGAGGATTGCTACAAATGTTGTCTTTGGTGAGAAATCCAAGATACAAATTGACTTGGGGTAAATGACTGGTCTCTTGGGACTGAAAGCAACCTGAATATTTTGTGATCTTTAGTATATATAGCAACCAGCTATCACTAAGTCCAGGTGGCAAGATAGACTGGAATGCCCAAGGGGACTTTTGTGACTCCATGGTAAGACTGTTATAGTGCTTCAGGAGTTCACATTTGTTATGGGATTGGTGAAATCTAATCATAGAACATACCACCAGTTTGGGGTGTCTGCCCTGCTTCCTGACAATCTGCCTTAAGGTTGGCATTCACAGTCATGAACCACTCTAGACAGTGTGACAGTGACATTATGTCACATTGTTATATAGCATGTTTCATTTGGCTAGCCAAAATATGTTCTAAACTTCATGAAGGCAAACACCCTCTTTGCTACAGAGCAAACTTAATCTGAGGATATCCTTACAACATAAATTGGGTCTGCTTTGTAAAATATGTAGCAATGAAAAGGTACACTGCATGTTTAAATGGAGACTATCCCTCTCCCTCTTGGAGAGAGAGCTTTCTTCTCAAGACAGCCTGCAACAGAAGATAGAGACACTGTGCTCTCTCCTTGAGACTTTACTTTTGTTCTTTCTGATTGTTGTCTATTTTAATCTCAGATAAGTCACTTTAGATGCCTAACATAACGGGCTCTTCAGTGCTATTGAAATCCAAAACATAAATAATAATAATTAATAACTGCAAGTACATGTTTTTCTCTCTCTGTGCATGGAAACATAACATGCTTCGTATAGTATTCAATCTTTTTTGTTCAAGCAAAAGAGGTACTAAACATTCGTATAAGGTATGAAGAGGTATAAAATTTTAGACAGAATTCTCAATTTTTTTATTAAACTAGACCTACTGATTAGTGAAACTGGATTTGATCCAAAATTCTTATTTTCTTTGCTAACCGAATAAATTCTATTCTTACACATCGTGTTCATTACACTGCATCTTAATCCCTAAATATTTAATTGGTATCCTGTGACTCCTCTAGAAGATAAAGGTGACATTCTCCACTGTAACATTAGTTAAAGGAAATACTTTCCATTTGGAGCAGCTAATAAACAGTCAAGGTAAATAACCAGGTCCCTTAATTGTATCCAATGTTTTATCCAAAATCTGGCTGACCTTGAAAATATATTTCAAAATATCATCAGCACATAGTGATATTATATTGGGAATATCCCCAGTTGTTATACCATTGTTAAGCAATATGCTCTGCTCTAATCATTGCTGCAAGAGTTTTTGTGACCATGGCAATAAAGCTGGGAGAAAAGAGACAATCTCATTCAATTCTCCAATGTAATTCATATGGTGTAGAAATGTTCATACTGATATAGAGGTAGCCACTAGACTGGTATTTAATTGCACCTAATGGTGAATAATGTGTTCATAATTGTAGACTCCTACATTATATTAAATAAACTCTATAGATTATGTTCTTTGCATGATCAGAGTTTATACTAATATGGTAACTCTTTCCACTCTCCAAGAAGTGATTTTTACCTATATTTGGAAAATTGTGTTTAATAAATACCATGGCATGTTAGAGGCATAGTTAACAACATCCATATTACGTTTTGAAGGATAAAATAAATAAAGTTGACAGCAATGCTTTGCAATATAGTTCATTTTTCAATTTGTCATATAAGGAGCTAACTTTCCCTGTGGATCCAATCCTAGGTAAAAATAAGCAGGGACCTCCCTACAGTTCCATGTGCTTCAGCTCCACAGCTGCAAAAGTATCCACATCCCCTGAGGAGGAGCATCCATCAATGTGGCTGCCCCACTCCTCTCACCATTTCAATAACACAGGTACAGACTTCACCTATTTTACAATTGTGTAGTGAGAATTTAACATCAGAGGAAGCAATGAGTTTCCTGGTTCCTCTTCGGTTAACTGATAGTGAACTGGGGAGAGTCTGTGTGTGGCTGCATGGCTGTCTCTAGTGATACCTCTGAAACAGAGATGAAACTTGAGCCCATTATGTCAAATTCACCAGTCTGATCCCAATGACAGTTGCATTTAAACCAGACACTGTTTGTATAGGAGAGAGAAGAAACTGATAAAACTAAGAAAAAAGAGCATAAACTCTACTCTTATCTAAACAGGGATTGTACAGATCCTTGCCAGACAAGGCTGGATTGCAAAGGTTAAGTGCTTGTAATGGTTAAAATCCACAGCTGTAGTTTTCTTCTTTCTTTCAGTACATCAAGCCAGACTGACTCGACAGGAACTTCTCTCATCTTCCCCGTAAGTCTCTGTTCCTGTTTCTTTGTGTTTCAAGAATCCCTTAAGAATAGGCTGCTGAAGACCCTGCCACATTATATGCCTGATCCAGCCATATTATGGTATATCCTCCCCACAATCATCAGAAAGGGAACACTAAGGCATTATATTTTAGGATATGCATCTAGAGATTCCATGGATTCATATGGAGATTCCATGGACTTTTCCAAATCTTCACATACACCAACAATGCTGAACACAGTAACATACATTTAGTAAATATTAATGATACACCTTTTCAGGAATTTTTATGTTCTATTTCGCTAAACTGTTTTTCAGTCTTAGCATCTAATATTGTATTAGCTTGATCAATTCCATGCTCATCTGCTAACAAAATCGTCCCATAAACACTTTGAATTCCCCCATAACATTTCCTCTCTCTCAACCAAGTTCATATTATTTATAAAATGATTTATCCTTTGTTTCTGCAAAATATCTTTCAGTCCATCCTTGAGTACACATGTACTCATTCTCCAAATTCTTATATTCAGGACATTTAAAAAAAACCCATGACATAATTAAATATAGGTCTTAGAAGAAATAGGTCATACAATTATGGAGACACAACTGTGACTCCATGATAATGTTGAGTAATCTGTCTAGAATCACTGCCCAGTTCTGGTTTTTAATTTGGTATTCCGCATGCACTTTCAGCACTCCTAAGGTTATCTGCTACTATAATCTGCAGTACATCTTTAATCATGCTCTCCAGGAAAACTAAATCAGGCAGGATCACATATTCCAGCCTCATAACAAATAATCTTATGTCATTTTTACCTGACCAATTTTCTAAATCTTCTAAATGCTCATAGTAGCCCAGTGACTGTTTTGTTTTTTAGCCTCACATTTTCTCACTCAAGGGTTTTATGTTTACCTTCAGCTGTACAATACATAGTCACTTGTCAGATTTGTCTACTGTAACTCCACTTGTCATTATTGCCTCTCATTTCTTCTAAGAATCTTTTGTTTACCTGCGTTATCATTTACATTAAATAATAAAAATATAGGGCTGGAAGGGATCTCAGGAAGTCATCTAGTCCAGCCCCCTGTGCTGTGGCAGGACCAAGTAAACCTAGACCATCCCTGACAGGTATTTGTCCAACTTGTTTTTAAAAGCTTCTAAAGATGGGCACTCCATCCTCTCTTGGAAGCCTATTCCAGAGCTTAACTACTGTTATAGTTAGAAATCATCCATAGAATAATAAAGCTTAATCTTGAAATATAGTTTGCAGCATAAATACAACAGGGGTCGGCAACGTTTGGCACGCGGTTCGCCAGGGTAAGCACCCTGGCGGGCCGGGCCAGTTTATTTACCTGCTGATGCGGCAGGTTCGGCCGATTGCGGCCCCCACTGGCCGCGCTTCGCCGTCCTGGGCCAATGGGGGTGGCGGGAAGCCATGGCCAGCACATCCCTCGCCTGTGCCGCTTCCCGCCGCCCCCATTGGCCTGGGACGGCGAACCGCGGCCAGTGGGGGCCATGATCGGCCGAACCTGCCACATCAGCAGGTAAATAAACTGGCCCGGCCTGCCAGGGTGCTTACCCTGGTGAGCCGCGTGCCAAACGTTGCCGACCCCTGAACTACAACTTCATGTATATAATAGCCAATAGAGACCTAAAATTAGTTATACTACCTGTAGCTGAATTCCCTCTTATGGTATCTGTCACATTATGGTTATGAGGCTGAACAGAAGTCTTCCTAGAACAACAGCACATTACAAATTTCACTATGGTAACGTATAAGCAATAAATTGTTTTTAAAACAGTCTCAATCTATGCACAAGGCAAAAATCCTAGCATTCCTTTCTCAATGAGATTTTCAATTTTTTTTCACATTTCAGTTCCCATTTTGCCACCTATTGATGAGTTCATGTGTTGACTTTGGATGCAGAAAATATTATTCTGTCTGAGGCGGGAAACCATAGAAAATATTTGTATATGAAATTACTGCAGCACTTTAAAAAGGCCCCTTCATAGAGATCAGCCACCCAAAAAGCAGATATCTACATCTATAATCTTTGTGTAGACACATGAAAGTTGTATTCTTTGAAGCAATTATATTCTGCCAAAGTTAGATGTGGTATTAGATGTAATTTCATTGTCTTCACATGTACACATTTAATCAGGTGTGAATTTGGCTCATAACATTAAATATTAAAATTTAAGTTAATTGGGCCAAATACAGGCATAAGAGCCAGGCATAAGCTGCAAAAATTGGTGCCTATGTCAACTGTGAAAAAGTAGCATTGCTGGCCTGAGACACCGTACAGTCAGAATACAAAGCCTCTTCCAACCCACAATTGCTTCTCTGTAGATTATCCTATCAGGAACAAGACTAACCTGTTTCATGTGCACATTTTAAACTTGGAGATTTATATCATGGAAAAACACAGACTATAAAATGTGGCCCTCCTTTGGAATGCTCCTCCAGGATGCCAAAGACAGGATTCTAGGGTCTTCATGACAACAGGGACTATGAAATGGACTGTCAACGAGTTTGCGTGCAAGGCAAAATCAGCGTGGGAAACTTCCACCTTTGTTCTCTTGTAGCTTAGGACTTTTCTGTTTTGTGTAACCATCAGGCAAAATTTGTTCCATGTAATTTAATTGTAATTTAATGTAACTGGGTCTAAAAAAAACCCCCAAAATAAGTGACAATTAAGGACTATAATATTCCTTTTCCATGGATAGAGGAGCCAGGAAACTCCATGAGAAAATTGTCCCTACAGGTTGGGAGGGCTTTAGGCAATCGCTGACTGGGCAGGGCAGTCTTGTAGATCCTGGAAAACTAAAGTGAAGGATAACCACAGATGGTTGGACCCAGGCGAAAGTCCCATAGAGTTCTGGCTTTCCACGCTGCCCTTCCAAGCTTTCCCCCAGTGGTAGCACAGCTGCATCAGGAGCCATGTGGTCATTAGTGGATCCCCCCATGTTCCTGTCCCAGTGAAGGAGCTCACATGAGCTAGTGTTACTCGCAACAGTATTAGCTGTGGTAGCTATGTAGATATCTACGTGGTCAGCAGGTGATAATACGGCAGAAAAGGGTTTGTCCCAAAACCCCATTGAGACCTAAGAAAGTTGCTTCTACAGAGTTCCAGGGAAAAGAACATTTCTGTGGAACGATCAATTCTCCTTCTTGTTTAGCTTCAGTGGGTAATTAGCCTGCTTTGAAATTCCTCCACACACATTGGTAGAAAAGACAATCTGGTCCTAAATAATTCTTCTTTATTCATACATATTTATATTACTTTTGTTAAGTAATTTAATAATTTGCAAGAAATATTTGTTGATCTGAAGAAATTCTTAGTAAACACAAACAAATCACAAGTAATTACAAGAACAAACATCAGGAAATTGTTAGTAATCACTAGTATATGATAAGTAATTATTTTCTTGTTTTTAACAATTAAAAAGGTGTGATTTTTTTTAACCATCTCACACCAAATACTTAATTTCATTATTATGGAATATTACCAACAGTTTTTCCCATCCCCTCAATATGGATTTAGTCTTGATTCACATTCTGTAATCATGCATACAGGAAATATGGTCAGACAGTCCTACATGCAGTCATGTACATGTGCTAAACTCCCCTGACTCAGTAGTAGTTAAAGAACATTTCAGACTTTGTTTCAGATGCATCATACCACATCTTCATTGCTGTTGACTATACTTTACAGGTCTATTTAGTGCAGTTTTTTCTGATGCCACAAATAACTTCCTTTACATGATCTAGTTTCAAGCTGGCCATGTAGAAAAGCTAAGGGCAACTGAAAAATTATTTCATACCTAATGCCTCCATAAATTTGTGTACCTGTGATATAAGGACTTGGGTTCTAATTTACTAGAAAACAGAGTCTTGATCTCGGTGCTATGCTGGGCACTGTGCCAACCCCACAATTTACTGCTGACCTATATTAATGATTTGTGAGGTAATAAAATACACAAGTTCAAAATTTCATGAGAGTTATAAGGACCTTGCAGGGACAAAATATTTCTGTAATTCTTAATCATCATTCTTTTATGATTACATCCAAAATCAATATTGCTTTTCTCATTATTAAGAAAAGCAAAAAAATGAAATAACAGAATAATACAAAATTTCAAGCTACAGTGCCATGTTTTCATTGGCAATATATCATTTTGGAAGTTATTTTGAAAACTCTGCAATTTATAAAGCGTGCTATAAGACACAACATCTTAGTGGATAAATATCTCTATCAGGCCATATATCTATGGCACACTGTACATTATGTCTGTACAGATATATTTTTCACTGTGATGTAATAAACGAACCTTTCCAAGATGCTTCTTTATATATTTAAAATCAAGCAACCATTATTGTATAAGCAAAACTTGCAGTACAGAAAGTTGAAAGTAAGTGGTGTTTTAAGGAAAGTAATTTAGATTAAATTAGCCTGAAGCCAAAGTTCAAAATCTAATGGACAGAGAGTGATATAAAAGAAAAATGCACTCTCAAGCTGACCCTGGCATTCCACTCACAGCTGAGAATAGTAGTTGGACCCAGCTCATCACCACAACTTGCATTACAATAGATATAATATACACTGTATATAATTGTATTCAATTACACTGGCAAAAGAAATCTGCACAAAGCATGTGATAAATTAGTCTTTTCTTTTCTTTTTTTTTTGGTGAACAAGCTGAGAGTTATTTATTCAGCTGTTTGGACCTGGCAGAATTGGCCTAGTAGAATTCTTTGGAAGAAAACCTGCTAATACTCATTTTGGGGCTTATTCCTATAGTGACATGAGTGGGACTCCACACAAGCATAAGGATCTGTACTTGTGGATACCTTTGCTGATTTGGGGTCTAGTCTACATGGGTAAAAGAGGGCCCAACATATTCATATATTTAAAAGTGAAGAGGATTGAGCTGAGGTGGATGTCCAGGGAAAACAAGCAGGTTTCACATGCTAGGGGCCTTCAGCATCACCAGAGCTAGGACCTCCAATAGGTATGGTGTATGAGTACAGATACAACTCAACTCTACCCTCAAGGAATGAGAATTCAAATATAGCTAGGTCACCATTAGTGAGCTTGTACATCAGAGATGCTCCACCAATTTACACAAACTGAGAACCTGGCCCAAGAAAGCCAGTTTAAAATCAAATCAATCCCTTCGGCAATATGCTAATACTGTACATTCTCTGTTGATGTCTTCAATGTTAGCATTATATTGTTCTTTTGAAAGGATTCTCTCATCTTAATAACCCTGTGCCTGATTCTTCCTCTGCTCTCCCCTAGACTTCAGCAGACCTACTCCTGATTTGCACCAGTGTAAGTGAGAGATGAATCATTCCTTTTGTTCTCATCTGTTTCCTATCTTGTTGAAAATGTATAGCCCTCCAAGACAACAAGAATTTAATTTAAAAGAATTGCTACTGTGTAATTCTTTTTTTAATTAACATGGTAAAAGTATATTAAGCTGTGATCAACTGTATAAAATGTATACCACATTATAAATATATTATAGATATTATAAAAATAAATTGGAATTGTGTATATATATATATATATATATATATATATATATATATTAAATTAAAACATATTAAACGATGATTGAATTTTTTTTAAATGGTTACTAGCCATGTTCTTTAAAAAAAAGTCTTGCAAAGACAACAGCAATGAAATTTATGATACCTGGAAAAAATCAAGGTCCCATTTGTGTGACAAGCATAGTGCGTGGTTATGAGACTGGCTTAAAATGGAGGCAGACTCTGAATGCAGTAGACTTTAGGGGCCTAGAATTACTGTGGTGTAAAGCCAGGGTTAATGAGAACATAATCAGTTGCTGAGACAGTGGAACAGTGTTTTTCAATGATACAACACAAGTTATTTAAATCAGCCATACCAATGCCTAAGGCTAAATTCTTCATTCTGATCCACACAGCCACTATTGTACTCTACTCTCCCTGCAGGACACCCCTAATTTCTATGATTCTGTGGAAGAAAACTAGGGGGGGGGCGGTTGTTTGGTTTTTTGTTTGGTTTTTGTCTGTAAAAAAACACTAAGGCCATGTCTACACTTACAAGCTTACAGCGGCACAGCTATACCGATACAGTGTGCCACTGTAAGAGTTCTTTTGTAGCCACGTTATGCCAACGGAAAATATCTCTCCCATTGACATAATAAAACCAGCTCAACAAGCGGTGGTAGCTATGTCAATGGGAGAGTGTCTCCTGCTGACATAGTGCCGTGCACACGATGCCTTATGCCAACAAAATGTATGTCCTTCAGGAGGTGTTTTTTCACACCCCCGAGCAACAAACTTTGTGCTGACATAAGTGCTAGTGTAGACATGGCCTAAGTTTCACACATTTACTGTTACTTATGTAGGAATTAAACTTCAAGATAAATTCTACCCTCATTTACACCAGTATTACCTTGATATAGCTCACTGACAGTTACATGAGGGTGAAAATTGGGGCCCAGCATCGGATAAAAAGTGTGGTGGTTGAGGAATCACAGATAGAAATCACCAGACACAATTTTAGCACCATATTATTACAAATGTTATTAGAAGTCTAATATTAGGATAAAATGTTTTAAAGCACAATCTCAAAGCAAGACATCAACGATTTAAACAATGATTAGTGCCCATGTTCTCCAGGCAAGCGTTACATCATCCTATTGCAAAACCATTAGAGGGCATCTCTAAACTATGTAGTTGTGTTTTTTTTCTTTCTTTCTATTAATGTAAGTAGGAGTGAGTAGCATAAGGACTTGTGCTGAAACACTGGCCAATTTCCAGCTAAAGAGTTTAGGGCCAGATTTTGTTATTTCAAGGCAAATGAGGCACCTAGGCACTTTTGAAAATCTCACTAGGTGCGTATCTGTATGTATAGGCATCTACACCTTTAAAAATCTGGCCCCTAGAGACTACAACTGCTCCTTTCCTTAAAAGATGCAGAGTCAGCCGTCTCTCCATGGATACCAGCTTAACAGTTACAGGCATTAATGGGCAAATCATAAAATGTTCAAAAGTCCACTACTTAAGTATACACATCTTTGATACTCTGCTTCTCATGTACTTCTGACAGGCCTCAGTTCTCTCCTGCTTCCTGATCCTCCCATTTTAAATTTTCCATGCTCCAAATTTAGTATACTCATGAACATATTGCAGATATTAAGTGGTGACAGGGGAACATGGGAAGATTTCAGAGCACATCAAACAACCTTGATATTTGGAAAAATTAAAATCGAGGCACCTTTGGTCCCGCTGGGCTCTGATATTGAGATCAAGGAACTATCTTCCCAGAGAATTGTGGAGAAGGAAAATTACCTTATCTCCAGGCCAAGAAAAGATGCTGCCTCATGGGGGGGATGAAGGGGGCAGGTAACCCACTTGAAGGAGATGCCGCTGCTAGTATAGACAGGTTTCAGGGAAGTGGTCCAACTAGCCACAAAGAGGGGTACCACCTGGATGATTAAAGGTCCTGTTAGGAAAGAGGTGGTATGGAGGACAGCCTTTCAGAAACTTGTCAGAAGATTGTGAGTTCATCAGGTGTCATCAAAAGAAGAACCACAACAGTCTTGGATGTTTATTGGATCCAGACCTATGAACCTTTTGAAGTTCTCCCATTACTAGCAATAGCACAATAACAGGCTGTACATGACAAGGAATTAAAACAGAAAAGCAATCTTATGTTCCTTAGAAATATATTCCAAGTACAAACAGATTGCAGAACACATGTAAGTTCAGAAGAGGCAGGAATGAAAACTTCCAAAATGAAAAGACTACCGCTGGGGGATTGTTTTGATTGGACCTTTTCTCCCCCTCTCCTCCTGGTTGTTTTAAAATCAACTCGTGTTTGTGTTTTGTGATTTTTTTCCTTGTTCTTATAAAGGCTTGAGAAAAAAAGGCTTTTTAAAACACTTACAATTTTTTTATGTTTAATACCGTTTCTTTGTATTTTGTTACTTGCAAGCCATTTTGTACAATAAGCCCTAAATTTACCTTAATTTCACAACTAGTTACAGTATTTTCTTAGGAAATAGGTCCCAAAGGAACCAGTGATATATTGGGGAGTGATAGTTAGAAGGAGCAACAAGGGCACGAAGGATGAGGTGTCTCCTTAATTAACCTTTTCCCAAACCTCATAAGTATGGGTTTGGTTGGATAGATTTGGAAAAGCTTGAATGAAAGAAGATCCCATCTTTTGTTTGAGATATTAAACAATCCACTTGAAACCATTGAAAATAGTACTTTTCACATGACAGTAGCTGGTGTTCCTGCCGAATTTTATGTTCCTGACTACTCTCTGGACGTTTAGCTGAATGTAGAGCTGGTTGGAAAATGGGGGGAATTTTCCAAGAAAAAAATCAGAAACCCCGAAACCAAATAAATTTCAGGCAAACAAACAAAAAAAATCCACCAAAACCTCAACACTTTCTACTGGGAAAAAAAGTGACCTGTTTCCCATTTTTCAGTAAAAAGTCTAGATTTAGTTTCTTAGAAAAGCCAATTTTCAAGAAAAAAAAATGTTGATGGAAAATTTTAATTCTCCAACACTTTGTTCTGCAAACTGCTATGTGTTCACTTCTCACTGTTAAGCAGTTGCCACAATCCACAGTAGAGCATTTCAGTAGTGAATGAAAAAGTCCCTGCAGTATATATTTTATATGAATTTAAATGGAAAACATTTTAGGGATTCTTCAAAATGAAAGGAGTTCTATAAATGCAAGTAGTTATAAATTTTAGTTAGTTTTTATTTTGGCCAGAACAGTTCTCTCATTGAGAGAGAGGGTATTTCATGTAAACCGACTTTATTTTATGGTTGTTGCTTTAATTGCCAGATGGTTTTTTTTTAATGTTCACAGATGAAATATTTTATATCGGTGACTCTTAAACAAAGGTCTGTAGATCACTGAGGGTGAACAGGGAATTTCTGATTGTTCCCGTTCACAAAGCTGCTTCTCTTATAGTGATGGAACATTTGCCAGTCTTCAAGCAGGGACATTCCTACTAATGATAGCTCAGTCTTGAACTCTTTCAAGATCTGTTTTGACCAGCTAAACTATACATAGCTTTTTGTCCAAACTAGCAAAACATCAAATTTGATGTCAAAAAAAGAAGCCAGGAGACAACTCAGAACCTGAATCCTCACTCCCACAACCTGAAAATTTAACCCAGATTCTGAATAATTTAGTATAACCTTGACCATGCTCAATGTGTTTTGGAAAAATGATAATTCTCCATATGTCCCATCTGAATAATGACTGTGTGCTCTCCAGTGAGAATAAGTAATAATAAATAATATCTCCTGAAAAATGTTCTGAGAAAACAGCACATTCTACAGACATTTTTTTCAGAATGCTGTAGGAAAACGTAGACAATTGAAATAGAATTTTTATATATATATTTTTTAAATTGTTCAGCAGACTATTCCTAACCACAATGTAACTCTATTACATATGCTGGATAAGCAAAATATCCCACTGGCTATGATTACTCTCTTGAGGTTCTATTGAAGCCCATTATTCATAAGTTATCAAGGATATTTTCCTTCTCACATGTATTCTTTACATGCCTCTGGGGATTCATGTTACATTCTGAATATGACCATAGGTATTATATTAATAAAAATGACTTAGCTATGTCTATATCTCGCTCTCTGCCATATAAATGTACCTCATCCTTCATTCCAACATAGCCTCTTACTGGTTACAGTGCTTAAATTGCTATTTTTCAGTATATTTTCTTTTTAAAACAATACACATTCAGGTCTGGTGTTCTAAACCTCAGAATGGAACCTGTATAATAGAAATCAAACTTCTCATTTGGTTTTAATATCAGAGCTATTTTCAGGGCCTACCGTAGAGTATTTGCCTAGCAACAAAATTGTACTCCCTTTCATTACGAAAGGCCTGATGGAGTTGAACATGTATATGTCAAGATGAACAGTTAGCACAGATATGTGCCTTCAACTTGCACAGAAAACGTTATTGTAAAACCATATAGATGTAGAGGAGTTGGGACCACAGTGTCATGAAATTGGAATATGGATAAAATATTTCAAGCAAGTCAGTATTTCTAGAGGACAAAGCAGAGGGCTTGGAACCTGAAATCCTGAGACTAATCCTGGCTCTGCTCTCTATTTGTTGTACGGCTGTGAGCAAGTCAATGAATTTCTTTGTGCATCTGTTTACTAATCAGAAAAATGATTATAATATTAATCTGCATCACTAAGATGCTGTGAGGCTTAATTAATTTGAGACTGATTCTGACACACTTTCTTGTGTTGAGTAGCACCTTACTCCACGAGTAGTCCAAATGACCAATTGCAGAATAACATATTACTCAGCATGAGAATGGGTGGCAGAATTGGGCCTTTAATGTATGTCAAGCATTTGAAATCCTCAGATGAAAGGTGGTACTGTACATAAGTGCAACACAGGATTGTCATATGTAATTCATATAAACAATGCAAAAAACTACTATCATGCAAACAGGTGCACAGATGTGCACCCTACCTCCCATTGACTTCATTAAGACTTAACATTAGAGTAAGGGTCCGTATTTGCAGCTCTCTCTTCAGAATTGAGTCCTTAGTAGATAATCTCGGCGAACATAATTTTCTCACCCATGACTCTGGTGGATCATAAAAAAAATTTGCGGTGACAAGCATATTCATCAACAGCACACCCATTAGATCTCAATTACATTAATTAGAATCGCCTTTCTAATGAGAGTAATGTCAAATATTGGATCTATGCCCAATGCTAATAATTAATTCATTCACTGTTGGTTCTAGTTCACATTGCACCAGGGATGTTTCATGCATTTTGACACCCAAATATAGTGTTCTACTTTGGAAGTAAAACAAGAACAAGTGGGAGTGTGACACACTAATTAAAAGTGTCAGAGTGCAGGATATACCTTGCTAAATGTCATTTTGTCTTTAGAAATGCCAGCCTCAACCTCAGCATGGAAAGGATGTGAGCAATATATGTAACAATTTCAGCAGAACTGTTTCAAAAGGTTAGCCAGCCCCCAATTTGTTCACACAGAGAATTTTAATTTGCAGTGCGATGGGTCTACAGACCCTACACCGAATCAGGGCAGGGAATAGAGCAATACTGGAGTAGGAAGGCCCCACCGCTCAACTGGTGCAAGGCTTGTTCCCATTGGAGAAAAAGTTTAAAAGGAAATTGATAGCCCATGAGAAGGGGGAATGAGCTGCATGTGGCATCAGCAAGCAAGGCTGATGCTGTGCTAGTGGTGGCAATAGCTTTGTGGAAGCTGCTTTAGTAGTAAAAACTTGGATTCTCCTCTTCTTTGGGAGTTGAAAGCCCTAAGAGATTAAGTGAGTGAACAGGACACCAGGACTGAGGAGAGTCTGCTAAGCCTGTGACCATACCACGAACTGAGGAGCTTCAGACAGGTAGGAAGTGATCCAGAGGAAACATAATTTGGGACAGCTCAATAATTGGGCTGGACACTGATAAACCCCTAGGGCCCTGGCTTGGGAACTGGTGGAGTGGGTGGACTTGAGTGCCACTACCTTGTCACTCTTCTGAAGGAGCAATTGGAGCATGAGAGGGTGAGTGAGGCTGCCGCTGGGGTCCCCTCTGCGATGACTAGACTGGCAGAAACTGTAAGGCCATGAGCTGACCACTAGGCCAGCTGGTTATCAGACCTTCCTGATACTTGCAGTCAGTAGTATTAAGAGCTGGAGGGGTAGCTTTGGTCCAGCAATAATTAGGCCTCTCTTGTTTGGGAGGCAAGAGATTTGAGTTCTATTCCTGCATCTGCCATTGACTTACTGTGTGATCAATGGCAAGTCACTAAGCACAATATTTTCAAACTTGGGTGCATAATGCCATGTGTCTAAAGCCATGCTTAGGCACCTGTTTACAAAAGTAATGAGCAACCCCACCTGCCATTGGATTCACTGTGAATTGAGGGTGCTCAACACCTCTAGCTACTTGTTTAAGCTTCTGAATTGGATTTTGATGTCTAACTTTAGATACCTACATCTGAAAATGTTGCCCTATTAACATATAGCTGGGAAATAGTTTAACAACACTATCCTCTACTCAAATCAATGTGTAATTATATTACGTGCCTACCTTGAATGGATGCTGTGTCCTACCCCTGGGTGGAAAACTGGAACAGTTTCTGTTCCCAGCTTGCAATGGAATAACTGCAGAATATGACTTTCATAGTTGCTATTGTAATTAAGTGAACAATTGTGGTGTGTGGAGTTTGCTCTCTGAGGCCCCATCTTCCCCAGTGTTGATGTTAACAGTACCAAACGAGATGGGAAATGAGTCAGAAGGAGACTATTTTGAGTGAAGTTATATCCCAAGACAGTATGATTGTGGGCAATGTCTAAATATTTCTCAGAGAAGAGACATAACAGGATTAGTTCCAGGTCTCATCTTTATAAATTTCCTTAGAATATAGGGTTTTAAAGGGTATGTAAGATCCCCAGAGCTGCTAAAAACTAAACTTACAGACATAATGGCTTTTTAAACTGATGCCTATTATGTAAATCTTTGTTACAGTGAAGATGAATAATTTTGCCCTGCCTAAATAATGGATGGATTAACTGTTTTGTATATAATAAAAAATCCTCCTGAACTATAAAGTCAGGCCTGAACAGATCTCAAACTATGTCTTTAATGAAGTTGGGCTACATTTTTCTGTGCTGTTTGTTTAGCAATGACAATGTGTTTGGCGCTGTTCATCACCATCCCTGTCCCCCTTCGTTCTTATAATCTAAAAGTTGTGTGTCTAGAAGACAGAATGTTATCAGGAAACTCATAAGAAATTACAGGGGTAATAGAAGTAACACCTAGAGGTAGTAAAAAAATTTTTTTTTTGAAGAAATGGTCTTTTTCAATGAATATTTTTGCTTCTCTCTAAATTTTAAATTTTTTAACCAACTTAAAACATTGTTTTCTTTCAGTTTCCACTTCTCTCCCTCTTTTCATATTTCTCCCTCCTCTTTCCTTTTTGCCACTAGAAAGTGAGAGCACCCAACTCATTTGACATCATAGAAGCTCTGCTGGCTGGCTGAGGCGGAGACAGAATCATGGTGTTGGTCTCAGCCTGTGCCTAACACTCCATTTTTTGGAAAGCTAGTTCCCAAGAGGTTCAAGCAAAAAGCATCAGAAATGAATTTGGCTCCAGCCCAGCATGCAAGTGCAGTGGGGAGGAGCATGAAAGCTTCTTCCTTTCTGATTCCATGGCCCATTTTTACAGACTTCCATAAGGCCAATAGCACTCTTTGATTTCATCAGGACTACTAGTGACATGATCAATCACTGGAGCCCATTTCAGAGGTATGTTTGACACCAGAACTCCGAAGCAAATGGATTTTGTGTTCCTAACTTTTAGGCACATGCTAGTAAAGAACACTTTCTTAGTGCCAGCAAATCTTTCTCCTCCAGCTCTGTCTTCTCCAAAGTTCTTCTCCCTCCTCTTCATCCTTTCATGACTTTCTCTCCTCACGGAGCCCAGGTCAACTGACTTAGGCACACAGGGTTCATGTTATGGGGCTAAAAATAGCAGTGCAGCTATTCCTGCTTGGGCTGGAAACCCAGCAAAGGGGTTGGATGTCAGAGCCCAGGCATCTGCCTGAGTGGGAATATCTATGCTGCTATTTTTAGCTCCATAGTATGAGCCGTGGGAGACCAAGTCAGTTGACCTGAACTCTGACAATAGCTGCTGTGGAGGATTTTTTGCAGTGTAGACATACCCATAGTTATTTAGGATTTACCCAGTATTACTGAGGGTAAAATTTGGCCTCTAAGCACTAGCTAAAATTACAGAATCAGATCCTCCGCTGGCATAGCTCTATTGAAGTCAATGGAGCTATGCCAAAATATACCTGCTGAGTGGCTCACTGTCATAAAACAATAATTTATTCCGTTAAGAAGGACTGGATCTTTTGCCCGGTTTCTATAGTGGTTTAGATCATCCTGATGCATTTTTCATATTTGCTGCTTTTTTCCTATTATATAATACATATGTAAATGCTAATAGCACTTTAAACTTTCAATGTATTATCCATTATTGTATATGATTAATATCATACCACTGATAAAATAATATGTATTAATATGGTAACCGCA
This sequence comes from Emys orbicularis, assembly GCF_028017835.1. Classification (NCBI taxonomy): domain Eukaryota; kingdom Metazoa; phylum Chordata; order Testudines; family Emydidae; genus Emys; species Emys orbicularis. The sequence continues at coordinate 27,354,524 of NC_088690.1, forward strand.
ACAAAATATCATGATTTCTCATTCTGGGCAAATATTATTTTAATTGTTTGCTTGGGTTTTGTTTGCTTGTTTTTTGTTTTTGGGAAATGTTAAGTAGGAAATGTTACAAAAGAATTAGCACTTTTTAAATGGAGGATTAATTGAGCTGTGGTGACACTCCATCTCTTTGTTGTCACTTTATAGTTGTGACTGTCAAAGTACTCCACAGTGGCATACACTTGTGAAAGTAACAAGCTGGCACTTTTCATCTCATCATCTTAGTTATGAGACAGCCACCATCTTGGCCAACACACCAGGGACTGAACTGGGGACCTCTACAGATAAAACCATAAGCTGGTACAGCCAAAGCTAAAGAGCAAAGCCTCCCTGAATGTTGCTTGTAACAAACCTGTATGCTCTGTGGATTGGGCACAGAGGGGGATTTGTAACACACACTGACCAGTGGGTTACATTAAATAAAAGTAAACTTGCCACGTCACTTTCTGTGTGGTATCACTTCTGCAGATTAGTCCAATTTTACACTGGTGTAAATTAGGGTGGCCAATTTTGGTTGGATGTATTCCTGGAAGTTTCATCACATGACAATCTTTAATTAAGGATTAATCTTTAATTCCTGGAGACTCCAAAACAATCCTGAAGGGTTGTCAACCCTAGTGTAAAGCCATTGATTTTGATGGATCTCCACCGGTAAATCTGGAATACTGGAGTGGTGAATCAAGCCGAATATTAAACTGGCTGTATCATTCACATTAACAGATGGCATGCAAATATGTTTTGGTCAGTTCATATAACCTGGGTAGAGGCGTAAGGTTCTGAACAGCATTTGTCTTGCCATCAATTCCAAATATTTCTTTACATTCTTGCTGTGCTCTACAGGCATGATCTTCAGATATGTACTAATATAACTGTAGTATACTGAATAGAACAGGGCAAACGGGGTTAGTTTTCAGGAGAGACCTGCTTTGATGTGACACCACGGAATCATGAATGCAAGCTAGAGCCAGACTGCGACTAAGACCAGGCAAGCAGAGGCCTCCCAGCATGTAACTCTGCCCTCGGCACGCCCAATAACGATCTCTTTCCTACAACTCTGCTAGCCTGCCGCATCACTTGTTGCTAATGAAACAGTAATGAACAAGTTAGTATTTGCATGTGCTATTGTACTCTGTAGAATTGACTCAAAATTCTGCAATTTACTGCTGTACTTTTAACATCTGATGGAGAGTCTCCTTTTGTTCAAATGGCCTTTATTTTTGGAACAAAAGTACCTATATTCTATCCCCCCTATTTCTGTGAAGTTCTGTATTCAGCATAGCGACCACTATTAAGTCAATTATGTCCACTAATTTATTGTAATATGCGTGTTGGAGTTTTGTTCTTCTGTATTTTCAAGGGAGCATGTTCCATAGATCTGGCTTTAAATATTATCAGTAAGGTGCATGATGAAGATGCCTCTAATATGTGGCCACACCACATCTGTTTTACAGGCCTGCAAACAGGTATTATAAGCTAGCAGCACTTTGGGTGAATGTGACTATTAATGCTAACACCTTTGGCACACATCTGCATTTGATGAGTTCTGAATCTTAAATGTTGCAATATTATTCGGTTTGAAGACAGTGGCCCGAGATCAATAAATTAATGACTTTATATTCATGATCTAGTTATTTTCCCCCATATACATTAATATGGAATAAAGACATTTCATTATATTGTAAATATTGTAATAGTGGGATACAGGCTAAATTAAACTTTTTAAACAAATATTGTTTCAAGTTGTGGAAGTATATTGTCAGTATGTGGGAGAACATGTTTTGGAAAACATTTTGCCATTGACACTATAATATCAGCTTGTGTTCAAACATGCATTGCAGTATATAACTAACTATGAGCCAAAACACCATCTTAGATATCATGTAAACACTGAAATGTAGATTTTATCTACCTGATAGAAATATTTATAATATTACTAGCTAAAATTTGTTAAATAGAACTGGTGACCTCATAACTAGAGTTGATCAACATTTTATGAATGTCAATATTCTGGGGGGGAAAAATTGAGAACCACAAAATTGTTTCCTGTTTTCCAACCAACAATACCATTATTCATCCAAATGTCAAGCTTTGTAAACAACATGGCTCATTCACAGACACACTAGTATACTTTTTGTGAAATACTATTGCCGATATGCATCTAAAGGTACCTGATTAACAATGACTGGAGTTTTGGTATATCCTGATAGAAAGTTTACATTAAAAAAATCTAAATTCAAAGTTTAATCAGCTGCCCATAATGAATGGGTGCATCAAATTTCAAGGTTACATGGGAACATAAAAATTAATTACACCAGTCATAGTAAACTGTTGAAAGTATTTGCAGTATATTAGATGCAATGGAGAACTTATGTAACTGCTGAGTTAAAACTTTTTTTTCTTTATCTAGTGTACTATGCAGTGTTACTCCTATGATTTGTTCATTTTGCTGTTTTTCATTGTTGCTAATTATTTGAATGTTTTGTCCTTTTCTGTGACATTAAGATGAGGTGTGTTGGATGTCAGAATAGCATAGTTTACTGCACTAATGATTTCATCTTAGTATGGATGTTAAATAGATAGCCTGGTACGTAGAAATCTAATTAAATTCTGTTGCCAGTTTAGCAAATGGAGCAGCATAAACTTGCAACTACCATACTTCTGTTATTTCTCCTCATTATTCTCTTAACTTGCTTCAGCTGGAGCAAATCTAACTTCTGTTTTTTAAAAAAAAATTGGCACAGCCTTTGTTGGTAGCATTATTACCACATTCAGATCTTTATATTTCTGGAACTTATTTATCTTTTTTTCCCCCACATCACATAAAGGCCAATCTCACAACTAGATAGTAGCCATTAGCCTATCCAGTGGAAGGCCTGGGTTAGGAAGTGATTTCAAGACTCTGAAGGTGCTTTTAACTCGGCTCAAACCCTTACTAGCAGGTTCATGTAAAAGTCTATATACTGTGCTGATGTTACAGCAAGAAAATAAGCTGAAGCTATCATAGATGGCAAGGAACTGAACTGATATTTGGTTGTAGGGAGCTTAAATGTGGGTGGGGAATTTAATGTGGGAGAGCATTAGAAGCAGACGAGCTGTTTATTTTGTCCATCAGCAATATAGAAAGGGATAATGAACAAGTTATAGACTTGGATTTCCATCATGTTCATGTTTTCACTTATTGTATTCTTTCGTGTATAAATGATATCACATGAACCTCTAGGTGCATGGACAAAACCCATGTATATTTTATCTAAGTATATACACACCATGTATAACACAGATCAGTTAATGTCAGCAGCACTTAAAGCATAGTAATAATAATAATAACTCTCCAAACACACAGAAAAAATAGACACATACATCCCTTCAGCTGCCCCAATCCCATCTCCCCAGCGAAAACAGAGACCTTGCAACCTCCCTTGAAGTCAACAATATTGGGCTATGTCAGAGCAAGGAAGGAAGCAAATTCCAGAGATCAGGGAATACAGTTTATTATCCCGTTACTATACTTTGAGATCAAAAGAACATCCCATAAAGATCTAATATTAACGTTATTTTAACCATGTCTTATTTCTTCAAGAACACCTCCTAAAACTTGCCTTTCCTCTGATAAGAAGTACTGTTTCTTTAAATTTGTGATGTCATGAAATACATTCCGTTTGATGCTTTGGGTTTAATCTGTGTTCTCATGCGATGTACTATAACCTGAAGCACATGTTGTGTTCTCTCACTTAAAGAAACTCCTTCTATCCAGAAGCATGTAGCAGCTGCTGTTGACAGCAAAACATCTGGGCTTCACCCAAGAGTCAGCGGGTACGCTACTACCTGAATTAGATAGTTAAGCACATTTCAACTACATTTCACTTACTTCTATCTTCCATAAAAATATGTGCATCTATGAAAACTTGCTCTGAAATCTGCAAACTTCAAAAATAAAACTTTTTGCATTTCATTTGGAATGTATTAAAATAGACCAGTTGAGTGGGAAAAGCTCTTTGTGGGATTCTGCTTGAAATGGAAGATTTTTTTTTCTTTGTACAGTACTTGAATTTTCTCCATTGCTTGAGACTGTTTAAAAACAAAAAGCTAGACAGAATAATAAAACATATACTGAAGTGGGCTAATAATCATATACTAAGTAAGTTTGCATTGACAGGAAATGGTCTAGATGATCTAGGATGAAATCCTGGCTCTATTGAAGTCAATGGGAGTTTTGCCATTAACTTCAATAGAGCCAGATTTTAGCTCAAGTATTTCTTTTATCTCTGCTTGTCTCAATTGTGCCTTTAAGACATAGCCCTACAATATTTTTCCTGGAGCTCCTTGAGATGCAAGGGGTGTTATAAGCTGTTACATCTCCTCAGAAGGTGCAATGTATATCTCCTTTGCATTCCCCACATAAAAGGACATGGGTGAGTTCTCCAGGGAATTCCATTGGTGACCTACTATGCAAGTGTACCCACAAACACCTTGACCCATGGAGCAACAGGGCACAACCTTGCCCAGGGTCTACAAGTCATTTGGATGTTTCACTGGACAGACATTATACCTCCTTTTGAAAGTCTATTCTATACACCATGTATATCGATTGTACTTTGTGTCTGCTGTTGTTATATATTGCACACACACAAAAAGAGCCTAGAGACCAGGATAGGTGATGTTTATTTATTTTTAAGTATAACAATAAAATAAATCAGAATTATGCCACAATTGAGATCTGCATGTCTTCAGGTGGTTCCTTTCAGTAACAGCATTTTAATTAGGTTGGAATATATGTGGCCCTTTCTCAAGGGATGGTCTTACAAGAACAGGAATGAATAATGTGACGGCTCTCTGACTCCTGAAGGAAGAAACCCTGTAAGCTGTTGCCGACAATATTGTGCCATTCTATCATTTGGGTTCTAGTCCTGATTAAAGTAAATCAGCAACTAGAGATAAGGCTCCAATTTCAGCTGTAATGATTCTGTGCAAATAATTAAGGTTTTGCCTGGGTTTCACTGATGGTCATACAAAAAGAATTGTGTATTGTGGGGAATTGGAAAGAGAGACTGAGATCCAAAGGCCCATTTTATGAGCCATCTCTTCACAACAATAAAAAACTGCATGGTACACCTTTCACTTGTGTATGATGAGTAGAGAAGGCTACTTTATACTCCTCTGATCTGCAGAGAGAAATATACTCAACTGCAGACCAATTATGATATTTAAGTATTTTTGAGACTGCCAAATGAGAAATGTTCAACCTCACTTGTATGATTAGCTTCACTGAGTTCTACTAGCAAATGTAGTACTTAACTTCAATCAATATGGAGGTTAGGCAAAGGAAGTTTGCTCTATTGATGGAATTCATACAGAATATATAGCGCCAGTTGGAAAGGGGTCACTTTTATGGACCTCCAGAATGCAGTAGATCTCAGGGAAACTAGCAGCAGACTTCAGCAAATTAGTGAACCTGAGTCATAAGGCAGCTGCATGCTTTCAATCTTACCTTACTTACAGATTGCAGTGTGCAATTACTTGCAAACAACTATTGATTCTGTTAAATATAAATAGGGATCTATTACAAGGGAGCCACTGCTGTTTCTAGTGTTCAAAAATGTTTTATTGCCTTCCTGTTGAAATAGTGATGTGTTGCTCCAGAAACATGACAAACCATTCAATCTTGGGGAAATAATTACACCCTGCATCTTTGAGGGAATAGCTCTGTGGAATGCACCGTAACTAGAAACCTTGAAGTGAAAAAGAAAGTATCCCTAGAAGAGCAATGTCCAAAAAGTGGAAATTGCATCTGTATGAAAATTTAGAGAAAGAACAGGATGACCATAGCTTTAAGCTCTCATTGATGAGCCTGGAAAGTTTTATATGCAGGCAGGCAATAACTTTCAGATATTAATGGATTTAAGAGTTAAGACTGTTAGATAGGGATGGGGGAAAATATGGTAGGTAATAAACTATTGACTTTGTTTTGGTTATTGTTAATCACTTGTTATGGTATGGTTCTCTATATTGCTCGATTCAAAAATGATTCTTCAGTTTGTACTGAGTATTTCATAGTGTTATTTCTGTAGTTTACCGACACTTAAGAAAACTAGTGCATGCCGTGGGTGATATCAGATTGTTTTTGCAGATCTTTTCTGCTTCTTGACAGTTAATTGCACTGCACCCTTTCCACATCCAAAATATATTGTATTGTATATGGTATAAGTACCAAATCATATGCTACATGGGATGGGTTGGGTTGGGTCAGTATTTGGATAGGAGCCTTTTTAAGGAAAATCTTGGTGCTAGTGTAGAAAGTACTATTTTTGATGAGGTAGGTGATTCTTCTCCTTCTATGTCTGTTCTGAAACAAGGTTCCAGTACAGTGTTAGATACTTTGCTGCTGGAGGAGCTGTTTTCAGGATGAGATACATAACCAAGGTCAGACTCCTGATCTCTTGTTATGTATTGGTATTCTGTGTGGCCTTATATTGAATAACTAATCCACTTGAACAGCCTTCTGTGCCTTAAAAATTCTGCAGTGGCAACAGCCATCTGAAGCTGATCTGTCTGTGGAGGAACACATGAGTGTGTTGCTGACGTACTGGTATACTGAGGAAATCTTTTATGAATCTGGCAGTTTATTTAAATTACAAACTGAACTTCTGTGGTCAAATCTTACGCAACATTTTTGTATTAGGAGGGAGGGTAGACTTTGACCACTGGTTCAGATTCCAACTCATGTAACTGATTCTGCAATTCCTGCATCTCCAGTGTGATACAGTATTTTTCTTAAACTGTCAAGTGTTGTGCAGTATTAAAAAATTGGCACTTCCACTCAGAGTTGGTTGTACATCAGTGCTGAGGAAAGTAAGTTTAAAACAAATATGTAAATGTAAATTCTATACAGATTTGTACATCCAATTAGTAAAAGGTTGCAAAGTGTTTTAGGATTCATTTGAATGAGAGGTGCTGTGTAAAACTAAGATATTATTAATTCATATGCTGTAAGATATTATTCCAGATACTCTTCAGAGTGCTCTCCTTCAGATAGTCTGAGACAAAACATCAGACAGGGTAACTGATGGCATAATGCTCAGCTCAGGAGAGACTTGGGGATTAGGGCCCCAGTGCTATGTGGCAGGGGTGATAAGACATGTTGTAACTAGTCTCTAGGAAAGGAGAATATGAGTTCTTCTGTATTACTGAGTACTCCCCATAGGCCAAGCCTAGAATAAGGCTGCATTTCCTAAGCTCCCAACTGGAAAAAGGATGAGTTCCTCATCTAGGATGGATTCTTCTTTTTACCATCTTTTTTAAATTCAAATTATAAAATGAGCTTAGGAAATCTCTTGAAGTAAATGTACAAGAATAAAATATTCAATTAATAATACAGTAACAATGATCCAATGCTAGCTGAAGGACGCAATCCAAATATTAAAAGGCCACCAATTAAATCCCTAAAGCCTGTTCCAGCCCAAGCTCTGAAGTTAAATCCTAGGCAGAGATGGTACATGCAGCATGACCTGAAGACTATAAGCTTTTGCTTTGTCAGAGCAGTGGTGGGAGTGAATTCCAGAATCAAGGAACCTTTACTAAGAAGGCCCTTGCCATACACCCAGGTCATTTAAATCTGGGATCCGTTGATTCAAATCCCTCAGCTGATATCAACAACATTCATAACATGTAGAGAAATGTGGTAGCCAAGACCTAATCCATAAAGAGTCTAACAGGTCCCGTCCCGCTCAACACTGAATTCTAACTGGAAACCAACAGAGACCATAGATCATAGGTGTTATATGCTCCCCTTTGAAAAACACCATGGAAGCCCCATTACTGCAAAGATTTAAGTACATGAACAATTTAACTCTCATGACTAAAGTTAAGTGCATGCATGTTTGCAGGATTTGGACCTAAGTAAATAGCTTTAACAAAAGTGTCTGCATGGTCTTTAGGTATAGTCCCAGTTATAGTATGTTCTGTGATCTTCCCTGGAGGTAATTCCTGGATCAGAGGGGCCAGATCCACATCCAAATGGAAAGACTGCAATCAGACACAGTGAAAATAAAGATATTAGCCACATCAGCTACTGGGGCAGTGCCAGCAATATTAATGCATTAAAAGTTTCATCTGTGAATTTAAAAGACTAAATGTAAATGTTGTGATGTGTGCTATTACTAATAGCATAATGTGATCTTAGATTCTTTTTGAAAAAGAAAAATGGGATTTGGCACAATTACTGGATTAAGCACTTACCAAACAAAATCATGTGAAATCACTTTAATCTTCAAAAAGTGGCTCTTTCATGTGAGTTGTTTAGTCCTAAATTGGAATTCCATCTTTCAAGAAGGTTGACGATTACAAGAGGATTTGCCAGTCTCATATATAATGCCTTTTTTAAAGGCACAAGGCTGTTAGAAAGAATTCCAGTTTCTGTGGCAGTGAATAAAACTGTTTTGCATAACCCAGTTTGTATTCTACAAAAATTGCTCTCATGGCTCCAGCAGGGCCAAGGATATAGCTCAGTTTACACTGCAAAAAGCAAAGGCTGGAAATATGCGATTATGCAAGAAGCCATTTTTCTTTTCGAACAATATAAAAACAATTCTCTCACTTTTCATTCATGATGCTGTACAGAACTATGCTTGGCTCTTTGAGAATTCCTATAACAGCCAGCTGTTAATATACAGAAGTAACACTCTGCATACTGGATACATTGTGTGGCCTTCAAAGACTACAGCAGCATCCTAATAACTTGTAATATAACCATTATTTTTTTTAAAGAACAAAGTGGCCCAGGTGAAAAGACACTGTTAGAATTAAATGTTATTTCAGCCTGGAAACTGAAGCTTCATCTTATCACCCTGTAATACAAAACTGAACGTTGTTAATCAACTTCCTGATTATAAATGGGGAAATTGGGACTTTTCAAAGCCTCAATTTTTTGTCTGTTTCAACTAGTGTCATGACAGTCTCTTTTAGTCCTTCTGGTCTCCAACAATGACCTCAGTGATTAGCTGGGCACATTTATACATTCCATGCAAACATTGTTTAAAGTTTTGCTAGGCTTTTAAGCAAGGAGATGTAGTGACAAAAACTTTTAATATGCAGGAGAGGGAGAACCAAGCTGGGAATGGATAGATTGAAAGGGCAGATCAGACAGCATCACTACACAGTACAGGGAGAAAGGATTAAACATTCTGCATTTGCCTGTTATGTTTGAGAGCGTTTACAAGGGCAAATCATCTTCAGGTCTTTCTTTATTGTTTAATTCTTTAATTAGTAGTTATATCTGTCAAATCCATTTTAATTTATTAGATTATGTATTGTATTGATTTACAACAATTTCTTCAGTTAAATTGCATCTGAAATGTACTTTGGAACAATCATTATGTGACTGTCGGCTCTTGAATCCACAAATTCAAATTACCAAAGAAATCCCAGTAATGTATTATTTTCTTATGTTTACTAAGCCAATAGTGTTCAATCAGGTTCAATCTGTCAAGGGATGTAACTCTTATAGATAAAGGCCCTTTATACTGTTTTAAAACCAGGGCCTGCTCCAGCATTTCTGCCGCCCCAAGCAAAAAAAAAAAAGCTGCGATCGCGATTGCGATCAGCGGCAGCAATTGGGAAAAAAAAAAAAAAGCTGTGATCGGCGGCGGCAGTTCAGTGGCAGGTCCCTCACTCCTACAGGGAGTGAGGGACCTGCCGCCCCCGAATTGCTGCAGGTGCTGCCCCTCTCCCTTGGCCGCACCAAGCACCTGCTTGTTAAGCTGGTGCCTGGAGCCGGCCCTGTTTAAAACCCATCTGTTTTCCTATGCTTTTCCTGAGGAGAGATGCCTTTTACACATCTTGGACTGTATAAGGGGATAGATAGCTGGACTAGGGTCTGGTGTTTGGAGTTGGGTAGAAGTTGGGGGAAGTTAAGTTGCTAAATGAGCTACTGTTGGACTGGGTTGCTAACTATCTGACCCAAACGTCGCTAATTGTCGATCTCCTCTTTTGGAGAAGGAAGGCCCAGAGGAGAGGTTTGGAGAAAGCAGGATTAAGAGAAGACTAAAATAAGCAGGAATGCTGGGTTAGGCCAGGTGATTTTTTTTCAGTTGCCAAATATTCTTGTTTTCACATGGAAGACCCAAAGAAAAGCAGGATGACGAAGGAGAGTAGCAGAGTCCTACAGGTGCTCTGTTTTGGGAAAGATGAAAATAGTGAAGAGAGTATTTAAAAAGGTGCCTCTAAAATCCTCAATCTCTCTCCCTCTAGCTTTAGAGACTGCAATTATTTCACCCCTGTTGGACTTCTATTTCCCAGTTGAGGAATCTTTAAAATAAGTAGTTTCTGCTAATTGTAACACTATAAAACAATTATATTCTTCTGTTCATACATCACATCTCTAGGGTGACCAGACAGCAAATGTGAAAAATCGGGACAGGGGGTGGGGGGTAATAGGAGCCTATATAAGAAAAAGACCCAAAAATCGGGATTGTCCCTATAAAATTGGGACATCTGGTCACCCTACACATCTCTGACATGACAGAGCCTGCTGTTAGCTGCAGCCTCAGGATGGTGGTTCTGCTCTGCAGTGCAAAGTCTTATCTCCCAATATGGAGTGTGAACTCCTTTCACTTCTGTAACCACACCCCACATCCTTATGACAACATCAGCTGTTCCATACACCTCCTCTGTTTCCTGTTTAGAGGGCCTGTTGAACAGCCTTATGTAAGGTGTTTTTTGGGGCTGGACTTGCACTGCCTTAACTGTGTGTGGATTTCCTGGCAGGCAGCTATTTGCACCGCCTATCCACAATTTTTCCCCAACTGCATTTTTTCCTATCCATCTCCTCCTCTGGGATGAAATCCTGATCCTACTGAAATCAATGGGAGTCAGTAGGACCAGAATTTCTGCCCTTTTTAATTATTTGGTTAGTCATATGGCCCAATCCTGAAATGCCTGTGAGTAACCTTACTTATGTGAGTAGTAATGTTGACTTCAGTGGGGCTACTCACTTGTGTGAGGATTACTAATGGGGAGAAAGTTTTAGGGGTCAAGTTTTCAAAAAGGCCTAAGGTTGATTTTCAAAAGTGACTAAAGCACTGAGGAGCTAAAGTTGCATTGACTCTTGATGAGATTTAGGCTCCTAAGTCACTTAGGCCCTTTAAAAAAATTACACCATGTCTTTAGTTGGCTAATTCTCAGTAGGGTAAAAGATTAGACTAATCTCCTCCTTCTTCCATTTTGGCTCATCTTCTGCAATAAGGTGGAGATCCCAGCATTTTGCCAAATCCTTTGTCATTCTTCATGCATTTTGAACACTTCTGTAGTTTTGGTTTTGTGGTTAAATATCCTTTCTCTTAAATGTCCCTGAATGAAAACACATGTACTATTGAACGTTAGCTCTCTAAAATATAACATTTGTCTGTCGTGTAGTGCTTAATTTATTAAGCCAAAATTTTCAGCTGGTGTAAATCAATATAACTCTATGGAAAAACACCAATTGTCATTAGCTGAGGACATGGATATCCTCCTCTACATTCCTGCATTAGCTTAAAACTCTCTTCTCACTTTTTCTTCAGAAAAGTCACAGATCCATGTTTAGGATCTAATCAGGAATCAGTTACTAATATTACTGACAGTGTTTAAGAATCCTAATCTAATAATGTAAATGAAACTGAAGTGACTATCTCCTAGCACCTATTTCATCTAAAAGGCATTGGAGTTATAATCAGCCTATAGAAAACATTTGTCTACAGAAATACAGGTTTAGAATGACTGTTACCATCCATAATTTGTAAGGTAGATTGTTAAATTGGGCTATTCATAGTACAGTGATGACCATTAACATCCTCACCACTTTTGTGTGGGAGTTATTAACCATACTGTGGTGTTCAGTGTTCTCTGAACTAACTCACTGCAAACACCAGCAATCAATCATATTTATGCAGGGCCGGCTCCAGGCACCAGCTTAAAAGCAGGTGCTTGGGGCGGCCAAGGGAGAGGGGCAGCACCTGTGGCAATTCGGGGGCGGCAGGTCCCTCACTCCCTCTAGGAGCGAAGGACCTGCCGCTGAACTGCCGCCGCCGATCGCGGCTTTTTTTTTTCCCCCAATTGCCGCCGCCGATCGCGATCGCGGCTTTTTTTTGCTTGGGGCGGCATAAATGCTGGAGCCGGCCCTGTATTTATGTAAAAGTGGAAAGACTTCACTGGTGACCACTGCATGGAAAATTACCGGGAATATCAATGCAGAACACTGAAGTGTTCTAAGTGTCTACTGATCTTATATGCCACCTTCGCATTACTGGAAAGTATTACCGTTATCACACAGCAAGACATTGATGCGCAGTGTGGTGCTGTAAATAATGGCTGTGCATCCCCTTTGTGGCACATACTATATTGGCACAGTTGGTGAATGAACCCATAGCTCTATGGCTTGGAGACACCTTCTGTTATGGCATGTTTCATAAAGACAGGTGGTTGGATCCTGGCAGTACTGGAATGCTGTATAATGTGTTCCAGCTGACCTGTAAGCTAGAAGTCCACCTATCTGCAGTAATATAACCCAAGACACTTCAGCTTGCTGTACATTCTGCATTACCTTTCTGTGCACAGCTTCATGGAGCAGTGGAACAGCCTTTTTCTAGAATGACATTATAATGTGAGTCAGCTACAGCCATGAATTTTATTAACTTTTGTTTGTTAAAAACTGCACTAAATGGCAACACTAATGCGCAGATGAGCTCTGCAACGTTCCTGTTCCAAAGCTGAGCAGATGGCTGTTTTGCTGTATGCTTGCTTTTCATGTTTTCCAATTCATGTAGTGTCCATTGTTTTAGGCAATCCACTTACATTTATGCTGCAGATGAGCTTTTAAGCCCACTGGAAGTCTATGGATTAAGAGGAAGGTGTGCTGGAAGATGCCAGAGAGAACTCAGATAACACTCCAGTTGTGCTTGCTCCTCCTCCTTGTTGTTGTTGTTACAGGAAGCTTCTTGGATTCCTGGGTCTTTTAATCTTTTCTAGGGATGAATGAACTAGTTTGGAAAGGCAAAGAACCTTATTGCAAAACTTGAACAAACCGAAGGTCTAAAAAATTCCAATAACTCACTCGTGCGCTCTCTCTCACATCCCCTCACCATCATTTCATTTACACACTTCTAAATGTTCTGGGTCTGTGCAAAGAAGACTTTCAACCCCATTTTTCAGACCTGTGGCCTAATTTTGAGAGCTAAGCAACTACAACTCTCACAGAAATCAGTAGAAGCTGTGGGTGTTCAGCTGCTCTGAGGTAAGTAATCAGTAAGAATCCAAACTGAACCTATAAACCTTTTAGAGGCCACTAGTTTGTTCCCAAGGCAGATGGTGTTTCCTGTCTAATTTGTATATAAATATAGGCATGCCCAGATACTCTTCTTTGCCTGACAGACTTGCATTGCAGGTGGCTCAAATGAACCACCACCTGTTTTCTGAATAGATTGCTGACTTGATTTTGCATTTCACCATAAAGAGAGTTATGGAACTTTTTAGGTCTCCCAATCAAATCAATCACCTCTTCCCCCCCAAAAAAGTTACAGTGGGAGCTGTTTGGGTAAGAGTAGATAGCAAGTATTGTTACCTGAGCAGCTGACTCCAATGATGTGCAGCAGAGTGGTGCTGTTTTTAAGTGATGCCAGATGATTAGCACAGACTGTGGATATGACAAACTTTTGCAGAACCAAAGACCATGGCAGCTCCCATAGAACTTGGGCTTCGATCAAAATGTGGAGACCTGTCCAGCCTCCTCCAGATAACTGACAGTTTTTGGTTAACCAGAATTTCCCATGAGGCCTATGCATTATCTCCTGCTATTCCTCTTTGCTCAAAATAACAAGGAATAATAAGGAAATTAAATGCAAAAACTAGCATTAAAGCACATCAGTTATAAAGTATATGTAAATTGGAATGTTCTGCCTTCCATCCATGGATCACGGTGCTCTTTTTTATATGCATTCATTCATTTTGAAAAGCCCCCAGAGCTCCTCCAAGTGCAAACAATAACACCAACATGGGCTAAGTGTAAGCTTGCCAGTCCTTCAATGTAGGAGTCAGCCATAGATGCTGGATCTTACTGAGGCTCAGGATCAGGAGTTTCAACTCCAAAGGCTCCTTTAAAGGTTCTTCATATCCCCACCAGCTTTCTGATGTCAAACTTAAGGGGACATTGTCAAAAGTGCAACAAGGAATTAGGAGCCCAACTTCTATTGCACATCAATAGGAATTGTGTGCCTAAGTCCCCTTTGTTTGAAAATCCTTCCCCTTGAGCTCCAGTCACTTTTAACCATCTATTAGTTGGCTATTCACTCTCAGTTCTCTGTAAGTATTATGCTCCCTTTCCTTTTCCCTTTTCTTGCCCATCATGCTCCTCTTCACCCTCCTTTTTAGCAACTCCCCCTTTTTTATTCCTATTGCTCCACTTCCTGCTGCATTCCCCACTTCTTTTCATCAGCTCTTCTCCTTGTGCCTCTGCTCCCTCATCCGTCCCTTCCCATCATTCCCCTTGTAGACGCCTTCCCTAAAACAAAGGACAAAAAAAGTGCCTGTCATCATTCTGATCACCCTGCTTTATATGTTTTGATGTAAGAAGGACTGGGTGAGAGGCTAGGGCCTATGCTATGCAGGAGTTAAGTTGAAATGGTCTTTTCTGGCCTTAAAATGTACAAAGCGATGTTTTAACTATTTCCTTTACCTGCTATCTGGTGGTTTATTTTTACCCTTCCTCCCCCCATGGATTGTAAGCTCTCTGAGGCCATGTTTGTCTCCTCTTATGTGTTTGGAAAGCACATGGGTACTATCATAATCTAGATAATAAACACACAATGTTGTGAAGTAGATAAGTATTATCCCCATATTGCGTAAGGAAACTGAAGCTTGGGGATATTTTAAATTACTTGCCCAAGCTCACATAGGAAGCTTGTAGAAGAGCTAAGTATAGCAGTCATGATACCGGAGAAATTCCCTGGACTCCATTTTGTATTCCTGACCTCCATTTTGAATAAGCAGGAGTCACTACACCATTGGAAGTTGCAGGTCATGTGGTTCTCCACCACTGAAAGTAAGCTAAAGGTCACAAAGGTGCTATGTGCAAAGTCACAAAGTGGTAAACACCAATGATTTTCAGATCATGGAGGTAAGCAATGATTGTAAGCTTCAGGTGACATGATATTTCTGACTATGTGCAGTACAAACGTAGGGAAAAGGTGAGCTGAGCTTCAAAAGTAGGGGAAAGATCAGATGAGGTGATCATAACTCTGAGGTAAACAGCAGCAGTGAGCATGGGCATGTATCCCAGAATGTGAGGTAATGTTTGGTACTGACGATGTGCAGTAAAAATCTGGTAGCTGACAGGACAGTATAAAAAGCAAACAGTCAGTGGGCAGTTGAGAGGTTCGGAGCAGAGCAACTGAAGGAGTAGAAACTGAGGAGTGGAGAAGCAAGCAAGTATGCTGCAGCAGCAGCAGCAGGGGGCAGCAGCACAGAAAGAGCCCTGTTACTGAAGTGAAGTCAGACAGAGTAAGCCTGTTAGTTATAGTATAATATTTAGTGTGTGTGTATGTGCACGCTTGGGTTAATAAAGATGTATATTAAAGAAATGTATAATATTTAAAGCATTTAGAAATTGCTTTCAGCAGCCTGTGACAGATCAGCCATCTGTGACAGGGTGCAACTGCTTAGAATCATCTCAGCTGTATATTATTGCAGTTGGGTTACTCCTTAGCTTGTAAAGAATTTGTGTTTTATAACATCTATAAGGGATTTGTGTATTAGATTATTATTATTTGCATCAATAAAAAGATATTTTGTTTTGTAAAGAATACTGCCTGTGTCAATCTATCGTTTATTGGAAGGCTGTATCCGTGTCCTCCAAGTTTTTCCTTAGCTACCCTGGAGCCCCATACCTTAGGAAGCACAGATTAAGGGGGCAATAGGTGGGCTATTCTAGGGGCACCCTAAAACCTGTTTTTCAGGGTAACAATCAGTTAAGATTCCACGTTCTATGCCATAACATTCTGCTATTCTCCTTCCCCCATATAGGTGCGTGCAAGCAAACATGCATAACTATCTGCGTATAAGCTTTTTACTGCATTTTTGAAGTATTCAATGAACTTTTAAATAAGACTCAATTTATCAAATGAGATTTTTCCAGCTGAACATCATGGACACAAATGTTAGTTGCACAGTCAGAACAGACTGAAATGGCTGATAGCAATGCCAGGCCATCATAACAACTAACACCCATTAACAACCACATTAATTTCTGCAAAAAGAAAATGCCATTTATATGAGCTCACCTCCTCTGGGCTTCGTGTCTGAACAAGACCTAATCAGCTAAAAGCAGCACTGGAAGGAATACAATGTATTCCCAGCACTACCTACACTTGGTTGTGTACCCCTCTGTTTGTGGGTACCCAGGATTTCACAACACAATTTCGCCTTTTTTCCCCTCATTTTAACATTTTAAATCCCAACTAAAAAAACTGTATCATCGACACACAGCATGATGTCCTCTTATATGTGAAATAAACTTTACTGATATTACAGAAATGACAAGTTTGTTCTTGACTCTCTTCATGTGCAAAGCATAATTCAACCCTGTAAAGCTTTTTGCATTCAGACAGTCCAATAGCATATGTGAGCCTTATGTTGTTTTGCCTTTTCACAACATTTACAAACTGATACATATCTCTTTGAGAGGATAAATGTTTTCCTAAGTCAAAAAAAGTATGCTTAGGCTTGGACTGCATTAGCTCTGAGTTCTTCAAATACATACCAAGTTAATAAAGACTAAACCATGGTGGGCTATGTTTTTTGATAAGTACTGAAGGTGCTCTTTGATCCTGATAACCCACAAATGTTCAGCATGAGTGAGTTTTTGTGGTCGGCATGCAATGATTTTGATATCTGACTTAATCTGTAGCCCACTGTGGTTTATTTTACTTATCTGGATGGTATGCTTAGAACAAGAAAAGGAGAAATTAAAAACAGCACAGGAATACTAGAAATAACATGCTCAAAATACTTTTCCCCCCCTCCTCCTCTCTATTTTGCTAGAAGTCTGCATCAGTTGACCGGTGGCTTCAAGACATTTTTATACACCAGTCCTTTTGATGTATGACAAACAAAGAGCAGTAAGGTGCTCCTTACTGGGGTGGACAAGCCTCTTCTAGTTTTGCACTGAAGACTGAGTTCGCCTTTTTGATAGCTTGTAGTGAACTGGGAACTAATAATAATAGTACTTATATCAGTGCTTCTATAGCACCTTTTAATCCCAGGCTCTCAAAGCACTTTACAAACATTAATTAATTAAGTCTCAAAACAGCAGTGTGAAGCAGGGAGCTATTAGGTGAAATAATTCCTTTTGGTGCGTTGCCTTTGCCATGGGGAAAAGGACCAGCATAAAAAGCTTATTTCATGCCAAAAAAATGCAGCCTAGAAATAATGCTGGCAGGATCGAAGTCTCAGCACTGCGGGAAGCCACTACTCAAAATCCTAATGCATTAGCAGAACAATGAGGAGTGCCGCACATTCTTGAACTGATGGAGATCAGGGAACAGGTAGCCTTTCCAAGCTAAGCTTGGTATCTTTGCAACTGTACAGAGTATTTTTAATATTAAGAGAGGGTGAGAGCATGTCTGCTAAGCATGTTTGCCAATGCTCTCACGGATCCTTTAATAATAAAGCATGACTTCTTAAATGGCTGTTAAGGCAGACTAGTAAGTAATTGAAAAGAATGAGAGTTGCCACATCTCTGGGCATGAAGAATTACTAACACAAGCTCAGGTTGTTTGCTGCAACTGATAAAATTAGCAGTAACCCGGTTATTACACAGACAACCCAAACATGAAGGAACACACAGATAAAGGCAGACAGGTAAACATTCAACAAAATGGTGTTTAAATAATGAACACTAATGTTTTCAGGCAATGAGTTTAGAGGCTGCAGTGTAAACTTTAAAATAATATAGTAAATCTTGATGGTTCCTTATGGACACAAAAGAATTTCCCATTTTAAAGGGCATCCATAAAAAATAGACTTATAGCATGGAAAGAAAAAACAGACTTCTAGTTTGCAAAGAAAAATAATGCCATATGAATTCAATGTTTAGCTAAGCACTGTTTATCAGGGTTTCATTCTGTGCACTAAGAACATAAATGGCTTTTTCTTTCCTGGGGCCAGATTTGGATCACTTACTTGAGCTGGGCCTGAGGGAGAAACACAGCATGTATGATGAGCTGATTAATTACCAGAAATCAAATGCCTTGCAGTCAGGAGCAACGTGCTTGAAAGAAAGCACTAGTACTATAAAAGTGGTGCATATCTACATGCATGCATGGCCAGGCAAGAACACCATGGGGATTAGGTTTCGCTGTAGCCTGAAACAAAGGATTTAGGAATGATTCTTTATCCTTGACAGTGCGACCTGTGCCAATCTTTATTAACAAGGGCTTTCAGTATGTGACATTTAAAGTAACAGAACTGTCTTAAAGCAACCTCAGGATTTTACCTTCTTAAAACATATCATAGGATTTCAGCTGCTTTTCAGAAACCTAGGCAGTGACTCATAATTAAAGGTTAGGAGATGTCTTATTTCAAGCCTTGTGCATAAATACAATTCTTTGAGTCTGTCTTTTAGGAAGCACTTATTTAAAGCGAAGAACATATCTACTAGGAAGACATAAATGAAGGCAAATAATAAATTAGGAACACTATTGGCAGGCTTGAGAATCTTGAAAGTTGTTGCTAATAATAGGTGAGGGGTCAGATCACTTCCGTTAATTTTCCATACTTTCCAAAATCATGAATATATGCAGATGCCTAGGAGTAAGTTTTGTGTTTTCCGCCCAGAATTATGTTATAGTTTTATGACTTAGAAAGTAATTCTGTGAAATCATACACGTTTGTGACTTCTAATGTGTCACTTAATGCAGGCTTCCAATGCAGAGTAATCTGGCTTGGAAGTAAGTTTTGGAGTCATTACTTTAATACAAACCATCCATCGTTGGACTGTTTAAAAATACTTTTATCTATTCTAGGCTTATTGTTCTTTCTACAACTTGCCTCCTGTATCATAAACAATACACTGTGTTGTCACTTAAAATACACTGGTCTACAATTTTTGAGAAGTCGTCTGCTTCAGAGATAAAATGTGCTATTTATTATGTATTTTGATGTGCTGAATTCAAATGACAATTAAAACAACTGATTGGCTACTGTTTCTAAGATATTTAAGTTTTTACATTTTATGTCCATTATATTGTGTAGCTAGTAGAGTTTTAATCATAAATTGTAAACCTAGGTCTTTTCGTGTGTTTATGGTTGCTTTACATTAGAATATTTCACCTGTTTATGTAACACTTTAAAAATCAGCAAAAGGGTTATCTAAATCAAATTTATTATGAAACAAAAGGCAAAAAACTATTATGTACATAGTTTAGTCCTATTCAGTGTCTACTCGGCGCTTCTTGGCTTCTCTCTTGTATTCATTAAATGGAGCATCTCTTGTCACTGTCCAGCAATAGTCTGCAAGCATTGATGGGCTCCATTTGCCCTGATAGCGTTTCTCCATTGTTGCAATGTCCTGGTGAAATCGCTCGCCGTGCTCGTCGCTCACTGCTCTGCAGTTCGGTGGAAAAAAATCTAGATGAGAGTGCAAAAAATGTATCTTTAGTAACATGTTGCTACCAAGGCTTTTGTATGCCTTGAGGAGGTTTTCCACCAACAACCTGTAGTTGTCTGCCTTGTTGTTTCCGAGAAAATTTATTGCCACTAACTGGAAGGCTTTCCATGCCGTCTTTTCCTTGCCACGCAGTGCATGGTCAAATGCATCATCTCAAAGAAGTTCACGAATCTGAAGACCAACAAAGACACCTTCCTTTATCTTAGCTTCACTTAACCTTGGAAATTTTCCACGGAGGTACTTGAAAGCTGCTTGTGTTTTGTCAATGGCCTTGACAAAGTTCTTCATCAGACCCAGCTTGATGTGTAAGGGTGGTAACAAAATCTTCCTTGATTCAACAAGTGGTGGATGCTGAACACTTTTCCTCCCAGGCTCCAATGACTGTCGGAGTGGCCAATCTTTCTTGATGTAGAGGGAATCTCTTGCACGACTATCCCATTCGCAGAGAAAACAGCAGTACTTTGTGTATCCAGTCTGCAGACCAAGCAAGAGAGCAACAACCTTCAAATCGCCACAAAGCTGCCACTGATGTTGGTCATAGTTTATGCACCTCAAAAGTTGTTTCATGTTGTCATAGGTTTCCTTCATATGGACTGCATGACCAACTGGAATTGATGGCAAAACATTGCCATTATGCAGTAAAACAGCTTTAAGACTCGTCTTCGATGAATCAATGAACAGTCTCCACTCATCTGGATCATGAACGATGTTGAGGGCTGCCATCACACCATCGATGTTGTTGCAGGCTACAAGATCACCTTCCATGAAGAAGAATGGGACAAGATCCTTTTGACGGTCACGGAACATGGAAACCCTAACATCACCTGCCAGGAGATTCCACTGCTGTAGTCTGGAGCCCAACAGCTCTGCCTTACTCTTGTGTAGTTCCAAATCCCTGACAAGGTCATTCAGTTCATCTTGTGTTATGAGGTGTGGTTCAGAGGAGGAGGATGGGAGAAAATGTGGGTCCTGTGACATTGATGGTTCAGGACCAGAAGTTTCATCCTCTTCCTCTTCCTCGTCTGACTCAAGTGAGAATGATTCTGGTGCATCAGGAACCTGCAGTCCTTCTCCGTGGGGTACTGGGCGTATAGCTGATGGAATGTTTGGATAATGCACAGTCCACTTTTTCTTCTTTGACACACCTTTCCCAACTGGAGGCACCATGCAGAAGTAACAATTGCTGGTATGATCTGTTGGCTCTCTCCAAATCATTGACACTGCAAAAGGCATAGATTTCCTTTTCCTGTTCAACCACTGGCGAAGATTTGTTGCACAAGTGTTGCAGCATATGTGTGGGGCCCACCTCTTGTCGTGATCTCCAATTTTGCAGCCAAAATAAAGGTGATAGGCTTTCTTAACCATAGTGGTTATACTGCACTTTTGTGATGCAAAAGTCACTTCACCACAAACATAGCAGAAGTTATCTGCACTGTTCACACAAGTACGAGGCATCTCTGATCAGGGCCGGCTCTGGCTTTTTTGCCGCCCCAGGCAAAAAAGCCTCCGGCCGCCCCCCCCCCAGCGGGGGGGGGGAAGGGCGGCCGGAGCCCCGGGGGAAGGGCGGCGAGCCCCGGCCGGGGCTCCACTCTCCCCCCGGCGGCCAGAGCGCAGGGGCCAGAGCGCCGGGGGGAGGGCGGCGAGCCCGGCCGTGGCCCCGCTCTCCCCAGCGGCCGGAGCGCCGCGCCGCCCCCCTCCAGGTGCCGCCCCAAGCACAAGCTTGGTGGGCTGGTGCCTGGAGCCGGCCCTGTCTCTGATCACTTTGGCTAAACAGAAATGTGTCCCTTTGCAAAATCAAACACTGACAAGTAAGAGAGCACGACACTGTATGATTTCTAGAGCTGATATAGGGCAATTTGTTCAGCAGAGTGATGTAAGCTTCGTTATGATTGCATCATCCATGACTTCTAGGAATAACATGATGCAAGTCATATCATGTATGACACAATACCAGCTTCGGATTGCATCATTCATTGTTTTGCCTAAAAAGCAAGTACTGTCCAAACCCAGTCATAGATTTATTCATAGATCCAGTCAAAGATGTATTTTAGTAATTTCTGGTTTAAATTGAGATCCCTTCCCTTTATAACTCACTTATCCTCCGCCATTCCCAAGTCAAAGGTCGTATATACTGACCCAATAGCATATCTTGAAAACTAGAGCCAATCAACAATTTTAAGCATCATTTTCGTTCTCAGTGACCCAGAATTAGTAAAGTTTGACTACATTTATTTCAGAAGCATTTTGGCTGTAGAGCAGTGATATTTCTCCTGATTTGAAGTGGAAGTGGATATATACACACTTGAATCAGTAAATATTTTCAAATCAATATAGACACTTGAAGTGAGTCTGTAGCAGCGTGGCTGACTTGTCTGAAAAGTAGTAAAAGATCAAAGAAATGTGGTGCCGACTATGTAATCCCACTTACAGATGACAGCTACACATCCCTGGAAGGATTTTTTCTTAAACAATGAGCAACTGGCTATGTTATCGTCTTCATTTGGACTTATTTAAAACCCAACTACTTTTCTTCCAGGTTTTTTAATCTTTTCTCCTAACTTTTGTGAGGTCTTTTTCTTTTTATACTATGGGAGATACCAGTTAAGAGAGAAATCTTGTCCAAACCCTGTCATTTATTTTCCTGTAATTTCTTTGAACTAGTTTGGATTGGATGTTTACTATCCAGATACCTGACTGTCATACCTACCCTTCTTGCCTAACATTTCAGCACTCGCTTCCACTGCAATAAACATATCAGGCACAAAATCTGTATCTATGTTAAATGGCTGGATCTGAACACAAGGAAGATAGGAGTACTTGTGGCACCTTAGAGACTAACAAATTTATTAGAGCATAAGCTTTCATGGGCTACAACCCACTTCTTCGGATGCATATAGAGTGAAACATATATTGAGGAGATAAATATACACACATACAGAGAGCATGAACAGGTGGGAGTTGTCTTACCAACTCTGAGAGGCCAATTAAGTAAGAGGAAAAAAAACTTTTGAAGTGATAATCAAGATAGCTCAGTACAGACAGTTTGATAAGAAGCAAGTGTGAAAATACAAGGAAGATAGTCCTGTGAGTCAGCTGCAGTTGAGAACCATTGTTCATCATGTCATTGTTGGACACAGGTGTTTTGCTTTCAGCTATGGTGGCCAGCATGTTCCTTGACCTGAGTTCAGAAGGGAGCATATTCTTTGAACTGCTTCCCCACCTGGGAGAAAAGCATCCATTAGAATCATTTTGGCAAGCCTGCCCACTAAGCATGCACAGAAAGAAACAAGTGAACAGAGCCAGCCTTTGGATCCCATGGTCATGGTCCCCTGAATTCTGGGACTCAGTAAATGTCAAGGACAATCTCAGCTTTCATTACAGTGAAGCTAGCCTTTTACATAGCAAAAATAACTTGAACATTGCAGTAGCACTCAAATTGGCTTGCAAACACAGAGGAAGACAGAATTCTATAAAACAAATCTGGGGAAGAGGGTTGGAATGCAAGTTATGCATGATCTCCCCAACAGTTACCCACACCAAGCACTGGAGACATATGAAATCCATGGTTGTGCATCCTTCACTTTGTGTATGCGTGAGAGTAGAGTCAGTGGCAACCTCAGATCCCTGTGGCTAGTAGGGGCTACTATCTGGACTGTTGCCAGCAGTGTTAGAGCTACCAGCCAGCTGCCTGCATTTGAGCTGGCTTTTCTGCTAAGCAGCCTCTGGCCACAATGAATGGTAGCTCTGTAGTGTGAGTGGCAACATGAATTGACAGCAATATTGACACTAATTTCATCAAATTACCAAATAGTAATAACACAGTGCCTACCCCCATGAGGGTGTTGTGAAGTAGATGGAGGAAGGGAGATGAAATGGAACAAAGATAGGAGCAAAAGCGATAGAGAGATCAGGAAAGATGTGCAAAAATATGGGGGGGGGGGGAATCACTCCCACATCCGAGCTGAACTTAGCACAGAGATCAAGCTGGGCAGTTCAAAACTGGTCAGCACTTTGACTTAATAAAAACAGAATCTTCAGGAGAGCAGAACCCTCTTTCTTGAAGATATAACAGTGTCCCCAGAATCCTAAAGCCAATCCTGTGCATGGGATCATGGCCAACAGGTTACATACTCTATTCATACAAAGCTTGAAAGTCTGTGAAAGAAGCCAGGTCCATGAAGGCCTGCAAACAGTCAGGCACCCATTCAGCAGTGGAAACTACTTGCAAGGACTCTTGTTTCCTTGCCAAAACCCATTGCCAGGGTCAACGTTCCACATTAAAAGTCTCAGTGCAGGATCTGGGCCTAGGACTGGGTATGAGGCTGACATTCATATTTATCTCTGGATCACAACGTAATACAAAGCCAGGTGTTCATATACCATGCTGATGGGTTCCAATACAAAGACCTGAGCTAGCTAATCAATAACTCACATTAGGGAGTGTGCCAATATATTAATAGACAATGCCTCGGAGATTGGTGTTATGTTTAAAATATTTATTTAAAATTAAAATAAATGTTTTTTCTTTAAAAAAGATACACATGTATCTTTAAGATATGTACCTGCTGCTTTAAAAAATGCTTTCTTTATAAACAAGCTTTTTACCTATTGTTTAAATCTGCTAAAAACCCATTTCATCTGTATCCTTTTTTTCCCTTGCTACCAAAGCAATTATACTTATGCTACATCTCCATGGGAGTTTGATGGAGTGGGTCTTTGACTTATCCCATTAATTACCACAAATGTGGGGATTGCTTTCAGCTGCGAAGTTCCCTCCCAGCCACCACCCTTCTCCTCACCACCATTACCACCACTTCTATTTTGCTGGCAAGCAGCCCATTTCACAAAGTGCTGCCTAAGTCCCAATCTGAGGTTGCAGCACCATACTGTCCATGGCTACTGTTGCCACTTGGCTCTCGGGGGGACTCTGCCACAGCTGCAATGAAGATAAGCCAACACTGTGATTTGTTTTAAAAAATATACTTCTCCTTTATTTAAGAATTAAAAACAAAACAAAGTGCCATACTAGATCAGGCTAGTGGTCCATCTACTCCGGTAACCTGAGTATGAGAGTAGCCAGTGCCAGCTGGTTCAGAACAAGAAGTCCTGGAGAAGCTAGTTATGGAATACTAGTCCCCCAAGGAAAGCTTTGTTCTGTGCCCCATTGGTTAGAGGTTGGTATGAGAGTTTACATCCCTTCTCAAATTCATGGTGATGTTTTAATCCTTGCTTTTATCACTCTGGATATTCTTATTATCCATTTGAATGAGGGATTTTGTTTATTTTTTATATTGCTAAAATTCTTGTTGTCTTTTGCCAATGAGTTCCATAGTCTAATTCTGTATTGTGTGGGGAAAAACATATTTCCTTACATCAGTTTTGAATCTTATCTTTCAATTTCATTGAATGTCTCCTTGCTCTTGTATTATGAGAGAGGGTGAATAGAAGATTCTGATCTACATTCTCCGTACTAAACATTATTTTTATACATTTATCATGCCACTTTGTATTTGTCTTTTCTCTAAGGAAAACCATCCCATCTTTTCAATCTCTCTTCAGAGTTTTTCTATGCCTTTGATCATGCACATTGATCTCTTTCTGACCA
Organism: Emys orbicularis; assembly: GCF_028017835.1. Classification (NCBI taxonomy): domain Eukaryota; kingdom Metazoa; phylum Chordata; order Testudines; family Emydidae; genus Emys; species Emys orbicularis. The sequence continues at coordinate 27,379,855 of NC_088690.1, forward strand.
CCCTCAATATTCGCTGTTTCTGCTTTTTCAGATGGGGGGACCAGCACACAACTGAGTATTCTAGGGTTGGCATACCAATGGTTTATGTAACTGCCACATTACTCTCCAGCCTCTATAACGGGCATTTGTGATGGAGAATGGGACCAACCAAGGTTGGAAAGATTATGATTTACTATGAGAGAGCCTGAGACTTTTGGTGGTGTTTTTATTTTTTTATTTTTTTATTTCATTTTTTTTTTGCGACAAATCTTATGTTTGTGACAAAGAAGCAGTCTTCCTAATGACTAATCATTGCATATAGACTTAAATATGCTGTTTAAGGCAAATGGAGTTTTCATTATAAGGACTCCGTCTATCTCTTTCTAGCACTGACTATTTTCAGATGGACAAAACCTTTCTTTGTGTGGCCATGGAAGTAGAATGTTATGCATATATGTTAATCCTTTCAGATGCACAGCCTCTTAACTACATTAACTAGGGGGCATAGGATCAAGACAGCTGAGTTTTTAAATGTCTGTCTGTCTGAGAAGTATGTTTCAGTAGCCACATTTCATGCACATACTTTGTCTTTTGGCTGCCTACTCTCATAGCAATCTGTTGAAATGGCTTTCTGCCCATTCACAAGTTGGCTAGACCTTCTTGTATTATGACTTGACTGCCAGGCAATGGCTGCCTACAAAACAAAGCAAGTGCCATCTCTTCTGCAGTAGGTCCTTATTGATGTCAGTGCTGAAGTATTGCCACCACTTGCCTCTTTAAAGTTGGTTACTCCTGTTGACATTTGCATACCAAAAGCAGACAATAGGAGAGGGGAACAATTTGAAATAAAAAGGCTACAATGCAATTCAAAACACAAGTCCACTGAACCCAAGAAAATGGGCAACCAGCTGGAAGGACATAACTCTAACTGATCAACAATAGAGCCTGCATTAAGGGATTTTGTGTCCTGGAGAAACACTCCTGATATGTAAAGCACACTGGAACAAGATAAGGCACAGCAGAGAAATCTGACTCCTAGCCATAGACCAGAGGCCGGCCTAAATTAGAAACACCTGAATTTCCCTTTAAATCCAAATGAATGCATGGTGTGTTGTAAGTTTTTGAACCATGCTGACTGAAGCCGCTATTACTGAAAGTCCCCCCGTCAGATAGTATGCCCTAAAAATTGAACTGAATAGGGCTTACTGGGTGACTTTCTGTTCCCCAGCACAGTGCATGTAGTGCTATAGCATCATGCTAGTCCATGAGGCAGGAAATGTAATTGACCACCCAGAAAACAGTGAAAATGATGAGATACAAATTGTTGGCAAATGCACCAAAGTAAACAAACTGGAAAAATAGTGATAAATATATTTTTGCTAACTTCCATCAATTTACAGGAGTTATTTATACCATACATAAGTAAATAAACAAATATATATACACAGACAGAAGTTTGATTTTTTTCAGGTTGATTGTATCCCCTTATTTTGCATAATGAGTCTAAAAAACCATTGAATGATCAAAGGCACTTATATTAGATAAAATATTCCATGAAAATAAAATTAACCACTAAACGTTTCCCTTATTGTTGCAATAGAAACAGAAAGGTCTTGTCCACATAAGAAGCATATTTTCTACTATTGCTATTACCATTTTAGCACCACAATGTTGCAAGACCAATGTAGACTGGTTACTGGTGGGCTTTAACACTGTGCCATGTAACAGTGCTTGGAGCTAATTTAAACACCACAGTAGCCAGGCATATCATCTGCACTAGGTCTTCCAATGTTTGTAACTAGAGCTTGTCCAAATTTTCAAAATATCAGTGAAAATATTTTGAATATTTAAAAAAAAATCATGAAAAAGTATTGCTTTTTTTCCCGAACATCTTATAGCATCATCAACATTTTGATGAAAATGTTTGTGTAATAATTTTTAAATATTTTCTGTATTGCTAACATAGGTGACATGTAATGACAGGGCCAAAATATACTTCCCACACTTATTCTATAGTGTTTCTCTTTTCTTCATATACCCACTGACTTTCTATTTTATACAATCATTCTTGCACAAAATCTTTTAAAAGCGGCCACTGCTCTCAAGGTATGTCAAAATGGGCATTCAAAAACTGAGGCTCCTTTTGGCTGCTTCATGTATCATTTAAAAATCAACATGTGCTGCTCCACAGGACCAGATTGTGAAGCCCTTATTCACATGAGTGACTATTTAATCAACTAATCCTACTGGTTACTCACTCAAGAAGTCCCTTTGGACTTCTTGCAAAAGTTAAGTACCTGCCACTGCCAGTGTAAGGAGTCCACAATGTGGCCCACAGTGATTTTAACATACCATGGTAACTGCAGGTACCCAGAGAGGTGAATGTGGAGATTTCATGTGGCCATTTTTGTCTTCTCTTAGACTGTTTATAAGACACGGTATTATCTGTGCAGAGAAAGCAGCCTTCTTTAGTCATAAACTGATAATCCTCTTTCCCAAGAGTATAGTAGGTGAGAAATCATTTAGGTGCTAACTGCTATGACCTACTCAGTTCCCAACACACGTTTCTTGATAAAATGAAAACATTCATTTACTAGTTTAAAAATTAAACAACTTCACAGCTCAGGGATTAAAGAGGATCAAGACATTTTTGCCAGTAATCCCAGCAAAATATATGTAATATAAAAAAACCTGGGTTATAAATTACATATACCAATTCATGTTTTCACTCTCCTTTCTGCTTGCCTGCTTAACAGGCAAGAAGAACTTATGTCAACCTAAGGGAACAATGGAACCTGTTGATAAACTGCAATTTGTCTCAGGAAGGGCGAACGTATTAAAAATGAGTGAGTGCATATCATGAATTTCACTTTCACGCTAAACTGCTTTTCTCCCTAACTACAGAACAGCTGACTCACTATCACTTATGCCCCCAAAGGGAGACTTTGCCTTCAACAAAAGGAGAAGTCATCTGGGAAAAAAAAGTGCTCCCTGCTTTGGGAAAGAAAAACTAAAAGGTTTGCTTCTCTAGGTCTGAACGTGTTTAGAAAGTATTTCAGTAAAGAAGAGCAATTATGATTTGCACTCTGATCATCTATATGCAAGACTTTCTGTATATTTTTAATCAGTGCTTAATTTGTATTGAAAGAGGTGCCAGGGCTCAGGCAATTTTTCTACATATATAACTGATGCAACAAGCCCAGAGGTGCCGGGGCTATGAACTGCCAAACCTAGAGGTGCCAGGACTCAGCCCTGGAAAGCCCTGGCACAAATTAAACACTGTTTTAAATTAACCTTTAACAGTTACTTTGGATATAGAGAAGCTATTACCATGGTACATGAAGTAGATCTATAGTAACGCTCTTCATATAGTATACTTCATCATCAAAGTGCTTTATAGACTTTAATTCTCACAGCAGCCCTGATAAATATTATTGTTAGCTTATGTCTTCATCTTGATTTAAGTGACTGGCCTAAGGGAATGGGAGTCATTGTCAGAGCCTGGATTAAAACTCATGAGTTCATGTGGCCTGATCTTGTGTTTAGAACTATTAAAATGGAGGCTTTCAAACTATGGTCCACGCAGCGGTGGCTCCAGGCACCAGCGCCCCAAGCCGGTCGCTCTGAGGGCAGCAGTCAGGCAGCCTTCAGCAGCTTGCCTGCAGGAGTTCCGCTGGTCCCGTGGCTTCGGCGGCAATTCAGCGGTGGGTACGCCGAATCTGCGGGACCGGCGGACCTCCCACAGGCATGCCACTGAAGGCTGCCTGACTGCTGTGCTTGGGGCGGCAAAATACATAGAGCTGCCCCTGGGTCCACTGGTGGTCTGTGAAGAGCAGGTAGTGTACTAGCTTCTCCTTCTTGTTTCTAGCTGATAAATTGCATTAAATGGCAGCTAAAAATACTCCTATGATTTCCTAGTATTACTTTTCCATATAAGCAGTTGCTGACGTCAATTGAATTAAGCATCTGCTTAAAGTAGAGCACTGATGACATACTTTAGTGAATAAGGATGGGTTTAGTTTAATAAAACTCAAGGGGTCAAGCAGTTTCCTGAATTGGGGGCCTTGGGAGTAGGAGAAGTGATCCTCGCAACTGCAAATGGGACCAGAAGTGTCCAAAACCTTGGCACTGTAGACCACACCTCCCCTCCTCCTCCCCTCCCCCCGCCATTCAGCATAAAAGTTTTACTTGCAATTTTTAAATAAGGAATTGTTTTAAATCTGATAAAACTAATACATTGGTTAATATTGTATTTTTAGCAATATTTTTTTATTCTTTGACATTGGAGAAATGTTTTAAATAGATTTTATTTTTCATTTTGCCTTTTTAAATTTTATTTGCTGCTTTTGATAATTGTCTTGTATGCATGTTTCAACATGTCACTCTGCATGTTTCCTCCACCTTTATCCTGCAGTGAGTTTGCCTGATTATTATAATAATGATTTGCATGGTATTTTTCCCTTACTAGATATTGACTATATTGAAAAGGCTTTGTGTCCTTCCATAACAAACAAGTTTATTTTTGTACAGTTGAACTAACACATACTCCTTGCCAGCTCATCCAGTGGCTTAGTGATGTGCTGCCAATGTTTTAACAAGGGACTCCCACAAAAATGTCACCATTAGCCTGTGATAAAATCTGTTTCCTAGGGGTGAATTTGTTTGCATAGAGGAGGGGTAAGGGCCTGGGAATCTGTTTATCTCAAAACCACATAAACAAGGATGGAGGCAATATCACTAAGCAAACAACTTATATTGAGTTTCCTTCCTGGAAACAGTTGATTTTGTCTTTGAAAGTGTAGCGGTTCTGATCCTCATTTACTAGTATAAATGAGGATCAGAACCCACCCACTTTAAGACCCATATATACTGCCAGATTGGTGTATAGAGGCCTTAGTATAAATGGGAAATAGGCCCACTGGGTGTATTGATAGTATAACATACTGGTAATCTGGGTAATTCAAAGTGATCTGGGGATTATCACCTTGTAGAGGATTCTCGGTATATTCTGCCCTAAGGCCATGTTTTTAAAATACCTTTATTTGGTGCAATCTGACCCATTCCAAAATGCAATAATGACAACAGCGAAGTACCCTTCAGAAGTAGCCCAAGGCTCCTTCATCTTTGGCTCTGATGCATTAGTCCTATCCTAAGGCGTACTGAACGCACCAGGGAGGGAGGGGGATCACCCTATCTTCCCTTCAGTGTGGTGACAAAAGCTTAACAAGGTTTACCTCTGCATGCCCTCCTGCCCCTTAGGATGGTGACTTCCTGAAAGTGTCTGAAGCCACCATCTCTGGATGTAGTTCAGATTTTACATGGGAGCGGATTATAACAAGTTATTGTGAGAGTAAAAATGGCAGATAATTTGTAATACAAATAATAGGGTAGCAATAATAATGTGACTAGGCAACAAAATGGCAACTGAAATTCAACAGTGACAAGTGCAAAGTAATGCATATTGGGAAGAACAATCCTAACTACACCTCTACACTCAATGAGCAGCAACAGACAAAAAGATTAACAGGATGTTAAGAAATATTAGGAAAGAGAAAAAATAAGACAGAAAATATAATAGGAGTCAACTGTGTAACACTGCTGCAAAAAAAAATAAAAAGCGAATAGCATTCTGCGGTGTATCAGCAAGAGTGTTGTAAGCAAGACACAAGAAGTAATTCTTCCGCTCTACTCCACGCTGATAAGGCCTCAGCTGGAATATTGTGTCCAGTACTGGGCACCACATTTCAAGAAAAATGTGGACAAATTGGAGAAAGTCCAGAGGAGAGCAACAAAAAAGATTAAAGGTCTAGAAAACATAATTTACGAGAAAAGATTGAAAAAATTGGGTTTGTTTAGTCTGGAGAAGATTGAGGGTGGACATGATAACAGTTTTCAAGTACATAAAAGATTGTTACAAGGAGGAAGGTGAAAAATGTTTTTTTATCCTCTGAGGATAGGACAAGAAGCAATGAGATTAAACTGTAGCAAGGGAAGGTTGGATATAAGGAAAAACTGCCTAACTGTCAGGGTCGTTAATCACTGGAACAAACTGCCTAGGGAGGTGGTGGAATCTCCATCATTCGAGGTTTTTAAAAATAAGTTAGATGAGCACCTGTCAGGAATGGTCCAGTTATTACTTAGTCCGTCCTGCCTTGAATGTAGGGGACGGGACTAGATGACCAGTGGAGGTCCCTTCCAGTCCTACACTTCTATTTTTCTATAATGCCACTAAATGAATCCCTGGTATGCTCACATCTTGCATATTTTGTTCACTTCTAGTTATACCTTTTTTGAGATAGGGCAGTGGAACTGGAAAAGACTTAGAGAAGGGCAACAAAGATGATCAAGTTATGGAACAACTTCCGTACAAGGAGAAACTAAACATATTAGGGCTGTTCAGCATAGAAAAGAGATGGCTAGGGGAGGATATGATAGAGGTCTATAATATCATGAATGGTGTGGGGAAAGTGTTTTTTACCCTTGCACACACTACAAAAAGCTGGAGTCACCAGATTAAATTTATAGGCAGGAGGTTTAATACAAACAAGAGGGAGTACTTATTCACACAGCCTGTGGAACAACACTTTTCCTTTGTATGGACAGTATGTCTACACTGCAAATCTCCCAGCCCGGATAGACAGACTCATGTTAGCATGCTAAAAATAGCAATGTGGACGTTGCAGCTCCAGCGGAGACTCAGGCTAGCCACCCAAGCTCAGATCCAGGTGTTTAGGTGGGCTTGAGAACCCGAGCTGCAACCCAAGCCACAATGTCCGCTCTGCCATTTTCAATATGCTAGCTCAAGTGGAGCTATCATGAGGCTGCCTACTCGGGCTGGGAGGCTCACTTGCTCCCAGCAGTGGTGCAGGGAATGCCAGAGTCAGGGTTTCTTTGTATTTGAAATAAAAAAGTTTAACTTCAATTGTCAAAACATAACACAGAATTCTAAAAAAATAATTCCTCTCATTCTCAAGCTAACATTCATCTTCTTGAGTACCTTATAATTATATCAACAGTGAACCCTGGGAAAAGCACAATCTAATGATCAAAAGAAGGAAAAAATGAGGATCACTTTGTGTAAATTGTTAAATATTACACTTTCTCTCAAGATTTTAACCTTCCGAGATTATTATGTACAAGTGAACATTGATTGAAAAACACTTAAGGAAGCCTATTCATTTAGAGTATAATATTGTAGCTGTATTTAAAATTCCTACAGCACTCTAGAGTACGGGCTGCAGAATTTTTTCTCCAAAGTACCTAATGTGAGCATAAGCATGTTTATATTTCAGTAGGTGTGAATAAACTCAACTAATTCTCCATTCCAAGACAATGCGGCACTTTTTCTAATAGCAATAATTGATGTAAGTAATCCACTTGCTGTGTATTGAGTGAGGCCTTCATTCTGTTGTCTCCAGTAAAACAATATTAATGCAAGTATATGATAAGTTTGTAATAGATAATTTGCTTCAGAGAAAACCTTCATTCTTCTCTGTGTGGGTCTGTGAAAGACACTGTCCAGAATATTTGCAAGACAAGCTCCTTAAATTTGTGAGGAAACATGATGGCTTTCATTAGATAATTCTTAATTTTGTCCATGTCCTGAAAAGAGCCATTGTGCAGGAGGTGGGAGGGAGGGGGAGTGAACTGTGGATGGCTTGTAGCAAAGAAAATAGTTTTAGTAGCCTGTGGAGTTTGTGGCCTTTTCTTCCCCTTGGGACACTGCAGACAGACAAACCACAAAAACATGATCTAGCTTTTGATTATGCTGATGGAAGGGGCTACTGAGTGGGTCAAAGGCAGGAAGGCCTTCGTTAACATGTGACGAAGTAACAGGATTAGGTAAAATTGACTTTGCTGTGTTTGCAAACATTTTTTTTTTATTTTAGATGTTCCTGGGGAACTGAAACGCTTAATGTGTAGCCAAGAGTGCAGAAGGAAGGTGGCTTTGTATTTTCTAAGAATAATGAAACCAAAGAGCTGCAGCCAAATTTTGTAGAGGATTCTAAATGTTGTTTAGGGGGAAAGATTACTGAATGAATAACCAGTAGCTGTTTGTCACCTCTCCAAAGCCCCACAGCAGAAAGAAGGTACTGAATAGTTCTTCTAATTTTTTTTACTTATCCCTTTCTTTCAGATCAAGTCAAGCAGAATGTAGTTAAAGGCTTGATTTCCACTGAAATTGTCTGTGTGAAATTAGACCTTCCGAATCCAACCTTTTCTCAACCTTTTTTTTTTTTTTTTTACAGTAAATAATCAGTGTTTAATTACTTGACTTTTACATAGTACAACCTTTGGGAACTTCCTGACTTGCTGAGTCTTCAAGGTGTATTGTTCAGAATGTGCAATGACCCTGGTCACCTTGTTAACACTTACAATGCAGGGATGAGAAGAGAAAACCCCCCACAGAGATTAACCGATACATGAACACATTTGTTACACCGATTGAAGCCAGGGACTGTACATAAAACCATACATGAAGTGAAAAGGGCCTTCTATTTGTAGCTGTCATCTGGATAAGCATAATACATGTGCACACACACACATTTAGTTTACATGAGAACTGTGCAAAACATGCTTTGCATAGCTTTATGCAAACACTTTCCTGGGTTTCAGTCTGTGTGGGCTCACCCACATTTCCACCCCCAAATTATACCTTGAGGTTTTGAGTTCAAACAAACTCAAAATCTCAAAGTGAAGCTCAATTAAAATCAAAGTGTTTTACCAGGCTTGATATCAAAATCAGGAGAAAATGCTCATTTTGCATGATTTCAGATCATCGGTTCAAAAACCTAAATAAAACTTTCAAAAGACCTAGGACCTGATTATTTCCTCTCACTTATTGGTATAAATTAGGAGTCAGTGGGGCTGATTCTGATCTCATTTATACCAGTGTAATTCCATTGACACTGGTTGGGCTAGATACGTTTTACGCCAGGTCCTGATCCTACAAACAATTATGCATATACTTAGCTTGACAAAGTCAAATGGGACTAATCACATATTTAAAATTAAGCACAAGCATAAATGCTTGCAGGATCAGGGCCTCAGCAAGAGGGGAGTCAGGTTTGCAACAAGACCTACCAAAGCAGGTGAAATTCATGTGGTTTCAGGTTGTTATGTGAAACTTTTTCACAGAACTGGTTTATATGAAGTTTGAAACTTTGGATTGTTGGCTAATTGCTATTGAAATGTATCTCTTGAGTAAAATGTCAGATCCCTCAATTACATCTAATGAGGAAAAGAATAACTCTTAAAAAGCCATCTTACAAATTAAATAGCTACTTTTGAAAATCCCTAAGAAGCCTGTTAATTACTTGATAGCAACCTCAGCTCCAGTCCGGACAAATGTATATATTATTTCAGTATGACAGTACTTACAAAACAAATGAAAAGGTTATTTCAGCTCAAGCAGGCCTAAAACACTTCTCCATGTAGGCTTGTTGTCTTAAACCTCTAGAGAGAACATCTTGATACTTTTTTCTAATCCTCTGAGAAAACAAAGCTTAATCTCTTCTTACTGTTCCCAGAAAGAGAACACTTTTCAAAAAGGAATATAATGGATATCATGTCCAGTGGGGATGAACCTTAAAAGAAAGATTAGGGAAAACAACTCAATGATTAAATGCATACCTAAAAATTTTCAAAACTAGCCAGGTTTAGATCCTGATTCTATTGACGTTACTGGTGCAAAAACTCAACAGCTTCAGCAGGGCCAGGATTTCCACTGATAAACCCCAATGTGAATTTTCACTACAAACTTGAACCAGACATAAACTAAATCATATTTTTTAAACTCCAAAATGTCTGCAGTCAGCCAGCAGTGGAAGTACCAAAATACTGCAATAATAATATTTTATATTTAGATAGCAGGATTCCCAAGTTATATATATTCAGCACCATTGAAATACGGCCTCTAGACTGGAGGCCTGGACAGAGAACGTCAGAATGCAGTATCCATCAAACATGTTCAGACAACTCCACTCGTGTTAATATGTAAAACATTCTGGGACCAGTCAAATCTTCCTCAGTCTCTAAATAATTTCCTTTTCAAGCTTTTCTTCACCCAGTGAAGAAATTATCTCTCTCCCCTCCTCCTTCCCACCCAGAAGCAATATCTTCCAGGTTGCTTCGCTATCTGCTCATGATGGATAAGAGCAGGAGCAATTTAGCTACTCAAACAAGCCTGATTTGTAGTCTGAAAGTAGAAGTCATTAGCAAAATGCTATTTGGCTAGTGGCAGCTTAAACAGTGATATATGATTTTCACTCATTTTAAGTAATTTCTTCACAATTCTTAGCTCTTTTTTTTAAAAAAATGAATCTATAAAGTTTTCTCAGTAGAATGGAAATACGTGTGCATTTTAAATGGCAGATTATAAAACATTGTTTTTACAGCTGTCTGATATCTTGTTGGTTAACACATTTTTCGTTTACTCTCTCTTCCATGAGCTCTGGTCCTTTTCAGACAAAGAAGTGCAGCAGACAAACGTATTTTTCTCAGTTTAGTCTGGTTTGGAGCTTGAAATAACTTTTGGAAGTAAACAACTGATCTAATTATGTATACAGTGGAGGTATTAAAAATGCAATATAGTCTGCGTTACTTGACTTCAAAATAAAAAAAGCTGCAAAATGTTCTTGTGAAATTTGCTGTAGTGAGAGCAGGAAAAAAACAGCTCAGTTACAATATGTTGGCCTTAAAAACCAGGGACAGCTTTGTCTCATTTTAGGGGAACAGGGGGAGAAGAAAGAGAGATCCCTTCAAAAATTTTGCATTTCCATGAGATCAACCTGTCCTCTAGAAGAAAACTGCAGTAATTAGTTAAAATACCTTAGGTGCTCTAGTTAAATGCTTACTAAATAAGACTGGGTATATCAAAAATGAACTTTCAGAACAATCAGTATCTCTTTTACTATTATTCTTTTCAACCTCTATAGCTGTTTTACAGACTCCATAGCCGTAAATGGTGTGATTGAATGGTCTTTAAGTATGACCATTCATAGCAAGAAGTCTAGTTTGATGATGTAGAGCAGGCACAGGGAGGCAAATCCTATTTGAATGCATAAAAAAAAATGATACTGTAATGTTTTAGTTGTTGTAAGCTAAGTTCTGTGGGCCTGATCCTGCATTCCTGGCATATTTCCAACTCCCATTGCATTAAAATGGAATATAAGGTGCGTGAAGATTGCAAAATCAGAGACTACCATTTATTTATTATAATTAACCAGCATTTACCTTACTCTGAACATACCCTGGTTTTGATGTGCATTGGTGAGGGACAGCCACATAAACAGAGCCTCAGGATGTTTATTGCTATAAACCTATGTACTCAGGCTTTGGGAAGGACAAGCCTAACATCAGGGGAGCTGTGCAGTGGAGACTGGTGAGCTTAGGGGCCAGAGGAGGATGTGTATAGGGTTCCCCACTTCACACTGCCACAACTTTCCCTCTCTCCTACTGGAGAGACACTGACAGGCCAGGACCTCTCCCCTGCTTTCTGTCCCTCCCCTCCCCTCAATGAGCCCCCGGAAGCATATCAAGTCAGGACACAGCCTGAGTATCTGGGACTGGTCTGTACTCCACCAGTAGCAGGGACAGCCCAGCACCACATGCTGCAGACACACTGGGATGGAAAGGAACCCAGACTCCCAAAGTAGGATAGAGCTTCCCCATCCCAGGGACTTTGTCCGTACTTGCAGGTCAGCCCTGGCTTTCCACGTGGGCCTCCTAAAGAAGAAGGAGTGGGCAATAAACAGCAACTCCTCAGACTTCTCCTGCAGGCTTCTGTAGCCACTGCTCATGATGCTGCTGCTAGCCCAAGTCATCAACGCCAGCTGCAGCTCAGTTTGGGGTGCTTAATTCACCCACCCAGGCTGCAGTGACTGTACAGCAGTCTGCCCTACGTAGTCCCTGCTGGCCTGTTCTAAAAGGTAAGAAGAAAGCAGGCTACCAGCATCTACAAGGGGCAGTGAGAGCACTACACATTCCCCACAGCCTGGGGCTAGGGCAGTGAATCCAGTGTCCCAAACCCCACTCAAAATTGCCGCGGTGGAGATATATACCCTGAGGCATACAAATTGTGAACACACACACAATTTGCTTAGTGCAATTTGTTTAGTGACACACACGTGTGCACTTTTGCATACTTTGGCAGTCTGTGCCCCAATGTTTTCTATACATGAATGGCCACTGGAGCTGTAGAAATAGCACCAGGCTGTGAAAAGAGCCAAAATCCAGCACTCTTCAGCAAGGGTTCTCACAATGCATGGCCTTGGAGGGATGGGAAAGAAAGTGAAAGAGGGGAGAAGAGAGATCTTGAAAGATCCCCAGGGAGGAAGGGAGAGAAAACATATTTGGTTTTTCCAAAGGACTGAGTGAGGCAATCCACCAGTTAACTTTTATTGACTGAGGAGCTGATCCAGCTCACCTTGAAGACAATGGTGAAAATTCCCATGAGCTGTCCATGGGAGCCTGATCAGACCCTAAAGAAGCCTACTCTGCACAGAATTCCCATAAACTATGCTACCTAACAATATAATTCTGGCCCATGGTCCCACTTAAAAAGGTCAATCAGTCCTTAGTGCAGATTGGGTTTTGGAGCCCTGTAATAGATTCCTCTATGTGCCTTGAAAGGGTTTTGATCTGTCAAGCATGAGCTGCCTTTACACAAACTACTGACCAGCTATGATGGGAGCTGGGTTAATCTATTCCTTATCTCCCTGTACCATAAATATTGGGTCAAATTTATCTATCTAAGATACCCTTGCCATCAGCATAGCATCTGAGCACCTCACAAGCTGTAACGTAATATATTTATCCTCATAACACCCTTGGAAGTAGGAAAGTACCCACTGAAACTGAGGCACAGAGAGACTAAGTGACTTGATCAAAGTAACACAGGAAGTCTGTGACAGAACAGTCAGTTGAACTATGGTCTCCTGAGTCCCAGGATTGTGCTCTATCCACTGGGCTATCTTTCCTAACTTCAAAATTGTAGAGGGGAAATTGTCCTGTCACCCCCTCCCCCACTACCCATTAACTTAGCTATTTGCTAGATACTTATCAAATTTAAACAAGTTCTTCAAAAGAGGGGATGGACCCAGGTCACCAGGTCCAAATGGTTCTACCTCTGACTTTGCATGGTTTGGCTCAGATCCTAATTGTATAACTGTCTTTTATAGAGAATTTGGACATGTGGCGGAAAAGTTAGAGAAAGCTCTTGCTGCAACTTCTTTTTTTTTTTTTTTTTTTTTTTGGAGAAACAAGAATTCTACATCAAGGGAACACACAGCCTAATTTACTTGGCTTTTTGCATTCAAGAATAACTCAAAGTTTACAATAAGTTCTGTGTTGTTTCCGAAGAAAGAGGTAATCCATCAGGGGAGGGAGATAACCCTGCAAAGCAAAAGGCCTTATACTTCTGCTTATCAAAGATGAATGCTTTCTAAGAGATGCATATTGCTCTTTTAAAATATGCTTTGGATTCAAGTAGAATAGAATTTGAATGGCATTGAGGATAAAGGTAACTATTTTCAATAAGTTAGTTGTGGATTTTGTTTTGAGATTAACACTAATAGAAAGAATTATTTACAAGTAACAATTATCTGCTGTTTAAGAGAAAAATTATTGGATGCTGCAGGGAAGAACCTCTCTGCAGGGAAGAACCATGGTAGAAAAGGAAATGAGGGGGATTGGCCTATGATTTCTTATATATCCCTGTATTGATCATTCAGTCTTATCAGAGGGCATGTGCATGGACACAGCAGTCACTACTCTTACTGGAACTGGCCCTTTATCCACTGAAGACAATGAAAAGACTCCCATTGACTTCAGTGTGTGCTGGTCCTGTGTTGGTTCATGCCTTAAGGTCCTGAACCAGTTAAACACACATGTAACTTTAAGCAGCCAATAGAACTATTTATGTGCCTAATATTATGCCCATGCTTCAGTGTTTTAGATTTTGAGTTCAGGGGGTTTGATCCAATCCCAATTATGTCAATGAGAGACTTTCTACTAACTGCAGTGAGCTTTGGATCAGACCCATAGTGCTGAGATACACGTTCCCTAAGTGTGGGACCTATGGAGATAACTTATCAATGGATAAATCTTCCTTTATTGCCCTGCAGAACAGAGACTCTGCTACACTTTGTTTTTCTCTTACAGTCAATCCTATATGGGCTAATTCTTTAACAACCCACCTAGACTAGACATATGCCACAGTGTTCTCTTCTGAGAAATAATACCAATTAAAGGTCTTTACGGAAAAAATGCCCCTTTGTTGCAGGATAAGATAATTGAATAACAGAGTTTATTTATGGAGGTGTCCCATGATGTGAATAAGCTGCTGCCCCCACGCCCTCAATTTATCAAGACAAATAGCCTGATTCCCACTAAAAATGTTCTTCATAATTTCAACTGAGTAAAAATGGCTGAATGTCCTCCATATGAGGAACCATTTATTCCTGTCAAAATAAAGTTTAAATATAGAAAGGTGCCAAATTATTCCCAAATATTATAAATAGAAAACACGTTGCAAAAAGTATAGCAGACTACATCACACTTATGTCAGCACTGTTTAAATTATTGTCATAAACTGGATATCAGATACCTACTATCTGAGTTAATAGCAAGTAACTGATCTCAGGGAAAAAAGTAGTTTCTCCTCTGTATGATACCTATCACGTTGCATTAAATCGCCTCTGTATCGTTACACTGTGCAAAAAGAGCACTTGCTTGTGTTACATTATGAAACAGTTTAAGTGACATTGTGCAATAGGACAGCTACAATTTGAGGAAAAACAAAAGACTTTCTAAACATCAGACCTTATTATCAGGCTTGTTAAGCAGCATTATAAAAAGAAATATCTCTCTCCCACAAAAATAAGCTATACACCATCCTCTTTTGATTCTACTGTGGATAAAGGCACAAAGATAAACTTTGCACAGAATTGCTTTACCAAAGCGATTCTTCGGAATGTGACTCTGGATCATAGAATGGGTCCTAAGCCTGATTTACTTGGATGCTGTCACTGAAATTAAACACTGATAAGTACAAAGTAATACACATTGTGTAATTGGGATTATTTTCCCATATAAAATGATGGGTTCTAAATTAGCTGTTACCACTAAGGAAGAGAGCTTGGTGTCACCATATATAGTTCTCTGCAAACTTCAGCTCAATGCACAGCAGTGCTCAAAAACTCTACCAATGTTAGGAAAGGGATATAAAATAAGACAGAAAATGTCATAATGCTACTATATAAATTCATGGTGTGGCCATACCTTGAATACTGTGTCAAGTTCTGGTTGTCCTAGCTTAAAAAAGATATAGCGGAACTGGAAAAGGTTCAGAGAAAGGTGACAAAGATGATCAAGGGTATAGAACTGTTTCCATATAAGGAAAGACTAAAAAGATTAGGGCTGTTCAGTTTAGAGCTCACTAATTGGGGGGATAGAATAGAGGTCTATCAAAATCATTAATGGCATGAAAAAAGTGAGTAGACGTGTGTTATTTACCTCTTCCTACAATACAAAAATCTGGGTCCACCCAACGAAATTAATAGGTAACAGGTTTCATACAAACAAGAGGTAGTACTTTTTCACACCATGCTCAATTAACCTGTTGTTGTCATTGTCATGGGATGTTGTGATGGCCAAAAGTATAACTGGGTTCAAAAAAGAACTAGATAAGTTCATGGAAGATAGGTCTATCAATGACTATTAGCCAAGAGGGTCAGGGATGAAAACCCATACTTGGGGCAACCCTAAATATCTGACTACCAAAAGCCAGGAGGGGAAGACAGGAGTGGATGACTCCAACTGACATATTCGGTACACTCTCCCTGAAGCTCTGATTCAGGCCATGGTTTGAGACAGGATACTGGGTTAGAGGGCCCATAGGTCTGACCCACTATGGCAGTTCTTGCATTATTACATTCTCCAGCTAACAGCCTTCCTGTTTAAAGATCTTTGTCATAAAGGCACAGGCACATGTTAGCTCTGTGGAGAGCCACACTGTCCCCAAGGGAAAATTGAGGAGGAGTCATATCTCCTTGAACTTTCCAGCACACAGGAAAGTATGCCTGTTGCATCACACCTTTGAATGGTGATGCAGGCAGTACTCCCTTCTGTAACTGGTGCTAAGGTTGGGGATGGACAAGACCCAGCTTATTTTAGGGGATGTTAGTGTATCGGATAACACACAGCTGCCTGGATTTTTCTGACAGAGCATCCACATTACTATGTTGACAGTATAAAGATCATTGCAGTCCTGCATCTGCTAGAGGAGGTATCCCAGACTTAGCACCTATGATTTGTCAATAAAGGTTTATGGTAATTTTCTACCTTTTATAAATATTTCTGGAATTGCATTCCTTCAAATACTACATTTAAAGCCTTCTTTCACAATCTATCCACGGTTTCTTTCCATTTTTGTCCCTCTAGCAGTCTGTGTGAGATCACACGTGAAGTGTTGTAAGCCAAGGGGGTCAAAGTACACTGGGAACTGTGTAAATAGTATTGCTTTGCTTAGCAGCGTCTAATGCTTATTTTGACTAATTATTAAGACTAATTGAGCAGTCATATAAACCAAATGTTGGTTTGTTTAAACTAACATTTAGCTTATGTGATGTCCCAATTTGGACTTCAATTTTTTAAAGAATTCTGTCAGTGATTTTACAAGATTAGACAAGCATGAAATTAATTTTATATAGTAGTACTAGGTAAGCTTGCAGCTCAGTAACCGCAGTAGGAAATATTGCTAGGTCTATAGAATCACGCTGTTTTATGTTTTCTTTAACTGGCTAAATTCCTTCACCGGAATCAGTTATGTATCCCCAAAATATCTTGTTTTCCCCTCTCCCTCCACTCTGCCAAAGATACTGGTCTCAAGGCCCCAGCCGTTCTCTTCTCCCACTCATGTTCCGGTCCTCTTTTCCCCTCCACCTTCCAATCTTGCTTTGCCAAGCCAACTCCATCCCTATGTTCAGATCCCTTCTTATAAATCACATCTTCTGTGATGCCCAGCAAACAATATATTTACCACTTAAAGCTCATCCTGGCTCTTGGCTTACCAGAAAATTAGATGTAAGATCTTTAGAGGATGGATTATAGAATCATAGAAATGTAGGTCTCAATAAGTCATCTAGTCCATTTCCTTGCACTGAGGCAGGACCAAGTATATCTAGACCAGTGGTTCTCAACCAGGGGTACCCGTATGCAGAGGTCTTCCAGGGGATACATTTGCCTAGTTTTACAACAAGCTAAATAAAAAGCACTAGCGAACTCAGTACAAACTAAAATTTCATACAGACAATGACTTTTTTATACTTCTCTGTATACTATACACCAGGGGTCAGCAACCTTTCAGAAGTGGTGTGCCGAGTCTTCATTTATTCACTCTAATTTAAGGTTTTGTGTGCCAGTAATACATTTTAATGTTTTTAGAAGGTCTCTTTCTATAAGTCTATAATATATAACTAAATTATTGTTGTATAAAGTAAACAAGGTTTTTAAAATGTTTAAGAAGCTTCGTTTAAAATTAAATTAAAATGCAGAGCCCCCCGGACCGGTGGCCAGGACCCGGGCAGTGAGAGTGCCACTGAAAATCAGCTCGCATGCCGCCTTTGGCACTCGTGCCATAGGTTGCCTACCCCTGCTATACACTGAAATGTAAGTTCAATATTTATATTCCAATCAATTTATTTTATAATTGTATGGTAAGAGAGAAAGTAAGCAATTTTTCAGTAATGGTATACTGTGACACTTTTGTATTTTTAGATCTTATTTTGTAAGCAAATAGTTTTCAAGCAAGGTGAAACATGGGGCAAGACAAATCAGCCTCCTGAAAGGGATACATTGAGAGTGACCTAGACCATCCCTGATAAGTGTTTGTATAACCTGTTCTTAAAAAAAACCTCCAATGATGATGATTCCACAACCTCCATTGGAAGTCTATTCCCATGCTTAACTGTCCCTATAGTTAGAAAGTTTTTCCTAATATCTAACCTAAATCTCCCTTCCTGAAGATTAAGGTGATGACTTCTTGGCCTACCTTTAGTGGACATGGAGAACAATTGATTGCCATCCTCTTTATAACAGCCCTTAATATATTTGAAGACTGTTATCAGGTCACCTCTGCCTTCTTTTCTGAAGACTAAACATGCCTAATGTGTGTGTTTTGTTAGTTTTATATATATATATTTTTAACTGTTCCTGATAGATGAGGTTTTCTAAACCTTTTGTCATTTTTGTTGCTCTCCTCTGGACTCTCTCCAGTTTGTCTACATCTTATGCCTGCCAATGTATTTCTACAGAGCCCAATACAATAGGGTCTTGATCCTAACTGGGGCCTTTGGGTGAAACCAGAATATTAATAATAAATAATATTGTGTTTCAGTTTCCTGCCCATAAAATGGGAATAATAATACTTACCTATTTTATGGGAGTGATATGAGACTAACTTTGCTACTAATAGTAAAGTGATTTGAGACCTTTGGATGGAAAATGCTCTCTCTGTGTGATTATATTATTTATATTAAAAAATTGAGACACACAGAATATGTGTTTGTACACAATATAATGTGTGAAGTGTTAATTATGATTATATTATGCAATAGAGACAAAAGAAACAGAAGTGCTTGGTACAAAACTTAGAAACGTAGAATAATTTAGAGTCATACAGGAAACTTGTCTACAGCTTATCTTAAGGTATAAAAGGAGTGGTGACTAAACATGGAGAAATTTGCCAATCATCCTGGTATGTGAGCACTACTGTTGCTTATGCTTCAATACACAAAAGCTACTGATGATCCTTTCTTGAGCCCAGGATCTTTTGGACTGGTCTTGAGAAAACAGCCATTCCCTTCTTCCCAGAGATACCCCAGGAATGAGTTCCCAGTACTTGCCTGGATGCTTTATATTACACCACTGCTCTATGCCAGCCGAATGGTTGGGTCCATTTTATGTGGCTGATTCAAATTTCTGCCCAAACTTCTTCACAGCTGAAACCTGAATTATGTTAAAAGTCCTGTGCCTTTATTATATCTTTCTTCACAAGTCATGCTTTATTTTCATGATTATCTACTTGCATATATTCCAGTACAATTACTCTAAGAATTTGTTCTGCAGCTTGTTTTGCAGCTTGATTATCTTTTTATGCCAATACATTTCTGCAGTGATATATCTGTCTGCATCTTTCAGCAGTACAACAAATTGACCTAAACTAGTAGTAACACAAAGTTGCATGTAACCTACTGTTTGCACTGTACTTCTGACTCAGGGTATTTAACTGGAATGTGACCACTTGCAGTAGGTCCATCTCTGTTAAGTATGATACTATATGGCTTATGGTATGGTTTTCTAATTTCATCTTTGGCCTTCCCATCATAAAGATAAAGCAGAATAATCTTTTTTTTTCTACCTTTCAATGTAAATTTCAGTTCTAAGTGGTGTGACTGTCATTTGAATTTTCCAATTATGATACATTATTTTATAGACTATTAGGCACACCTATAAAAGATGTGTTTTAAGTTCTGATCCCTCTTGTTCAGACTCAGTTAGAATCCCCCCCCCCCTTACTTGCTTAACACTAGTAATTGGCATTCAAAGAGGTATCAAAATGCACCTGCCATTCTGACCACTGGTGACCTTCACTATGAATTAACTGCAAAATCCATGTCAGGCAGCTAATTGAATGAAGCTGTGGACTTGTAAGTGGTAATGGTTATGATTAGTGTATAACATGCCATAACAGTAATGATGTAATCTTGACCTCAAAGGATTTAGGTTTGAATCCTAGGGGGCATTGATTCCAAAGAAGGGATAAATGACAACTAATAAACTGAAAACAGGGAAAAATGCCTTTTATTTTCTTTCCAATGATTCAAAAGATTAAAAATGTTTAATTGCATTTGAAAGGCTGGTGAACATCTTTCCCCCCCCAATCAATGTGTTTAATCGCTCTTCAAGGTAGATGGAACAGGCAGCAGCCCTTCAGCAGTCCTTTAATTTGGGTTTCTCAAGGTATTTGTCATTTGCAGCAGGAATTGAGGAGTCAAATTAAAAGTCGGCTTTCCGTCATTGTTCCAGGGAGTCAGTCACTGTGCATGTTTATGTAGGGCACATGCTGAGCATGACATGTATGTGCATACAGGCTAACAGGCTACTTTTTTGTTGGATATTTTCATAGCCATTACAGTAATGAGATTAGTGATGCACTAGCTGACAGTGCTTTCTTTAGATGTTCCATTTTGTATACTAGCGACAAATATGAACTGAGCAGCCAGAAAAAGACATTTGGTAAGGGAGCATGATGTGGGATGGTATATCTAAGCACACACTGTGTGCAGGAAAGGAAGAGCTTTTGTAAACTGGATGGCTCCCGCTGGGCTTTTAACATTAGAGCCCATAGATAAAAAGAAACTGTCTTTTGTGAGTTTGCTTCTGACTCCTTAGCCTATTTACATGCTTGTTAGAATATGACATCTTGCAAATACACTCCATAAGGCATGTTGCAAAACCAATAAATGAGAAAAATGAACCATTTCATAGAAGATACATCAGGCCAGTTACCACCTTGCTCATGAGCTGAAATTGAACGTATATCCAGAAACTGGAAGTAGGGATTCACAAAGTGCTGTCAGTCTAGTTTAAGCATAATGTTGTTCGCGTTACTGTGATTCACTAGTACAACTTGTGTAAGCACATTCCTAGAATCCTTCTGCATATATTGATGGATTCTCTATGTAAATGATACTTGATACTAATGAGGAATGGGAACCACCTTAATGGAACTGAAGAGGAGAGCTTAGAAATAGCACTGATGTAATAGTCCAGCTATTAGAGAAGTCACATATCTGCATCACAGATGCTATATTAACCTTGCTAGTGCATCATCTAATTCAGCAGAGCCTGATGTACTTAGACTGTCTCTTCTCAGTAGACTTGCAATAGAAATGAACTCTTGTTAAGGGACCATTAAGGCTGCTGTTTGCGGTGTGTAGTCAGTATGAAAGCATGTGTGTTTGTGTATGTGTGTACACAGAGAGAAAAGATGAAATATTACATAAATATAGTGTGTCTGATCCATGACTAGCTTTTATGCACTGTGGTAATACACAAAATAAATAAATAATAATAATAGAATTTATCATCATGCGTGAGGAGTGACCTATTCCTTTGTGGGTTCCTCTGAGTTCTCCTTTGCAATCGGCATTTATATTTACTATATCACCATTCAAACCATTCTAGATAAGTTTGTGGTTTCATAGTTGCTGCGGTTACGTTTTTTAAAGGTTTTATAATTTGGTTAAAATTAATCTGTTCCTGACTGCAATTTAGTATATAAAATGACTAGTCTGATGGAATGTTTGAGCTATATAGAAACACCGCTCCGTGATACTTTAGGTGCTGTTCTGCACTCCCACAATTCAAATGCACTTTATTCCATTAAACTGAAATTACTGCAGTTCCAGAGGCTGTTGTATATACTTTAATCATAGAATATCAGGATTGGAAGGACCTCAGTAGGTCATCTAGTTCAATCCCCTGCTCAAAGCAGGACCAATCCCCAACTAAATCATCCAATATTTTGCCCCAGATCCCTAAATGGCCCCCTCAAGGATTGAGCTCACAACCCTAGGTTTAGCAGGCCAATGCTCAAACCACTGAGCTATCCCTAATTGTTAAATAGTATGCAAGGTCTTGGAAAAAAATTTGAAGGAGAAAGTAGTTAAGGACATTGAGGTCAATGGTAATTGGGACAAAATACAACATGGTTTTACAAAAGGTAGATCGCACCAAACCAACCTGATCTCCTTCTTTGAGAAGGTAACAGATTTTTTAGACAAAGGAAACGCAGTGGATCTAATTTACCTCGATTTCAGTAAGGCATTTGATATAGTTCCACATGGGGAATTATTAGTTAAATTGGAAAAGATGGGGATCAATATGAAAATCAAAAGGTGAATAAGGAACTGGTTAAAGGGGAGACTACAGCGGGTCATACTGAAAGGTGAACTGTCAGGCTGGAAGGAGGTTACTAGTGGAATTCCTCAGGGATCAGTTTTGGGACCAATCTTATTTAATCTTTTTATTATTGACCTTGGCACAAAAAGTGGGAATGTGCTAAGAAAGTTTGCAGATGACACAAAGCTGGGAGTTATTGCTAATACAGAGAAGGACCGGGATATCATACAGGGAGATCTGGATGACCTTGTAAACTGGAGTAATAGTAATAGGATGAAATTTAATAGTGAAAAGTGCAAGGTCATGCATTTAGGGATTAATAACAAGAATTTTGGTTATAAATTGGGGACACATCAGTTGGAAGTAACAGAGGAGGAGAAGGACCTCGGCGTATTGGTTGATCACAGGATGACTATGAGCCGCCAATGTGATATGGCCGTTAAAAAAGCTAATGCGGTCTTGGGATGCATCAGGCGAGGTATTTCCAGTAAAGATAAGGAGGTGTTAGTACCATTATACAAGGCAGTGGTGAGCCCTCATCTGGAATATTGTGTGCAGTTCTGGTCTCCCATGTTTAAGAAGGATGAATTCAAACTGGAACAGGTACAGAGAAGGGCTACTAGGATGATCCGAGGAATGGAAAACCTGTCTTATGAAAGGAGACTCAAAGAGCTTGGCTTGTTTAGCCTAAACAAAAGAAGGCTGAGGGGAGATATGATTGCTCTTTATAAATATATCAGAGGGATAAATATCAGGGAGGGAGAGGAATTATTTAAGCTTAGTACCAATGTGGACACAAGAACAAATGGATATAAACTGGACATTAGGAAGTTTAGACTTGAAATTAGACGAAGGTTTCTAACCATTAGAGGAGAGAAGTTCTGGAACAGCCTTCCAAGGGGAGTAGTGGAGGCAAAAGACATATCTGGCTTCAAGACTAAGCTTGATAATTTTATGGAGGGGATGGTATGATGGGATAGCCTAATTTTGGCAATTAATTGATCTTTGATTATTAGCAGGTAAATATGCCCAATGGTCTGTGATGGGATGTTAGATGGGGTGGGATCTGAGTTACTACAGAGAATTCTTTCCTGGGTGCTGGCTGGTGAGTCTTGCCCACATGCTCAGGGTTTAACTGATTGCCATATTTGGGGTCGGGAAGGAATTTTCCTCCACGGCAGATTGGCAGAGGCCCTGGAGGTTTTTCCCCTTCCTCTGCAGTGTGGGGCATGGGTCACTTGCTGGAGGATTCTCTGCACCTTGATGTCTTTAAACCACGATTTGAGGACTTCAATAACTCAGGCATAGGTTAGGGGTTTGTTACAGGAGTGGGTGGGTGAGATTCTGTGGCCTGCGTTGTGCAGGAGGTCAGACTAGATGATCATAATGGTCCCTTCTGACCTTAAAGTCTGAGTCTATAAATAAATGCCTTTTCAAAAACTAAAGTAGTTGAGGCTATGCATACACAGTACTGTTCCACTCAACAAGAATTCATTTAGGTTTTCAGGGTGGAGACTCAGAAACTGATCCTGACTAGTGCCAAGTTCCCTGAAATCAGAAACTGAAGTCAATAGGAGATAAGGAAGCAGGGCACTTCCCTTGATGTGCTGTAGCTGTAGCCACACTGATATACTAGCAAGTGAATAGGAGGAAAATGAAAGAATATTTAAAAAAAGAAAATAGATAGCTGGCCAACAGATGTTTTAAGAAACTTTGCAACTGTGTAACTCAGGATTTGATTCACTGCTTCAGAAAAGATTCTGAATGACACACACAGGCCCCAAACCTGCACATGAGTAACTTTATACTAGTGACTGAGTCATCTCATTTTTGGCCAGTGGGACTATTCACTCATATACATAAATATATGCAGAATCACAGCCAGAGTAGATTCTCTTTGGACTTTCAAACAAACCATTTGAATCTGTGTACCAGGTCAATTAGCATGTATGTCACCTAGCGCACTTGATTTGTTTGATTATATTTCTCTTGTTACTGTTTTTCTTTTCCTAATCCTTTAAGAAAATGCCTTTTTAATAGCAAATGAAAAGGGATAGGTGGCCCAATGGATTAATACAGTCCATTCACCTCTGGCAATCTAAATTCCAGTGTTGATTAGGCCACAAATGAAAAGGGTTTAGTGTTATCAACTTTGTCTTTAGCGTGAATTTATTTATCTGACCAAACCTCCATGTGTTTGGGGCAAAATTTTCCACTCTGCTCCAGGAAGCTTCAAGACTCTGATTCTGATGCTGCCAGGAGCTGAGTTCATCATATGAAGTTCTGACTTCCATTGGCTTCAGTGGGAACTGGCAGGAACAGGCACCTTGATAGCAAGCAGGAATGTTGCAAATGAGGATAAAAGTGCACTCACTGGCAGCTGTTTGAAGAAGCTTTCAGAGTACCTGCCCACACTGTGCCTGACTCTAGACTTTGCTATCAGTCCCTCAACCTCATTAGTGCTAAATTCATCCCCAAACTAACTAAATAAAAGAAGAGCATGACAGTACTTCTTATTAACTGTGGTATAGGGTAATGTCTGTCTGGGGTATTTAAGACAGAAAGAAATGCTTTATTATTCTTTCTCAATACAGTAACTTTTTAAGCAAAAGCTTAAAATAGTTTTTGTGTGAATATATAGTGATACAGATGCCTGCAAGGAAGATGTTTCCAGACTGTCCTGGAAAGAAAAAAGCATTAAAATTCCCAATTGCTTCTTGTATTTCACTAAAATATAGTTTGCATATTTTCAAATCAGGAAAGTGGGATGGAAGCAGAAAGAGAAATCATGTTTTTATTATTTTTTGGCAGTGGCCACTATCAGTATTAAATCTAAAGGGGCAAAAGAACACTACATCCCACAAAGTTAGAATTGCTGCCTAACCAAATGCACTTATCTTTGAATATGAGATTGATTTCCCTCAGCTGACTTGTGGATTCAAATTTCAAGAACCAAAGAACATTGATAATGTAATAGATTGTCTATAAAAAGTTGCAGGACCATGAGCAGAATCCTTGCCATATACATAAAACTGCTTGGAAAAAGGAAAAGGAAAGGGGACAAAATAGTAACAAGCAATGGCAAAAATCAACTAGTTTTTTAAGAAAGTCACTTCTTTGTTATGTTTTATTGATGCATCTGTAGTTTAGGAATGGTCCATTCATTCTTAGATGAATATTTCATAGGGAGAGTGTTGTTAGGCAAACTGTTTTTGTAGGTGTGTATTTTTTTATGGAAAGAAGAATATAGCTCTTGTTACAATGAAACAACTAAGTATTTTAGTGGTTTATTATCCTTGAACTAAAATGACAGGCTGAAAACAACCTGTGTTTCCTCCCACAAATATTCACAAACATAACTTTAAATAGAAGTGTATAGCAAAAATGACACAAGATGGACACTCTCCCTATGCAAATACCTCCCAGACCTCACCCAAAATGCATACTCCAAGTAGAACTTTAACCCAAAAAGGGAGAAGAGCCAGAGACTCCATATAATCTGTAAGGGACTTAGCTATTGCTATCAATTTTACATGGAAGGAGCTTAGATACTACAATGATGAGCAGCGGAATAAAACCCTCATACAGATAGGTAGGACACTTAAACATGAGGAAATCATAGGATAGAGACATTTACAAAATAGTCACTTAATCTTATAAGGAACCACATTTTTATTGTGATCGGTAACTTTTCTGTGGGAGGACAAAAAAATAGTATTCACAGAAACTATATGCGGGGCAGTGAGGATCTTTTCAGTTGCATAATATTTATGAAGTAACCAGTAAGGCCAGTGCAAGTTTTGTCCTCTGAGTGGCTCCATGTCTTCCACAGCATCACTGGATAACTGTTAGAATCAATGTAAATCGAATTACATGCATAAATCCAATGATCTGCTATTGTTTATAGAAGCAAGTCTTCAGGGATTTAACAGACAGGAAAGCAAGTGTGTGAAGCAAAGCTTTGAAGTGGGTGGTTCTATTCCACAGCCCCTCAGCTTTCAGGTGTTCAAACATACAGGAAATTTTAAAACAAAGGGACAGCGCCATATGGTGCTTGTTGCATATCTAGTAAGCTACTGTAATGTCATTGTAATTTCAATTCCCAATTGTGTCCTTTTGGTTGGTTGTTTCCTGCTAATAGACGCTCAGTGGACTAAAAACAACTCGCACTTGACTGGAACTAATTTGATACCCGAACCAGAAAAAACATAGAGCCTCAAAAAAAAATTAACAAATAAAACAAAGTCACTTGAATTTCCATTGTTTTGATAGTTGTTATTTTAGAACTTTCTTTGTCTGGTGTGAGCCTTTCATGGCATAAATCTGCAATCTGGCACTTCCTCACTCTGAGCTATGCTTGTTCATTGAGGAACATAATGTAAAATTCTGATATAATATGGAGCACGTTGGGCCTAATTCTTATCTCATCTCATCTCATCTCATCTCATCTCACTTGTGCGCGCTCGCTCTCTCCCAGTAGTGTAAATCAGGAGAAATTCCACTGAAGTACATTTAAAACAGATGTAAGTGACGTCAGCATCAGGCCTGTTGCTCTACTGTGCCATCTTGTCATTTTCACAAACTTTTTTTTATATGTTAGTCCCTTTTTGTGTCTGCATTATTTTGATTAGATTTCTTTTCACGACTGAAGCATATCCATTCTAGCTGTGACAGGCACAATGTCCATCAACCAATAGCATTTTCCAGTGTTGCATACCAATACATCAAGGCCACAAGAGCAAGTGACATTTACCCAGCTTGTATGTTGTCTGGCACAGGACATTAAAAATTGTTTGATATGATTACATTGTTAAATTGACATATAAATTGATAATAATAAGCAAATTCTGACATTATATTATATAACTCCTTTCTGCATGTGCACAATCCTCATCTTTGTTCTCTCTGGAGTTTTGTTTGTCCTGGAACACCACATCATGAATGTCTTCATGAACTTTCCTGTAAATTGTACTCACTATTCTTAGGTTGCTTTCTTCCTTAACAACCTTTGAACTTTTTTCTTCCCCAGAGACTGCTATGTTGTACTACAAATTACAGTTCCCATAAACTGTGCTATCCATCCCTTTCAGAAAAGAATACTTGAACTTTAGGAAGAGTATTTTATTTGCATTATTTTCTCATGTTCCTTTTAGCAATAGATTTAAGATCTATTTTTAAAGAAGCTAAAGAATAGATGGTCAGATGTCCTGGACATTTTTTCCCACCTTGGATGCTCTCTGATCTCCCCCATTAGCTTTCCCATGCTGTAAACAAATGTCTATTGTTCTTAAATACTTAGGTAGCTGTTAACAAAAATGAAATAAGGCATTGCTCAAAAAATCTCTGTAATGCTTCTAGCAAGGCTTTATCTTTATGACACTAACGATAATCCCTTGTGTAATTAACTGTAGAGTGGTTATGCATGCAGTATGCAGTCCATGACAAGCCTCATAGAAAATACATCAGTATTAGCCACAGGTGAATTCGTTTAGAAAGATTAATGACTGCACCTGAATTTTAATGTCTGAAAAGGGATGGAACACTGAATCCTTAATTAAAAAGTTGAATGACTGGTATGGTTTGTTTAACATCGCAAATTTCAACGGGAGATTTTTATATTCAAATGAAGTCTGCAAAGGGAAACTTTAGTTAGAAGGTGGCGGCGTAAGGGTGAAAAGCAAAAATGTTTTATGTGCTTTACTTTATGTAAATCGATACATGGATCAGTCGCTTTGATATGGATCAAATGTGGTATAATTATGGCTCCTCTCTGTTTACAGTGAATGTGAAGCAAAGAATTCTTAAGGAGTGGAAGACAGTGCTACACTCTTACCAGTGTAGAGTCAGATGAGAAGAGCAGTAAAATTGACTAGTGATCTTATTCTTTCCTTAATGAGAGGCAGTTTCCTCTTCATTATTATTTTACAAAGTTTTTAATGAAGAGTAAGTAACCTTGAAAAACACTACTGCAATCCCATTCCCAGAAGATGTTTAACTCGCTTTTTTCAAACTCTGCTTTCAATTGCCAGGTTAGTTCAAATTTATTCCGAGAACCGCTGTTATCATTGCACACAGAGTCTTTCAAAATATTTCTTGCATTTTAATATTTAAAAATATGAGAAGTAAAGTTTGAGAATAAATTAGTGCAGCAGAATTTTCATACTTATGTTAATTTTCTTAACATGATGTATTTCTGAATTAAGAAGACTCGTCTGAAAGTATTGTTGCTATACTGCCCAAAATATACCTTTAAAACCTTCTTGTGATTGCTCTCAGTTCGTTTTAATCATGGAGACTATATTATATAAACTAGAGTTCTGGCAAAGCTTATTTGTACACCAAAACTGATCAAGTGTTTTCATGGGCAAGGTTGTGACCTATCTTTATTGACCTGGAACACATGCTGAAGGCCAGTTTTGCTGTCTTAGTGCTAACCAATACAAGTCACCCGAACTCTCTTTATTTTATTTTTTTTAAACTATTTATTTAGGAAGTTTTAACAAGTTCCCAAATTCTTGCCATGTAAATATCATAAACTAAGCAATCATTACAACAGTTAGCTTTTTTTTAAATAGAGGCATATAGTCATCAGATTTCTCTAAACAGGGTGTTACCATATTGCAAAGTGAGCATCATTACAACACCTATGCCATTTCTAGTGATTTTATTAAATTGAGTGAAATTTCTGTATGCACATATTTAACAGACCAGACATATCTATCAAATGTTAGTATTCAATAAAATTAGATAGGTGTACTTTTTGGGGGGGGGGCAAGTGAATGTGTTATACCAATAGAATAAAAACCAGCAGGATCTTATTAAGAGGGATAAGGCAAAGATGCCACATTTATTGTAAATATAATGATAAAGCAAAAGATAAAAGTAAACAACATTGTTTGACTACTTATTCCTATCACTACTTATTCCTTATACACACACACATATATAGATAGATAGATAGATTCATTCACACAATCATTCATTCAAGTTCTGTATAGGTGTTATAGTTACCAGCCTAGAAGTTGCTCATGCCAAGTTACTGGCCAGGTATCTTGGTCATGAGGATGGAGCTGAGTCTGTGTCAGATGCACCTGATGCTCCTGGAGGTTGGCAGCAGAACCAGAGACTCAAATTCATCAGTCTTTAGAGTCCATTCTTATAGGAATTAATTCCTATGTTAGTCTATGGAAGCTGTTTCATCCTGCTGTTGCTGACTCAATCAGCAGATGGCACATTCCCGTCCAAAGTGGCACATTCCTGGTGGCTCCACAGTGTCCAAAGTTTGTGTTTCTCATCCTTCCAGGTGATGGGGTGGATCCCAGTTTACCCTCAGGGGGTTGTCTGGTGGTCCTACTCGACACATTCTTTGGCCGATGGATACTCCCTTTCTAGGCTGGCACCTCCCTAACCATCCATGTATATCAAGCATTCATCAGCATACATTCCATATTTTAATTTACTGTCTCCACCACTTTCAGGGTGTGTGCTAATTCATTTAAGACTCCCAGCCCTTTAATCACAGAGGGTGGGGGTCTGTCCTAGGAGCCGTTGAATGAAGTGAAAGTCACTTAATGGCTAATAGTGTTTGTTTGCATTGTATCAATTACTTCAAGAACAAAGTCAGTTAACTTGTTTGTAAGTTTCACATAGTAGTAAAGTATCTTTCACAGGATAGATATAATCAATGTTTTCTACAGACAGTAGCTTACAAGTTTTAACAGAAGACCCAAGAGATTTTTGTACTTGGTGAAACTGTTGGATTTTAAAGTGTGGGGGACAAATTATGAGGGGGTCACTGTCACTTGGGGGAATCACTGTTAGTACCTTCTTTAATATCCTTACAAATGTACTTTGTCTGAGTATTGGATAAAAAGTAACCAAATATCTAAATATCTGTCTGCCCCCTCTCTGTTTTTCTGGGTACATATTGTGTTAATTTTTCCATAACCACAACCTCCACGTTTCTTTAGAACCATTCCTTTATGATTGAGTTATTTTTTTTCTTTTTCCAATGAGAGGCTACCAACAGCTGAGCAGCTACTAGCAAATGAGAGATTTTTTTCCCCCTTTTTTATGACCATTTCCACTAGGAAGCCCAGAAGGATTAACAAGCGATCATTTGGTATAAATATCTAACAATTTGTGATATTTGTTTACAGATTACATCCCAATACTTTAATAACTGGACATGTCCACCATATATGCATAAAGTCTCCTCCTACACAATTTCACCCTCATCTATCTATCTATCTATCTATCTATCTATCTATCTATCTATCTATCTATCTATCTATCTATCTATATTTCAGGGTTGGCCAAACTTATGACCCTCCAAGCTGCATATGATAATCTTCAGAAGTTTGAGACCTGGGCGCACCAGCCAGGGCTCAGGGATTCAGCCCAGCTCCTGCTGAAGCCCTGAGCCCCGGCAGGTGCCTCCTGTAGGGCTGAAGGCCCAAGACCCCCCTCCCCACAGGGCAGAAGCCCATAGCCCCACCACCCTGCCATAGGGTAGAATCCCTGAGCTCCCCACACCAGAGTCTGGTTGGTGGAGAATGGGGTGGGTTGTGGGGGGCTCCGTGAGCTGCACTTTAACTGTAAAAGAGCCACATGTGGCTTGCAAGCTGCAGTTTGGCCTGCCCTGATCTCTATTAACCAGACTAGTGTGAAGTACCACTGAAACAGTATCTTAAAGAAATTTTCTTTTATTGTGCTACAGACTGAGTTTGCTGATCCACTTTTCCAGATCAAACCCTATTCCTCTGGGGTAATGTGTTTATCCAACCATCCTTTTCCCAGCATGTCATATGTAGACTTTTGTTGTTGTTGTTGTTGTTGTTGTTAGGAAAGCTGTCTGCAAAGATTGATATAACTTAGTTATATTTTTCCTAATTGACCAGACACCATTGCTTCTATTAAAGTTAGCTTTCTGTATAAAACAGGTTTTCTAGAAAGTTGAAAAACATAATGCCTGACTTAAAAGTACTGGCACCAGGGGAGAGTGGGACAGTTAATTAGTTTTGATCTCTAAATAAGTTAGAAAAGTTTCTTTGCTGAATAGCTGGCCAACCATGTGTATGCCAGGTCTCCCAATCTTTGAAGATCCCTTGTTCACTGTTTGGGTTAAAATCTGGATTATGTGCAATGGGTGTCATTGGCAAGGGGGAAAGACCTTATCTCTAATTCTATCCCAAACCCATAGCCTTTGCTAAAGGATGTGTGTAAATTTCTGAAGGATGTGATTTATTATTAATCCATGGTAGCCTAGTAAAGTTTACACTACAGAAATTTTCTTGTTCTGTAAAGACCCAGTTTTTGACTGGGTTAAAGTGCCACCAATCCATAACTGCTTTTTGCTGGCTGGCTTGATAATACCATAGAATATTTGGAACAGCTAGTCCATCCTGTTTAATGGGTTTATACAAAGTATCTGCTCTCATTCTTGGCCTTTTCTTATTCAAATAAATTCTAATAACATTTCCTGTATTACTGCTAGGGTTTTATCAAGGATAATCACAGGAAGATTTTGAAACAAGAAAGATATCCTTGGCAGAATATTCATTTTGACTGTGGCTAGTCTTCCCAAGCAAAAAATTGCATACTCCCCCCAGCGGTCCAGCTTTTTTTCTCCTTTGCTGAAGTAGTGTTTTGACTTTTAAATCATAGAATTCTTCTAGGTTATTGAGATTTGAATTCCCAGGTATCTTATAGAATTTGTTGCCCATTTGTACCCAAATGTTTTCTGTAAAAGTGACTTTCCAGAGACTGGCAAATGTATAGCTAGCATTTCAAATTTCGCATGATTTATGTTAAATCCAGATGCTTTCCCAAATCCTGGATTTATTTAGAAACACATTTTAGGGAAATACTTGGTTTAGATGAAGATACTATGATATTATCTGCATATAATGCTATTTTCCAATGTGTTTCTGCAAATTTTATTCTTGTGATGTTCCTTATCTTCTGTGCAAAAGACTCGATGACCAGTGCAAAAAGTAAAGGAGACAATGGACATCCCTACCTGATCCCTCTGTGTAATTCAAAAAAGAGGAGATTTAACCCCATTAACCTGCACCGCTCTTTTGGGGCTGGTGTAAAAAGCAGTTATCCATTTAAGGAACTGGGGGCTAATGTCCACGTGGGACAGGACTTGAAAAAGAAAGTTCCATTCTATTCTATCAAAAGCTTTCTCTGAGTCTAGTGATAACAAGAGAACTGGATATTGTCTGACATCCGCCTATCCATAATTAATCCAGCTTGATTTGGATTTATTTAAATTGAGAGTATAGACTGCAATTGGCTAGCTAGTACTTTTGCTAAAACCTTTGATATGATTCAACAGAGATATGGGCCAATAGGAACTGCAAAAGGTAAAATCACAGTAGCTTCTTCCATAGGTTGTGGAAGTTCCTTCCCTAACAGGATAGTGTTGAAGGTACCTCTCAAAGGACCCATTAATACCCCCTTAAATACCTTGTAAAATTCATCTGGAAAGCCATCAGGTCCTGGAGTTTTACCACTTTTCATACTCGCTATTGCCTTCATACTTCTGTTATTTCTTTATCTTATGTTTCTTTATCAATTTTGCTTATCTTTGATAAGCCTGTTACTTCCAGAAATTTTTGAACTTCGGAGCTTAGCAGATCTAGGTATATAGATTTTTATAACCAGCAAAAATAGCACATATTTCATTAGGTTGTGTAACTGTGTTTTGCTGCTTGTTCTTAGTTGGTGGAATAATATGTAGCTCTTGAATTCCTTTAAGTTTTTGAGCCAACAGCCAATCACTTTTATTTCCTTCTTCATAAAACATCTGCTAACAGCTTTTTCAGTGGCATCTGTTATCAACATATCCAATTTCCCCCCAATATTATTGATATTTTTAAACTGGCTTTGTGAATGTCTTGTAACCTTTTTATTTCCTGTTGTAGTTCTGTTTTTTCTTGAGCTCTTCCTTTTTTCAGTTGAGAGGCTGTGCTTATCAGCTGCCCCTAAATACTGCTTTACCATCCTCCAAAAGAAGGCCTCTTTTTATATTGTCCATGTCATTTATTTGAAAGTATTGAACAATGTCCTCTTTAATTGCTGCTACCCAGGCTCTGTCTTGGAGAAGCAAGCAGTTCATTTTCCAATAAAGTGATCTTTGGGACCCATCCCAGATATCAAATGTGCCTTCCCCTGGTGCATGATCTGACCATGTAATGTTGCCAGTTTCTGCAGATCTTATCTGCTTCATTAAGGATTTAGAGATTACCATTAAGTCTATTCTAGTATAAAACTGATGAGGGTGTGAATAAAATGTGTAATCTCTTTCCCCAGGGTGCAATTTTCTCCAGCAATCTGAGAGATTGAATTGTTGGCACAGAGGAGTCAATGCTGCACCTGCTTCCCTGTTCCCCTTGTCTTTCTTATCACATCTGTCCCAGTAAGGAATCTGTGTGCAATTGAAGTTTCCTCCAAGTATTATTTCCCTTTCCCCAAGTGTTAAAGTGTTTTAAAGAAGTCCTTAAAAAAGGGTTTTGTTTTTGGTTAGGAGCATACACTGAGCCCAGTGTTATTAATAACCCAGCAATTGTGCTCTTCAATATAAATCATCCCTACTTATCCTTACATTGATCTTTAATCTGAAAAGGTCTATGTTTAGCAAATATTATGCCCATTCCTCTTTTCTTTAGCTGAAGCAAAAAAAATGTCTGTTGACATCAATTATCTTTCATGCCCATACTTTGCCCCTCCTGAAAAAGACTTTGTTGAAGTAGAATAATGTGAGACTGTGTGTGTGTGTGTGTGTGGGGGGGGGGGGGGTTAAGTTCTACCAGGGCTTGTTTTCCTTTTAATGACATTATTTAGCCCTTTGACATTCAAATACATTGCTTTAAAAGGAAGAGACACTGAGAGTAACTATTTAGCTTATTGAAAAAAATGGAAATTATTGTGATTCTTTAGCTGTTTGATGGCATGAATGCTTGTGTTGCCAGTGTCTCTTGTTTCTAAGTATGTTCCATTCATGATTTGTGTGCTTGAATATGGCTTGGTTTCTTTTTTTTTAACCTTCCATATCTACTTCTTCTATTATTCCCTCTCCCTTTCCCCGTTCCCTCCCCTCTTGTGCATTCCCCTTGCTCCAAATCCACAAATGAAATACCAACGTAATATGTAAAACAGTTCCCTAACGACTGTGCCTTGCTGAACCCTAAACCCCCTGTACTCTCCTCATAAGCACTTGGACTGCTTTTCTTGCAATCCAAAGTACATTCTCCACCTATGGGACTTTGACAGTGACCCTTGGAGATAGAATGTCATGTGGTCATTTGAGTTACAGGGAGAGTTTACACAGACCCCTAAAGGCTATTCCCTATCCCCTCTCTATTTTCTCCAATCTCCTCCATCCTTGAATTCCATGTCCAGTCCACTCTTGTTGTTCTTTATTTCCTCTATATTTTAAAATACGGAACACGGCTATTACTGATCACCCCAATTAAAGTAAACTGCATAGTATTTTAGTATTCATAGTATTTAGTGACTTCCAAGAGGTCTTTTCTGTTACATCCTATATGCTACTTTTAGATTACTCCTCGGGTATTCCAGTTCACTTGTTCAGCTTCACTTCTGTTATTGCCAGTATGGTCTCTAGAGTTTTTTTGCCTTTTCTTTTCTTGTCATCTTTTTCCTGGGTTTCACCATTTGCCAATAATTTTTCAGCAGCTTATGTGTAGTTCCTGCCTCTGGAGAGTCATCTTGTATGTCTGAGATTTGGATTTCTGTCCCAAGCAACTGGGTTGTATTTTTCCTTGTTTAAAATCTCTTACTGTGTAATACTGATTTTGGAAACTGAATGACAGTTTAAATGGGAATCCCCATCTGGAGTGGAGATCTGCCTTCCTGAGTGCTGCTGTAATTTCCCCCAGCTCTCTTCTCTTTTAAAGTTAGGGCAGAGAGGTCATGGAAAATTTGCAGCTTGTGGACTTTGAGTATGAGCTCATGAAACTTCACAGTTAGGTCTCTGGGTTTATTATTATGATGATGCCCAGGTTGGGGGAGCAGAACTATGTGTGCTCTCTCCACTTTTTATCTCTTCCAGAGAGCTCAGATGTAACTCCACAACTCAAGTTTTTCCAGACCAAATTGGGTTTCCTCCGTCAGAGTTTTCAGGCAGTCCCTTATATCTGATATTGTTCCTTCTTATAGATCAGTGTTCTATATTGTCCAGTTAAAGCTGCATCTCTCTCCATCTCTTCTCCATCAGTGCCGTGCAGCTCTGCAATTCTGTTTCTCTCTCACTTGCTTCTCTTAGGCCAGTCTCTAGCACTGTCGCTCACTCTTCCAAGTCAGCAACTTCCTTCTTTACTGCAAGAAGCTTGGTCATCACATCATCTGTCATAGTCTGAAGCTCAGAGAACATCTCCAGTATGTCTGCTTTGGTAGCCATTTGATTTTCTTCACGTCTGGCATTTCAGCCTGATTTATCTGCCATGTGTTCACTTGGAGTCTCAGAGGTTTCTCCACGCTGTGAGTCAGAAACAGGGCCAGCCTTAGGGAAAATGGTGCCCTGGACGAACTTGTATTTTGGTGCCCCTGACCTCTGGGGGCGTGGTGCCTCCTCATTGCCCCCAGCCCCTGTGGGCTCCCCAGGCTCCCTACCCCCCCTTCTCCATAACCCCTGGACAAAGCATCTTGTCCCCTTCACCGCTAACCCCTGCACTGTACCCCCTTCACTGCTAACCCCTGCACTGTACCCCCTTCACCGCTAACCCGTGCACTCCCCCCTGCGCTCCAACCCCTGCACTGTGCCCCCTTCACTGATAGCCCCTGCTCTCCCCTCCTCCACCCTAACCCTGGCACTGTGCCCCCTTTGCCCCTAACTCCTGCACTCCCCCTGGCCCCAACCCCTGCACTGTGCTCCCTTTGCCCCTAACTCCTGCACTCCCCCCTGCGCCCACATGGGGAAACTGACCAGCATTGCTGTTCACTTCCCCCCTCAAACACTGCTTCTCCGAACACCCCAAGGGGGCTGTGAGGGGGGGAGCAAGGAGCGACGTCAGGGCTCCCTGCATCCAGGTCACTTTCCCCACCTGGGCTACATAAGGGGAGGACAGGAGAGCAGCAGCTCCTGATGCTCACCTCACAGTACAGCCCAGGTGGGAAAAGTGACCTGGACACGTGGAGCACTTGAAGTTGCTCCTTGCTCCCCTGCTCACAGCCCCCTGGGGGAGGCACAGAGGAACACTGAGGGGGCTAGCAGTATCTGTGCACCACCGCTCCCCAACCCCATATTCCTCCACTAAGAGGAAGCAGGGAGAAATCTGGGTGCCCCTGACGTGGCGCTCCCCTGCCAGCTGGGAGCAGTTTCTGACACTACATTGGCAGCACACACCTCTGTGCTGCCGCACAGCGCCCCCCTGACCACAAAACCCTGGGCAGTCACCCAGGTGGCCCACCCCTATGGCCAACCCTGGCCAGAAACATTCTTCTTAGAGACGGATCTTTTTACATCTTCAGATTTTCTTGGAGAATCCATCTTCTGCAACTCTGTGCTCTGTTTTCTGGGGGAAATTTAATAGGTTTGAGGGAGTCGATGGAGGCAGATTGCTTTACTAAATTCTGAGTTCAGGCTTCATTCAGCCATGTTATTCTGACGCCTGCTGGTTTCCCAACTGTTTTTATTTTTAATAAGACTTGTTTTAAAACTGTGGTAAACATCTTTAAGCAACAACAAAACCAGTCCAATGAAAGAGTGTCTTGCTAATAATGTAGTTATATTTCATGTACTTTCTTTTTTCCTCCACCTGGAAAAAGAAATTCCACTGAAAACTTGAAGGAAATTAGAGTTCAAAAAGGTGTGCCTATAACTTACTCTGGAGTGGAACCAGTTGTGATTATTACTCACAAC
This sequence comes from Emys orbicularis, assembly GCF_028017835.1. Taxonomy (NCBI): domain Eukaryota; kingdom Metazoa; phylum Chordata; order Testudines; family Emydidae; genus Emys; species Emys orbicularis. Next base: position 27,416,690 of record NC_088690.1, read on the forward strand.
CATAGTAAAGCAGATTTGAATGCTCTTTACCTTGAGCACAGTGCCTATTGTATCATTTTTACTGCCAAGCAGAAGCATGGCTTTATTCCTAACTGCTTTCCAAGGGAACACATTTTAATGAAATGGTATTTTAAAAGAATTTGCAACTTCCTGTAAAAACTTATTTCTAAAGGGGAGGGTGTAAACAAAAAATTGCCTTAACAAAATATTGTAGCTATAACATTTTTCAGGACTCAGAACACTACTGTCTCCAATTCTCAGATATATCAGATGTTCAAATACTGGACTGTTGAGGCATATGTGTGTAATGAACTGCTAGCATCTCTGGCTACAATGTTAAGCATGTTTATCACTGCATATTTCCATTGTCTGTGCTACAGTGGGAAACAATTACTGGCATGCTAATTGTAAATAGTTTTGATTCTCTGGATTTAGTTCTCTGAAATCTAAGGATCAAGTCAAAATTGACATGTAAAGCAATGCTAATGCTTTGGCAACCTTTGTCTTGATTAACTCAATTAATCCATTCAGCAAAGTCAATCACCCAGGATAAAGTTTTGAGTGGACTAAGGCAACAGTTGTGTTAATACCAATTCAAATCAGTTTCAAAGATGTTATTAAATCTGTGACAAGGAAAGACTGATTGCCAGAAACAGGTTAATTCCTTGATTCTCCACCATTCTTTACACAAAATGCCAGTTAATTTGAGGATAGTGATAGGGAAACCTCAAAATTAAGTGGTTCTATTCAGCTCAGGTGCTTAACTAAAGAATAATGTAAAGAATAACAAAAATGATTAAAGGTCTAGAAAACATGACCTATGAGGGAAGATGGCAAAAATTGGGTTTGTTTAGTCTGGAGAAGAGAAAACTGAGAGGGGACATGATAACAGTTTTCAAGTATGTAAAAGGTTGTTACAAGGAGGAGGAAGAAAAATTGTTTTTTCTTAACCTCTGAGGATAGGACAAGAAGCAATGGGCTTAAATTGCAGCAAGGGAGGTTTAGGTTGGACATTAGGAAAAACTTCCTGTCAGGGTGGTTAAGCACTGGAATAAATTGCCTAGGGAGGTTGTGGAATCTCCGTTATTAGAGATTTTTAAGAGCAGGTTAGACAAACACCTGTCAGGAATGGTCTAGATCAGGGGTCGGCAACGTTTGGCACGCGGCTCGCCAGGGTAAGCACCCTGGCGGGCTGGGCCAGTTTATTTACCTGCTGACACGGCAGGTTCGGCCGATCGCGGCCCCCACTGGCCGCGGTTTGCCGTCCCGGGCCAATGGGGGCGGCGAGAAGCGGCGCGGGCGAGCGATGTGCTGGCCGCGGCTTCTCGCCGCCCCCATTGGCCCAGGACGGCAAACCGCGGCCAGTGGGGGCCGCGATCGGCCGAACCTGCCGCGTCAGCAGGTAAATAAACTGGCCCGGCCCGCCAGGGTGCTTACCCTGGCGAGCCGCGTGCCAAACGTTGCTGACCCCTGGTCTAGATAATTAGTCTTGCCACGAGTGCAGGGGACTGGACGAGATGACCTCTCGAGGTCCCTTCCAATTCTATGATTCTATGAATATCTAGCAAGTTTAGGGCCTAATCCAAAGCCCATTAATGGAAAGCTCCCCTTGAGTTTTACTTCAGTGGTCTTTGGAGCAGGCCCATAATTCACTAATTAAGTTAGCTTAATAACATCCGTGTTAAGCAGGTAAATAATATCACCTTTCATTTACAGAGGAAAGTCACTGTCAGAGTTGCAATTACACTCCAGGAGTTCCTGGTTCTGTGCTCAGACATTTCTTCCTTAAATTCTCTGGGCAGGAATCTAACTTGCCGCTTTTGGTTGGGTGGAAAATATAACAAGGACAGACTTGCTGTTCAGGATGTAACCGGGAAATACTCAAACTAAAAAAAAACCAAACAAATTTTAAAGGGTTGAAGTTTTGTGTTTTGAGCAATAGTTTGGACAGTTCTTATTTTATCCAAATCAGTTTCTCTCTCCCTACTTTGGGGCTTCCATACCCACAGGAGAAAGAAAGCCCACAGAAAGTGTTTATTGTATATGCTGTAACAAAGTCCCCATTGCTTCACTGAGAACACACACACATTGCCTTTGCTGGATCATACTCTGTGTTTTCCTATACACTACAGAGGGGAATCCTCTATATGTGGGATGGGAAAGGTCGGGTGCATTGTGGACATTTTCTCTCACCATACTGCCTGGAAAACAGTCAGAAATCTGCTCACAAGTCAACACAGACCAGACAGTAATCACTTTTGTGCAAAGCATATCTGTGGAATCCCATTTAAGAAGACTTCTGGGGGCAGCTCCTAACAGGTGAACAGAGAAGCACTACAGCAGCCAGGAAGCAGTGTCGAGGTGCAAGGCCTTCAGCTGGAAGACCCTAACTCCAGTGGATTCCAAGGTCTGCTGCTCATTCTGTGGTGGTAAAGATTGGTGGGAAGTGTGGAGATGAACCTGCTGATTGGAAACTGCAGAGTCTTTCCAGTGACTTCAGTGGGCTTTGGCCCAAAGTTTCCAGTCCCCTAGGTAGGTTTCACTTTGTATGGAAATAACCTGGCCCAGTGTCATTGGGAAATTACCTTTTAGGCCAGCATAGTTTACAATGGAGAGTTGTTGTTTAGTTAAAGTTAGAGTCAAGTTTAACCGCTGGATAAGGTCAAATTGTCACTAATCTCTTCATCCAGTAAATAATTTGTTGCACTGCTGTTGTTTAAATACAGTACAAATGATATGAAAGATGGGAAGGGAAGACTAACAGTTTTGCATCAAGTCCAGAAATCTTAAAAGTCTTGCAGTGTTGGTGTCCTTAAAGCAGCAATTACTGATAACCTCTTAAAAGTAGACTGTAAATCCCAGGGTACACTGTAAATCCCCACGTCTGCAGTAATCTTAGCCTGTTTATCCGGAAGCTGAACACATGCAGTGCATTAGTGGATCAGATTCGAACCACTTTCCTTGCGGAAAGAAAGAATATAACGCTTTTTGCCAGAAACTGATCTCAGTAGTGTGTTTTGGCACTATTGAGTACAATACAAACTATTTTTTTAGCACAACTTAGAGCTGTAGTTATAGTTGTAATATCTATGGGGGATATTTGAAATAGTCATATTTCTTGAGGTAATCGCTCAAACAAAATATCGCATTGTAGCAAGTAAAGAAGACCCAGCTAAAGCTATTTGAAAACAATGTAGCCCACAGGGCACCCTGAGATAAGCTGATTCTCCTTTCATTACTTCTTCTTAACCATCCATTAAAGGCTAAGCACTCTATTCTGCTCTCGTTTACGCCCTGTGGATCTTGGAGTTTCATGCTATATGAATGAAAAGAGGCTATCTGGCTCTTTCATTCAAACCGCAGTTATTTAGGGGTCTTCCTCCAAGAATTTGGTGCATAAAGGAAATATGCAATAGAAGGGAGGGGGGGAAAGGGGGAAATTAGGGTGAAAAGAAGCACTTGGCCAATAGGAGCATATTACACACATTTTAATTTCCAGAATGTTGTGTAGTCCTAGAAAAAATTGGGTGCACAGGTTAAAGCAGCCCCTAGGCAACTTTAACTTGCACAACAAGCACTTACTCAGCAGATCACCATCGGGATCACTGACCTTGTCAATCCTACAGGAATCGTACATTCACATGAATAAACTCTTCTCCCACAATTTCTCCAATATGTGAGGCATAAATAAGCTCATCTGGAACGTGTGATGCATATCTTTTTTTATTATTATTATTTAAGCCTCTTTGTCCACCCCCTCATTTGGACATCGATTGCTTCTCCTCCATTTCTCCCACAGCGTACTATGGGTGTAAGTTTTCCAAGACACCAATCTATTGAAGGCATAATGCTGACATTGAATAATATCCAAAAAAGAGCTTATGTTACCCCAATTTCTCATTTAAATTGTGCAAAAATATGAGAAGCAAGGGACATAAATGAGATTGGAATAAGGCCTGTAAATTGGACTAACCTGTAGAGAAGATACTGGCATAAATTGTATGTTTTCATTATCTGATCATTCAGTTAAAGTGAGAATTTTAAAGTCACTGGTACAAAAATGTGCTTTATCATCGCAGGTATATCACAGCTAATTATTACATACATTTTTATTAAAGATATGCATTTAAATACAAATGTTGATGTTTTACTGTGATGAAAAAGTATGTGTTTGAAACAAAAATATCTTAAGGTGTGGGTGGGTGTATATTTAATAAAGCCGTAAGCTGATTTATATTAAGGATAAGAAGCTGTGACTAGTACATTGACATCATATTAAAGACTGTCTCAGTATCATTCTTATGCTGCGTGTATCAGAGAAGCACATGGTGAGTTATTACTGGAAAATAAATTTATTCTTCTACATGGCGAGATTGAAGTAAGCACTGCCAAAATGAAAATACAGTTTTTCTAAGCTAAGTTACTCTTTAAGATCATATACTCTGAGAAGTATTTAGTTTCTTTTAGAGAGCTGTTACAGATTTAATATTTTTTTTTTCAAAATAGAATGCATTTGGAAAAAGCTCAAGTATAGCACTTATTGCTAAGCCATTTGTCCTATAGTTTTGATGTGTATACAGAGTCCTCAATGTATGGCTAAAATTCATTGCCATTTTCACTCTTAGAAATTAAGACATAATATACAAATAAGAGAAACTATATTACAGTACAAAAAACCCCTAAAGCATATATGTATCCTGATTTCAAACAGTTAAATAGTTTCTTGACCAAAACAGCCCTCCAATGCATATTCATATGTTTTATGTGTCTCACAGAGCTGGGGTCTTATGTTTTTCATATTTATCATTAACTGCTTTAGGATTATGCAGCTGAAGAGTTGGACTGATTCACAACACTGCTTTTGTTTATATGGTGTTGAGGTGAAACAATCCAGTGACAACTGTATTATTTCTTGCCTTTTCAGCTGTCCACACTTGTGCAATAAGCTTAACATCCTGTCAGGTTTCAGCATGTACCCTCTTTATTATCACATTGTGTGAATCTGTATAGTTGTAAATCAGAATGACTTTCTTCAAAGATGAACTCCTCATTGCAGTGAATGCCATGGTTACAGTGTCAATCAGGCATGGATAATCAAGTCCATAATAAGGGATCTCAGGTATGCTTGGTATCTGGCTGGAAAATTAAAGTTTTAGAAGTGAATACCACCGAGACAGTTGAGGAAAACAGCTGCTATGTAGGACTAGATAAATTTTGTAAAGGCACAGGGGAGATGCACCAGGCTATAGCTGTTATTTAAACATGTTGGTATATTTGATTCTCTCTCTCTCTCACACACACACACACACACACACACACACACACACACACACACACACACACACACACACACACACACACCTATTATCCTTTGGAAAGTTCCACTTCTGAATTTGCTTCTTAAAGCCCAGAGCTGCTGATTAGGGCTATCTGAACAGAATACCAAGTTTATTGTTAGTGTCTTCCACTGTGCGGTGAGACCTGTGATATGTGCAATCCCCACATTCTAAACTCTCTTTGAAAAGGAGTTAGCAAAGCAGTGCAGTGTCTCATGCTCGTTTTCGTTAGTATGCAATCACACATTTTAATGCAATGGTGATATGAGCCAGCAAAAGTGCAAAGTACTTTTCTTGAGTATACTTACACTTGAGATGCTGAACTATTTTTCTTTTGAAAGAACAATGAACTTGCAATAGCAGCTTAAAGTTTAGATCCCCAAATTTCCCCTTGCATTGTTGCATATTGATCCCCCTTTATCCTATTATCTGTTTGTTTGTTGTTTGGTTCCCTTTCTGAGTAGTCTAATCTGTTTAGATTTTTTTTATGTATATACATGGCTGTGGCTTAGGTTTCTGATTGTTTTTTGAAGGAAGTAGTTTAAGAGTTATCTAGGCACCTATCATGTGCAGGTAAACTGATTAGGCAAATGTCCCAGAAAACACTTGGACATTTTTGATGATTGGAGTTTCAGAATGTGGCTTCTCTATGGAATTTGAATTTAGGGGAACAAAGCACATTTCAGAAAATCAAAAAAAAATAGATAAATGGTGTTTGTATAATGAGAGTGCATTTGTACTACTCTCTGTGCTGTACCACCGGAAACAAACCTATCAGCTCTATAATCTTTTAGCTCTTCATGGGTTCCCATTTGAAACTGCCTTGCCCCTTTCCACTCCATTTAGGGCGGGGATTGTTCTTTCTTCCCTCTCACCAGGAGGACCTCTCCTCTGCTTCCATCCCACCTTAGGGTCAAAGGCAGTGCTCGAATCCTAAAACAAGAGGTGCTGGAATGCACGATTTTGACAAGAATAGTTTGAATTAGCAAGGGCCTGATACATGATTTTTGAAAAAGGACTCATGAAAATTCTAATACAATCATCCAGAAGTACAGGAATTTTGTTCCAGCTCTCACAGAATGTGCCGGAACAGCATTCTGGCATGACTCCAGTGTGGTCAGAGGGCCATTTATTTCTCTCTGGGAACCTGTCAGGGATTTCCCTCACCATCATCCTATGCAAATAATTCCAGGTGTCTTAAATAAAAGCAAAGGCTGTTTGGTATAGGGCACAAAAGACAGAGGAAATCATGACAAAATAAGCATTAAACAGGATAGACTGAAACGCTAAGACCTTTCCCACCACAGCTATTACTGGTGGAAGCTCTCTAGAGTGCCCTGATCCTCTGATGTACACTGCTACACCCATGCAGAGCCCCATTGACTCCAATGGCGCTGTCCATTGAAGGACTGAAGCCAATCAATAGTGACTATAAAACCCAAATTTCCTCTAGTTTCTATATAAGATCTTGCTCCCACAAGATCTCTATTGCTGTAATACAGCTGAGAGAATTGTGAGTAGCAAAAATCTTACCTGATCATTTTTACTTGTAAAAATTTTCTCAAGAGATATTTTGTAAAAGTATGTAATAATTGCCTGTGCCATTCATATATATATTTATAGGGTGAAAAGCTACATTTCTAACAAATGTTTTTTCATCTGCCATGTATCATTGCTACATACCAACTTGTGTGGTGTCAGTCAGGGTTCATCACTCCACAGTTAGGCACATCACATGGCTCTTAACACAAAGTTTTGGCTTTCTTAGAGTCTGAGAATTCTATTTGTTAACCAATGAATAGTGTCAAATTTCTTGTTCCACATTGTGAATGCTAAGTTGAATATTGTGACTGTTGTTTTTCTGGCTTCTAAATTCTGAGCAAAAAATTTTACAATAACTTTTATTTGCTAATTATTACCAAAGCTGGTTGGAGAAACTTTGACAGAACCATATTCCGTTGGAATATGTAGTTCCATTGAAATTGAAATGCTTCACAAATTCAGGTCAATTTTGCCAGAATTTTCTTTTGGAAAAAAACAGAAATAAATTCCAACCATGTTAAAATGTAGGTAGTAAAATGTCCCATTGTGATTTTTTTTAAATTATGTATTGTAATATTATACACATTATATAATGTTGAGATTAAAATGTTTCAGTTTTGTCAAAACAAAACATTTTGATTGAGTCAAAATGATTATTTTCCAGAATTTTTCTTTGTGGAGAATTTTGAAACCAAATTCAGAACAAAATCAGATTTTGAAATCTTGAAATCATTTGAAAAATGGAATTTCTGTTCTCCATGTAGCTCTAATTATTAACCTTCCTAAAATACTTCTGCAATGAAAAAAGATTAGGAGTAATATTTCAGTACATCTATTCACCTTTTCTTGAAATGAAACAGTGAGACGGGTTGATTTACATATTTATTAAATATAATTTCTTGTGAGGAAAAAGAAGATATATACATACACACTCACACAAGCATGCACACTCTCACTCTACAACACTGCATCTCATTTCTGAGTTAGACTTTGTGGCAGCTAGATCTTTATATAGAAAACAGCACAAAAACAGATTAATCATTAGAAATGTGAAAGGGAATAAAATATAGGGGTCAGATAAATATATAGGCAGAGAAAGTTTAATAGATATCAGTTCCTGTCTTTTTAACATATAGGCAACTGCTGGACTGCCTTGCTCAGCTTGCTTATCTCTCATGTGTGTGCTGCTCTTTCTCTCCACTACTTCACAGTTGTTCTTAAACACTAGTGTTCAGTAGCAACACTGATTCCACACTTTTACAATGCCACCTCCACAGGTGCAATGTCCTGCAAATTCTAGCTATTAATTCAAGATGCATGACCTAGAAAAACAATGTAAGTCTTAGCTCTAATTTCCTACAGTTTGACCCTTCTTTCAGAGCAAACTGCACTCAGTAAACCCTAGAACTTGAGTCAAGATCCTGAAGTTTACTAGATACTCTTCGTAAACTATTTTTGTGGGAGGAAGGGGCAGGGGGAGCATGGATCCAAAGCCTATCGAGGTAAGTGGGAGTCTTTCCATTGACTTCAATGGGCTTTGGATTGGGCTCCTTAAAGAGCTTTGCCATGTCATGCACTAACTGTCTTATGGGGTGTAAAAAGTAAATGCCATTTGTTGGTTCTTCTTCTTTCGTATGGCTGGTGTGCAGCAGCAATTACAAATTCATCTGAAGTTCATTGAGCCAAATGGGTATATCCGGAGTAGTAGATGTATTGCAGTAATGTCTCCTTCATATTTATAAATTGGGCAGTAGGTAGTGACAGGGCCGGCTCTGCAATTTTTGCCGCCCCAAGCATAAAAAACCAAAAAAACGCTCGGACTGCTACCCGAACTGCCGAAGCAAAAAAAAAAACAAAAAACCCTGGACTGTGCCGCCCCTTAGCATGTGCCACCCCAGGCAAGTGCTTCATCTGCTGGTGCCTGGAGCCGGCCCTGGGTAGTGATATGTTTGGTGGTCTGTTGTGGGGAACCACACTCACACACCAGGGAGTGCTTGATTTTCCATTTGTGCATTACATATCCATATCTACCATGGTTGGTTCGAATTTGGTTCACAGCTGACCAAGATGACCATGGAAGGTCAAACCCAGGAACCTTCTGTGTGGGATCTAGCACAAGGTGCTTATTTTTAAGTCTTGTTTAGCCCAATCTGCTTTCCAAGCCTCCTTCTGGTCATAGCCTGATTGCATGAGGCTAAACGAATGTTCCCAAAAAGGCTTGCAGGACTTAAGACATTGCGGGGTGGGACATTGTCAAGGCCTTGTTGAATAGGAAGGCATCTGTTTTCCTGGATTTGGTGAGCTTCACGGAATGTTGCAGCATTATCAGCTTATCAGAGGGGGAAGAATGTTAGACAGGAAAGGTAACCATGAAGTTGTAGTGAACTTAAGGGTTCCTGTGATGCACCACATGACTGTATTCAGCTGGGTATCCACAAGTCATGTGTGGCTTCATCTGCTCCATACCAGTGCACAATATTCAGCTACTGAATATAAAAGTGCTATTGCAGATGTTCGCAGCACTGATGCTGGTGCACCCCAGGTTGTACCTGCTAGTTTCTGGGTTATGTTGGCTCTCGTTTTTATCTTTGCAGCTACCTTCTCAAGATGATTATGGAAGGAGAGGGTTTGGTTGAGTTTCACTCTGAGATATGTTGGAGTGTAATCATGTTGCACATTTTTACCACAGAAAGCTACTTTCACTGTGTTTTTGGCACTCCTATAATCAAGATGAAATGTGCTTACTATTGTTTTTGCAGGGTTTGGTTTTAGGCTCCATTTCCAGAAATATTGTTCCATATTTTGGAGGTCCTTAGTTAATGTTTTCTCAAAGTCATGGAGGTTTGATGCTTGGATTGTCATGGCAAGATCATCTGCATATCCAAATTTTCATGATTTAGTTGGAGGCATGTCACTTATCTAAATATTAAAAAGAGCCTTGTGGTAGCCCATTGTTTATGATACTGGGTGAGCTAGACTTATTACCCAGGTATGCCCATAGGCATCTGTTACTCAGCATAGTCCACGGCAGGCGAAGTGCTTGGTAGCAAGGTATAATTTTAGCAAGTTTCAGCATCAGGCCCTTAATCCATACAGTATCATACGCAGATGACAGGTCAACAAATACTGCACCAGTCTTTAGGTTTTTTTGATAGCCAGCCTCAATGTGACTTGTGAGTGCCAGAACTTGGTCACAACAACTATGTTTTAGCCGGAAGCCTGCCTGTTCAACAGGGATAATTGGCTCAGTAAAAGGGCATATTCTTTTGAGGATGATACTTTCAAGAAGTTTATAGGTTGTACATAGTAGACAAATTGGCCTATAGCTTCATCAGGGGTCTTTCCAGGCTTTGGAATGACAATTAACATTGCCTCACACCATATTTCAGGGCTCCGTACTATCCCTAAGGTAGCAGAGTACAATGTTGCTAGCCATTGGAGTCTTTTGGGGCCGAGATGGTGGAGGAATTCTGGCAGAATACCATCAGTACCTGCAACCTTCCCTTTTTTTAATTGAGCATTTGTTGGTGAAAATGGAAGGTAAAATCACCTTGGGAGGGCCAAATTCTTTTCTGTAAATTAAAAATAGCTCCACTGAAGCCATTTGAGTTACACTTGATTTAAACTGTGGGGGAAGGGGATGATAAATTAAAGAGGAATTTATTCCACTGATTGCAAAATGATACCATTTGGTCTGTTCTGAAATGTATTAGACCTGGTCTACACTGGGGGGAGGGATCGATCTAAGATACGCAACTTCAGCTACGAGAATAGCATAGCTGAAGTCGACGTATCTTAGATCGACTTAGAATCACTTACTTCGTGTCCTCGTGGCGCGGGATCGACGGCCGCGGCTCCCCTGCTTCTGCCTCTCACCGAGCTGGAGTTCAGCAGTCGATGGGAGAGCGATCGGGGATTGATTTATCGCGTCTGGCGGGTAGTATAGCCGTACCCTTAGTGTGTTAAAGCAGGAAATCAAACTCCAGGAGACAAAGAGTTAATTAGAACATAGCTGAATATATTAAGCTAAATAAATTATCCAGGACATATTGTGCCCATAGACATAGTGCCAAGTGTAACTATTTTGAAAAACTGTCAGCTGGAGGTGTTCAGTGGTTTGCAGAGCAGATATCGACTGGTGAATACCTCCCTCAAGTCTCACACTGTTGATGCTGTATAACCTTAATTCAGATCTGCTTCCAAACTGTTCTCGCACTTCTGCTGTTGGCAGTCATTTCTACTGGTGGGTGGACAAAATTCCAGATGTAGTAATTTAAAACTCAAGCCCACCCTCCCCAACCTGACGTCCAACGAGAACTTAAAATGCAAACTCTTTGGAAAGATTAAAATAGAACTTGTCATCTCTTCTCGGGGAAAATAAATAAATAAATAAACCAGATATTTTTAAAAAAACCAAACAAGACCCAGTATGCTTGTGCGACAAGGTGCATACCAGATGCACAGCTACAAAGCAAAGCTTCTAAAAAATAAAGCCAAACAAAACAATCAGCTCTGTCTCTTTCCCTACTATTGAAACAGTTGACGTCTACTAAACCAAATGTATATAGTACATCTGCATTCAGAGGCCAACAATTTTTCTAATAATAATTGTAATAATAATACTGATTGTGAGAATTATAAATGCAGCTAAAGATGTACATACCAAGGGCATGAGTCAGCAAAAATATACATCCAGCTGCTGAGCTGTGCAGCCCTTGAATAACTGGGTTCCATGGGCCTGTGCAATTTGAAAGCCAGATCCTTTTTTAGGGATCATAGATTCTATTTCCTCCCTGTGGTTCTGGTGAGAATAACATTTAATGTCACCAAAACCTCCCAGTGGATTTAAAACCTTGTGTGCACAACTTAATACGTTCTTTTATGACATATAGGACTGTGAAAGGGCCACTATTTTTTTTTAACTGCTATCTCACCATCCTCTCCTGCTCTGGCACTCCATTCTCCCACCTTCTCCTGCTTCTGCCTCGTCTTTTGCCTACATTTATGCAAATGTGTTGCTGACCCAAAGCTGCTGGCTAGTTGTGGCTTCAATACTGCATGCAAATCATTTCACCCACTTTTAAAAGTTTCTTTTCAAGCAATTTCAAAGGTACAATTCGGAACTCAGGATCCAACTCCCATTGACTTTCAATGGGCTTTATGTGGCTAACTGTCCTTTGTGCCTTTTAAAATCGCCTCCTGAGGGTTTACAAATGTTCGGTTTCTAGGGCTGTCAAGCGGTTAAAAAAATTAATCACGATTAAAAAAATTTATCGCGATTAATCGCACTGTTAAACAATAAGAGAATACCATTTATTTAAATATTTGTGGACATTTTCTACATTTTCAAATATTGATTTCAATTGCAACACAGAATACAAAGTGTACAGTGCTCACTTTATTTTTGATTACAAATATTTGCACTGAAAAAAACAAAAAAATGGTATTTTTCAATTCACCTAATACAAATACTGTAGTGCAATCTCTTTATCCTGAAAGTTGAACTTACAAATGTAGAATTATGTACAAACAAAACCTGCATTCAAAAATAAAACAATGTAAAACTTTAGAGCCTACAAGTCCAATCAGTCCTACTTCTTGTTCAGCCAATCGCTCAGACAAACAAGTTTGTTTACATTTGCAGAAGATAATGCTGCCTGTTTCTTGTTTACAATGTCACCTGAAAGTGAAAACAGGCGTTTGCATGGCACTGTTGTAGCCGGCGCCGCAAGATATTTATATGCCAGATGCACTAAAGAGTCATATGTCCCTTCATGCTTCAACCAGCATTCCAGGGGAAATACGTCCATGCTGATGACAGATTCTGCTTGATAACCATCCAAAGCAGTGCAGACCGATGCATGTTCATTTTCATTATCATGAGTCAGATGCCACGAGCAGAAGGTTGATTTTCTTTTTTGGTGGTTTGGGTTCTGTAGTTTCCGCCTCTTTTAAGACTTCTAAAAGCATGCTCCACATCTCATCCCTCTCAGATTTTGGAAGGAACTTCAGATTATTAAATCTTGGGTCGAGTGCTGTAGCTATCTTTAGAAATTTCCATTGGTATCTTCTTTGCATTTTGTCATATTTGCAGTGAAAGTGTTCTTAAAATGAACAACATGTGCTGGGTCATCATCTGAGACTGCAATAACATGAAATATATGGCAGAATGTGGGTAAAACAGAGCAGGAGACATACAATTCTCCCCCAAGGAGTTCAGTCACAAATTTAATTAACACATAATTTTTTTAACAAGCGTCATCAGCATGGAAGCATGTCCTCTGGAACAATGACCGAAGCATAAAGAGGAATATGACTCTTTAGCGCATCTGGCACATAAATATCTTGCGACGCCAGCTACAACAGTGCCATGTGAATGCCTGTTCTCACTTTCAGGTGACATTGTAATTAAGAAGTGGGCAGCAGCATCTCCTGTAAATGTAAACAAACTTATTTCTCTTAGCGATTGGGTGAGACGTAGGATTGAGTGGACTTGTAGGCTCTAACGTTTTCCATTGTTTTGTTTTTGAGTGCAGTTATGTAACAAAAAAACCTACATTCGTAAGTTGCACTTTCATGATAAAGAGATTGCTCTACAGTACTTGTATGAGATGAATTGAAAAATACTATTTCTTTTGTTTATCATTTTACAGTGTAATTATTTGTAATCAAAAATAATATAAAGTGAGCACTGTACACTTTGTATTTTGTGTTGTAATTGAAATAGATATATTTGAAAATGTAGAAAAACATCCAAAATATTTAATAAATTTCAGTTGGTATTCTATTGTTTAACAGTGCGATTAATCACAATTTTTTTAATCAAGATTAATTTTTTGAGTTAATTGCATGAGTTAACTGTGATTAATCAACAGCCCTACTAGTTTCCTTGACTGGTTTTAATTTCCTGTAAATTTAAAAGTCAGCACCATTCCCAGTAAATGTTACTAAAACAGGTCTGGCAAGGATTTCTAGTTTAAACCTTTAATTTAGAATAAAAGAAATGAATGATTTTTAAATATGTTTATGATGATGACTTGTTAAATTATCACTGCTGACAATAATATACATACTAAACAATATTCAGATTACAGACCATCTTATATTACAGAATTGCCCTATTTCATTGACCCAGTGAAGATAATACTATGGCAGTATCAGCTGTCCATTTTAAAGAGCATACACCACTAAATACAATGAGGAGTGCTTTCTGAAAATGGATGGCCCAATATAGCTGACTTTTAATTATGGGCCAGATCCTCAATTGGTATAAATTGGTTTAGCTCCTCTGACTTCCATGGAGCTTCACTGGTTTATATCAGCTGAAGATCTGGCTCAATATTTTTTTTAAAGAAGATACATACAGTTTGTTTATTTTCTTGCTGGTATTCTGACAGGCATTTCTGATTTCTCAGCTAATTATGATGTAGCATATTTAATACACACTTGTGCATTTTTATTATATGGGAACAGAGTGTCATTTCTTTAAGAAGATGCTTTTTCTTCAGTGTTAGCAGGAATATAGCAGATCTTTTTATAATGTTGTCGAAACCAGAAGACTCTGGGATAGGAAAACAGCCTTTTTCATACTGAAGCCCTGACAGAGAAGAAATTGGTGGTTTTCCATCAGTGAGCTGCTTGATTGAAGTTGGATAGTTACTTAGGTCTGATTACGTGTGGTTTCTTTGGCTAAGAATAGACACATTCAAAGCTAGACATCAATGTCTTAAAAGCCACTCATGGGATAGACAACAGCTTCTTTCTTTAAGCCACTTAATTTTTTGCCATCAGATTAATAATGTATTATTCCCTTGGAGCCCTTGATGTGGTCTTTATGGTTTTAAGATGTACAACAACACCATACATACAAATATTAAATTGTGTCTTCCAAGCCCTTTGAGAGAAGGTGCTGAAACTAAATGCTTCACTACCTAACAGAAGTAATTAACTGTGGTGGAAGGACTTAATGTTGTAATGGTTTATTTTAACTGAAAGCCAGCAAGAGAGCAAAAATATAAATAAATAAAATTTCAAAATTGCACATGTCTATAACATTGACTCTTATCTTTATCCTGAAATATGATGTTTAAAGCTGTTGATTGAGTCTCCTGCTGTAAACACATATTTCATAGCCTAAACCGTTCCATATTTCTCACAAGAGACTTCATAAAGGAGACAGATTTATATTTTTCTGTCACTGATTTCAAGATTATCAATTATATCTGTATAGAACTTTTTGTATCATTTACTAGAATAGGTATTCATAGCTTTATAGACCTTTCTTGTTTCTTCAGTCATGTACAAATAAAAGATTTATGAAGTCAAATATTTTTATCTTGCAATGATGCATAGAAACACTTTGGTTAAAATTTGTTTATTTCAATCAAAGTAATAGTTCACAGGACTGCACAAAACCAGCATTGTTAGAATTTATGTTTTTTTAATAATGGTGCATAGTTGGATTAAACAATGAGATGGCAGGAATACATAGACTACGACAGAAAGATATGGACTAACTCATAGGATTCAAAAAGCCCTCTTACACATTAATTGGATGTTAAGATTTTTGAAATTCTAGTTCTTTATTTTTTTCCCCTCCTGTCTAATGTGATTGCGGCTAAAGGTACTACATTCTCAGCACTCCTGACATCAAAGGAGAAAAAGTTGAAAACTAATAGTATGTCAGCACTGAAAATGTTATAGTAATGGTATAAAATAATTTCAGTAACTAGGCAAAGCAAAATTGTATTTATTTATTTATCATTTCCGCCAGGGAGTTGAACGGAACCCAAACCTGGACCTGAAAACTGGTTCAGAGATTTATTTATTTTTTGAAAAAAGAACAGGAGTACTTGTGGCACCTTAGAGACTAACAAATTTATTACTTCAAAAGTTTTTTTTCTCTTACTTAATTGGCTTCTCAGAGTTGGTAAGACAACTCCCACCTGTTCATGCTCTCTGTATGTGTGTATATATATATCTCCTCAATATATGCTCCATTCTATGCATCTGAAGAAGTGGGATGTAGCCCACGAAAGCTTATGCTCAAATAAATTTGTTAGTCTCTAAGGTGCCACAAGTACTCCTGTTCTTTTTGTGGATACAGACTAACACGGCTGCTACTCTGAAACCTTTATTTTTTGAGTGAACCAGAACTGAAAATCTCTCTGTCACATTGAATCAGAACTGGAACCGGACCCCAAACCAGTAACCAGTTCAGACTAATAATCAGGTGCTGAGAGAGGGTCTTTTTGAGGCGCCCTAGAGAGGGAAGGGCAGAGACTAAACTTACCAGGAAGCCATTGGAGGAGATGAGAAGAGAGGAAGGAGGAGGGGGAGAAAGGGTTCTGGGATTGGTAGTTCTGTCTGTTTTGCCCAGGGAGAGAACTACTTTGGAAAGGAACACCAGAACACATCCCTCCCCTCTCTATCTCCTCCCTCCTCCCACTTCCTGCTGAGTGCATGTTTCTGTAGTGCAACTCAGGGTAGAAATGGCATTTTCTGGGCTGAAATTCATTTTGTCACTTTAGTGGTCAAATATGACTGGCACCGTTCTGGAGGATGTTGTACTGGTGCATGCAAATAACAATTTAAAAATAATTTTTCTAGAGTGAAATAAATATTTGCTAGGTGTTACAATGCAAGCAGGAAATGTATCTGAACTGGCTCAAACAGGTTCAAAGTGGTTGAACTGGTTACTGAACCATCATTTACGTTAGTGTCTGAACCAGAGATTTAGGAAATATTGATAAACCTGAACCAGAAATGAAGTACATTTTTAATGGTTTGACTCCCTGATTTTCAATAGGTAATATCAATGTTTATTTTAAAGCATTTTTTCAACTTGTATCTATTACAGTTGTGCAAAATTATGGGTTTTGAGCATTTTTTTAAAATGTATTTTTATTGATTTTAAATGTCCACAGTTGCAATAAATTATTGGGGGTGGGGGACAGACAATAATTGTCTAACAACATTAGATGGGAGATTCAAAAAGTTAAAGTTTTATAACATTAAAATACAAATGTAAATATCCTTAAATCAAACTCTAATAAGTTCGCAAGCAGAATTTTTTGTTCTTTGCCTATCTTATTATTAATTGAAATTCACTTATTAAAAATAAACTGATCCTTCCAAGCCAATCAGTAACCCATGTGTGGATTGCAATTTTGAAATAATTCTTTTTAAAATAATTAGCATTTAATTTTGATATAACATTGGTCAAATAATTCAACATGCAGAATCTTTATGAGAAAGGACAGTGGCAGACTAATTAATAAAAGCATAAGGATAATCATTAACAGCCCTATCTACACTAGGCACATTTTTTGAAAATTTCCCACTATAGCTAAACCCACTACAGCTCCACTGGTATTAGCAACACTGGGATCCCTTTTATAGATGGGCCACTGGCTGATGCCAATGTTTTTAACACTGGTTTGATTAGACCTGCTGTGGGCCTAACTTTAGGCACCCATTTATCAAAATCTTATCCCTGATTCCCAAGTCACCAAAGGCTGATGTACTGCTACTGATATGATGTGTGAATGATTTAGATATCTATTTCCAATACCAATGAGATGTCTATACATATATCCTTGTGTAGTAATGGGATAATCGACACCTAGATTGATTTTACATGGATCCAATTTTTCTGACCTCCAAGGAATATGCACAAAAATGTACTATTGAGTTTGAGATGACTGTTTTCCAGTAAAGTATATAAACACAACTGAGCAATCCACATGAGTGGTCAAAACCATAACGCATCTGGCAAAAGATGCTAGGCAAAATAAACTAATGCAGGCTGAGTGGTCAGTGGAAAATGGTCTGATCAGTTTCCATGCAAAGAGAAGATGACTTTCAAGCCAGCCTTGGACAAGTGAGGAGCAGGCTAACTACATCAAAATATAGAAGATTACGGCAGAGTGGCCCCATCACAATAAAGAGGAGCAGACTTAGAGGGGCTTAATCTTAGAACTGTTTGGAAATTTTTAGTCAAAACAGGGTTTTTTTCCCAACAAAAAATGCTGTTTTCATCAAAATGTTTTTAAAATGTGTCAATTTCAAGAACTAGATATGTTCATGGAGGATAAATCAATCAATGACTATTAGCCAGGATAGGCAGGGATAGTGTCCCTAGCCTCTGTTTGCCAGAAGCTGGCAATGGGCGACAGGGGATGGATCACTTGACGATTACCTGTTCTGTTCATTCCCTCTGGGGCATCTGGCATTGGCCACTGTCAGAAGACAGGATACTGGGCTACATGTACCTTTGGTCTGACCCAGTACAGCCATTTGTGGGGAGGGGGGTTCATAATAAGATAGAATATATCATATTTCCTTTATATGAATCCCTGGTATGCCCACATCTTGAATACTGTGTGCAGATGTGGTCACCCCATCTCAAAAAAGATATATTGGATTTAGAAAAGGTTCAGAAAAGGGCAACAAAAATTATTTAGGGATATGGAATGGCTGCCATATGAGGAGCGATTAATAAGACTGTAACTTTTCAGCTTGGAAAAGAGATGACTAAGGGGGGGACATGATAGAGATTTATAAAATCATGACTGGTGTGGAGAAAGTAAATAAGGAAGTGTTATTTACTCCTTCTCATAACACAAGAACTAGGGGTCACTAAATGAAATTAATAGGCAGCAGGTTTAACACAAACAAAAGGAAGTATTTTTTCACACAATGCACAATCAACCTGTGGAACGCCTTGTCAGAGGATGTTGTGAAGGCCAAGACTATAATAGAGTTAAAAAAAGAACTAGATAAGTTCATGGAGGATGTCAATCAATGGCTATTAGCCAGGATGGGTAGGGATGGTGTCCCTAGCCTCTGTTTGCTAGAAGCTGGGAATGGGTGGCAGGGGATGGATCACCTGATGATTACCTGTTCTGTTCATTCCTTCTAGGGCACCTGGCATTGGCCACTGTCAGAAGACAGGATATTGGGCTAGATGGACCTTTGGTCTGACCCAGCATGGCCGTTCTTATATTCTTATGAGGTTTTTTTTCATATTTATATTGTTTTTACATTATTTCATTATAAAGTATTCTATTTTATTTTATCTTTAAAATCATTAAGGACAGCTGCTAGCTAGTACTGATTACAACACAAACAGGAGACTGATCTTGAAAAGAAGATAAGATGTTTCAATGAAATGTTGGACTCTTAGTGATTTTGAAAATAAAATGTTTCATCTATGTTGTCATTATGATTTGTGAGTAACAGTAGGGCTACTGCTTACTACTACTGACATCATGAAATAATTTACAAATAAAATAAAAATGAAAACACCCATAAAATAACAAACTTTCAAAATTCCAAAATGAAGACTTTGCAAAACTGAAATTTTGAAGAAATCCTGTTTCATAGAAAATGCCATTCTCTTTGTTTTTTGTTTTTTGAAATGTTGAAAAATTCCCTTAAATGGAAGATCTGAATTTTTACCATCTCTACTTAATCTGAGCCAAGTGGAGTAGGCCAACTCTGACAGAGCAAAGCAGAATGGCTCCATCAGTGCTGAGCAAAGTAAGCCAATCCTGTTGGCAGAGAGAACAGTGGAGTGAGCCAACCTGTCAGAAAAAAAAAAGTGGGGAAGGATGGTTCCTTTGAAGAAGAGATGAATGAGCCAACCTCATCAAAAGAGAAAGGAGAGAATCAGGCCAAACTCATCAGAGTAGAGAGCAGTAGCACTTAAAAAGCCTGAAATCAATGTAACTTTATGGGGAGGAAATGGAAATACCAAGCCAAAAAAAGGGCTTAGGTTGGAAACAGGAGTAAAAAACAACAAAGTACTTGATGTAAAATAGTTTGGCATTCAGCGTACTGGAGAGAGTGATATCTGCAAAGCTGTGGCCTTTTAGATGCCTTGGGTATTAGTGTTGATGAATACTACTCATAGCAAGACCTGTGAGTCACAAAGTCCCTCACAATGCATTTATTTTTCATCAGCACGTTTTTCCTCCACTCCATTCTCTAAACGGTGTATTGAAAAAAGGAGACATGTAACTGCAGAACTTTCAGGAGTGGATGTTGAGAGAAAAAGAGCCAAATAAGAGCTCCAAGGCTTTCCATTCTTTACACAGTACAATGCAAACTGCAGGGTTAGATATGTGATTGGAGTAAATGTTCAGTAGCCGACATCAGGAGTTAACCAGCACAGGTTTAATCTGATTTTTCAGTTCACTTATTTTCAGTGCTAAAGGAGGCACATTTCCTTCTTTATACCTCAAAAATGCTAAGGTTAGAGTTGAAGGAAGTGAACACCTCCTTTTAAACAATAGGTTTCAAATCTGTGACTAAAATGTATCTGTGTATATGTGCTGCTGAGTAATGAGGAATAGATGATTGGACCGCCCTACTTCTCATGAAAGAAAAATAAGACTTAATAAAACCCAGCCAAATAGAGACTGCTGTACAGTGGTTTGCGTCCCTTAAAATGATTTCTCATCTTCAACTTGCTGTTACCACAATGACCTTCTTCAGGTTATAATAATACCAGTGGTAGTGTGAGACAGGCCAGACAGAGTTGTCAAGTTACTGCCTATTTAAATAACCCTATCACCTTCCTAAATAGCCTGTCTGTGTCACCTCCATTTATGTAGGCCTAAATTCCACCATTGTGTCTTATTCCTGCAGACCAAATGCTGGGAATATGGTGTTTAATTTTTCAAGGGAAAATAAATTATGTTGCAAACAAATAACCCTTCTCTTGTTTGCCTCGTGGATCTGGCTTTGGTCATGATAGATTTTTTCCTCCCTTTTCCTCCTCCTATATCTAACCTTAATTCTTAACCCATTATTGTAGCAATGATTAATCAACGAATAATCAATAGTAAGTGTATTCCACCATCTGCGTAACTCCTTATCTGGGAACCACAGTGTTTCTGATAATAAAATGAAGCCATAATCTGGAGAAATAAATGTAATGTGTCTGGGAGCCTCGGTACAATAGTGTTGCATCACGGGGTATTACTGGAACAGGAAGCCTTATAACTGTACACCATATACCTGAAAGTGTTCTTGTTATGGTGAGCAATAGCACTCCCTTCCAGAATCTATTGTTCAGGCCAGCATTTAAGAAGTGCTTGGGTAGTGACACTAGGCAGGTCAGGCTGTGTTGTTATAGCTGTGTTGGTCCCTGGATATGAGACAGAGAAGATGGGTGAGGTAATATCTTTTATTGAACCAACTTCTGTTGGTGGAAGGGACAAGCTTTCAAGGTTCACAGAGTTCTTCCTCAGGTATTGTTAAGGCTGTATCCCCACTTTGAACTTTAGGGTACAAGTGTGGGGGCCTGCATGAGGACTTCTAAGCTTAACTACCAGCTTAGTTCTGGTCCGCTGCCACCATTCCCTTCCCTGGGAAGCTTTGAGAAACCTTTCACCAATTCCCTGGTGAATACAGATCCAAATCCCTTGGATCTTAAAACAAGGAGAAATTGACCCTTCCCCCCTCCTTCCTTTCACCAACTCCTGGTGAATACAGATCCAAACCCCTTGGATCTTAAAACAAGGAGAAATTGACCCTTCCCCCCCCCCCCCCTTCCTTTCACCAACTCCTGGTGAATACAGATCCAACTCCCTTGGATCTAAAAACAAGGAAAAATCAATCAGGTTCTTAAAAAGAAGGCTTTTAATTAAATAAAAAGGTAAAAATCATCTCTGTAAAATCAGTATGGAAAATAACTTTACAGGGTAATCAAACTTAAAGAGCTCAGAGGACCCCCCTCTAGCCCAGGTTCAAAGTACAGCAAACAAAGATAAACACTCTAGTAAAAGGTACATTTACAAGTTGAGAAAACAAAGTAAAACTAAGACACCTTGCCTGGCTTTTTACTTACAAGTTTGAAATATGAGAGACTTGTTTAGAAAGATGGGGAAAACCTGGATTGATGTCTGGTCCCTCTCAGTCCCAAGAGCGAACAACCCCTTAAACAAAGAGCACAAACAAAAGCCTTTCTCCCCCCCTCCCCCCGATTTGAAAGTATCTTGTCCCCTTATTGGTCCTTTGGGTCAGGTGTCAGCCAGGTTACCCGAGCTTCTTAACCCTTTACAGGTAAAAGGATTTTGGAGTCTCTGGCCAGGAGGGATTTTATAGTACTGTACACAGGAGAGCTGTTACCCTTCCCTTTATAGTTATGACAGGTATGGAGAAGGAAACCAGAGTATCCAAACTAAATACAAGGTGGGACAGATTATTAAGCATAATGTGTTTGCATATGTTGTAGAAGACCATTTAAAATGAATTAACACCTCTGTAGTCATAGGACAATGGAAGGCCAGAGGGAAGTACAGGTGCCTGTGTCCAGTAGCCTCAATAAAAAATCCTATTTATATTCAACACTGCTTCTTTATCTCGACAGGCACTACACTATAGACAAATTATTTTCAATAAATGAGAGAAGTATTGTGATAAACTAATGTTCCTAAAGTTGAATAGTGTCTGGACCCAGAATTTGGTTTAGCACATTATAGCGACTGGAATGTCCCATAAGATTTAGATGTGGATCTAAATTTTACTAGACAGTTGTTCAGATACTGAAGTTTGGATGCTGACCCATCTCTAACTTTGAAACCATGGCAAATCATCTCAAACAAATTTATACATGAAAAACTATAATGAAAAATATTAATCCATTCCCCAAATGTGTAAAAGAATTAGCAAACAAGCAACCCAAAAATGGAAGAGATCATTTAGTAAACCACCTCTACAGGGAAACAAATAAGTGCAAATCATTGGGAGTAAAGAAAGGAATATGTTAATATGTAGAATTCTCCTATATTATCTCAATTTAAATCTAGTCTGAAAATTTTTCTATTTGCAAGGACTATTCAGGTTTAGCTTCCTCCTCCTCCATTTTATAAAGGACTCTGGACTGCTTGATGTTAAAGGCGGTATACATACTGAAACTGCATTATGATTTAGACCAGATAAAGATATTACCAATGCAAAGAAAAAAACTTTTAAATGAGACACACTATAGCTGGAAATGCAAACTACATTAATCCAAGAAGTTTGGTTTTTAAGTTCTGCCAAGGCAGAGAGAAGTCACGGGGGAAGTTTTAAAGAATACAGGAAGGGATGTGAAACAAAATCACAGAGGATGGTACAATAGCTGAATAACAAATGAATGCACACACTGTCAGATGAGTCCAAGGAACCAGGCTGGAAGCCAGCAAATATGGTTGTAATATTAAAACAAGGGATAAAAATCATGATGGAATTTATAGGCACATTAAATGGGGAGAAGGGAAAGTAACTCACTCAGAGGACTAGTTACAGGAGTTCATGCAAAGTTATATTTTGTAGGATGTGCACAATAGTGAAGGATTGGAACTGTTTCCATAGAGCAGCAGTCAGGACTATCCTGACATTGAGTGAAATCCTGGCTCAATTTAAGTCAATAAGAGCTTTGCCATTGACTTCATGGAGCCTGGATTTCACTCCCTGAGTAGGGAAGTACTATTATTTTCAATTTACAGATAGAGAATTGAGGCACAGAGTTAGTTAATAAACCAAATAAACCAAAACTGCTACTGTGATTCAACAGGAATCAAGTAGCTTGTGCATGCAGAATTACAATACTGCTGTTAGCATTACAAAGGACATTGCCACCCTGTTACAAGTGTGATTTCCAAACCCTTTGTTGGTAGTTAACATGAATATTTATCTCATGAGTGTTTGTTACAATTAATACATTCTGTATTTTATTTCTGCAATGCCAAAGAGCACTCATAATTAATGACTGGTAGACACAACCTTTCTGAGAACACAAATTAAACTGGTAAGAGAAATTTCTCTCTCTCCAAATTAATGTTCAGACTCTGACCAGTTACAGGTCTTATATCATAAGGGCCAGATATGGGTATTTTTACATTGCTACAGAGTTGAAAATTCCCCTTTTTCCAATGGGATATACAGCTTCTTTCTATTGTTGGCTTAAGTTTATGGCACCAATTTAGTTTAAAAGAAACCCTAGTTTAGAGTCCTTTATATTAGATACTAATTTATAATTTCCTCTCCTTTCACCAGTATAATTGGGACTGTGAAAATTTAGCTTTACAGCTGGAGGGAGACCAAAAAAGGAAGTACCAATACAATTTTTAAAAACCTCCCTAGCATATTTTTCAAATATGTGGTATCCACACTCATGAAGGTGGGGAGTGGCATAAGGTTTTATTTGCACTCATTTTGGCTGAGCAATATAACTCCGCATGTGGCTGAGCACTCAAATAATGTAGTGTGTGTAACCAGTTAAACAGCTATATCCACAAAACTATGAACGTCCACAACGTTTCATCTTTTGCCTTCTTCAAACACATCTCATTAGTTATGCTACTAATGGAACAGACAATACATTACTACTTTTAAAGTCCTCTTGACATGGAATATGAAGTTTAAGAGTTTAGGGTCCTTATTCACAACAGGCCCATCCTTAATTACAGGTGAAGGAGAGGTATTTCTTAAGATCTGGATCTTTAGAGAATGTCACCCTAATCCTTTCTCCCACCCTAAAATGGAATTGAGAATTTTCATTCCAACCCTCATCCTTTTTTTACCTACAGTCAGGATTAAAACATACTTGATATACAAAATCCCTACCCAACCCTGTTTCCATAGTTCATGAAAGGATATTATCAGCTCAGCATTTAATAGGGAATATCTAATCCAGTTAACCTGGACTTTCTTTGAGGAAGCTGAAAGTAGTGTTCTGGTTGTCAAAACTTTTGGTTGTCAAAAATTACGAGGTCTTCTCATGTGCCATCTGGTGCATCCCACTTCAAAAGAAATAGCGTAATGTTTTCATAAGGGCTTTCCCACTGGCTTTCAATTGGACTTATAAGACAAAGTTACTGAGGCACTTCTGAAAATTTTACACATAGACCAGTAAAAAACCAACCTTTTTCAGGGAGTAAAACAAATCATACACAGAAATACAATGAGGCACTGTGAAAATAAATACCTATTAAGGCTGGTATTTTCAGAGGGTCTCTGGGAGTTGGTTGCCCAACTCTCATTGAAATTCAGTAGGAGTTAGATGCCTAACTTCTTTAGGTTGTTTTGAAAACACCAGTAAATTTCCAGTGTGCCAAAAGTTGAAATGTAACAGAAAATTGACTAGATGAGAGAATATATTTTCTTTGCAGCAAATCAAGATATAATTCACAAAACAGTTATGCAGAGCTTTCTTAAACACAAGTAACTGTGGGAGACATAAACCGGCGGTTTCTTGGTGCACCAATGTCATTCAGTGAACAGTTTTCTACTGTATCACCTCATCATAAGCCAAATCTTCTGAGGACCAGGCTCAGCTTTAAAAAAGGGAGCAATTCACACACATAAAAGTGTGGGGGGGGGGGATCTCTGAAGGCAAAAGCCCCTTTAACAGATTAGTGATGATAATTCATACATGGTAATTTAGGGTAGTACTGAAAAGTTTTGATAAAATGTTATATATATTGTAGGATGGGACACAAGATATCAGAAAGGACTCCAAAAAGATTGCAAAAACTTAACCCCTTTAAAAGAGGGAGGAAAAGTATTTTTTCAAGAAACAATATTGACATAATCTGCCCATTGTAGATATAGATGATTCCTCTTTTGGAAGACTGCTGTCTGCATGATAACTTTGATTTTTCCCCACAATATTTATTTTAAATATTAGATAAGTGTATGAAAAATATACACTTAATTCCCTCTCCTGCAAACACACATGTGCTTAACTTTACTATTGTGAGTTGCCCCGTTGATTGCAATGAGACTACTTGTGGTAGTAAAGTTAAGCACATGCATAAGTGTTTGTAGGATTGGAGCCTTTCTGAAACAGAGAGAATTAATTGTGGCATCTGTTTAAAATTGAGTTACCAGTTTTCCTTAAATTTAATCAGTGTGGCTTCTTTTTCTAATAATCTGTCCACAAATGTTTGCTGTATCGGATGACAATGTTAAGGTCTAAACAGTTTACTAAATAGAATCCATTCAAATCTTTTATTTTGGACTTTGTGATTTAATAAAGTTTGTTTAGAGATTTTCCTAGAAACCCCTGTTAGAAACTTTGCACAATAAGGTCTCACCCTACAAAAAACATATGTTCTTGAGTAATTAAAACATACATGAGTATTCATGTGGGGTTTTTTGCAGGATTGAGCCCTAAAGTTACACAGTTAAGAAAATCTGCAAAAATGTTGTTGCCTGTGTTTCAAAATTGATTTCATTCTGCAGTCTAATGTGTGATTTTTATATCACCACATTTCTGTAATTACATGAGAATTCCAGCTCTCATTTAAAAAAAGAAAGTTTCTAGCCCTCATGATTGTGGAGAAAAGCTTGAAACTATGAACTCTGAAGGCTTGAAAAACAGAAGGCTTATAAAAAGAACCCCAGATTGGCTTAAAAATAATTAGATTTAAAAAATAGTACAATCTCATTTTGGAGGGACCATCACCCAACTCATTATTTTTGAATGCTTGGGGTTGCAGGGAAGCTACTGATCTACATGCCTGACAAGTTTCAACAATCATGAACAGGGATCTTGATGGCAAAACCAGCAGCAAAGCTCACAGTTCACAGGTTTAGCTAGTTCCCCTTGCAGAACTCCAGTAGAAACAGCTGTGTTTTAAGCACCTTCCCACAGCTGCCTTTTCTCTCTTAGCTGTTCCAAGCCAATATGACTAAACATCATAACTTGTCCCAAAACACATGTATTTCTCCCGTCAATCAGAAATCACTAAATCCATCCTCAGCCAGGTGCAAAACTATCTGAGGTTATCTTGCTAATAAAGAAAGAGCCTTTATTACCTGTCTCACTTGAAAGGCATTTCTGCTTTTGACAAACAGGGAGGCCAAAGTGTTTTAAATACTTTTTAAAGCAATTGGATGGAGTGTCTGATTTCCCCCCACAATATTTATTTTAAATATTAGATAAGTGTATTAAAAATATACACTTAATTCCCACTCCTGCAAACACACATGTGCTTAACTTTACTATTGTGAGTTGCTCCGTTGATTGCAATGAGACTACTCGCCTATTCAGATTTTTGAGGGGCTTTATGAAATGAAAGGACACAGCACCTTCTTGTCTCTTTGTATTCTGGTGAGGGTACCAGGAATAATGGCCCTCCTTGCCCTCTCGTGAGCACAAGACAACATAAGGATAGTCTTTCCAAAGTGGGTGGGGCTATGGCCTTACCACAACCACACTTCCTCACCCGTTATACACTGGCTTGCGTAGCTGGCTAAGTGCAGAGAGGAGAATACACCACACAGTTGTAAAGGATGGAACCAGCCATACTCCCAATGTGCTCCCTAGAGTTCCCACTGGGACAAGGGACTTTTGCACTTCCTCCATCATGATACTGTGATTTGAAGGCACAATATAGACTTTAATGCTAACAAAAAGTGGCAAATGACAGTATCCTAAACAGTGCATTAGAATGGAATCTTCTCTTTTTGTCTCTGATCCTATCTCCAGAACAGAAGAACAGGTTTGGGTGACATTTTGTAAGAAGTAAAACAAAGCAAAGATTTGATCCCTCTACTGAGTCCTTTATACCAAATTTTAAAGCTGGTTTGATGTCTTCTGGCCCCTGAAAATAGGGGTCTATACCAGAAATGATGACAGATGCTTACATTTAGCAGCATTAACAGATGCCACTTTAATAAAGATAGCATCAGAATGAACCCCCTGGTTTGAATTTCATAACGTTTGTTAAGGAAATATTTTTGAAGAGAGAGGGTGAAACTATATTTTAATGATGTTCACATGTTTCCCAAAGAGTGAAAGCTGATACGTGCAGGCGTCGAAAGCATTACATGCTAATTTCATTAAAGTGGGGGAGGGTGCTTAGAGCACAAAAGTAAATGCTATTGACCACACTGGCAAAAGGCGAATACTGAAACCTGCTCTGGGAAGCTGAGACTTTTCACCGTTCTAAAAACAGGGTAGGTGATAGCTGTCTTGAAAATATATGGTATTATTTTATTTATAGCAGATGTCCCTTAAAACAAACACTTCTACTTTATGCTACACAAATCTTATGGAGAATTGCAAACGTAATGTGGAGTTTCAGTCATGCAGCAGCCATCCACAGTGTTTTCTATAATGGATTATGAACAAAAGGGGTGAGGGGAAAGGAATGCCCTGATACAGATCTAAGGCTGAAAGATAAAGGAGTAATCAAAACAGGACTTCTGCACATGCTTTTTGGAGACTTGTTGTCTTAAGGGGAAAAGGTAAAAGTTGAAACTGTGTATGGAATGCACTAATTAAATCATCATTCATCCCAAACAAATCTTTCAGTTCCGATTATAATGAGCAGATGCCAAAATGAGCAGAGCAAGCGTTTAGTAGTATATTCAGTTATGGTTATAGACCTAAATCCTAAAATTTTATTTTGGATGATTTTTTTTAATTAGGAAAACATTGTTATTTGAGTCTCACATTACATCAAATTAAGTAAAACAAAATCAAACCATCAATTCTGTTTTCCCAGTTGAAACAGTATGATAAGTCTCTCATCAGTTTAAAAGTACAGTGATCTTGTTAGCTGCTCTGTAATTGCTGAGCTGCATCACACAGAAATGTTTCAATATCTCAAATTTAGAAAAGAAATAAACAGCAATTAAAGTGGAAAATGTATTCTGCCAGAAAAGTTTCAGGGGTGAATATAACTGCTTTAGAAAGAAGGAAAAAGAAACAACCATTTTTCTCCACTAAACATCAAAAACCTTAATTTTCCATTTGCAACCCATCCAGTTTCAAATACAGGGTCTGAGTTTGCAAACTCCTTGTGGGGAAAAAAACTCCTTTTGATGAGACATTTACTTCTCTAATTGTTCCCCTAATTAGTGAAGTTCAAGATAGAGCATTGTATGAATTTTTGGAAACTGGAATACAAATGGATAAAACTAATACTTCTGTGGATTCACTGTTCATTATGCATGGTTTGTAACAATGCACATTTCAAAAAGAAAGTCATTAAAGTAATGACGCTGTTCTATTTTTGCAGGTCTTCGTGACAGTTTAAGCAATAAAATGTCTTAATCTCTCTGGACTGCAACAACAGAAATCTGTGACAAGGACAGGAGACTGACAGAATTTGTAATAATATATTTTTACTTATGTCACAAATTTGTAATTTCAAGGACATGATTCCAAATGACCTCATTGCAACATTGGGTAGGCATTGTTCTACACTGATTTGCATTAATGTCTACTGAAGTGTTTCCCTATCTACAACTGCTTCAGAGAGGATGCTTTCCATTAAAATTCTGGTCACAGATAAGGGTTAAAATATCGCTAACCTTTACAAATGCATTATATGGCACTACTGACATAGCCTTTATTGCAGATAAACTCTATAACAAATTCTCTGTGTGACAGCAGAAGAACATGATTCTGTATTAAGTTCAGATGATAGAGACACTTTCCTCTCCTTGTACCTTTAAAATGTTTTGGATATAGTAACAAAGGGATGTGCTTCCTAAGCCATCACAGTTAGATAATGTTACCACCCATTCAATTTTTATTTGTTTCATGCTTCAATAAGTTTTTCTTAAACAGAATTTAAGAAGAGGGCATAAAACAGAGTTAAGAATTCAGTTCATTTCCAACCTTGGTGACAACACAGACACAAGACAAGAAATCAGTTTGTTTAGAGCTAGCAACCTAAAAATAGCCAGTGGAAGTTTGGATAGAGACTACTATCCAGTAGCATACTAAATATACAGTCTGTTTTCCTCTCCCCATGTATTCTTAGCTTCCACTGATATCTGCCTGCCTTGAGAATAGGCTCCATAGTCATCTAGAATAATATACCTATTGTCCCAAGAATGAAGTTGTCTTTTTCCACAGCCCTGTCTGTAAGCTGTGTCACTCCAGGAGTCACCCCAGGAGACACACCTCTGAGTCACAATGACTCTCTTTCATCCTTGCTCTGGGGAGATAATAATTTACCCCTTCCTTATACCAACAGTAAATTATGACACCCCCTTGACAGTTCAGCTGCACTGGCCAGTGCTTTGGGGGTTGAACCAAGGCTTTGCCAAGTTCCCATGCCAATATTGCCAATCCCAAATCATGAGTTCGGACCCCAAAATAATGAAATTATTTTCAAAATACATTTGGGTTCTTTTTATTTGCCTTCTGGCTTTTGAGCCTTTATGGTGCACTCAAGTCACATTTTCAAGCTTTTCTCCTCAACTGTGAGTACTAGAAACTTCTTTTTTTTTTAAACGAAAGCTGAGGTTCTCACATAATCACTTGTGCCCAGGAACTGGAGCTCCAAATGAAACATATAGCACAAGATTCATGATAAGATTGCATGCGTTGGGAACAATGCCCGTACCTGCCACCCAACTGTTCTGGGGATAGAGAATGTGGACACACAGCACCCTTTTATGCCTGCACACCTAGATCCAAAATCCAAGTAGCTCATGGCAGAGTGTACAAGCTGTCTACATGGGAAAGTTATACCAGTATAAACTAAAGTGTGAATTTAAACCAATACAGTTATACCAGTATATTTTCTTACCTGGACTAAGATAACTTTGCCTAATGGATAGAGCACTTGGACTCAGGGGACCTGGGTTCTATTCCTGGCTCTGACACTGGCCTGTTGGGTGACTGTGGGCAAGTCATTTCCCCTCGCTGTGTCTTACAGTTTCCCCATCTGTAAAATGGCGCGTAATGATACCGACCTTTGTAAAGTGTTTTGAGATCTACTCCTGAATACCACTAAGTAAGAGCTAGGTATGAATAAATTATTTGTTAATTATTCCAGAATTAGTACCTTTTCCACTTTAGCTTTGGAAGGGGTTTTAGCTAAACTGAAAAAAGGAACTGTGTAGCGTTACACTGGTATATATTCATATCAGGGTAACTATACTGATATAACTTTCCCATGTAGATAAACCCTAAACCCTAAACAGTGTCCTTACTCCTTCTTAGTACCCTGCCTGGGTGTGCCATCACACTCTAGCCAGGGCTGGCCTTACCATGAGGTGAACTGAGGCAGCTGCCTCAGGTGCCTAAGGTGACCAGATGTCCCAATTTTATAGGGAAAGTCCTAATTTTGGGGGCTTTTTCTTATATAGGCACCTATTACCCACCATCACCTGTCCTGATTTTTTACACTTGCTATCTGGTCATCCTACAGATGCCAGACTGTGAGGGGGCGCCACTAGGATCCAGAGTGTAGAAAATTGTGTCTGCCGCTGGTGTATATGTATTCTCTCTGCTCTAGATGCACAGAGATGGTGAAGTGCTGTGCTGGAGGAAGGACGGTACAAGAGACATAACAGGCAGGCAGGAGAAAAGGTGAGAGGCAATAACAGAAAGCAGCAGGAGCTGCAGGGAGAGAGAGGAGGAGGAGCCTCTTATGTACCTCTCTAGCACCCCCAGGAGCCTGGACTCATTAACACCAGCTTCTCAGGGAGCTTCCTGTTTCCTGCTGCTTCCCTGAACCCACTTGAGGAGAACAGGCAGTTAGGCCCTTAAGACGCTGATATCTTCCCTCAGGCCCTGCTACCAGCCTGCTTATTTGTCCCCTTCAGAGCCATTATAGCTGGCACAGAACAGCAGTCATGAGTGAAAGAAGACAATGCCCCTCTGGGGCAGCATTCAAAAAAGAAAGAAAGCAAAGGAAGCTTTTCTATCTAAGCAGGAAGGAGCTCTCCTGAGATACATAGACACAAATGTTCACGGTGAGCCTTCCGGCCCCAGTCCTCATTCATTGAACTTGGTGGTCAGTGAGGCTGCTGAATTTTTTAATGTAATTCAAAGGATCTATGTATTTTTCTCTGCATCAACTCATCGATGGCAAATTTTGAAGCAACATCTGGGAACCTCCTCTTTGACACTGAAACCACTGAGTGCCACACGATGGGAAAGTCGAGTGGAGGAGATAAAGCCTATCAGATACCAAATTGTGAAGATAGACGATGCCATAGTTGCCATTATGGAGGATAATGCTATGACAGGAACTGTTCGTGGGAGAACAGTGGCAGAGGGAAATGGAATCACCAGAAACATACATAACTTTCAAATTTCTATGTGGCTCATGTTGCGGCATGACATACAGTTTGAAATTAATGTTGTAAGCAAGAGACTCCAAGGTGTTGACCTTGATATATCTGGAGCAATGGAACCACTGGACAAAGCAAAGTCATACCTACAGTCTTACCGATCAGATGAGGGATTTCAAAACGTTCTGAAGTGTGCACAGAAGTTGGCAGAGGAACTTCACACTGAAGCTATTTTCCCACCCATTCAAGAATACAAGAGTCACCGAAGAAGAAGACATTTTGATTGCGAGGCATGGGATAATCCCATAAGAGACCCCAAACAACAATTCAAAGTTGAATTCTTTAACCAGTGCTAGATTGTGCAATACAGTCAGTTGAAGAACGTTTCATGCAGCTCAAGGAACACAGCAGTATATTTGGGATGTTGTATGTTATTCCAAAACTTCTCACTATACATGAAGAAGACCTACACCAGCAATGCAGGGCACTAGAGACAGTGTTGACACATGATGACATGCCCGATATTGATGCGAGTGATTTAGATGATGAACTGAAAGCCCTTTCAAGATTCATTTCAGCAGAATCAACTCCAAAGGCTGTTCTGGAATATATGTACACAAATAAGATGATCACCCTCTTTCCAAATGCTTTTGTTGCTCTGTGCATACTTCTAACACTTCCTGTAACAGTTGCCAGTGGAGAACACAGCTTCTCCAAGCTGAAGTTAATAAAAACACATCTACGCTCCACAATGACACAGGAGAGGCTGGTCGGCCTTGCAACCAACTCAATAGAGCATGAGCAGGCCCAGACTGTGGACCTTCAGGAAGCAGTTCAAATCTTGGCAACCAAGAAGGCACGGAAAGCACCACTTTGATTATTCAAACAGAAAAAAATGCCGGTGTTTACTATGCAGACAAGAAAAGTTCCATTTTGTTGCTGTTCAGGCGTTTGAAAGTTAAGTGTTACTTAAAATTTTTGAACACGGCATTTTAAATTGTTAGTTCTCCTTTATTGGGGTAGGTAGCAGAGCAGTACCATGAGTGTAGTAGAACAGGAAGGAGGCAGAATTGAGAACTTTCAAAGTTTTGACGCAAGTGAGGGGGGATGGGGACGGCATTTGAGCTCCCCGCCTCGCTTGCCCCGCCCTGACTCTAGCACTAAATATCGACAGAAGTTTAACATTCTAGCTGTATGATGTATGAAACACTTTTGATTGACACATGATGCTGTCAGATTTTTGTTTTATAATGAGCCTGCCCTTAGAATGTCCACCTGTTTTTTCCCACTTCCAGAAAGCGGTAGGCATCTGTGGGGTTGCTCCAGATTGACACCAGTATAAATGAGGTCAGAATCAGGACCTGTGACTTCTTCAAATCAGAATGATGTTCATGTGTTATTTATATAAAAGTTAATGTTTTCCTTTTTAAAGTATGGCTACACAAAATATAGATGGATTTTACTGTTTCAGGTCATGTAATCAAATATTGGGACTAGATTTTTAAAGGGCTTGGCAATTTGAGGACTAATATTTGGTATACATGCTAACATAAGTACAATCACATCTCATGCTTCAGGATGTAAACTGATCACCAGCAGGGATCTGAAAGGAATTTCCTCCCCAGCGAACACCATTATACAAGTGACCAGATGCACTCTGGGGTTTTTCACCATCTTCAAAGTATCAGGTATTGGTAAGATTCCAGAACTGATCCATTACAGCAAATCCTATGAAATATCCAGATTTAATTGAAATCCTTCTAGAGTTTGATCTTGGGAAGTGTAAAGAATCTCCTGAAAGATGCAGAGCAAAGCAGCATCCATTAAAATTGGATCAGTCAAGTCATCTGTAATGGAGCCTATTGCAAAAGTCTGTTCTTTTGGATCTGATGGAAGGATCGAGGCTTTGAGTCTTTTTGCTGTAGCAATTTGTGTCTATGGAAAGCTCTTCTTCTCTCTTGATGTGTTCACATAACTTACATTGTCTCTGATGGAAGTTCACTAATAGAGGGAAGAATAAAGCACTTGGTAGTTATTTATTATAGGTTAAGCTCTGAGGGCTGGGACCTCTTTTGGGAGATGGAGGAGTTGTATAACACCTAGTACTTGAGTATTTTTTGTCCTTGACTAGGGCTCCTAGGTGCTACTGGAATATAAATAATACTGTAATGTAGGCTGAAGGTATTTTTAAGTCAACAAAAATAAAAACCAGTAAGAAATATTTATATCATTTTCCCATTTAAATCATTTTAGCTTTGTTCTGTTGTGTCATTATAAATCAGCCTATTTAAATGCTTCAGATTTGTCATAAGAGTCAATAAAATCTGATTTGCAATACAAATTCCACACTCTTTTTCAATGATTTTATATACAGTGACAATTAGCTCAGTAATCTATTGAGCACTGGCTTGGAAGCCAAGAAAATTGCTATTGCTAGTTAACTGGAAAGGTAAATAGAGGGTCAAATGACACTTTGCTACTTCAGTGACAGTTCATTTCATTGCAAAACTTTGTATTGTTTATGCAATGTGAGCCATTTAGCTGTTTGCATCCTGTAATGATTGTTTCTCAGCTCTGCAAAAGCACATATATTATTTTTGTCTCTGAAAGTCAGTTTGGTTAAAGCTACACTCTGAATCTTAAAGGAGAAACAATATGTTAGTTAGATGAATTACAGCTGCTTGCAGTGATCCATTTCCATACAAAATCTTTTTACAGTGGAATTTTTCCTGTTGGCAGTGATTTCTTTTTGCATGTTTACCCTTTTTTCCCTCAGCATCTCCTCCCATTTGCTGCCTGCCTGAGTTGGCTATAGCTACTTTATGTTCTTAGAAGATATTGCATAGGTATATAAAGGGGACAACAGTCAAATAAATATTTTGGTAATGTGTGGAGCCAGACATTGCAGAATATGTAGATATATATATATAATATATATAAAAATACCTGATTTTTCAGAGGTGCTGAGCACGTGCAGTTCCTGTTAGGTCTGATCCAAAACCCATTAAAGACAATGAAAGGATTGCCATTTATTTTAGCTTGGAGAAGATTAACTTCATTAGGAGCTACAAATTGTTAGCAACCCTGAAAACCTGTCCATTAGTACAGCCAAATGTCTATAAAACTGAATATTTCTAAAATAAAGTTTTTGATCAGTGGCAGCAGCAAAACATTTGTTTAGCAAACATGAACACTTATGTCTCTGACATGGTGATGAAACCTTTTTCTATGAGAAACTTTTTCTATTAACTTCATGGGCACTTCAGCCAGAGAACTACCCTATCAGGCTAAGTATGGTTTAAAAGTGTAATTTAGGGTACGTCTATACTTACTTCCTGGTCCAGATGTAAGCGATCGATCTTCTGGGATCGATCCCGGAAGTGCTTGCCGTCGACGCCGGTACTCCAGCTCGGCGAGAGGAGTACGCGGCATCGATGGGGGAGCCTGCCTGCAGCGTCTGGACCCGCGGTAAGTTCGGACTAGGGTACTTCGAATTCAGCTACGTTATTAACGTAGCTGAATTTGCGTACCTTAGTCCGAAGTGGGGGGTTAGTGTGGACCAGGCCTTAGATGTAAAGTGCCTAATCCTGCAAAGCCACTGTAGGCAGAATTCTCACTGAATTCACTTGCAGTTAGTTATGCCCACAAAGGGATTACAGGAGCAGATCCAAAATATATTTTTGTGCTCTTATTAAATTATTTTAATATCTTAGAGCTAGACCCTGGAAGTTTGAGGTGTACAAGGAATACAGGAATAAGCCACTATTTAGTATTGTACATAACATTTTATAGAGACATCAAGGACCTGATCCAAAACTCACTGAAGTCAATAGAAAGAAGCCCATTGACTTCAGTGAGCTTCAGATCAAGCCGTCATGCTAATTACAACAAATTTAAGATAACCCTAATAAAAATGAAAACCCCACTTTCACTAGAGAAGCTCTGTGTGTGTTTCTTGTCAGAAAAGAACTCACTTTGCAAAAATGTTAAAATGTAGGGTATTTTTGAGAGAGTAACTAAAATTTGAAGAACATCAGAGAAACTAGACAATGTTTGTTCACCCTGTAAATATATATATATGTAATATATAAAAATAAAAAAAATGGTGGTGAAACAAGCGAAATAATTTGCCCAGCTTAATATCATTTCAGACAGGTGCCCAACAAGGATGGATACAACTGAGCTAGTCCACAATTATATGGTTAAAAAACAAAGGGTTGAAAATCTGCTATAAATAAAATTCTATGCCGTTGCAGCCTCCACTTTCATTACATCCTGAGTAAAAAGCTTTTTGCACTATAAACAACAGAAAAACTATTTTATACCATTTCCCTCAGTACTTGAGAAAGACAGAACAAGCAAAACATTATAGAATTACTGTCTACTGTTGATAGTAGAATCATTTTATTACTTTTATTTCTTTTGAATTTTTGGTAATATGTTTCCTATAAGTCCAGTCTGTCTTTATAGCTACAAGGATGAATTCAGCCCTAGTAGAACTACATAAAATTCCATTGAAGTCAGTGAAGTTGTGTCTCCGTATGACATGAATTTTTCCCACAGTCTCGCCTTCTGTCATATATAGTCATGTCAGTTTTACTCAAGATAAATAGATTCGCAGCCAGTGGTCCAGATCCAATGAGGTGCTGAGTGCCCTAAACTCAAACTGACTTCAAAGGGAGCGCTCATCACCTCATAGGCTCTGGCTCTGTCTGCAAAATTTTCTTGAATTTCCCCATACTTACTCCAGGAAATACTTTGAATAGTACAAATATTGAGGTTAGCTGACTGCCAGAGTCAGCCTTAGCAGTTTTGGATGGATCTGTGAAACAGCTGTATTGGTTTGGTTTGGGTTTTTTAGTCCCTCTACCCATGTGCAACCTTTTCTGGCCAACATGATCATACCACTGCCCCAAGCCTATTCTTAAAGGGGCAGCTCCCATTTATCTTGTTATATAATTTATATCACTATTAACAATCCAAAAACAAAAAGATGAAAACAACAATAAACAACTATTCAAAATTATTGCTAAATATAAATAATATGAACCTATCTCTAAAACATCTATTCCAGAGACCTCACATGTGCATGGTCTACTCTAGACTCTCTCCAACTCCAGCACGCTGCTCAGAGAAGGAGGTGTAAGGGAGTTGGGCTGCTTTATGTTGAGGAAGAATTTGCATAACAGAGCTCTGTTCTGTCACCTGCCTCCCTACATCCTCCATCCCCAACGTGCCCCCAACACTTACACAGAAGCCTACCGTGGCACACGTGCATCTGCAAGCTGTTCTCTGCAACAGAACTCAGAGTCAACTGAATATCACTGGAGGGCCAAATTCTGTGGGGAAACTGGCCCATAATATCCAAAATAGCTTATCACGGCACTGCTGGCAGTGTCTAGTGTTGGGAGGCACAGTGAATGAACATAACATTGCTTACCTCTTCCCAGCACTGCACTGAGATGTCTGTACAAATCAGATCTGACTCAGCTTTGTCTTGTTCTGCTGAGTAAAGTGTAGATACCATAGTAAAAAAATAAATCCTGATAACAAGACAAAGCATAGTGCAAAGATATTGTCACCTCAGCATGACAAAGTAACCAATAGCTAGGTATGCTTTACACCCTTCATGAAGTAATGTCTCTGCATTACATAACAGTAGGAAAAGCTAAACTTGCTGCTAAAATTCAACCTTGGGATAAGGGTAAAAGGGACCAGTTCCCAGAGGTAAAAGAAACCTGAGATTTTGGCGGTGGTCGTCCTCTTGCCTATAAGAGCCTGAAGTTACGGGGAGACCTGAAGTTTTCACAGACTGAGTTCCCCCATTGGGAATCTCTGCCTCCCCCCTTGCAAGTGAGGAAGGTGGAAAGGATTCAGATGCGAACTGAGTCCTAGTGGTGGGCTGAATCCTAGGAGTAGGCCCAGGTCTACCCCCAAATTATTGGTTATTTGGCGGGAGTTCTGAACACTGCACTGGACCCAGTTAAATGCCTGATATGTGAGAGTCCAGGGAAGGGGAGCACACACTCCTCCCACTGTTAAATAAATGAAAGTTGCAGCCTGCCGCTTAAAATCCATCCCATGTGTCTGGTGTTCATTTGCCTGCATGTCCTGATCAAGAAGTAATTTCTCTGCATTACATAACGCAGTGGGAAAGGCTAAAATTGCTGCTAAAATTCAACCTTGGATATCGCGTCTCTTCAAAAATAAATGTAGTGAATTAAAAGTAAGTCTTGCATCAAGACATATGGGGATTGTGTGAATTCCTGAGCAAACAGGAAATTCTAACCCAGAAACATCCTTTGAAAAATGCTTTGTTTGACCTTATTAGCTCTTCTTTTGCAATTTCGTTGATTTCTGCCCATCAGCTCTCTGCTTTAAAACAGACACTGGACACAGTTTTGCTAGTATGTAAATCAGTTTTAATGAAAATGATTATCCTGAAGACACCCTGAGAACTGAAAGGTTTGATTTATCCAAGTGCTAAAATTCGGGCTGGTCTACACTGGGTGTGGGGGTCGATGTAAGATACGCAACTTCAGCTACGGGAATAGCGTAGCTGAAATCGATGTATTTTATTTCGACTTACCTCGGGTCCTCACAGCCCGGGATCGACGGCCGCAGCTCCCCCGTTGACTCCGCTACCGCCGCTCGCCCTGGTGGAGTTCCGGAGTCGACGGGAGCATGTTCGGGGATCGATATATTGCGTGGATGTACCCTTAGTGTCTGTCTAGATTATTCTGAATCATTTCCGAAACAGGGAAGTGGATTTGAAATAGACAAAACAAGAAGTGAGAGAATTAGACATTCATGCTGCAGTTCTTCAGTCTGTCGACTTAGCTTGGGTGGACTCTTTTAATTATTTTATTTATTTATTGTAAAGAAAGAAGAAAGAAGTTAGGAAATGGGAGAGACTCAGATACAAAAGTAACTAAATTGCCCATTCTGAACTATTGGACGGAGATTTGCAAAGCCACACGGGAGGTTTGGACACCAAATTCCCATTAATTGTCATAGTAAATTGGCTTCCATATCCTTTAGGCAACTCTGAGAATCTCAGAGTCTAAGGCTAGGTCTACACTGCAGCGGGGGTCCGACCTAAGATACGCAACTTCAGCTACGTGAATACCGTAGCTGAAGTTGCGTATTTTAGGTCGGCTTACCTAGCGGTGAGGACGCGGGAAAGTCGACCGCTGCCGCGCTGCCGCCGACTCCGCTGCCACCTCCTGCCGAGGTGGATTTCCGGAGTCGACGGCAGAGCGATCAGGGATCGATTTTACCGCGTCTTCACTAGACGCAGTAAGTCGATCCCCGAAAAACCGATTGCTACCCGCCGGATCGGCGGGTAGTGAAGACAAAGCCTTAGTACTTTTCTTTGCCACTGCAACCAGAAAATGCAAGTACTGATCCAGCATAGCTCCTTTAAAGTCAATACAACCCAGTTGGAGCTCCCCCTGGCTGCCCCTAACATGGGGCTGTGCCTAAAATAGAGGATGTTGATCCAGACTCAAATGGGGTGAGTTCCACAAAAAAATTTCCACAAACAAATTTCAGAGTTTAAAGTTGTTTTCATTTCAAAGGACTCAAAAACTGATTCATTTTTTGTTTTTTCAAAAGATTTTGCAATTTTTTTTCCAGTTTTAAAAAAATTTCTATGCAACATTATTGAAATCCTCTTTTAGGGAGCAACTCAATAATTTCAGTAGTGTTTTCAATAATAATCTTCAATAAATTTTCAAAAAGGTGCATAAAACATTTTTGTGAAAAAAAAAAAAAACCTTTCAGCAATATCTGCTTTGCATGTGCAACTGTGAGGTCTTAAATTAATCAAACTGTACCATAGAATCTCTATGGATAGAAATTCCATGATTGAATAATAAGAGTATAGAAGTAGAAATATACTACAGACCACATAATGAGGATGGTTATGGTGATTGTGAAATGCTCAAGGAGATTAGAGAGACTACAAAAACAGAACACCCAGTAATAACAAGGGCTTTCAACTATGTCACCTCAAGATAGGATGCAGAGATACAATTTCTAGACACGATTAATGACTACTTCTTGGAGCAGCTAGTCCTGGATCCCACAACAGGAGAGGCAATTCTTGATTTAGTCCTAAGTGGAGCACAGGATCTGGTCCAAGAGGTGAATATAGCATAGCTGAACTGCTCAGTAATAGGAATCATAATGTAATTAAACGTAATGTCCTGTAGCGGGAAAATACCAAAGAAACTCAACAAAGTTCAAAAAGGGGGACAGCACAAAAATGAGGAAGCTAGTTAAACAAAAATTAAAAGGAACAGTTAAAAGAGTGCAATGCCTTCAAGCTGCATGGAAATTAATTAAAAACACCATCACAGAGACGCAAAGTAAATGTACCCCAAATGAAAAAAAAAATCAGTAAGAGGACAAAAAAAAATGACTCGTTGGCTAAACAGCAGAGTAAAAGACGTAGTTAGAGGCTAAAAGACATCCTTTAAAAATTGGAAGTAAAATTCTACTGAGGAAAATAGAGAGGAGCGTAATCGCTGGCAAGTCAAATGTAAAAGAATAATTAGGAAGACCAAAAAAGAATTTAAAGAGCAACTAGCAAAAGACCAAAAAAATAATGGAGGTGCTATAGGAGCACTCAAGGAAGTCGAGGCTGATGCAAAGACACTAAATGAATTCTTTGCATCAGTCTTCACTGCACAGGATATGAAGGAGATTCCCATATCTGAGCCATTCTTTTTAGGTGACGTAT
Organism: Emys orbicularis; assembly: GCF_028017835.1. NCBI lineage: Eukaryota > Metazoa > Chordata > Testudines > Emydidae > Emys > Emys orbicularis. The sequence goes on from NC_088690.1 coordinate 27,457,355, forward strand.
CTGATGAACTGTCCCAGATGGAGGTGTCAGTAGAAGAAGCTTTGGAACAAACTGAAAAATTAAACAGTAATAAGTCACCAGGACCAGATGGTATTCACCCAAAAGTTCTGAAGGAACTCAAATTTGAAATTGCAGAACTACTAACTGTGGGATGTAACCTATCACTTAAATCAGCCTCTGGACCAGATGACTGCAGGATAGGTAATGTAATACTCATTTTTTAAAAAAAAAAGTTTCAGAGGCGATCATGGCAATTACAGGCCAGTGACCAGGCAAATTAGTTGAAACTATAGTAAAGAACATAATTCTAAGACACATACCTGAATATGTTGGGGAAGAGTCAACATGGCTTTTATAAAGCAAAATCATGCCTCACCAATCTACTGGAATTCTTTGAGAATGTCAACAAGCATGTGGACAAGGGTGATTCAGCTGATACAGTGTATATGGACTTTCAGGAAGACTTTGACACCACACCAAAGGCTCTTAAGCAAACTAAGCAGTCATGAGATATGAGCAAATCTCCTCTTGTGAATCAGTAACTGGTTAAAAGATAGGAAACAAAGGGTAGGAATAAAGATTCAGTTTTCACAATGGAAAGAAGTAAATAGTGGAGTCCTCCAAGGATCTGAACTGGGACCAGTGCTGTTCAATGTATCCATAAATGCATTGGAAAAGGGGATAAACAGTGAGGTGGCAAAATTTGCATACAATATTAAATTACTCAAGATAGTTAAGTCCAAAGCCAGCTGCGAAGAGTTACAGAGGGATCTCACAAAACTGGGTGACTGGGTGACAAAATGGCAGGTGACATTCAACACTGATAATGCACATAGGAAAAATATTCCAATTATACATACAAAATGGTGGAGTCTAAATTAGGTAAATTAGTGCTACCACTCAAGAAAGAGATCTTGTGTCATCATGACTAGTTCTCTGAAAACAACTGCAGTGGCAGTCAAAAAAGCTATCAGAATTTTAGGAACCATTAGGAAAGGGATAGATAATAAGACAGAAATGATCATAATGCCACTATATAAATCTATTGTACTCCCACACCTTGAATACTGTGTGCAGTTCTGGTAGCCCCACCTCAATAAAAGATATATTAGAATTGGAAAAGGTACAGAAAAGGGCAACAAAAAGGATATGGGGCATGGAACAGCTTCCTTATAAGGCGAAATTAGAAAGAGTGGGACTACGCTAGAAAAGAGATGACTAAGGAGGGATATGATTGAGGTCTATAAAATCACATTTGGAGAAAGTGAATACCCCCTTCATATAACACAAGAACTAGTTATTTACCCCCTTCATATAACACAAGAACTAGTTGTCACACAATGAAATTAATAGGCAACGGGTTTAATTCATATATAAGGAAGTACTTCTTCACACAGTGCACATTCAACCTATGGAACTCATTGCCTGGGCATGTTGTGAAGCCCAAAATTATAACAGGGTTCAAAAAAGAATTAGATAAGTTCATGTCGGATAGGTCAATCGGTGGCTATTAGCCAAGATGGTCAGGGACGCAACCCTATGCTCCAGATGCTGGGACTGGACAACAAGAATTGCCCTATTCTGTTCATTCCCTATGACGCATCTGGCACTGGCCACTGTCGGAAGACAGAATACTGTGTAGGTGGATCATTGTTCTGACCCAATACGGTCATTCTTATGTTCTTACAGATGCAGTGGTTTCATACATATTTTTGCAATATGTAGCCATTCTGTGTTGCTCTGACATGTGGTCCTGAACTTGTTATGGCCTTGACAATATAAACGATAATCCAGTATAGCACTGAAAAAAAGAAATTTTGAAAGCAATTTTAAAAAATTTATTTAACATAACACCAGCTTTAGTCATAATGAATTCTTGCAAGATTTTCTCATTGCTACCTGTACATGGAGATTTGCTTATGGGAAGAGCAGACAAGGAGAAGAGAACCCACAATGATTTAATTTTCTAACAAATACTTTAACACAAGCTCATGAAAAATTATCTTTAGTTCTCTTATATACTTATAGGTTTTTACTGCACTTATCACTCTACTATCTGAGCACCTTCCAGGAGTGCATTAAGCAATGTGACTAACATCCGTCAGGTATTTTTGCCTCATCCTCTCCCGAGGGGGAGAGGTGTGTGCAAAGGAATGTTTTGTTTTTGATTTTTTCTTCTATAGTATATATAGACATGCTTTATGTTTCCGTTAGAGAAGGCAAGGTCAAAGAAATGTGCCTTGCACTTAGAACAGAAGATGGTAAGGTTTGTAATGGTCCTTAGTTCCTATTGGAGTTCATTCCAGTTTTGAACTTCCCCCAAGAAAAGTTGTGGCTTCTATACAGATGAGTTTTACCTTTGTTTAAAAGAGTTCCATTATGCAAGAGGAACAAAGTTATCACCATACTTTTCATCCAGAGCTTTAGTTGATCCGTTAGATAGCCTGGGAAACTGATCTAGAAGACTGTGATACTGTATATCTAATGCTCAGAGTAATAATTGCTCATGTTTATGCTGTTATGGAGTCTCAAATAATGCCAGCAAACTGAGGACCTGATTCTGATCTCTCTGCCTCAGTAACTTTGTACAAGTGCAGCTCTGTAGGGCCTGATTCTCCACCACCTTGATTTGGTGCAGTTACTTATACTGTTAAAAAGGAATGTGAAAATGCTACTGTTCTGATTTGGTAGCATCATACAGTCACTTTGCATAGGTGTAAATACACAAAGAGGAGGAGAGTGGAGATGAAGGCTCATTGGCTGCAGTGAATTTACTGCTCATTTACAATAATGTGAAATAAGAATCAAATCCTTGGATTTTCTCCTGGTACTTTGCTGTATTTCTTTGACTGCAAAATAAATTAATTTGGATATAGAAAAGAAAGACATGGATTAGTAATCAGAAGGCTGACTGATCTCTGAGGGGATTTCACTCTCATGAACTCTTACTTGTTTACCTGTATGTGTTTAGGAGGTAGTATACTAGCGATGAAATGCTACCAACCATCACATGCAGCCTACCTAACCAGATGGAACAGAAATGGCATTTGATACCAGCTTTAGGTGATGGAGAGTGGAATGTGTTTTTTTCACTGTGCACAGATGAATGTGTGAGGGAAAAATGAGAGCTGAACCTTCTATCTCAAAAACTGGAATAAATATTTATTCTGAGGACTTAAACTGATTTAGTTAAGTTCTCTTTCCTACTCCCAGGCCTCCCTTTCCTTTCTCCCCTTTGGGAACAGAAAATGACATCCTCTCTGCCAGGCCCTGTTGCTAATAAACAAGCTTGTGCTTGTCAAGTAGTGGCGCCCCATGGAATCCATGTTGCAGATACTCTGAGACTCCCAAGGTGCTCACTGCATTCTTACTGTAGGTCTCAAGATTTATTTTGTCACCAGAAGCTTACAAGAAATTTCTTCGGAAGTAAAGTGGGTTAGCTACCAAAGTTATATAATACAGTGTGCATGTGTAGCCTTTGTGCATTCAACCTTAGAGTTTTTATTGTGTCTTTTATTGGTATTTCTTCTGTTCCCTTTCTTCTTCCATGCTCTTTTTTTAAAACTACAGTGTCATTTTATAATTCTGAATTTTCTGAGTAAATGCATTACTCCTGCTCTTTAATTAATGAGACTGATTGACGCTCTGGCTTGACCATTTACAGTCTCAATCTGTAAAGATGTGGTTTGTTTCCTTTTGAACTGGGTAACAGGCTGGCATTGAGAGATATTTTAAGTCCACTTATATGCAGATAATCTGTTGTCCTGTTTCCTTCAGAAATTGTCATGAATTAGCATTCAATTTGCTACAATTTTGTCAGCTTTTTAAAAATTCATTTCATATGTATTTACTCTTATACCAGTCTGTTGTTCTGCAGTATGGGCCATACGGTGGCAGCATTTTAGCCATCCCTGATGACTGGTCATATTATGCCTGTATTGCAGGGTTTTAATTCTGCTACCTCTTTTTGTTAATGAAATACATGTTGCTTGATTGAATTAAGTTCACTCCACATGTATAGCCTGTCTACCTCTCACAGGTCTTTCATTATACTAGACTGTCCTGTATTTCTGATTTAAGTTTCCCTCTTATTTTAGAAAGAGTTACCTGCCTTTTTGTTACTGGATTTGTGTGATTTGGACAGTGCAGCAAAATGATAAAAGTCTGTTACCAAAGATCCTATCTCGGTGTCCTTTGATATGTTCTGTTTTATTCATGTGGGTTTTCTCCCATGACTAAGTATGCTCCAAAAATATCTTCTGCTGCTTCTTTATGCTGGGTTTGAAGGGCTGAATTACCAATAACTAGAAGTTATATTGGTCATGGGCAAACCTCAAACTGGGCAAAACTCAAGACTAATCTTTTGGATGCCATTTTGGATATTTTTGTTTCAATTTCATCTGGAAACTTGATACATATGAAAATTTTGGAAAGATTTGGGGCTTTTATTGTATTTGAATGATTGATGTGCATGTTGTGGGGGCAGGTATTAAACTATTAACAAATATATGCATAACTATCTTTTGCACAGCAGTGAGAAAATACAACCCAGTTTGCCTTTGTGGCTCTTTGATAGGAGTGCGTGGCACCTGCCCTCTAAACTCACTTTCTCCCATAAGTTTGGCAACTTTGTGTTGATTTTGTGGCCAGTTGTTCTGGTACATTTGCCTTTTTCTTTACTCTAACCTGATTTGTTCTTTTTTTGTTGTTTCTCCCTAGTCAACAGAGAATTGTTAATGTGTTTGCTCAATTGCAGAGCAAGGATGTGCAAATGGATTTGATTAAAATATCATTTTTATCTTTGGCCCTCTCCTCTAAGGGAATGAAATTCAGACCTCTTATAAGGTTAACAGATATTCTAGTAATTGTTTCGCTGGTTCCGCCAACTCTCCCCACAGCCTTCACTTTGTTCTCCCACACAGTGATTGCTAGCAGGTGTACGTAGTTTGCCAAAAGGGAATCTCAGTCTCAACTTCTTCAACCTCCCACCCCTACACTACCAAATGAGATTATAATTTTCCTGGTCTTCCTACAATTTCTCCTAATCCTTCATGTACTCTGATTCCTCCCAGGCTCCTTTCCTCCTTTCTGAAGTCCCCTTATCTTTGATGGTCTTCAGAGGGTCCATGTGTAGGGTGACAAAGCTGCTGCTACATCCATATCTGTCACACCGTAGGATTCCCTAGCCCAGAATTCACTGCAAGCTAGGAACAGGGAGAATGCAAAATGTATCTGAAAGCAGCACAGTCTAAGGCATAACACACAGAACAGTCTAAGGCACTGTTAGACCTATTGAATCTGATGACATTCTTTAAAGATTGAGAAGGATTGATTGGGGACCATGGAGAGTAAAAGAAGCCAAAGGAGACTTAAGAAGTGGTCACTGAGGTTAAGGGAGTTTAATATGAGTAGCTTGGGCCAAATTAATCTCTTCAAGATACTGGTGTAAAGTGGAGTTACACAGCATTTACACCACTTCTGGGAGCAGATTTTGGCTCATGGTGCTTTTCAAGGCCCTCTAGCAGTAGGAGCCACACTACTCGTAACCCTTCACAGGGAATAGTGTGTAATATGGATTTGTCATGGAAGGTTGTGAAGAGAGAAGGGTACTCATTCACTTACTGGGAGGTCAGAGAAAGGGTAAGTGGGAGGAGCAAGTGAATTTTGGAGGCAAAGGAGCAGGTGAGATATGGCCAACCCCACTCACTACATCCCCCTCTTCCTCCATTGCTTGCTCTCTCCCACCCTCACTCACTCACTCATTTTCACCAGGCTGGGGAGGGTCAATTTTCAACCGGGTGTCCGGTTGAAAAATGGACACTGGCAACCCATTATGGGTTTGAGATAAACATGGAAGGAAAGATGGAAGAGAAAAATGGGAAGGATGTATGAAACCTCAGGCAGTTTGGATACATTTCTAATAAACATTCAGAGCTAAATCCTCAACTGGTGTAAATGGGCACAGCTCAAGGATCTAGCCCCCCAAATGAAATCATCTGAATCTCCAATTTTTTTGGAGAGAGCCAAGTGCATTTTTAAGAGTTAGCGGTTGTGTATGGGGCATAGGCAGTTACCAATAACTGTGTCACATAGCTTTTATTAGAGAATCTAGATATATTCCCCACTACTTTGTCCAGCATCTGTGTGATCATTTATCTGCAGTGAGTTTTACTGTAAATGTGATTACTTCCAAGAAGCAATTTTTCATGGCAGGGGTAAGCTTAGTACTTACAATATTTATTGTTTAGCTAGATGCATCATCTAAGAATCCAGGTTTCAAGCAAATATCTCCATCGTGCAAAGTGAACCCCCTAGGCAGGTCCCCACTGATTTCAACCGGGCTCCAAGCAGGGGGTAGACTCCTGAGCCTGCATGGACTCTGCTTGACTTCACTGAGACTGTACATGGGAACAGGATCTGTTTAGCTTGGGTCTCTTTGCAGAATCAGGGCTAAAAAGGGGAGACATGAGACAGAGGGATTTAAAGTTTCATCTGTGACCCTCAACTGTTTTGCAATTTGGCTTTGGTTTGTACAAGCACCAAAAGTTCAGATTTTTATTTGAAGTTCATTTGAATTATCTGAATCTCCTGAGATTGCAGCTTTGGGCTTGAAATCTCATAAAAATAAACTCTCTCAAAGCTTTCTGTTACCTCCCATTTCCGAATAGCTATTATCTCTGCATTTAATGACTTTTGGTCCAACTGGTACCCAACAGCTATATTTAGAGGTTCAAAAAATTGTAAACTGTGAAATTGTAAGATGAGAAAAAAATTATCTAAATGCCTTTGAACCAGAAAAAAGTTTAGTTCAGGTTCATCTTAATTTTGATGAAGGCTCAAGAGGGTTCCTCATTCTTCCCTAATCAGCATAAGTACTTCATTTAAATCAAATTGGGAAAATTTGACAGGTAATGCTTGTGTTATTCATGGTAATAAGGGAGAAGTGGCTGGATGCAGATTGTTAGAGGGTTTTCACTGGTCTCTTTGTCTTGATACATTTCAGTAATCTCAAAAATGTTGGCTTACACACACAGAGCAATGATATTTTTGTCAAAGACAACTATATATCAACATTTTGAATGCCATCTTCTATCCATGCCTTTAAAGTTATCTGCATACTCAATAAGTGTATTTTTAAGGCATATGTAGAAATCTGTCTCAATTTGTACAAACTACTCAGTTTGAAATGTTTCTGTGTTTAAAATTATGTGGGGAGTTTTACCTGCCTCATTCTTTTACCTGCCTGAATACAAATCATTTGAAGCTTCCAGTATAAAATCCTGACTTTATGATGACAGAATAATTAAGTGTTTATAAAAATCTGATCAAATGGAACATCAGAAGTTCGGGAGGGGGAGGGGGGAATTCTGTTATTAACCAGTGCTTAATGACAGCATTTCTTATCTTACAATTGTGACATGAAGAGGGAGCTGTAGCTCTTCTGAGACACAGTTCTGCCAGAACCAGCATATCCAGCCAAGCTTCCCGATTTCTTGTCTTCTTTTTCTCTCTCTCCCCTTCTCTCTCTTGTTCTCGCTCTCATTCACTTACTCTCCCATTTTTTTGCCACCGTGCCAGATAAATTTAAATGTATCTGTTCAAGTGGAGATAATCCATGCAAATCAGAGGCACTGGCTCCCAGTGCTTGATTCACAAAGAGAACTCAGCTTCAGGAGGTCACTCGTTCACAGCTGCTCCTCCCATAATATTTTTTCCCTCATTGCAAAACTGCTGCATGTATACAGTGACTGAAAGGACTCAATTTACTGCAACTGCAGCCTGGTTTTACTGACAACTTTCTTTAAAGGGGGACTTACCGTCCATCTGTCTTGTAAAGGTAGGAGCCTGATTCTTCTAAAGACATGTAATACCGTCACTGTTTGCTCATTATTAGGTGTCACTATAATGATTCATGTTGTTGTCATCAGTAGGTCCTAATATGATGCCAGGTGCCTGATGCTTTTGTTACTTATCTGTATAGGTGCAGTTGTTTAAGTGACTGTTATTCTAATGTTTATTTAGCCAGCTATTTATCCTTTTTACAATGACAAGTAAGATTTTAACATAGAGGCTCTCTAGTCTACAAATGCAACCTTCAATTAAGCTTTATTCTTTTTCCTTTTAAAAAATGTTTTCCGGTGTCTGTTTAAGTTAATGCAGTGTAGTAGTCGTCATCAAGTGAAAAGTCAATATTGTCAGGGGTTTCTGGCCTTGAACCTTGTTAGGGTGTTATCTTTGGAGCAGAACTAACTGTTGAAATGTTTTAAACATAAATAAAAAGGTCACCTTTTACTTTGCACTGTTGTATACAAGGAAACTGCAGGCCTTGTTGCAAATGGGCCTGTCAAATAAATGTAGACCACAAGATAAACATATTGTTAATAGAATTGCCAGTAGTAGTAGAAGTAATTAAATGTAACCATTATAGTTATGTGTGTTAATATCTATTTTTTGAAATGTTGAAAATAAAATGCTTGTTTTTTTTTTTTTTTTAAAGAAAGTTAACTGGATCAAAACCAGTTTTGGGCATAATTCCTATAGACTGCAGGGGGAGGGGGAATTCAAGCGCTATTTACTCAGTAAAGTTCTGACTCAAAGTGTGTATAACAAGAAATATGAAACTAGCACGTTTGAAAGCACACTGATTGTATGAAGGCAGACAGTAAGTCTGGCATCACTTCATGAACATTTCTTTGGATTTGCTGGCAGAGTTTAGAGTTACATCTGAAATGTGCCTTTGACAGGACAATTTTAGATATATTCAAATACAATAAAATAATAGTTTTGAAGAGCAGCACAGTGCAGAAGTTACAGCATTAGAATTCTTCTTCCTTAAATTTGTCCTGCAATAAAAGTTCCTGTTTGTCACCTAAAACAGCTGCAATTTGTAAATTATAATAATGAGTTTTGTATATATTATTCATATAGAACCATTATATAACTAACTTAGGAGTTGATAAAAACAACTGTAATTTTAAAACTTTGAAACAGAATAGAGGTAAGAGGGAAATTTTGTAAAGCAGAATGGACAGAAAGAGGGGAAAGAAAAAGTTTAAAACCAACAAAAACCTTCCCTAGTACCTTGAATAATACTGATGGTATAAATCTTCAGTTTTAACATTGTGGACTAGAATCTTTTAGTAAGCAGTGTTCAGGTAAATGTATTTGCTATCCACATTAAGTATCCCAGTTCCTAGAATGTCTATCTTTTCTCTTTGATATACGGTCTGCTTTTGAAAAAAATGCATTCTGATTTTGGAGTACAGTACAAACGACAGGAGCCTTGTCATTGTTAGCATAAAGAAGACATCTACACAAGTATTACTGTGCAGAGGGCAATCTTTCTTCGTCTGGCATTTGTTAGGTTACTCTACATAGATTTTAGCAGATAACTATCTTCTGCTTCTTGGCATTTTAGTGTTCCTATTGGTATGCAGGCTAGTCTGCTAGGATGGCAACTGACAAAAGAAATATGTTTTATAGGAGTGTGTAATAAAAGCCTTTCACAGTGATGTAACAGAAATCTGACCTTTCTTTCTTATCCAGTAAGTATAATTGTTGTTAACTATTTTAAGTGCCAGGGGTTGTTTTTTTAAGTAAATTAAAGTTACCTAGGAAGAACCAGTATGTGTTTTTGAACAATGCCTTCACAAATTACAAATTTTAGAATAATTTCCATGTAGAAAGAGAGTGAGAAATTTCTCCATTCTGCTTGCTGCACACACAGCAATTTTGATTTAGAAAAGGAGGAAAGAGTCCAGTGCAAATTGATTCTTCTTGCCTACTCCAGGAGCAAGAGCGTTTATAGAACATTTTTTGGGTATTACAAAATATAAAATGGGGGTAGGGAATTTTAGATAGGAAAAGTGAACTTCAGGAAAGACCTTAGGGATCTTTTTTAATGGAAATTCTGGCCAGTATAAAGTTGGGAGATAAAGGAGATCCCTATGGAATTTGATAATCAGAGAGATGAGATTAGATAAGTCACTACTGGAAATATGAAAAGGGGGCTAAAGGACCTTTAGCAGGAAAAGCTTTTTGTAAGTGAATAAAAAAATGTTGTAGCAAACAGCTATTTTCGGCTTCCTTTTCCCCATCAACCAAATGGCCAATGTTTTACAGGTATGGAAGTGTTCCTTAGTGAGTCACCATCATCATTTCACTGAGTAATTTCAAAATGATTGGTATGATTCTCCTCTTACGTACACCAGGTTTACACCTTGAATTCATTGATACACTGAAATAAATGAAAGGAAAACCAGGCCCTGCATTTTATATAAGCCTCTGAATTTATTTGCTAGCCTCTCAGGAAACTCTCCAAAGATCTAACCCATATGGTAAGCTTCAAGTTAGTTCATAGTCTTCTAAACAAAATTATTAGGGTCCTTTACACCTGGTTTCTGTTTTCCACTGACAATGGTTTCTTCCTCTTCATCTGTGAACTTGCCCTTGCTATGGTAACTCACTGAAACAACTCTTCAAGATAAGTTACCTTTTACTCCACTTCAGTGTGCCTTGCAAGAGAAACTATAGGATGTGGTAAACCTTGTAGCTGTATATAACGCAGTGTACTTGCTCCCATCAGGCTCTTTTCTGCAGGTTTTACAGAGGACAGTTAAAAAGATAAATTATCATCTTAAAAGGATGCTATAGAGATGGTTAATAAGTTCCATCTAACTTGTTCAGTGTTCAATGAGGCCCAAGTTGCTTTCAGTTTTAACCAAGTCTAGTTGCTGTACTGTGCCTTACAAATAGAGAGAGAGAGAGAGAGAGAGAGAGATGGGGAGAGAGTCTTTTAGCAATGGAGGGAACATATGATAGATCATGTCAGAAAATGTACAGCAATATAGGTTAGTAGGAAAGAAAACCCATGTGGCGACAAGTTTATCAAGCAATGAGATGTCATTGGTGACTTGCTACAGCAGCAGAAAAAGAATATGTGTTCCCCAGGGTGTCTCATCAATTTACGTATTTGATTATATCATGCTCTTATTTTGCAATACCTGTCATTGCCTTGTACTTCAGAATACATTGCTGAAGTATCATGCTGGAAAATTTAGGCCTTTTATCTGAATGAATGCTGAAAATGATTGCTATTGCAGAAAAAGCATACTTATACCTCAAGGGGTTAAGAGCTGAATCAGGTCTGTAATTGACTGTCTTGTCTACTGACCGCCTTTGAAGGTCTTCTCCATTTAAAAAAAATTTTTCCTAAAGAACAAGATTGACATCCCTTTGCATTTTGGAATTTTTCAGCAGGTGTAAAGTGCTTGGTAATGACTGAAATTAACCTGAGGCTTTATCTGTCTTTCTTTCCTTGAAACTTCATTGAAGTTTTAGTAATAGTAAAAATTTTTATGCAAACAACTGTTCTCATCAGAACACAGCATTCTAATGTCATATGCCTTTCTTTGTAATCTCCAGAGGTGTGTCAAGGTGGGCCCTTTTTTCCCCTACATGTCTCTGTTTTGAAATGTCCTCAGTTGAAATGAACCAATAGAGGGTTCAGATAAAGGAAAATAAATGGAGTGGAAATGCATCTTTAAATGGTTAGCCTGTGAAACTTTGAACATGGTTATCTGACGTTGCGTCAAAGAGTGTTATCTCTAAAGAAGAAACGAGCAAGAGCAGGTCCGTACAGAAAAGCAATTGTTGCTTTACTTCTGTCTGTTTATTTGAGTTAGCTTGAACTGTCTCCCACTTTCTTTTCCTCCCAGTGTGCAAAGATTAAGTATTACAAAAGCAGCCAGTCGGAATCTGATTCAAAAGCTATGCTCATTTGACCTTTGGACACAAAATATCTAACATAAACAACAATCAAACAGCCTTAACACATAATCAAGTGCAAGAAATATGCAGAACATGGGTGAATAGCAATTCAACATTTTTAGAGTAGGGTAAAAAGAACAAATGAGACCACTTTGTTAGATCAGCTTTTTCTTTCCTTGATCCTCGTTGAAGTATCAGACTCTGTGGATTTGCCCGGCATACAGTACCCAGTACATGAGGCTAAAGCCACACAGCCAAATGTTTCACTGATTTACACCAGTGAGATTGAAACGGGTCTAAATCAGCAAAGAGACTGTATTTTAAAAGAATAGTTTATTTTTTTTCATTCTTGAGAAATGTGAGTGTTAAACAAATGTATAGTTAGCACATAATTATAAATTCATTTAAATTCTGTATGACACTGCCAAGGATTTTGCAAGAAGATTGCATTTGTCACATATCCTCTGTTAATGTTGCAACATTAAAAAATCTCTTAGATAGTTTCAGAAATATGCGTTGGTGTGAATCAATTCTCAAAACTGGACCCTTCAGTAACCAGCTGTTATTACCCTGGCAGCAAAGAGAAGAAGTTGAAATAACTGTACAAGGATAGAAAAACCAGAATGCACCCAGTTTTCAGGTTCTGTTTGTGGAGAAATTCACTACTCTCAATATTGTATGTGGTGTTATAGCCATGCCAGTTCCAGGATATTAGACAGACAAGGTAGGTGAGGTAATATCTTTTATTGGACCAACTTTTGCTGATGAGACAGACAAGCTTGCTCTTATTCTCTCTCTGTCTTGCAAGCTTGTCTGTCTCACCAACAGAAGTTGGTCCAATAAAAGATATTACCTCACCCCTTGTCTCTCTACTACCCTAAATAAACTAATAGACCCAAAACTTGGACATTTGACTCACCTTTTTACAGAGCCTGTGGCTCAGAAGCTGTATGCTTTAGCTAGGGGGACTACAACCAAAGGAGTAAATGCTTGCTAAAGGGAATACAACCACTAAGTAACCTATGCAATTTCTGTTCCCTGACCTTTGCACTGTGCTGTGTTCTGTGAGTCAGTGGAGTCAGTAATAACAATGTAATGTTAACTATGACACTATGACTACAATAAAAAATATAGGAGAGAAAGAAAGAAAGAAAAACTTCAGAATTAGACCTAATGTTCCTGGAATTATTTTATGCTCAATATCCTTCTTTTGAGGCAAGGTAACATCCTCAAAGGATTTTGAGCATTCCTAGAAGAAGGAAGAATATGAGATCATTTTTATTAAAACTTTCTTGTCCTCACAGAGCCCATTCTTGGTTCCTGCTGAAAAAGCTAGTTGAGTAAACAAGCTGTTTGTGAGGAAGGTTCCACAGATGTCAGATGTGTGAGTGGAATCATTCCTCATTTCCCTCATGCTACAGGACTGCTCGGCAGCCAGTTTTTCAACCACTGGGTTTCAGTAGCTTCTGCACTGTCCTCCAAGGGGTTTGCACAGCCTGGCTGTGTTAGTCCCAGATCAACCAGGTATTAACCTACATCTTTCTGGCCTTTCCCTGCCTTTCTGTATCCTGTCCCAAAACTCTCTACACTGTAGCACACAGATGGTTCAATATCTCTGCACAAGCTTCTAATATCTTGCCCCTACCCAGGCATAGCATAACCACATTGGTTTCATCGCCTAAGCAGGCCTCAAGGAATTATAGGACCAGTCAGGAGCACACATTCTTTGTACTTCAGGACAAATCCTACAATCCTTACCTTTTTTTAACTAAAAGAACATTTCAGGAATTGGCCCTTAGGAATTAAGACCAACGTTTACAAACATGATCACTGATCAGGGATGCCTCCTTTCATTTGGGAGCTCATTTTGAGGACAGATTAACAGAACTTCTGAGTACTCACAACGCATGTGCTCAACACCTCAGAAAATCAGCCCCATGGTACTTCACTCAAGTTGGGCTCCCAAGATCCATGGCCAGCTTTAAAAATTTGACTATAAATGTCTAACTCAGAAATATATCACAAATTTGTGATGTCACTGTTAAGTGCTTAGTTTCTATTGTGGGTAAGGCAGGGGACTAGACACAGACAGACACACAGAGGATACCATTGAGATAGAATCATGGGAAAGTGAAAGGCATTACCCCGATACTGGTTGCATGTATAGTACACATTTAACAGTTCTGCACATTTGGTTTTAATATCTTTTGAAATTATGCTAATAGATTCTGAGGGACTAAACCTGGCATTGATTTTCTTGGGATTTACTCTTTGTTGTTTAGTGTATAAGTTCTCCCCAACATTCCTCTCTCCCTTCCCAGTCCCCATTCACTCCCCAAAAGATTCATATTATGTCTTACATAAAATCTGTTTAATTTCCAATGAAAGATTATAGTAAGTGTGCTTTTAATGTAATGATGTCAGTCTTGGATGATAACATGTATTAGGCAGTGCAAACTGCTGATTATCTGTCAGGATACATCTGTTTATTTCAGAAATAGTAGTCTGACAACCCCCTCTTGTTAATCATGAAAGTACATGCTAATGCCAGGTACTGTTTGGTAGGATTCTGTCAGAAGAATGTGTTCACTAGACTTGTGCTTTGACATTCTTTACTCCTAGTTTTGCAAATTTTCTGTATATTCTTTAAAAAAAAATGGATTCCAATGTTTGAGCAGAGCAGCTGATGTACAATTTCATTTCAGAGCTCGTCATAGGAAAGAATGACTTGTGAAAAGAGAGAGTGGATTATAGGCTTATGCTGCAGTTCAGAATGTGCCCATGGCTGGGTTCATCTCTAGTATTGTCAATGCAGCCCATTTGTATTAACCTAAGGGGAAAAAGAAGAAAGTGCCAGGAAAGGGGGGGAAGTTAGGTAAGTACTTTTTTTCCCCAGAAATCACTCTTTTTTCAGTAGCGACAGCAGTTTCTAAATATGTTATGGACTAAAAAGAATATTGCCTGATGATGCACATGGCATTCCATTTTGAGACAAAGGGCAGCATGAACCGAACATATACAGCACTTAGAATGTTGTGAATTTGACTCAGCTTTTCTGTTGCAGGGAATGAATTTTATGTATTTGAAGTGAAAAAACAATGGAATATGGAAGCATAGTTTGCCAAAGCTTGCAAGAGGTATTTTGTCTGACTTTACTGCATTTTGATCATTTCATGAATGTCATAAAATGCTGAAAAGCATAATAAAAATTGATATTTATATTGACATTTCGGGATTCTAAATAGAAGCTCTGGAAATCTAAACAGACTTCAGGCTCTCTGCAGCTGTTCCTCCAAACCCATTCTTGTTCTGGGGTTTTGTTTGGTTTTGTTTTTTTGTTTATTCTCCCCACACACACACACATACCATCAATTGGCCCTAATGTAAACATCTCTATCTTTCTCCCCAGAAGATTATGCACATCTTCATCTTAATTCAGAATTTACATGTGTACTTTGCATATTTTTGCATCAGTATGTCTGTTTTAAATTAGATAAAGGTCACTGTCATTCATAATCAAGAAGAAGGTGTATTAAAGGTCAGGATTCAATAAAAAAACTGATTAGATGTAGAGGTTTGTTCATATGATTCGGTATATCATTGGATAAGTAGAAATCATGAGTCAACAAATTAACCTCAGTATAATGGGCTACTTGCTTCATTAGGATCAGAAATGAGATTCACATATTTTTTCCAATAAACTACTTGTTTGTCTCCGTGTAATAAGAGGAGATACTTGTGTTGTTGGTTCTTACAGCACGGAGTATTTTTCTAATTTAATTTGGTTTAATATGTGACATGAATGACAATTCTTATGTTAAAAACAGAAATAAGGTATAGTGGCTCCAAATATATTTTGAATTAATATGGATATCAATGACATGAATATGATTTGCTACAAAAACAGGTTATAACTCTAAATTTGCTTTCCTTTCTCTGTACATAGGTTTTAGCTTGAGCACATTAGGAAAAATTCAGTGAGTAATTTAGTTAAGTGCAGACATCAGGGGGATGTTTAGACTAGCAAGTGAGGATGGACTAGGAGGAAAAATGGACTTGTGGTTAAGGCAACCTTGGTTCAAATTTTTGTTCTGTCACAAATTTGCTTGGCCAAGTGTTACCTTGGGCAAGCCTCTTAATCTGTCTCTGACTGAATCTTGATCTGCAAAATAAGGAAAAATAATAATACTCCCTTTCTCACAGGGGAGTTGATGTTTAATGTTTCTCAGGTGCTGAGATGCTATAATGACGAAGACTGACAAATAGATCATACTGGTGTTGGGAAACAGCTCCACTTTACTATCCACTAAACCTAAGAAGAACAGATACTTCTATGTAATATCATAAGACCACATTCCCTATTTTAGAAATATGTGTCGATTAATTGGATTGGACAGACTTAGTGCCCTCTTTCCTCACCCTAGTGTAAGCTTTGCTTCTTTACTGTGAACTTTTGCCACTGTTTCAACTTATAACACAGCAAAAAAACAATTTAAAAAACAACATTACAATTAAAACAGTTATACATGTCAAATGTTTCAGACATTGTGTAATTCTTTAAGCTTTCTTCATGTCTGTGGAGAATAAATATCAGGTTACTACTTGTACTATTTTTTCGTGGGTATGGTTGACTATGAAACCCTAAGTATGAAGGAAAATTAGACTTGCCTGTTAGCAGTCTAAACTTACACCCTCTGGTTTTCGAATACCATATAGGTAAGCTTTCCTCTGTAAATATACTTGGGGTTGCTCATGATTAAAGCTGGAAGCATCACAACTTATGCTGATCATTGTCTGTTGTTCACACATCTTATTCTCTCCTGGTTTTAATGGGAAGTCAGGAATTTGCATTGACCCACTGTGAAAGTTTCTTAGGATACCTTTGGAGTTTCTGATGTTTTAGTCAGCTTGAGGGTTGATTCAGACTTTCATTCTTCCAAGGTCAGTTGTGTTCTATTCAGTTCATTTTGGCTGTAAAATGTACTCTGACTTTCGGATGTGACCTTATGTAATTAGTTTACACCTAGACATTAAAATATTGTGGCATTTCTTGTAATAATAGAGTTTGGCTCAGTGTCACTTACCAGATTTTTCCCTTCCCCTTTGTTGTGACGTGTATTGCACACCAGTAGGTGCCTTAGCACCCCATAAGTGGCAGGATCTCAGTTGCAAGTGAAGTAAAGTAATTCCCATGGGCAAGCCCCTGAAGTGCACTGGAGCTGGAAGTAGTAAGCTATAGGACCTGGAAGTGGCCTGAGATACTTTTTCTGTGCAGAGCAGACACCAGCAGAATGGCTCAGTGGGCACTGTGGGCGCATGGCCAGAGATGTTCCTTATTGCAGTATGGAAAGTTGCAGATGCATCATCCCTCAACACCCCTCCCCTTCCCCCCGTACCTCATGAAGGGGAGCCTTGGCTAACTCTTTTAGAGTCATGGAGCTCCATCAGATCTACTGCCCAGGTTTGCTGGGTGACATTCCAAGGAGCACTACCTCTGAATTTCAGGTAGCTCCTGTATTGGTGAGCTGAGGATGAGGCTACTTGCACTCTCTCTTCTGACAACATATCCAAACAGCCACATTTGTCTCTGTATTCTTATAGGAGAAAATCCCACATTCTCAACTGCAGCTGTGGAGATCCCAAAGGAACAGAACCATTGCATTTTTGCTGTGCAGGGGAAAGGAAGGGCCGAACTATTCTATTCTATTTAATTTTTTATGCTGCATTCAGATATTGTGGTGATGAATATGGTATAAGATCCTGAATAGAACAGAATAGAACTTTAGGATGTCTTGAAGAGGATGTGCGTTCTCTTTATTGAACCAACTTTCTAAGCGCTTCTTGTGCAGCAGAGGGCGCAGCATGGCGGCCCAGAGGAGGGTTGAACTGGAAGATCTGCCGCTGCATATTCGTTTCTCCTCCCCTATAGCCGAGGCAGTATGTAAAGAACTGTACAGACTACTTCAGTCGTTTGACTAGAATAGACTTCATTCAACAGCCATTCCATGGTCTGGAGGATGGATTCTTCCTCTTCTCCCTGAAGCACACCATACAACTTCTCTGTGGTTGCCTATCACTGTAATGCCCACTTGACCTTACCAGGGCAGGGTACAAGATAGTGGATTTGGGATTTGTTTTGGAATCCTTGAGAACAGAAGGTGATGGAGTCATGATGGGAGTCATGAACCTCCAAGTTCTACTGACTTGTTATGTTCCTTCCATAAAGTCACTTAAACCAAAATTTTCGAATCTAAAGATGTGCACCTAAATCCATGTTTAAACACCCAAACACCTGATTTTAATATGTGCTGCTGAGTACCCACAACTTCAACTGACTTCAAAGGGAGCTGTGAGCGCTCAGAAGTCCAAACCTATGAAAATAAAGTCACTGATTTGTTGTTGTGAGGATTCATTGTTTAATATTTGTATAGTGGTTTGGAAAATAAATTCTGTATAAATATTAAGTATCATTATTCATGGTAGAAGGTAAAATATTATTATTTATTCATTTTTTTAAAATAAATTTCATTCATTTGGGGTATACCCTTAAGTCCAAGCATTAATATTGTCTGCAAAACACATACAAGATAAGGGCCACATGCATAATTTGCAAATAAAATACATACACAAAGCTTGTAGTAAATTAAACAGTAATCCAGAGCAACAATATCTACAACTTTTTAAACAACTCACAAATGCATACTCACATACAAAGAGAGAGAAATTAACTAGTAAGATGTATATCTAATAAAAACCATCTGTTATAATCTTTTACTCTTATCACCTTTTGTTCTTCCCATACCCCTCTCCTTGGTTAATCGTGATCCATTGCTGACTTATAGTGGGCTCCCGTAGCAGGGTCATATCTTTTATTTGTCTGTAAAACTCTGGTCCTACTCCCAATAGAATCAATAGCTAGATCATATATTAACAAAAAAAAAAAACCTCTGATGGAACCATTGTCCATCAGAGAATGCAGTTCCATTGTAATTGAAACACTTTGAAAAAGCATGTGTCGATTGCATGAACATTTCATTTTGAAGCAAAACCAGGGGGGGAAATGTTCCAAAAATGTCAAAATGTCCTGTTTTGACATTTTTGGAACAGAACATTTTGAGTTTTTGGTTTGAAATGACTTTTAGTTTTGAAATGTTTGTATTTTTATTAGATATTATAATATAATGTAAAAAAATTAAAAGACAACATCAAAACAAAACATTTCTATTTTTGTCTAAACAAAATGTTCTAATCGATCTGAAACAAATATTTCTGGAATTTTCTTTCACAGAGAATTTTCAGTATGAAGCCATACATCATAATCTTGAAATCCTTTGTTCCAAATTGGAACAAAACCTTAAAATTTCCATCCTCCACAAAGACTTCAGTGATGCAGCACAGTGGCTGTAGCACAGTATAAACAATTCTGATAATCTGCCTGTTTCGTATGTCTAAATGCAACATATATGTACACACTCATTCAAAATCAAAGTATGTTTTCTGTATATTTCAGTTTTTAGTAATTGTTGGCCTAACAACTGTCATTTAGACACAGGTATTTATTTCATGATGCTATCACATTAGAGTGTGATTTTAATACATCTAGAGTTATTTAATAAGGCAGCCTGTTAAGACCAGGACACTGACTAATAAGTTTGTTCAAGCAGACTTTCATTTGGGCATCTGTTTGATCAATTTCTATACTAAACACAGATGTTGTTATTTGTCAAATACTAACTGTTTTAATGGACAATTCTTCATGATCTTTAACAACTATAAATTGATCTCTAGGATTCAGATGTCACAGCACAATCCAGATATGTTCCAAGAATCCAAGTTTAAGCAAACTACAATACAAAAGAAATAAATGTTTTAATTTACTCTGGGGACAGAGTATATTAAGCAAAATAATGAGGATTTCACAACAAGCACTGAGACAAGTATATTATTGTTCTGCAAAGCAGATAATATAATAATCAATCTAGACAGCTACTGTATATCTTCCAATACTTACCGCTTTAATGAAGGTAAGCTCTAAGAATTCTATTTAGACTTTAAGACCTTTACATCTTGAACCATCAAAAATAATCAAACATGTTTTAAATCTGCTTCATTGATTTCTTATTTGTAAATCCACAAACTCTCAAGATAGGTTAATTTTCACTTTTACCATTTATAATTATTTTCTGTTATCTCCTTGCTTTAAAAGAGAGAGAGCATTCAGGCTCCCTTGCCCAAACTATCCATTTTTTGCCATTTAACACAAATAAAGAAGAAATAAGTTGTCTTTTCTAAGAGATTTAACACAAACGCATAGGTCCTTGGAGTACAAAGGAATGTGCAAGCTTCCTTTATCTTGTAGTCTCAGGTGGCAGCATTAACAAACCAATCTTTTATGCATTTCATACATAATGCTCCATGTGATTATAAAACCCAGACCACATAGATGAATGAAGTTTGCCCAAAACTGAAAAGGGAGACACATGCTATTGAGAAAAATGACCCAGCTCCCAAATCTTCCATGAGAACTGTGAAAGCCATTCTTCTGGGATATGTTCAAAGAGAGATCAAATGTGATAATAAAGGTTCACAATGCTAGCAGGTTTGCCCTAGAATAGTACTTTGGAAATGTGAGGTGCAACAGAAAGGCAATCTGCCAGATACTGATTAAATTTCAGTCACCTATCCAAAGCAGTCCCTAGCTGCTTATAAAATGCTCCATATAATTACAGTAACTACAGTTTTAAAGCAATTTACACATTGGCCTTTATCGCGGGTCTCTCTTTGTAGGTGATTTCTACTTTAAAATCAATATTCTTAAAATAAATTTTAATAAGATGTATTAAGTTTTAGTCACGTGGACCATTTTTAAAGTCAATATCAAATATCTTCCCAGGAACTCCTCTTGGCATTTGCAGGAGCTTAGCTGTAACCAAATGTCATGCCGTCTGTATACTAAGCTATCATTGTTCGGTTACTTCAGTGTGGTATGTCACTTAACCACATTTAGAACTGTTATGGAGTTAGAAGTGGATACTAAATAAAACCATAAAACATAACCAGGATGAAGTAACAGTAAGGGCTAAATTCTGTCCTTTGTAAGTTACCCAGGTGCAAATGCCAGATCAATGCAAAATTCTGTGCCATTTAAGCTGTGTGGTTAGCCTCCTATCCATTCTGTAAAGCAGATAGCAGAAGAGGCATTAGGAGAGCTGTGGGAGGCACACTGGCAAAACAATGGGGTTTGGATCAGTACTGTGATATCCAATGTTACGCCAGTATAACTACAAGGGAGTAAATAGTGGAGTTACACCTGTATAAAACTGAACTCCATTGGTTACTCCATTGGACTTGTACTGGCATATAGCTGGAGTAATGCTCCAGTGAATCATGTCCTTCATAGTCAGTAAATCGGATCCCATTAGAATTACATTGACATAAACTGGAGTAATACAGTAGTGAATCAGGCACTGTGTGCTGGCAATAGCAGGTGTGAGGCTACAGGTAGCTTTAAACATATTTTGTTTTGTTTAGTTAGTTCAAGGTGTCTCTTCTGGCTGCTAAGCACAGAAAACCTCTTTAGTTAGACTGCATCTTGTTGTTACCAAGATTATTATACTAACTAGGGCTAATAATATTTGAAGCACATTTGTGTTTGTGTAGGAAAACTAGGGTCAGTAGAGATCATCCAAAAGGTTGTTCCACAAAGGATTATCTTGGATGATGTTTTTGAAAACTGTCACATATTGCAAAAAGGGCAAAGCACTTGTAACTCTTGTGATTGATCCTCTGTCAAATCATGATTGCCGTCACCAACAGGTTATATTCCTGAAACAAAGCAGTAGGAACAGCACCACTTTCAGTTAGTCAATTTAGTTTGTCTTCCAGCACTATTTTCTTCTGATCTCTTTCCATACTTTTTTCCTCTCAAATTATGAGACATTCACTTACAGTTGAAAAGAAAAACAGACAAGATGTGTACATAACAAAGCACATCTCTATAGCTTACTGTCATAGCTAGAGTTGCACAAATAACAAATTTTTCTGAAAAATTCTGAAAAAGCAGAAGACAATCATTTTGGGTCGATCCAAAAATTAATTTTGAAAAAATTTTGGCCAGATCAAAAAGTTAAAAATTATTCATTTCAAGTTAAATGAAAAGTTTTGTTTCACCCAAAACAAAATGTTTTGTCTCAATTTTGAGCATTTGTTAATATTTTATATTTATTTTAATATTTTTATATTTAAAATTTTTAAATTGCAGAAATTTCAAAACAAAAAATCATTTCAAATCTAAAAATCAAGGCATTTCATTTTGAAAATGTTCATTTTACTTTTTTTAGGATTTTTTTAGGTTTTGTTTTGTTTTTTACCAAAATAATTCAGTAAAATCAATATCAATTCACTAACTATTTTGGTGTCACTGAATCTGCATTTTTAGCTGAAAAAAGTTTCAGTTGAAAAATTTCACCCAGCTCTAGTCATACCCTTACATGATCTCCCCAACTGTTTGTGGTTCCTTGCTCTGATCTGTGTAGTTTTGTGTGTGGTCCTGCAAATATTACCAAGTGCAGTGGAATGGACTACTCATGGCAGTAATCATTATACTTGGTCCTGAGAGTTTTCACAATTGGGACTTTAGGCCCCAATCCAGCAATGCACTAAAGCACATGCTTAACTTTAACCATGAATTCAAAGGAACTACTTGCATGCTCAAAGTCAAATTCATACTTAAATATTTTGTTAAATCAGTCTGTGATTTGGTGCACAGGCCCCTCACTAGAAAGGAGCATGAGGGCATGTGGATCAATTAGCCATAGTCTGCCTCATCACCTGCATCAGATATCAGGTGTAGAGCGGGCAATTAAAAGGAGAAGGCTTAGCTCTGCAGGTAGATAGATGAACCTCCTGGTGGGGGAGACCAACCAAAGGAATGGTTGTTTGAAGAGAGCCCTGAGTGGAAAGGAAGGGTCCTGCTGAAAACTCATTGGATGACCCTATTTTGAGTTTTTGGTTTTCTCTTATTTTTGGACTTTAATACCCTGCATGGGGTGGGACTCAAGCATGCCTTAGTCAGAGGACTAAAGCACCACTGCACTGGACCCCAGGATAACTGATGAAAGACTGTCAAAGACCTTATGACAGGGTGAGTAGTAGGCCATGTGGCCACAAGGATGGACTGTGGAAGCAAGCCCTGTCATAGGGTCTTACATGTTAAAATCCCAATGAAAGAGTCTCTTTTCAAATTGTCTCTGTAGTACTATGCATCCTTATCATGCTATCTACATAATAAATAGAAATAGAAATACTAAATTTGTGGTACATGAACCAGTCTAATAGGCATGTCAGAACCAAAAAGCAGGTGTGTAGCTTTCTTTTCACTTAATCTTAGTCATGCTATAAAATTCTGCCATGGTGTCTCTCACAGAAAAGACAACACATTGTGCAATGCAAGACAGTTAAACACAATCCAGCTGCTCAGTAGAAAACATATCCCTCCCTAAATGTACATGTATGGAGAAAAGTAGAAAAAATAAAAAAAGTATCCCCTCACAGCCTTTGCTGAAGACACAAAACCTGTCTAATAACATAAGAGTCTCAACTGTCCATATGAATCATAAAAAATAACATTTCAACAAAATAAGACCTGCATCTGTTAATAGATTAGCATACATGATCAGTGTGGTCATGTATGCTATCTATTAACATATATAAGTCCAATTGATCTGTGTCATCCCACAGCAAAAGTTTCAGTTCACTAGAGGAAAAAATTACCATGTCTAGGAACTAAATTCTGTAACTCCAGTAGGGAGAACTGGAGAGACCACAACCAAATAGTTGCCTAGTAAATTGCACTCAACCTTGGTACATTCAAGTAAAGTTCTAAATCACATCTTGTATAATCGATGATTTTATCCTGCTTGGGTGGAAAAAACAACTTAGTGCTGTATTCTTCTTTCCAATCAACACAACAGATTTCTTAGCCATTCTCAGATAAGAGATCAGCACTCAGAGTAGAACTTTGACTTTTATGTTGTCTTCCTCTCCCCCCCCCCATTTCAGACCTATTAGCCACAGAAATAAATGTCAACAGTAACATATGAAATCACTGAGAAGATGAGCAACTGATTAGTTGATCAGTGTTTCCTATTTTTTTCTAATATATATATTTCCCAACAATAATGATTAGATTTATAGAAATATAATCATTTCCTTTGCTAAAATAAAATGATGTTTGACATTAACAAAAGGTCAGGTGTCATGCTGTAAACCACAATGAGTATTGCCTTTAAGGAATATTGAATTAAGAGGTACATATATTTGACAAAGTATAGAATTCAAATAGCTGCCATGTGAGCAGTGCCCTTTTACATGCCATAGATTTATTGACATTTGCTAACTATAAAAAGTTAAAACAGTTTGCATTTAATGAGTACTATCAATTTTAAAACTAATAATACCTCATGTAAGAATAGTACATTTTTAACTAAAGGCTCTGATTTTGCACACACAAATTAGACATCCAAATGTTAATTTGTGAACCCATATGCCAGTGTTGTCCATGTAAACAAGTATGTGCTCACTTTTGTAGGCACAATTACTAGGGTTACCATACGTCCAGTTTTTCCCGGACATGTCCAGCTTTTCGGCAATCAAACCCCCGTCCGGGGGGAATTGCCAAAAAGCCGAACATGTCCGGGAAAAATGCCGGCCGGGCACTTCCCCTCCCACGGCTGCTCTGCTCCTCCCCTGACTCTTCGGCTCTGTTTAAGAGCCGAGCCGCCCGAGCGCTATGGGCTTCAGGCAGCCCCCTTGCCTCCGGACCCCAGCCACCGGCCGGACACTTCCCCTCCCGGGCTCCGGCGGCGCAGGGTCCGGAGGCATGGGGGCTGCCCGAAGCCGGTAGCGCTCGGGCAGCTCGGCTCTTAAACAGAGCCGAAGAGTCAGGGGAGGAGCAGAGCCTCCGGCCGCGGCGGCTCTGCTCCTCCCCTGACTCTTCGGTTCTGTTTAAGAGCCGAGTGCTACGGGCTTCGGGCAGCCCCCACGCCTCCGGACCCTGCGCCGCCGGAGCCCGGGAGGGGAAGTGCCCGGTCGGGGGCGCAGGGTCCGGAGGCATGGGGGCTGCCTGAAGCCCGAGCGCTACCGGCTTCACGGTTTGCCGGGCAGCCTCCAGACCCTGCGCCCCCGGCTGGGCGCTTCCCCTCCCGGGCTCCGCTGCGCTGGGGAAGCGCCGGCCGGGGGCGCAGGGTCTAGGGGCTGCCCGGCAAACCGTGAAGCCGGTAGCGCTCGGGCAGCCCTTTTCGCGTGGCTGGGAGTGGGAGGGAGGAGGGGGCGGAGTTAGGGCGGGGTTGGGGTGGGGAAGGGGCGGAGTTGGGGCGGGGCTGGGGGTGGGGAAATGGGCGGGGCCAGGGCCCCGTGGAGGGTCCTCTTTTTTTACTTGTTAAATATGGTAACCCTACAATTACTCTCACAAATGTGCACATGAAGACTCAGAAGCCATCAATTCTCTGCATATAGTAAGTAAATATGCAAGAGATTTTTTTTTAAAATTGATAAACTTGAGATAGTCTTTCATTATATTATGTAGACCTAATAGCCTCTCCTAAATATTTATTATCCACATCATAAATTCATCATACAGTTCAGAATGATGGTCTCTCCTTGACAGGAATATCAGATATGGCACAGGTCAAGATTATTGGCCTTGTCTTCACGGCCAAAAAAGGTGCAATATTTTTTATTCAATGTAACTGATACACATGAGCTATCCTGAGATAAAACAGCGAAGACATTATACCCTTCCCAGGGTTGACCTCACCTAATTTATTTTGTGGTAAAATTAAAGTGACTTGTATTTTCCTCAGGAGAGCTCACATGCAAGTTACCCTGAGGTAAAAAGCACACTTTTTTTAGCCACCTAAACAAGACTATTGTTGGAATTACACCAGAGCTTGCCAGACAAAGCTAGTATATCTTATTCTCCCTCTGCATCCCACCTATGCTGACGTGTAGAAAGGGTGGGCCATGAGCCTGCTTCCATCTCTTCCAGTCCCCTTTAAAGTCCTAAATCCAGTGCTTCTAACCTCATGGAGTCTCTCTGACCAACAAATCAGTGACTTTATTTTCAAATTTACACTCTCAAATCCTCACCCACTGGTCTCCTTTCTCAAAGATGTGCATTTTATTTACAAAGAACCAGTTACCATTAACTAGTTAACAAACCTGAAGAAGAGTTCTGTGCAGCTCGAAAGCTTGTCTCTTCCACCAACTGAAGTTCTGAAGTTGATCCATTAAAAGATATTACCTCACCCACTTTAGCTCTCTAGTTAACATTAAAATTAAGAACAATGGTCTATAGTGTGTTTTTTCCTGTAAAACAAAGTAAAAGAGCATAGACACAGTAACGGTGAGCATGTGTTGTTTCTCAAAGGCTGATCATATATAGAACCAGTGGATTTGTTATGAGAGTTGCCATGATGGATAGATAGGATGCTAGTTTTCATTGAACAGCAGAATAAATATAGTCACAAATAATTCAAAGTCAGCACTCAATTTTCAAACACGGGTGCCTTAACAGTACTGCCACATCCTGTATTCAGTCTATTAAGTCAGCACTCAGGCAAATAAAACAGCCATTTGAGTGACAATTTCAACATCCAAATGAGGGATTTGGATGTCCACTTTGGAAAATTATGCATTGGCCTTTTGTATTTATGTATTTATAGTTCTGCTCACATTTAGCCAGGATCATGTTTTTTATTTTTATTTTTTTATTAATTTAATTCCAAACTTATCCATCATTTGCAAAATGATGAGACAATGGGAAATGGAAAGTTATTGAATACGGGCAAGTGTGATGGAGGAGAAAAGTCCCTTTTGTGCTTTTTTCCCCCTACGTAAAACTGCCCCCAGTTACTGTATCTTAATTATGGATACAACTTCTAAGAGTGGAACCAGAGATATGAAATAGCATTTGGAAAAATAACCTTATTATTCAGGAGTGGATCAGAAATGTTATCTCCCCAACAAGGTAATGATGATACTTTTGGGTGTTCCACCACTTTTCTAATAATGTTATCTATCTTAGGTTATTTGCCGGCTTGCAGAGATTGCTGGGTATCAGTTTAGAATATGAATTAATGAAACAATCTCTGCAGTCTTGTTACCTGTTAGTCTTGGCTTCAGATAGTTAGTGCAAATTTCTATCCACTATGTGTTTTCTGTCCCCAGTCTCTCGTCTTCCTCATTTTCTCTTCCTTTATTTTATTTTATATTTTTTTTAAATGTCAATTGCAGCACCTCTGGCTGAGGGAAGCAGCAGGTGGCTTTTTTCTGAAGTGTCACTAGAGCTGATCTGTGAAACAACCACGCATAGAGTTGTTCCTGATAGAGAGCACCCAGTTTTCTCTATAACAAGCCTTCAGGGCTGGTGCTTAATAAGCCAGGAAGATTATTTTTAAAAGAAGGATTCTTTCTGCCACTTCTAGATTTGCAAAACATGGCTCCTGCTTCACACAGGAGACAGGAAGATGTAAATGTCAAAAGTTTATTTTGCCCTGTAAGCAGTTTCCTTATGTGTGTCTGAGGAAACTAATCCTCTATTAAACTATGCTCAAATCGAGCAAGGGCAGGAACCTCAGCTGTTTCTGTAAACTGAGATGAATCAACCACTCCCTCCCCCCTTTTTTTTTAAGTACAGGATGGCTTTGGTGAAGGAGATTCTCCTCCAATAGGGCACTTGACTGATTGCTGCCTACTTGCAACCCCATTATCTAACTGCGTGCCGTTGGAGGGGTCACATTGTGCCATTAAGGCCTGTGCAGGAGCCAGTGGGAGAAATGCCACCGTAGGTGTAGTTCATTGGTTCTTACACAGGTATGCACCCGGCAGGTGTGGTACAGGAACTGCAATTGTAACTGCTTCCCCTCCTCCTCTCCATCCCTTTCAATGGATGCAAGGGATGAAGACTCCTTTTGTCTTCACACTGTACAGCACCTACACAAGGGTCAGCCATACTCTGTTTATCCTCTCCCAGGATTATTGTTATAATTATTTATTTAAAGAGTACCATACATGTGCTTGTTATTTATCTACCTGCCGCCAGCTCCTTCTCCCTTCTCCAAACCTGTGGCTCCCTCTTACTTTGTTGCACACTCCAGCTGCTTTTCTCCTGAGCCCTGGATGCCTTCGCTGTAAAGTGCATGCATCTCGATTGGTGCTACACACTCTGGAACACATCAAGCCTCAGGGCATACCAGAGAATTTGAAGCAGAGGAATGCGCTACACTTAAGTGTGGGAACTTGGGCTCCCAATGTTCTTAAAGGTAGGTGAAGCTGTGGAGGAAAGCTCGGGATTCTGGAGAGAAGACAGCTGGACCTCCAAAGAGCCACGTTGCTGATGAGAACCAGCTGGGTGAATTTAAGAGGGAAGTTGTGCCAGGTGGCTTACCAAGTAACTTTGGCAACTTAAGGGTAGGTAGCCCTTTAATGGTCATTGAGGAAAGAAGCTGAGGACATCTTCCAGGTGAGAGAGAGCCTCAACCTCGTGTGTTATAATAATAATAATAATAATAATTAATAATAATAATATTATTATTATTATTATGTGTTGTTTAGGCCAAGCAGAAGAGGGAGACTATATCTTGATATGGTGAACCAGTGTGTTCTGTGCCTGAATTGTACTAAGAATGGAATTCCCTGGGGGGTAGACACCATGTCTTCTTCTATATATTGTACAGCATCGAGAACAATCATGTTGCTCAGCAAACAATAATAATAAAAGTTACAATAATATAAGAACAGCTATTAAAAATCTTAGGAAATTTAAGGGAGTCATTTTTGCTAATGAAGAATGTTAAAAAAAAAAACCAAAATATAAAAAAACACTCAAGCACGTATTAAAAATGTGGGTGTCAGTGTTAATTTTAGACACTGTAAACTTCCCATTCAGAACCCTTTCAATTCCTATGTGTTCTCTTATTTGCTAAGGTGAATGTGCCTTATGAATTCTGTTGACTTTTGATAGTAAATGATTTATTATCACAAAAATCACTTGAAAATGGCAAAACTGCCAATGTTTTATCTCTGAAGTGACACTCACATACCACTCATTTACTACATTTCTCTCTCATGAGAAAGGATTTTGCTTTGTGTTTCACTGAGGAATTTGAAAATCTTGTATTTTCTTTTTAAACCTCCCTCATTTAGATTATCCTCACAAGCAACAGAATAGAGATTTGTGGCCTTGTTGAGAGATATACAGAACAATTTCTCACTGGAAAGAACAAAAGTAAACTGGTTTGGTGCCACATAAATACATGTCAGCAGGTGCATCTGGGTACATCTCTTAGGCCCGGTCTACTTTAGAAAATTTGGTTGGTTTAAATACATCAGTCCAGGATGTGAAAAATCCACACCCCAGAGCACCTCAGTCAAGCCAACCTAAGTCCCCATGTAGACAGCGCTAGGTTGATAGAAGAATTCTTCTGTTAAACTAACTACCGCATCTTGGTCAGTGGATTACCTACATCGATGGCAGAATCCTTTCCAGCTGTGCTGCTGTAATGTTTTAAGTGTAGACAAGCCTTTAAACAAAGTTGTTGAAGAGCAAAGATAATTTTGAATCCCTCCAAAAAGCTCTTTCTTTTCCAGCAGTGCCAATAAACACATGCTCTAGTAACATGTTCTTTTATGTCAATCCTAGCTCTGAGCTGATCTGAGGTCTGGCAAGTAGGCTCCTTTGTAAATGCCATCTTAAAATAGAGGTGGAAAAAAGGATATTACATTATTTTTGAAATGAGGTAATGTAGACTACCTTAGCACTAGACTGTGACTTGAACTACATGCCCATGTAAAGGAGTAAGGGGAATAAAAAATTATTCCACTGCATGAGCTCCCTGGACCTCTGAGCCAGGATGCAGAGGGGAGGAATTATGATTCGCAGTATGTCTGGGAATCACAAAGCTCTCGGCAGCTAATATTGGAGAGGCACCACCTCCTGCTCGGGGCTGTACCTGAAGACAAATTACTCCGAGATTTCAATCCTATACAACAATATAGCTCAATATATTATAGGAAGGTCAACTTCTGTTGTTAGGAGAAAAGCATGTTACTTATGAGGGCCAAGGAGAATTTTTTTTAAGATCCTGAGGTAAGTATATTAGTAAAAATAGATGAATGAATATCCTTTCTTTTCTTAATGAGCTCCTGGAATGTCTGTGAAATGTGCAGAGACAAATTGGATGAAATGTGCAGTGTCACTTCCTTGCAAGGGAAAAGGAGCCCGTAAACAAAAGGTTATTATAGGGACAGTATCAGTGTGCTAATGATATCAGCAACAGCAATTTACTTTTTTTCTAAAATAGCTAATCATTTTCCATGGACCTACTTCTAAAACCCCTTTTATGCTTTTAGCATTTTACTGTTTAAACACTTTACTGTTTATTCTTGACACACCAGGATCTTTAGAATTTTAACACCAAGGGCCAAAATTCATCTATGGTGTAGCTTCACTGACTTCAGTGGAGTCAAAGCAGGGGTAAATTTAGTACATGATGTTTTATTGTTCTGGTCATCTTGCACTGCAATTTAATCAGATCTCTTTTCATTTATGAAGCAACGAGTTTTAATGTATTTTTCTTATCCTCGATCCTGATTTTAATACCAGTTGTAAATAAGTAAAGCTTGCATGATGGTCCTACTACCTGCTTACTCTTTCAGATCATAAGTTGGATTGTGTACCACACTGGGAGGTATGCACTCTAGGTGACCTGATCTAACCTATATATGTAACTGTCATTAACATTAATGGGAAACTAAGATAACATATCTTGCTTTAAGATCTTGCATCTCATTGTGAAAGAAATACTCAGCAGGGAGGAACGGGTGTGTGAAGGGGCTTTACTCCATGCTCAAAAGGCACAAGGCAGAAGCATAGAATCCTCAGGTCCAATTGTATTACCAACTGCAGAGATTTTCCACAGCATGATACCATGATATGAGGGAAGTTGTGTAGCTGCCCATTTCACCTTAAAGCAGAATCCTGTAAATACATCACTCAAGTCCCACTTGACCCTATTTTGAGGACTTAAGTGATACTCAGGCTTGGTGCATGAGGTGAATTTCATCTGCGCTTCAGTCTTGGGTACAAATGCTTTCCTCTGCTGTACGCCTGCGAGACGTGGACTGTCTATCGGAGTCATGCACGAAGGCTCAATCACTTCCACATTTCCTGTCTGCGAAAGCTTCTAAAAATCAGATGGTAGGACAAAGTGCCCGATACTGATGTCCTTACTAGAGCCAGTCTGCCGTCAGTTTACACATTGCTGATGAGAGCCCAGACCAGGTGGGCCGGACATGTTGTGAGAATGTCAGATGAACGCATTCCTAAACAGCTCTTCTATGGAGAACTCACTCAGGGAAAGCGTTCCCATGGAGGACAAAAGAAGCGGTTCAAGGACATGCTGAAGACCTCTTTGAAGTCCTTCGAGATCAACACCGCCACATGGGAAACCTTCGCACTGAACCATTCAGCATGGCACAGCCTCATTCACACAGGCAGTAATACCTCTGAGGCGAGTCGTATTGCTGAGGCTGAAAAAAAGCGTGAGCTGCGCAAGTCCAGAGCTGCTCGTACACCATCGACAGTGCCATTATATGTCTGCCCGACGTGTGACAGGACGTTCCACGCCCGAATCGGACTGATCAGTCATCTCCGGACGCACAAGCCCGGTCATCGAAAGAATGAGTTGTTGAGGTCTTCATCGATAACGATGGATGAACATCAATGCTATATAGCTCAGCCCTGAAGGGGGCTGCAGAGACCTGGCCTACATGAGTCACAGAAACAATGCTTTTTGGCGTTTTGGCTGAGTGGGACTTTCCAATATTTTCTATTTTTCTTAAAGCCCCAGTGCCTGGAGTCATGTGATTATGTGAAACTATCAGCTTTCATTTTTTTAAAAAGATATGTCTCTAGCCCTCATGATTGCAGAACAGGACTTGAAAATATGAACCCTAGAAGCTCAAAACCCAGAAGCAAATCAAAAGAGCCTGTTTTAAGTCACATAGTTTTTAAGCCATTCTCATGATTTTGGGGGGCTTGACTCATGAGTTCTAAACCCTTGGGAATGGTAATGCTATGTATTTCTGGACTGTCATCCATCCCAGGAAAAGACTAACACATTTGCCTTATTCCATTGTGCCTATCATTTGGGGGGGGGGGGAGGAATTATGCATTTCATGCTGTTGCTGTTGTATCATTCCATTTGGTCAAATCTAAGAGCCTAGTCATTCTGTCCTTAAAGTCAATGCCAGACACCAAAATTCTGCCCTCAGCTGTGTAACTCCTATTAGATGTTTGCCATAGGCAAATCTGAAGGTACTATTTGGTCATAACAAATAGAATAATTTACCAAAACTAATGTTTAATATTACACCATTATGAATGCCAAAAGAAAGCAATTGGTGATCCTTTAAAATGAATCTCTTTAGTGCAGAAATTATTGCTTGTTACTGTCATAAAAATGTTAAAAAATTAGAATAGATTTTAAAATGAAGGTCCAGCCAAGCCTTTCTTGTGTAATACTCATACACAGTAAACAATTACATTATGTAAACCAACCATCTGAGCAGAAATGATAATTAAAGTAATGCATCAGTGTGCTTCATTGATTTATGAATTTGTTTAATGATTCTTGTTCAGAATAGCAGAAGCCATTATGCATTCACTGATTTTAGGAGTTGGTATATAGTTGTATGACCTTTCCCCACACAACAGAAGTAATATTCCCAAGTGAGCAAAGAAACCCATTAATTTTCTTCATGAAACAAGTTGTTCTTGTGTTCTGTACTACTATTCAGGAAAAAATAGTAGTGATTGCTCAGGTAAGAGAGTATCAGAGTTAACACAGCAAATATTGCATTGAGAGCATGCATGGGTTCTCTCTGAAACAACGAACAGCCAGGGAAATCCATGTTGGATTAGGGCTTAATGGATCCCAGATACAATCCACCTGAAGGGCTCCCAACAAAACAAGAATCCCACACTCACAATCTAATCTTATCTATCTATCTTCTGGTAGTGTCTAGAGGCCCCAACCAACACTACAGCCTCATTGTGCTAGGTGTTGTTCATACACATAGGCCTGGGCTACACTAGCGCGGGGTTCGAACTAAGACATGCAACTTCAGCTACGCTATTCGCGTAGCTGAATTCGAAGTATCTTAGTTCGACTTACCTGGCCATCCTCATGGTGGCGAGTTGACTGCCGCAGCTCCCCTGTCGATTCCGCTTACTCCTCCTGCCGAGGTGGAGTACAGGTGTCGATTCAGGGATCGATTTATCGCGTCTAGACGAGACACGATAAATCGATCCCCGATACATCGAACACTACCCACCAATCCGGCGCGTAGTATAGACATACCCTTAGTAAGAGACAATCCCTTCCCCACAGAGTTTACAGTCTATACTGACAGGCTGGGATTTCCAAAAGTACTTAACAACACTAGTCTAATTCTGCTTCCATTAAATCAATGGTGTTTTTACCATTGGTTCCAATGGGAGTAGAATTACACCAACACTGAGCACTTTTGAAAATCCCACCAGAAAGGGTGGGAGAAAGGAAGAACAATTATCCTCATTTTACAGCTGGGAAACTGATGCAGAAAGAGACTAAAGGTGGATACATTGCCGTGTAAGGACTCAAGTCAGCAGACCCTGGGTTAGAGAACACAGCACTTGAGTGTCTACAGTGACTGTCAACCCTAGCTTAAGAATTTTCTAGCCCAGGCTCTAACCCAGAACTCTGGCATCCACACTGCAGCACATAGACTTTAGTCAAACCAACCATATCCTAGACTCCCTAGCACCCTCCCGAACTGTAGCCACTCTAGACTTTTGACCATGGTGTGGTGTGGGAAAACTTGACTGTCCACCTTGCACATTACAGGAAATTTCAAGAGCCCCAAAACACCCTGCCGCACAGTCATTTTGGTATGTGCACTGCCATACCAAACTGGATTCAATGATATGGAGGAGGCACCATTTGAAGAATTTCTCTAGGGGTTATAGTGGACCACAAGCTAAATATGAGTCAACAGTGTGATGCTGTTGCAAAAAAAGCAAACATGATTCTGGGATGTATTAACAGGTGTGTTGTGAGCAAGACATGAGAAGTCATTCTTCCACTCTACTCTGCGCTGGTTAGGCCTCAGCTGGAGTATTGTGTCCAGTTCTGGGCACCGCATTTCAAGAAAGATGTGGAGAAATTGGAGAGGGTCCAGAGAAGAGCAACAAGAATGATTAAAGGTCTTGAGAACATGACCTATGAAGGAAGGCTGAAAGAATTGGGTTTGTTTAGTTTGGAAAAAAAGAGGACTGAGAGGGGACATGATAGCAGTTTTCAGGTATCTAAAAGGGTGTCATAAGGAGGAGGGAGAAAACTTGTTCACCTTAGCCTCTAAGGGTAGAACAAGAAGCAATGGGCTTAAATTGCAGCAAGGGAGGTTTAGGTTGGACATTAGGAAAAAGTTCCTAACTGTCAGTGTGGTTAAACACTGGAATAAATTGCCTAGGAGGTTGTGGAATCTCCATCTCTGGAGATATTTAAGAGTAGGTTAGATAAATATCTATCAGGGATGGTCTAGCCAGTATTTGGTCCTGCCATGAGGGCAGGGGACTGGACTCGATGACCTCTCGAGGTCCCTTCCAGTCCTAGAATGTATGAATCTATGAATCTTGCTTGCCCTTTCACTCCTATTTCAGGAAATGGGCAGAGCTTCCGTGAGATACTGGTGGACATTTCGGCAGTGTTTTCTGACCCACCAAAGGCACCTGACAGGAGGATGACACAGACACGGCAGACTCAGATGGACTGATGCTGCTCATGACACTTGGTATAGCCACTGATACCACCTATGTAGACCAGCGCCTCTGGAATAGGGCAACAAGCACAGACTGGTGGGATCGCATCATTTTGCATTCCTGGGATGACCAGCAGTGGGTCTGGAATTTTCACATGAAGAAAGCTACATTTCTGGAGCTTTATGAGCAGTTTTCCCCGACCCTCCAGCATAAAGACACCCACATGAGGTTGGGGCCATGTCAATCCAGAAGCAGGTTGCTATAAAGGTCTGGACAGTGGCTACCCAGACTGCTGCAGAGCCATTGCCAACTCCTTTGGTGTTGGAAAGTTGACTGTGAGTAAAGTAGTGGCAGAGGTTTCTGAGGCAATCAGGCACTGTCTGATCACTGTTATCCTCCTGTAGCCACTGTTCATGTTCCAGAATTGCGAAGCAATTGCCTCTCCGCTCTGCAACCCTGTCCCAAGCTGTGCAGCCAGCCTGAGCCTTTCTTTTTGCCATAAATCTCTCTGTCTTTGGTAAATCCCACTGCTTGTTGACACTGTCCAGGACTTCAACCATAAGTTCATCTCGGAAACACTTCCTCTTGGAATGCTCCATGAACATACATTAAGCTAGGCTTCTGCTGCTGTGTGGGAAAGCTGTGGAGATACTGCAGCCTGTAGATATTGAGGGGCCTGGAATATGACAAGACACAGAGGGTTATTGTCTCAAATAGCTCAGTGCAGGAGCACAAAAAAATCCTTGTGGCATTTCAAGGACATAAAATGTTACTTTTCCAAAGTGAACTTCAGTATATTGTGAGAGGGATGCTTCAGACCACAGAAGCTTCCTGGACACACCTGGGTTAATTGCATCAAAAGAAGTGCAGATATAATGGTAAATTCATACAATCAAAACTGCTTTTTTCTCCTAAAAATTTCAAACACCTTGGATTTGCAGGAGATGGGGGAGGGGGGTCAGTTGCCATACTACAAAAGGGTTTTCTATCATTTCAGGCCTTCCACATGTTGGAGGACCCACTTGGCAATGGGAGATGTTATTCCAAGCTGCTGGCGGGAAACCAGCAGTGTATGTATTTAAACGTATAATGACCGAACAGCACACCTCTGAGTTGAGTGGGGTGCTCAGCTATCAAGGTGGCCCTGGAAATATGTCCTTCCCTGAAATGTGACTACCTTTCTGGAGTTCCTGCCACAGGAAACTGCCAATGCAGCTATCAGCATGGGATTGGGTCAGAATTCATGAGGAAATCAACAGGATGCTGTGTTAGCTTCCACATGGCTTAGCCTGGTCTGACTGCATGCAAACACGCAGAAATCCAAAGCCTTCCTCCTTACACTCTGCTCCACCCTCTGGCACATGTTTCTGGACAAAATTTCAAACCCCAGTCATATTTGGAACAAATAATTTTGAGGACTGCATGGACTACATTTCACTGAAATGGACTAGATCTGTGAATGGAACACATTTCTGCCTTCCTCCCCACAGTTCACTGTTTCCAGGCAGGTCATTACACCAGTGACTAGTCACCAGTGAATCACCATTTACTAGTCACCATTTTAAATTCCTCATGGCCTGGAGGCCAAGGCTCTGGCATGCAGTCAGGCGTTATCGGATACACACTGCTACCCAGGGCTTGTAATAACTTTTTCATTGGCTCATAGAATGGAAATCCCTCCCATTCCTACATTAATATATATTAAAATGGATCCAGAAACTTACCAGGCTTCAGGGTGGCTTCTGTCCCTTCCATATCTGCTGCTGGTTCCATGCCGAGCTGTTCCTCAGTGGGGAGCATGAGAAAGCTCCTCCGCATATGGCCCCAGGATGTGCTGCTGCTGCTCCTGCAACAAAGCCTTCTCTGGGACCAGTTTCAGCAACCAGAGTCACTTTGCTGGCCTCACTCGGCATCTGCTGCTGGCTCACATCAGTCCCCAAGCTGGACTCTGGGCCAGGAGGTCGCCATCCCAGCTGACCAGGTCATATTGTACCACCATTGGCTCCATGCTTGATGCAGTACCCAGCACCAGATCAAACACATCATAAAATGGGCATAATGTCAGTGAGTTGTCTCAGGTGTGGTTCTGGTCCCTGGTTTTCTGGTACTTAGTCTTGAGCCATTTAATACATTCCGTATGCTGGTTACTGGTCCAAAAAATTTCCAGTGCTGCCAGCTTCTTCACTATTTGCTGCTATGCATGATCGTTCTGGTACTCTTACTAAAATCCACTCATTTGTTGGCATCGCACCAGAGATTAACCAAAATTTGGCTGTGTTCCCGCAACCAAGGAGCAGCACGCTTTCTAAAGGACTTCTTCTGGTTGGTCTCCATTGCAAATGCAGAAGGTTCTCCAAAGGTATGTTTGAGGCAGTCAGAAAACTATTGAAGGGTTAAATGCTGATTCACCCAGCTGCTGCAATACAACATGAGGGTTGCTTCCATTTCCCTGGAGTTGATTAGTGGTTCCTGACATAGAAAGGACAAAGGAAACTGGCCTAGGGGACACTTTTGGTGGACTCCCAAGACCTGAGTTGGAGGATGGGGGTGTATCTATATTGCAAAACAATAAGGCTTGTACCTAGGTCCCAGTTTGACCTGTCTACCCACACAGGATCCTGAGAGATTTGTGTGTAGACAGAAGGGTTACCCTCAAGCCTGTGTCTAAGCCCAAGCTTACACTCTAGTGGAGTCATAGTTTTTGTGTCTAGCCCAAGGAGTCTGGGTAAGGAACTGGGGACTAGAACCCACATCTGCAGAGTCTAGGAGAGCTGATAGTCCCACAGTGCCACCAGGAGACCATATAGAGGCACATCTAGGCAGCACTATGGAGAGAATGTGCCTCAGGAAGTGCCACCCAAAAGACTCAGAGTGATGGTACTCTGCAGCCCTCTGATTGGCGAACCGCTCTATTTAACCTCAGGGGTTGCCCCAGGAAGATCTTCTGATCTCCGGTCTCCTGCCCCAGCCTGACTCTTGACTTTTGCTTCTGTAATCTGGCTCTTGTGATTCCTATAACTCTTGCCTGGCGACTAACATCTTTGGTGAGCAGATCTCAGCCCAGCTGAGCTAGACCACCTAAGCCCTGGTCCCTTACAGTTTTCCCACCATAATTTTTAGAAGTACCTCCACATCCCATGTATATTCGTAGAGTCTGCCTAAATCCACACATGGTGCTAAAAGTAAATAGTGTCAAATGCCTTAACAACTAGACATAGCAAGATGCATCATGAAAGTAGTTAAAGAGGTGTCTTTTATAATTATTTATTCAAGCACAAATGGTGTGGTTCAGGGGATATCCTTGCTTTTGTCATTTTTCTTTCACTGCCCCATCATTCCATTCCTCTCATTTGTATTGTGTACTCTTCCTTGTTTTTTTTTTTTTTCTGGTAAATAACTCATAGAGTAAATTTCAATTCATACGTGACAGAGTTCAGACTGAAATGCAGTGGTTTCCCCAGGAATTGAAATTAAGGGAGGTGTTCGAATTTACGGGGGGGTGTCAGGGCCGATGAGATATATAAAAGAGATATGAATAAAGTAAATGCAAATTTAACATAAGGATAATGCAAGTTACACCAAAACACATAACAGGTCTAGATTTCTAAAAATATATAATTTTTTTATAAAAATGTATTTAATTTAAATTGACTTTTGAAAAGTAAGCCATCATGGGATAAGTCCTCTCATGGATCAGTAACTGGTTAAAAGATGGGAAACAAAGGGTAGGAATAATGATCAGTTTTCAGAATGGAGAGAGATAAATAGTGGTATCCCTGAGGGGTCGGTACTAGGACCATTACTGTTCAACATATTCATAAATGATCTGGAAAAATGGGTAAACAGTGAGGTGGCAAAATTTGCAGATGATACAAAACTAGTCAAGATAGTTAAGTCTCAGGCAGACTGCGAAGAGTTACAAAGGAATCTCACAAAACTGGGTGGCTGAGCAAGAAAATGGCAGATGAAATTCAATGTTGAAAAATGCAAAGTAATGCATGTTGGAAAACAATCTCAACTATACATACAAATGATGTTAACTGTTAATGCTGTTAACACTCAAGAAAGAGATCTTGGAGTCATTGTGGATAGTTCTCTGAAAACATCCACTCAATGTGCAGCGGCAGTCAAAAAAGCAAACAGAATGTTGGGAATCATTAAGAAAGGGATAGATAATAAGACAGAAAATATCATATTGCCTCTATATAAATCCATGGTACGTGCACACCTTGAATACTGTGTGCAGATCTGGTCACGCCATCCCAAAAAAGATATATTGGAATTGGAAAAGGTACAGAGATGGCAACTAAAATGATTAGGGGTATGAAACAGGAGGAGAGATTAAAATGACTGGGAATTTTCAGTTTAGAAAAGAGACTACTAAGGGGGGATATGATAGAGGTCTATAAAATTTTGACTGGTGTGAAGAAAGTGAATAAGGAAATGTTATTTAATCCTTCACATAACACAAGAACTAGCAGTCACCCAATGAAATTAATAGGCAGCAGGTTTTAAAAAAACAAAAGGAAGTACTTCAGACAACATAAAGTCAACCCATGGAACTCTTTGCCGGGGATGCTGTGAAGACCAAAACTATAACAGGATTAAAAAAAGAACTAGATACATTCCTGGAGAATAGGTCCATCAGTGGCTATTCACCAGGATGGGGAGGGATGCAACACCATGCTCTGAGTGTCCCTAGCCTGTTTGCCAGAAGCTGGGAATGGGCAACAGGGGATGGATCACTTGATGATTACCTGTTCTGTTCATTCCCTCTGAAGCACCTGACCACTGTTGGAAGACAGGATACTGGGCTATATGGACCATTGGTCTGACCCAGTATGACCATTCTTATGTAAAAATTAATTATAATAATAAAAATGTTTAGTACAGAAACTCCCCAACATAATGACCTCTCAAGATAGCAACGATGTGAGATAACAACCTTGGCAAATAATGCATTTTAAAAATCTTGGCCTACTAGGAAACATATTTATATAAAAGTTTCCATTCCCAGTCACAAATCTAGCATTCTGGAGCAAAGACACTAAAATATAGTCCAACAAACAAATGTTTATTTAACGTGCCCCTCACTTTTCCCTCCACCGCACCCCACTCACCGGTGTTGTCCTTGGTCAGTGGAGACTTAGAGTTCACAGGTGCTTTCACGTGAGTACACATCACAGGTGGGGGGCAAGAAGGCACCTTGCTCGTTCCTCCAGCTGCTCACTGTTCGCTCTGGCCACTGCTGTTTGTTGTGCCACCATTCGTTCCACCACTCTGTTACCAATGGCCCTGCGCAGTCACCTTCTGCTGCCACCTGCCACTGTGACCTCTGCGAGTTGGTCTCTTGAGGTTCCACCCAGTTCTCAGTGATTTCAGCTGAGTGCTCAGTGGCGGAACCTCGCTGCTAGTGCAGGCTGGGCCGTCTCTTCCACAAAAACACTGTCCCCACAGCAGGTCTAAGCACTTAGACCTGATTATCAGTGATTTCAGCTGCAGTGGTCACTTAACAGAACAAAAGGCTATCTATGGAGCCTAATCAGCTCTGTCTTTAAACAGTGGAGAGGGGCAGGTCCCCAACCTCTCTCTTGATGCCCTCAATCAGCACAGGCTAAGTACAGTTCTACTGCCCTTTACTCATACAATAAGAACAACAACATTTCATTCCCCGCCCCGACCTGATATAACACAAATTCGGATATAACGCGGTAAAGCAATGCTTCGGGGGGCGTGGGGCTGCGCACTCTGGTGAATCAAAGCAAGTTCGATATAACGCGGTTTCA
Organism: Emys orbicularis; assembly: GCF_028017835.1. NCBI lineage: Eukaryota > Metazoa > Chordata > Testudines > Emydidae > Emys > Emys orbicularis. The sequence continues at coordinate 27,497,771 of NC_088690.1, forward strand.
CCGATAACGCGGTAAGATTTTTTGGCTCCCGAGGACAGCGTTATATTGAGGTAGAGGTGTAGTTCACAAAACTGGGGGGGAGTGTTGGGGAAATTCGGAGGGGTGTAGGGAAATCACTGCTGAAATGGGATTGGTATGGCATCATTGCTACTTAAGCTATAGTCTTTGAACATCATGAAAACCTTTGTGTGTCTTTGCTTTCTTTCCCTTCCTTTCATAAACCTCTCTAGCCTCCCAAGAACTGAAAAAAAGGGGACATCCATCCAGTAGGGTTTCCACATTTTCATATTTATTGTTAAATCAGTGTTTTCACACTTTTAGGAGCTCACATTTATATATTTTATATTAGAATGTTGGATTCACCATACAAGATCATAGCTGTTTCTCTAGTCCAAGTGCCCTGCCTTGAACAGTGGCTGATATCTGATGCTTAACAGAAGGAAAAATATATGTACGTAAATATACAAAAATGAAAAATACTTTCAAGATCAGTGTTCCAAATGAAAATTCTCTTTTGGACCTTAGTCATCAATTGTGCTCTTTTCCCCCAAAGTCTGATGCTCAAACTTCCTCGCCATACATTGTTCACCAAAATCGAAAAGTGGCTTTCAGAATGACAGCAGGACACAAATGTGGCTTCTGAAGCTTGTCTTATGGCATTTTTGTAGCTCCATTGGCTCATGCATTTAAATTTGAAAGTGACTCAGTGGGCCAAATGGATGCTGTGGACTTCAGTGGAGTGGTGTCCACTTATATCTGGCATGAATTTGTCCCATTGGCTCAGTTTTTGTCAGTTTAAGACTCACTACCAACAGCAGTTCCAAATTATGGCTAGCAGTTTGATGGAGGCACTGGATGTATGACCCTATAATAGTCTCAAACCATTTAACCTCATTTCATAATTAATATTATTTCTATTAAATAATTCCGTTAAAGCAATGTCCAATAGCACCACAGTAATTAAAGTGGAGGGAATAGGTAAAGAAATTGAAAGAGATACGGAATCATCCTTGTTTGGATGTGAACTCTGGCAGTAGTGGCTTAAAGTTGTTATCACCTCGTTGGTTTCCTCTGGGTCATCTCAATTGATTTCTTATCCCTTGATCTTACAAAGACCTAGGTACGTGCTTAACTTTATGCACTGTATGTAGTCTCACTGAAGTCAATAGGGCTAACTAATTCATGGTACATAAAATTAAGCACTTGCATAAGTCCTTGAAAGATCAGATGACCTTACTGAATAAGTGGCACCATCAGAAAAGCTACCATCATTATTGGCCTTACTTAACACAATGGTTGGCAGTTTTAGTAGAGACCACAGACCAACTGCTCTTAAAGCCTCGGTTCAGATCCAGAAAGATAACTTGGAGACTTCTGATCCAGATTTAAGCTCAGATTTAAACACCCCAAAAATCAGAGCCATTTGGATCCAAGGTTTTGAATAAAAATGTAGCTTTTTAAATTGAATCTGAAATGTATTCAAGCTGCCAGATTGATAGGGTTACAGGGGGGGTTGTTGTGGTTGATTGGTTGATTAGGGGTTTTTGCTTGCTTGTTTGCCTATTTATTAAAATTTAGACTCTAATTTTGAAATATGCATATACTTTTGTGCAAGCCTGGTTCAAGTGGCTCTGTAACTTGAAGTCTTTAAATCAACTTTGGAGGACTTCAGTAACTCAGCCAGAGCTTATGGGCCTACTGCAGGAGTGGATGGGTGTGCTTCTGTGGCCTGCAATGTGCAGGAGCTGATTGTGATGGTCCCTTCTGGCCTTAAAGTCAATGAGTCCCTGAGTAAGTGAACAAATCCTCTAATGTGTGTGCACAAGTTAGCTTGGGTCGATGCATTTGGGAAGCACATATATGCAACCCTGTGTATGCCATGCCTTAACCACAAGATTTAGGTGAAACTCCTTATTTCCTGCCCCACCCCTTGTATTCTCTGCCTACTTGCTCCAAACGTGGTAGGTTTGTTTGTGAGCCTAAATCAAGTGCATGGACTTAGCCACTCACCTGCTAGAAAATGTGGACCAGAGTGTTTAGAAAGCTGTTGTTTCCAAATAAAAAAGGAGTTTCTTTGTTCACGCCACAGCTAAAAACAGCTTAATTTTAAAATATGACATTTTACAGGCAGTTAGCCTCATGTAATGAGGAACAATGCAACCTTATTCAGAGAGAGCTGGATATCTTAGATTACTGCGCCAGTAAATGAAAATGAAGTTTAGTGTAGACAATGTAAAATATTAAGTCTGGGAGCAATGAACCAAAATAGAGAATACCTATTAAGTAGCACAGTCATGCAGCATACTGATAAAGGAAAGAGATGTTGGGGGTTACTGTAGAAGAAACATTGATGTCATCCATCCAATATATGGCTGCATTAAGAAAGACAAACATGAAGGGTAATTTGCTTCTAGGGAGGATACAAAGCTGCGCAACCAGTCTCAGCTGTATGAAAATATGTCCCAATCCAGTTTAGTTGAAATTTATCAGGGAGAGCAAAATCAATTGAGGGCTAGATTGTGACTTTAGGCAAGGAGTGGTGCATAAAGTGCATCAGCCAAGGTACATCCCCAGAAAGCATTGTAACATAGGGGCATTTCATTAAGGCACAGTTCTCTCCCTGCTTCCTCCTGGAGGAAGGGGTTGAGAATAGGAAGGTAGTAATTTGATCCTGACCTACACCAGCAGCAAATTATGATATTCCCTTTGTTGGCTCAGCTGTGCGGGCCAGTGAGTAGTGGAGTGGAGCAGAGCTAAGCATCTGCCTATTTCCTGCTTTATCCCATCCATTCTCCTCCTACCTGCTCCAGATGGGGCAATAGAAAGTAAACAGACCCACATCACCTGCTTTCCCTATGTGCATGGACCCAATGTCAGAATAGCTCATACAGTGGGGTTTACTCTCTTGTGTGGACATGCAGTCCCAATCACAAGACTGTAGATAAACAGTGGGAGAAGGTTAGTGTGGGTTACTGATTTAGGATGGGAATTATAATTCAAGACAGGAGACGAAACCAATATTTAACCTCCCATTTTTGAGGTTTCGATAAATGGAGTTTGACTGAGTGCTGCACTCTGAAGTTTCCACTGAATTTATATAGAATTTGCACAAACATTTTAAACAAACAATATTTTATGAGCTATTGCAGTCTGCCCTGGAATCTAATCTATCTAACACTTGCCATATGGTACTAGTAAGGCACCTGTCCCCCTGTACCCAAGTGCCATGCAACAATTAAGAAGCACCAAGCATGCCCACAAAAGGCATTAGTCACATGGTCTGCCACCTTTTCCTGTGGATAATTTTGGGTATTTCTTTCTTTACTTTCTCTTTCTTTCTTCTTATCCCCTTCTTTCATTCTCACGTTTCTTCTTTTCTCCTTGCTACCTGCATTTCCCTCCTGTTAGCCTTGTTGACGATTAATCTGAGGGAGATGTGTTCTTATCTAAGCAGGTGTCTTGCCATAGAAGCTGGATATGATTAGGGTTTGGTCTAACCATAACTGCCCACTTCTTGCAGAAGAAGCAGCCCAGCTAAATAGAAGTGTATAGGCAGATAAGCACTCATTCAGCAAAGCACTTAAGCGTGTGCTTAAGTGCTTTGCACATGCTTAAGTGCTTTGCTGGATCAGAGTCTTGGAGCTTAATTCTGTGAATTGCTGATTGCCCTCGCCTCCAATGACTTGATGGCTTCAGATCCTGAGTGGATGCCTTTCTAGAAGATAAGTTTTAGCTAAAATCATTGGGCTCACTACAGCAGTAAGCGGGTGAAATGCTATGGCCAGTGTTGTACAGGAGGTCAGTCTAGATGATATAATGATCCCTTCTGACCTTAAAGTCTATGTATCTGTGAAATTCTTATTGTAGTCATCAGGAGATGAGGAAGCTCAGCATCTCACAGAATGAAGGCAGAACTGGTGCCATTTGATATTTTTAAAATAACATGGTTTTAAGAAGGCTGAGAAACTCCTCCCTGGGGAAACAGGGCCACTAAACATATGCCACACATCTTTTCATAATGTTTAGCTCCACTCAGTATTACAGCAGACAGTAGGGTTTCTTTCCTATTCATTAATAAATCCCAATTTTCATGGCTTTTATCTCTCAGCTATTTCAAATCATATCAAGTTGAAACCCGGCATGCAATTTGGCAGCACGGTTTCAAATATTTCCAGAAAAAGACTTTTTTTAATCCATAACACTTGTTTTGATTTATGGAGTGGCAGAGAAAGTAAATTACTCAGAGCTTCAGATATATATTTGCTCAAGATCAAAATGTTGAGTTACAATTGTCCTTAAAGGGACTTACGGCCTTTTGGAATTATAAAGGGGGAAAAAACTCCCAGCAGCATAATTAAATATATTATTATGATGATGCAGTTTCTTTTCATGTGGTATTATGGGTATGTCATTTTCATTGTGCAAATTCCCTTTGGAATAAGTGGGATTCTTGTACTGCTAATTTCAGATGAACATAGCAAAGTGAGAATAATAAGTGGTAATACTCCATAGAAATCATAAGAATAAAATGTTTACCAGAGCATTTTGTGTGATTGGAGCTTTCTTTTGTGGCTTCTCTGTGCATTAATTTTAATATGCATAGCCCTATTGAAATAAATGGAATCATCACATCATTGACTCCAAGAAAACCATTGACTTACCTGGAAAACTTACATACAAATGAGACTATCTTGAAAACCAAATGAAAGGATTTTCAGCTGTTCAAATAGGTTGTGGTGTGTGCATTTTGAACTGTAAACATTTGAGTGGCTTTTCTGAAAGACTAGTTCCCAGATATCTTGAGGCTTGAAGATGACCTGGTGAGGGTGGACCATGCACACTATATCTCAACAACAAAAAATCCGGTGCAAGAAGGATAATGATGAAAGCACAATAATTGTTAAACTGTGAGGCCTGTGCAACAAAGAGTGAATTTTAAAATGGGGAGGAAAAAGACAATGTAGAATCCATATAAAGTCCTGAGCCTGTGACCTGCAGTATCAACAAGCTCTGGTCCCAGCGAAGTGAACAGAGAGGAGGTGATGGCCTCGGGCAGAATGTTTGTCCCACTGAAGTCAAAGGGAGTTTTGCCATTGACTTCAGTGGGGCCAGCATTTCACTCCTGGCGATTAAATCAAGGAACTTAGAGAAAGGAGCTCGGAATTCTAGACCTGGATCAGCCATAACCTCATTGTGTGACTTTGGGCAAGACACTTAGGCCAAAATTTTCAAAATATGTCCACCAAATTTTGGTGCCCTCCATTTTGAGGTGCACCTAGAATCTGTCTGAGTACCTGTTTTACATTGACTTCAATGGGGATAATAATACCTCCTCCCAGGAAGTCTGTGAGGCTGAATGTGCCAATATTTGTAAAGCACTCTGGGGTATTTAAACAGAGGTGCAGAGTATTTTTTTTTATTTATGGCAAGCGTCTGTTGGGGGTACCCTCAGGCACACTGCAGGGCATATATAGCAACCGTGCTATGTCAGGAGCACCAGAAGGCTTCATCAGTGAGCATTTCTCCTGGGGAATCTTGCTGCCAGCACACCTGACCACTTACCTTTACCACCCATGGAGAAGGAGCAGCTTGTGCCTCATTCCATGTCCAGCCAGATTTGCTGGCTACTGGGGATGTGGGCCTGTGCTATGATCCCTGTGATAAATGAGAAGGGGGATAGCTCCCATTTGTTGACAGCCAGCCAGTTAGCTATAGAATCCCTCTTGGTAGCTGTTCTCTACCTGCTTTACTTGTAAAGGGTTAAAGTCTGACTGCATGCATAGGTAAAGGGAAGTGAGTGGGCACCTGACCAAAAGAGCCAATGGGAGGGTTAGAACTTTTTAAAATTGGGAAAAAACTTCCCTTTGTCTGTATGTTGTGGTTCTCCGGGAAAGAGGGGAACAGGGCAGCAGTTATGTTGTGAAAAGCTGAAGGCCAGGTATGAAAATCATCAGAATCATACCTAAAATTGCTTATTTGGAACCCAAATATGTAAGTAGATCAGAAAATGTGTAGGAAGACACAATTAGGTTTATTTTGTTTATTTCTTATGGCTTGTGGATTCCTCTGTGCTAACCCCAGATGCTTTTGTTGCTTGTAACCTTTAAGCTGAACCCCCAGAAAACTATTTTGGGTGCTTAATTTTTGGAATTGCTCTTTTAAAAATCTAGCAATAGTCTTTTTATTTTTAATAAAATTTACCTTTTTTAAGAACAGGATTTGGATTTTTGTGTCTTAAGAAGTTTGTGCACAAGTTTTTTAGTTAGCTGGTGGCAACAGCTGATTTCTTTGTTTTTCTTTCTTAGCTCTTCCCCGGAGGGGGTGTGTGTGAAAGGGCTTGAGGGTACCCCACAGGAAGGAAATCCCAACTGCACCTTCCTGGGTTCCAAGGGGTTTTGCATTTGGGTGGCAGCATCTACCCATCCAAGGTCAGAGAGAAGCTGTGACCTTGGGAGTGTAATACCAGCCTGGAGTGGCCAGTATTAGTTTTTAGAATCCTTGTGGGCCCCCACCTTCTGCACTCGAAGTGCCAGAGTGGGGTATCAGCCTTGACAGTCCCACTTATGCTTCTCCACCTTTCCTATAGCAGACGCTTGTAGGAGTATTAGTCAGGAACATGGACTATACCACCTATCAGAGTTCTGAACAGGTCCTATAGAGAAGGACCAACGATTGGGAAGGGCACCCCCGGCACACACACACATACGCATGCCTTGTGCACCCCTCTGGGGTCTGCCCAGAATCTGGCCCTCACAGAGCGTTCCCTTAAGTAGAAACTGATAGCTCATACCCTGCAAAGCTCAGAGTGAAATAAAAGGATAAACTGTACATTTTCTGAGAGCAAGAGTAGGCTCAACATTTGTTAGACAAAATACAGTTAAAGGCCTCAGGGGATCTGTACTTTGAATCAGATAAGTGGTGGTAAATTTGCTTTTATATTATATAATCTTATTGGATACTAGTGTAATTCTCTCTTCAACACAAATATCACTAATATGCTGGTTAACTGTAATATATGTGGTATGATAACAGCTGGATGGAGGGAAATGTTGATTTTGCCAGCTGAAAGCTTTGTGACTTCACTAATATTGGTGTGTTAATAAAAATCTGAGGCTTTTCCTATCTAAGTTATTGAGCCATATTTTTAAAGGGACCTCAGTACAGCCCCCACCCTTTTTTCAGGTTCAATTTTGCACCTTTAAATGAATAATGGGCAGCAAATGGGAGCATTAACATGTCTTTTTGGGGGTGCAATACGGTAGTTAAAGGTCTCACTACAGCACTTCCTTTCCAGGCCCATTAGCTCAGTTAGAGCGTAGGATCTTTCAGATGTCTTGTCACATAGACTCTTAGTGATTTTAATTGATTTTTATTTAATTGATTCCATGCCCCACATCTGGGATCTCAGTAGTGTTTGCTATTACCCAATTGAACATAAGAGTTGCTGATTATTTTTCATCCCCATTATATCTGTTACTTTTGTTTAAATGATATTTTAAAGGATGATTTTTGTTTATTTTCTTCTTAAATCGCGTAATATCATTCTATTTTAGATACACACTCCAAAATGCTGAGTACAGCATTCATGTTTACCCAGTGGTGACCCAGTGTCAGGATGTTGCTAAGGTACAATGACTTCAATGATCTTAACATTGAACTTTTTTGACAATGCTAACAAATGCGTTTCCTTGGCATTGAGTCAGAATCTCATAGAAGCTAAATTCAACAGCATTTAGCACAAAGAATTCCCAACCACTAGCACAAATGAGTTAACAGCTCTGTCAGGAAAAGTCATACTGTACATTGACTATAAAATACCAAATTATAGAATTATGCCTTGCCTCATCAAGGAAAAATGAATAAATAACACAAAAATGTCAATAAAAAAGACACTCAGTCTGTAAGCGAAGTAATATTTCTTATAAAACTACACAATACATGTTTTTAAAAGTGTCCAGAACTTTTGCCATATAAAATGCTGGCCTGATGATTGTCACTGACTAATAATGACCAATTACAGCAAATCTGGGCCAAAAGTTGGGTCCCTACCTGTGCTAATGTGTGCCTGTGTTCTGGCCTGCAGAAACCTCATGCGAAGACCTCCCCAACTGTTCCACCAGAACAGATTATTCCTGTCAGGAGAATGAATAATCTATACAGCACATTTTATGTGCATAAAATGAGGTAAGACTCTTTCTTCTAGAATGTCTGAGAGAGACTTTGTAACAGCTCTCATCAGTGCTCTTCAGCAGAATTTGACCCTGAGATCTTCAGCCCGAAGTTTTACAAACTTGAACCACTTGAGCTAAAGGAATACTCCACTAGCTGGGAGCACTAGTAGGCTGCTTTCCTCTATGTGGAGTAGCCACTAGAGGGGATGACACACACTTTGCAATATGTTACACATTCTCTTCCCTGAGTTTGTGGGGGAATCAGAATTGGGATGGACAAATGTTGCCCCACTTCATCAAGATACTTAAATAGGTGTATAACGTGAAGAATGCAAGTAGTATTCATGTGCTCAAAGTTATGCACATGCTTAAGTGCCCCGCTGAATCGGGATGTTACTTCTCATGCAGTGTGCAGATTGTCCCAATGATCTGTTGAAATATGTGCCCTGCTTTACGACTGACTTATGACCATAATCTGAATTGTCATGGGTTGCCACCTCACAAGGCAAACTATGATGAACTCTATAGGGAATTTTTCTCCTTCTTGGCCTTAACATTTTTGGAGGTATTTTAGTATGTCACTATGAACAGGAATTAAAACTTCACAAACAAGGGGACATTTTAAAAAAGATCATGGCAAGGGTAGTAATTTGACAAACTAGGACACTGGTGTGTGGAGCCTGTTGCTTTGAAGGAGGCATTTCAACTCCCAACACTGCCATTGCTGGGCAGGATTTGTAATTGTTGTAGAGGTTTCCTGGTCCTGGTGTGTAAGAGAAAAGGGTCATTCTTCAGCATAAGTGCCCCAAGGGCAGAATAGAATAATCTGGAGAAATGGCTTTATTGCAACTAAGGGCACTAGTCACTGGAATAACAGTTGACAATGTCAAGGCTGTTATATGTGGAGATCCCCAGTGATATAGATTCAGGTCCTGACTTCTGACTAGCAGGAACTAATGTGGGAGTCTCTTTTTCTCTCTGACAGAATTAATAATATATAGTCGCTTGAAAATATATATACTACATACAGAGAGAGATCACAGGAAAAAAACAGGAAGAGAGTAAATTAAATTTAGTCTTTTGCTTCGGCTGCATATTCTGAAAGCAAGAATAATTGCAGTGCACATTTCTGGAAATGCAGAAAGCCATGGCTATGAAATAATTATTTAAAAGTTTGCAGTTTGCATTGTAGTTTCCTTTCAGAATGGAATGCTACATTTAGGAGTCATGAAAGAAAAAAGCATATCGGATAAAATGCCAGATGTTTTTAAGCAAAAATAGTATTTATTTCACTATCAATTTCCAGATTATAACTTACTCACTGATAGGTTGATTGCCATTGGAGTTAAAAAAAAAAAAACTTACTCAGTAAATAAAAGTTTATGGCAGCCTTTAAAAGAAAGCATTAATGTATTCAAGTAAATCTATTTTTATTGCATTTATGTCACGCATTTGTATAAAGGTCATCTATACTGGGGAATCAAAATGTTGCACCTCCTCTCTTGTCAAACATAGTAGTTTTTGAGGCTGACAGATTATTCCATTACCTAAATCTTGTATCCATTTGGCATTAAATAAGAAATCCAATTTTTTGACAAAGCATTCAAATATATCCTCTATCTAGCAGAATGCATGCATTGCTATTCTGGTACTATTGTTCTACCACTGAAAGCAGTCGTCCTCAAGTTGAATGGATGAGCTTATTTTAAAGTGACTAGTTCATCTAAAAGGCCATATGCTCTGAAAGTTTCTATTTCTTTTTCTAGGGAAAGCCAGAGCCAATTTTTATTTCCTATGAACATACGGGGGAGGGGAACTGCCTCAGAAAACACATGGAAGAAAAACACATTAAGTAAAACAAAGCATCATTGAGATGTATATTAATTCACATTCAGAATATCTAATCTTACAGGAAGAATTAGACCAAGTGTCATATTGGAATTACATATTTTTGGCCCTTCCCTCTCCCCCCATTATCATTTAGCCTTTTGGTATCATGGCATTGGTGACTGGACAGCAGCTTGTTCTAATTTCCAGAGTGTGTGGAATGGCCTTGATAGTTTCTTTGTGACGGGGTGATGTCATTGGTTAGCCAGCTTCCGCTGCACCCCATACACTACCAAGAAGTTCCTCTCTGTATTAGTTATACCTTCACCTGCCAAGAAAAGAAAACACATAGCTTCCTTTATTCTGCAGTGAAACAAAGTGGTTTAGACACAGTTTGGAGGAGGACTGCCAGAAACAACAAAAAAGGCTTTAACTTAATAACGTTTCCATATAGTTAGGTGCTCCTCTAGAATATATGACTTTAATTGATTTTTACCTTTTTTTATGGAACACAACTGGTGTACTGGAAATTGTTCTTTGGCATATTACCAGAATTTAAAAAGAAAAGATATGAAGTTTATGAAAGCTGGAGCTATTAAATCAATATTTTCCAGTTATTTTTGAGCCCTTCTGCAAATAACCCAATGATCACTATTAAAGAAAAATAAACTTAATTTCATCTGAGGTAAAGCTTTGTCTATTTTATCTGTGACAGAGATCCTAATAGTAAAACCATTCAATAAAACCCTATTGGATACTGGAGAAGCTAAAGTTAGTGCTGTCATTTTCACATAAAAACATTACTGCATTCGCAACTTTCTTTTGATGACTGAAAATAGATTTTTTTTTAAATTACTGTTTGTTCAAGCCTAGAAAGTTAGATAACATAAGTTTTAAAAAGACATTTTCTTGGAAAAAGATCTTCTGTAGTTTGCAGCTCTAGCTGCTTAAAATTGGTCTTGTCAGTCCTGTTGCTAGACAGAAGCTTTTGAAAGATTTTTAAATGACACTAGGCATTTTACAGAAACCTCTATAGGTCTTCTGTTGTGTTTTATTAACTATGTTTTTGCTGTCTGTGGTCTATCTCCAAATTGTGTTTTCTTTGTGCTTTAAAATGTAAAGTCACTTTCCTTTAAAACTAAATTGACTGTCACAGTGTTCCAGTATCCAGTCTACTGAGCTAATTCTTGCAGTTGGGTGGGAAACAATAAAGTAGGAATGCAGGGGAAAATATTTTAAACAAAACAAAAGGAATTAAGTTAATTTCTCAGACATGGCCTACATTTCCAAATCCACCACAGACACTGCTGTGTAAGTAGTACCACAAGATGTTGTCCTACAAGTATGTTATCTATACTAAGGATATGTTTAAGCTAGAGATGGAAGGTACAAATTCTGGCTCAAGGAGACATACTTGCGCCAGCTCTGATAGATTTAGCGTGCTAAAAGTGGAAGTGTAGCCATGAAACCATGTGCCCAGTCAGACAGGATCATACTTGGGGCAGCTAGCCTCTCGCATGGCTAGACTTCTGTTTTTAGCATGCTAGTTTGACCAAAGCTAGTATGGGAATGTCTCCTGAAGCTGGAAATTACACCTTCCAGTTCTAGCGACTAACTTCCAGAATAAATCACCATGTAGACAAGTCCTAAAATCCTAATTTTGTGGTGCTGTCTACACATCTTAGCAAATAGGGCCCTGAACCTTTAGACATGTGAGTAGTCCCACTGAAGTCAGTGGGGCTACTCATGGTGCATAAAGTTAAGCATGTGAATAAGGCTTTGTAGGATTTTGAGCTAGATAATTTAAGATCTTAAGAGCTTGTTCAGTTTAAATTGCTGAATATGGCATTTGTTAAACTAGAATGGGAGAAAACATTAAAAAATTATTCTTAGTAGTATTCTTGGGGAAGGAGGGAGTCCTGGATTTTAGTGAAATGCTTTTATTTAACTACCATATCAATAACATAATGGATTAAAGCAGATTCAGTGTTACATCAGACACTCCCTAAATGCTGTGTCTTCATATCTCTCTAACCCACTTCTTGATGCTTCTGCACTTCCCGGTAGACACACAGTGTCCACAAGATTTCACTGTACTACATTCTTTTATGGGGGCATATTACTCTGAGTTAGGGATAGGTAAAGCTGTTTGAAAAGTCTTGCCTTAGATTAGGGGTGGACTTTCATAAAGTTTGAAAAGTTCAATTACACTTTTTCTTTAAAAAAAAAAAATACAAAATTGTGCCCTTTCCATTTCTTCGTTCATTGAGTACCAGAAGTGGAAGTATCAAAATACTACTAGAGTTTATTCTTCTAATATTGCTCATCTGATGATTATAATGATACTTTGTATTTGTATTGTTCTTTATAGGTTCAGAGTGCTACAAAAATACTAGTAAATTGATCTAATTTGATAACATAATCTGGCCAGATCATGCAAGTTTCAGAATTCTCACAAGAAACTTCTCCTTGGAAGATTTTTAGCCTTATTTTTAGGCCATATTTGAAATGTCCTGTCTTTTATGTATCAGCCAAATTCCTGAAAGTTAATTCATTTTGAATTTTATGTATTTCTAAAGAGCAGAATTTCACTATACATTATGTTGGTCTATCCTTACCCAACCTATGGCATTTATAGGGTACCAGTTATCCCAGTATCTGTTATGTGCAGTTCATAAAAGACTGACATGAAAAGTGCAGATCTGTGTCCATAAATCAGTAAGATTAGAGAGGATTTTTAAGAATTCAGATCACTGATCAGTGTCAAAAGATTGTATAAAGGCCAACATTGTTTCCACGGAAGTCAATGGCAAAACTTTCACTGATTTCAATGGGAGCAGGATCAGCCCATAAAAGATTAAGGCAAAAGATCTCAAAACTATCCATTAATTTTAAGTGTACACAATTGTGGTTGTGCATCTTGAGATACTAAGGGAATATCTACATTTAAAAAAAAAATAAAAAAAATAAAAACCCACCCATGGAGGTCAGTCTCAGAATCCAGATCTACCGACTCATGCTATGGAGCTAAAAATAGCCATGTAGAAATTCCCAATTGGGCTCTGTCTCAAGTTGAATACCAGAAATTAATGGATGCTTTTCAAAATGTGGTTATAAAAGTTTATAAATAGAATGAGCTGACACAGCTGAGAAAATTACCTTACCAATAATTTCTTAAATTGCTAGCAAATATTTATCATATTAAATATGCATCCATAAATTACAGGCATGCCTAACTGTGAGCTGTTTCCTTAGAAAGGAAGGTCTGGACTTTTTCACTAATTTGTTTGAAAAAAGTTTTCTATGCAATATGAATACAGATAAACTGTCCCAAGGTTTTTTAACTTTAAATTCTTCTTATCTAAGGGCTAATTTAAAAAATGAGGTTAAAGAACAGTCTCTTGCTAAACTGTGCAGAAAGTTTTCCTTGTAAAAAAGGAAATAAATTCAACAATTATTGCTAGTGAAAATGGAAGAGTTTCCAAAACTAATTAATGTATTTATCATTATGTTTTGGTAATTGTCTAATATCTATTAAGAACATATGCCTAATTACAGGAAAAAACCAGACAACACCTTTATTGTGTTTCACTTTATAAATAGGAAAATGTGTTGAGTTTGAATGTCACCAAAGTGTCACAGAGATAATCAGTTAATTACTGTAATATCCCTTGGTCCTTTTAATGGAAAATTTTTGGCTCTTAATACCATACTGATAAGTCAAAGGTAAACCAATGTCATCATAATTATTAATATTTCTGTATACAAATGAGAAGTAACATCTCCTAATACCTGAATGAACTTAAGACATTATCCTTATTTGGTGAAACATAAGAATGGCCATACTGAGTCAAAACAATGAAATATCTAGCTCAATAACCTGTCTCTGACAATGGCCAGTGTCAGATCCTTCAGAGGGAATGAACACAACAAGGCAATTATTAAGGCATCCATATCCTGTCGTCCAGTCCCAACTTCTGGCAGTTGGTGATTTAGGGACACCTGGAGCATGGGGTTGCATCTCTGACCATCTTGGCTAATAGCCATTGATGGACCTATCCTCCATGAACTTATCTAATTACTTTTTGAACCCAGTTATACAGTTGATTTTCACAAATTGACGGCATTGTGTGAACAAAACTTCCTTTTGTTTGTTTTAAATCTGCTAACTATTAATTTCATCAGATGTCATATGAAGGGGTAAGTAACACTTCCCTATTCACTTTCTATCATATCACCCACTTAGGGCTTGTTTGCACTTACATTTTATAGCGCTCTAACTAGCTGGCTCAGGGGTGTGAAAAATCACCCCCCTGAGCGCAGCAAGTCTGAGCACTTTAAAGTGCTAGTGTAGATAGGCTCCGAGTGCTGGGAGCTAATCCCCTCGTGGAGATGGATTATCAGGAACGCTGGGAGAGCTCTCTCCCAGTGCTCGCACGTGACCACACTCGCACTTCAAAGCGCTGCTGCGGGAGCGTTCCCACGGCAGCTCTTTGAAGTTTCCAGTGTAGACATACCCTTAGTAATTTCTTTTCAAAGATGAACAGTCCCAGTCTTTTTAATCTCTCTTCATTGTTGTCCTTCTCTGCACCTCTTCCAGTTCTAATATATGTTTTTGGAGATGGGATTTCCAGAACTGCACACAGTACTCAAGGTGTGGGCACATCATGGATTTATATAATGGTATTATATTTTCTGTTTATTAACTATCCTTTTTCATAATAGTTGCTAACTTTCAGTTAGCTTGTTTTGACTGCTGCTGCACATTGAATAGATGTTTCAGGGAACTATTTACAATGACTCAAGATTTTTCTGAGTGGTAACAGCTAATTTAGACCTCATCATTTTGTATGTATAGTTGGGATTATTTTTTCCCAATGTGCATTACTTGGAACTTATCAAATTGAATTTCATCTGCCATTTTGTCATCCCATCACCCAGTTTAGTGAGATCCCTTTGTAATACTTTTCAGTCAGCTTTGGACTTAACTATCTTGCGTAATTGTATATCGTCTGCAAATTTTGCCACATCATTGTTCACCCCTTTTTCCAAATCATTTATGAATATGTTAAACAGCACAGGACCCAGCACCAATCCTTAATGGACCCTGCCATTTACCTTTCTCCACTGTGAAAACTGACCGTTTATTTCTGCCCTTTGTTCCCTATCTTTTAACCAGTTTCTGATCCATTAGAGTACTTTCCCTTTTATCCCAAGACTGCTTAATTTACTTAAGAGCCTTTGGTGAGGGACCTTGTCAAAGGCTTTCTGAAAGTCCAAGTATGCGATATTAACTGGATCACTCTCTCATCCACATGCATTGACACCCTCAAAGAATTCTAATAGCGTGGTCAGACATGATTTCCATTTAAAAAGTTGTGTTGACTCTTCTCTAACATATCGTGTTTATCTATGTGTTTGATAATTTTGTTCTTTACTATAGTTTCAACCAATTTGCCTGGTGCTGAAATTAGCGGGACTGTAATTGTTATGATTTTCCCTGGAGCCTTTTTTTTAAAAAATAGACATTATATTAGCTACCTCTCCAGTCATCTGGTACAGAGGCTGATTTAAGTGATAGGTTACATATCACATTTTGTAGTTCTACAGTTTCATATTTGAGTTCCTTCAGAACTCTTGGGTGAATACCATCTGGATCTGATGACTTAGTGTTTAATATATCAATTTGTTCCAAAACCTCTTCTATTGACACCTCAGTCTGGGACAGTTCCTCAGATTTTTCACCTAAAAATAATGGGTTTGGGGATCTTCCAAATATCCTCTACAGTAAAGATGGATGCAAAGAATTCATTTATCTTCTCTTTGATGGCCCTGTCTTCCATGAGTGCTCCTTTAGCACTTTGATTATCCAGTGGCCCCACTAATTGTTTGGCAGGCTTCCTGCTTCTGATGTAATTTTAAAAAATGTCGCTGTTAATTTTTGTGTCTTTAGCTAGCTGCTCTTCAATTCTTTCTTGGCCTGCCTTATTTTACTTCTACACTTGACTTGCCTGAGTTTATGCTCCTTTCTATTTTCCTCACTAGAATTTGACTTTCAATTTTTAAAGGATGCCTTTTTGCTTTCAATATAAAGTATTTCTGTTTTATTCTGCTGTTTAGCCATGGTGGGGTTTGTTTGGGGGTTGTTGGTTTTTGTTTTTTGTTTTTTGGTCCTCTTACTGTTTGGGCTTTTTTTATTATTATTATTATTTGCGGTATACATTAGTTTGAGCCTATATTTTGGTGTTTTTAAATAGCCTCCATGAAGTTTGCAGGCATTTCACCCTTGTGACTGTTCCTTTTTATTTCCATTTATCTAACTTCCTCATTTTTTGTGTAGTTCCCCTTTCTGAAGTTAAATGCTACAGTTGTGAGTTTCTTTGGCATCCCCCTCTCCCCCAAGGATATTAAATTTAGTTACATTATGGTCATTATTACTGAGCGGTTCAGCTATATTCACCTCTTATAGCAAATTCTGCATTCTACTTAGGACTAAATCAAGAATTCCCTCTCCCCTTGAGGGTTCCAGGACAAGCTGCTCCAAGAAGCAGTCATTAATGGTATCTAGAAATTATATCTCTGTATCTCTTCCTGAGGTGACATGTACCCATTCATTATGAGGACAGTTAAAATTCCCCATTATTATTGCATCTTCTTCCTTAGCAGCTTCTCCAGTCTTCCTGAGCATTTCACAGTCACCATCAACATCCTGGTCAGGTGGTTGGTAGTATATTCCTACTGCTATACTCTTATTGTTCAAGCTTGGAATTTCTATCCATAGAGACTTTATAGTAAAGTTTGATTCATTTAAGATTTTTACTTTATTTGAATCTATGCTTTTTCGCATATAGTGCTGCTCCCCGACCAGCATGACTTACTCTGTCATTCCTATACATTTTGTACCTTGGTATCCCATTGATTATCCTTGTTCAACCAAGTTTTGGTAATGCCTATTATATCAATATCCTCATCAATACTAGGCACTCTAGTTCACCCATCTTAATATTTTGACTTCTAGCTTTTGTATATAAGCATTTATGCATTTTGCCAATATTATTGCTTGTCTTAATGAGTTATATTTAAATGGAACTCTTTTACATTTGACTGTTCCTCACTAACTCCTACATGTACTTTACCAACTTCTTTCCTACATGTAGATATAGAGTTCCCCCTTTAATAAATTCATCCCTAAGGGATGTCTCTGCTCAAATCATGTGCTCTTCCAACCTCTTGGCTTTCCCCCAGCCCTTAGTTTAAAAAAAATCTTCTACAACCTTGTTAATTTTACATGCTAGCAATCTTGTTCCATTTTGGTTTAGGTGGAGCCCATCCTTCCTGCATAGGCTCTTCCATGCATCCTCCCTGCATCATTTCAGTCAATCATTCAGACCTATAGTTCTGCCTGTCTTCCTGACTCTGCACGTGGAACTGGAAGCATTTCAGAGAATGAAGGTCCTGGACTTTAATCTCTTACCTAGCAGACTAAATTTGGCCTCCAGGACCTCTCTCCTACCTTTCCCTATGTCATTGGTACCACAACCACTGGCTCCTCTCCATGACTGCACATAAGTCTGTCTAGATGTCTCGTGAGATATGCAATTTTTTCACCCAGCAAGCAATTTTCCATGTAGTTCTCCTGGTCATCACAAACCCAGCTATTGATATTTCCATTATTATTACCTGACTCTTCCTAGCAACTGGGTTTCCTTCCCCAGAAGGGGTATCCTCAGTGTGGGAGGATATCATGACAACTATGGAATTGTTTTCTTCTACTCCAGTTTTATGCTCTTACCCCAAGATTTTCATCCTCCTTAACAGCACAGAGGCTGTCAGACTGGGAGGGAGGCCCCTCTATTGTCATATCTATGTACCTCCCTGTCTCCTTTCACTCCTCCAGTTGACCCCTCTGGTCTCAACAGCCTGTACTCTGTCTCTGAGGGCCATGAGCTGCTTGCACCATATGCACACATATTTCACCTACCCACAAGGTAAATAATCATACATGCTGCATTCAATGCAATAAACTGGATAGCTCCTACTCTGCTGCTGGACTTATGCCTAAATTATTTTTTACTCTTGCTGTGTTTTTTTTCTCTTTGGGTTTTTATATATATATTTTAGGGTGGTGGAGCTGGTAATTGGCCTAAGTTTAGAGTTTATTTCTTAGGTGTTTCTGACTCTTGCACTCCTTCTCTAAGCTCCTTCACAAAACTCTCCAGTTCACTAGCAATTCTGGTCACTTAGGAACTGGCTTTTTAAAACCCCTGTTCTCCCTAAGTTAGCCCCACCTCTTTGTCAAGAGATTCTAAAGGGGTTAGGGATCAAAGGACATCAGGCTAGAGCCTTGTTAGAAAGCTCTCAGCCTAGCCTAGCAGGCCACTTGGCTCAGCACACAGCCCCCCGCAATCAGGGCTGGCCCACAACATTTTGGCACTTGAGGCAGGGAGCTCAAATGACGCCCCCATGGCCCCTCGCTTGGGCCACAACGTTGAAAGGTCTCAATTCTGCCTTCTTCCTGTTCTACTCCTCTCATGGTACTGCTCTGCTACCTACCCCAATAAAGGAGAACTAACAACTTAAAATGCCTTGTTCAAAAATTTTAAGTAACACTTAACTTTCAAACGCCTGAACAGCAAATGTAACTTTTCTTGTCTGCATAGTAAACACTTCTCCACTTGCGAAGTAACTCCCTGCTCTCCATGTGTCAGTATATAATGCCTGCATCTGTAACTTTCACTCTATGCATCTGAAGAAGTGAGGTTTTTACCCAGGAAAGCTTATGCACAAATAAATCTGTTAGTCTTTAAGGTGCCACCAGACTCCTTGTTGTTGTTATAGTAAACACTGGCATTTTTATCTGTTTGAATAATCAAAGTGGTGCTTTCCATGTCTTCTTGGTTGCAAAGATGTGAACTGCTTCCTGAAGGTCCACAGTCTGGGTCAGCTCATGCTCTATTGAGATGGTTGCAGAGAAAAATGCATAGATCCTTTGAATTACATTAAAAAATTCAGCAGCCTCCCTAGAAGCTGATGCTGCATCACTGACCAGTTCAGTGAATGAGAACTGCATGGGACAAAAAAAGCTTGAGGGTTTAACTCTCGGATCCATGTCTGCACTCCTCTGTTCTTTCTTCTCATGTGGCACCATTATTGTAGCCCTGACCTCTCATGTCAGCTATCACAGTTCCCATATCTTCCAGCTTTTTAAGAAGCACATTTGTCATACCAGCTCCTGTAGTATCATCAAGGTCAATAAATTCTAGAAAATGCTCTCTGACAGTCACCATTGCAGGGACATTTTCACTAGGTTCTGTTGTTGTTACAAAACGCACCATTCAAGTCATTTGTTCCGTACGGCTGATGTCAGGTGTGCAGTCCAGAATAACAGAGCAATATCTTGCTGACTTCAGATCTGCCACAATCTTCTGTTTGACTTTTGTTGCCAGTAACTGTATGATCTCATTTTGAATTGTTTTTACAAGGTAGTGGTATGTGTACATTTCTTGGGTGGTGACTCTTCTTAGATGCTCCTGGAGTACAGCATCAAATTCAGCCATCAGCTCCACAATTTTAAGGAAGTTTCCATTGTTTGGCAAACACAGCTGATCTGAAGTGGCACGCAGTGCTAGGTTTTGGGCAGCATTCATTCTCACAATGGCAATGAGCCTTTTCAGAACATTTTGTCAGTAAAAAGACTCTGATGCAATCTTCTCTTGATGCTGATCATCTATTGTGGCCTTTAACTTTAGTCTCATCTCAAGCTTTTTCCACCTATGGAATGCTCTCTGGTGATTTGCTGCCTTCTCATGCCATGCCAGATTTCTCGCCCTTTGTTCCTGTAGAACACAATGTGGCTGGAACATTACTGGAAGAGTTTGCAACAAAAACAGAATGCAGCATTTTGGATTTTTGAGTACATAAGCCATGGTCTCTGCACTTTGTCACCATTGGGGATTTCATGCCAGTAATGTGTTGGATGGAAACTTCTATTTTCATTGTCTTTGGGGAACATGAAGTTTTTCACTTGCTGTGGCCCATGCAGTACAAGGAAGTCCCTCAGGCTATTGCTCAAGTGGGTCCACAGTCCTGGATCATCTAGACTTAAGGAACTAAACTCAGCAGCAGCTGTTTCTTGCGCCTCCACCACACTCTTCTCTGATCTACACTTTTCTTCGGGAATGTGCATGGTTACATCCGTTTGAGATGGAGATATGGATGCCGCAGTAGCAACCAGGTCACCTGCACTCTGACTAACTGGAAGATCAGGCATCTCCTCACCACTCACATCCTCACTGGGGCTGGAAGGCTCACCGTGAACATTTGTCTATGTATCTCAGGAGAGCTCCTTCCTGCTTAGATAGAAAAGCTTCCTTTGCTTTCTTTCTTTTTCTGAATGCTGCCCCAGAGGGGCGTTTTCTTCTTTTACTCATGACTGCTGTTCTGTGCCAGCTATAGTGGCTCTCAACACTCAATTGAAGGGGACAAATAAGCAGGCTGGTAGCAGGGCCTGCGTGAGGGAAGATATCAGCGTCTTGAGGGCCTAACTGGCTCCTACTATTTCAGTTGACTGCCTGTTCTCCTCAAGTGGGTTCAGGGAAGCAGCAGGAAACAGGAAGCTCCCTGAGAAGCTGGTGTTAATCAGTCCAGGCTCCTGGGAGTGCTAGAGAGGTACATAAGAGGCTCCTCCTCCTCTCTCTCCCTACAGCTCCTGCTGCTTTCTGTTATTCCCTCTCACCTTTTCTCCTGCCTGCCTGTTATGTCTCTTGTGCCCGCCTTCCTCCAGCACAGCACTCCACCATCTCTGTGCATCTCGAGCAGAGAGAATACATATGCACCAGCAGCAGACACAATTTTCTACACTCTGGGTCCTAGTGGTGCCCCCCCCCCTCCCCCCCCTCCCCCCCACAGTCTGGTACCTGAAGGGCGGCCGCCTCAGTTCGCCTCATGGTAAGGCCAGCCCTGCCTGCAATAGACTGCACTATACTCTTAAATGAAGTTGGCACATGGCAAGCAAGCACTCAACAGACAAACTCACCCCAAGGGTCATGTAGTCTCTCCTCTTTCACTGGAGAACTCCCTCACAAAGCTCCCCTGTTTGCTGCTCCTGTTCTCTAGCACCTCTGGTCGCTTAGGAGCTGGCTCTGTTCTCCCTGAGTTAGGATAGGAATACAATTGTAAAAAAGTTTGAATTTTTACCTGGATGTATAGATGGTGGAATTAAAATCTAAGCCTTGGCCAATAGTTCTAAATCAGCCTAACAATGTAATTTCTTCCTGCTGGAAGAGGCGTGGATTTGTAGTCACTGATTTTTACGGACTGGCAGTGTAAACAAAGGAGCTAGGAAGATGACTGAAATTGTGAGGGAGGTTTTTCTTTTAAACAAAGATAATCCTAGACAAGTGGGATTCATATGTTTGGCTCCATGTACTCTTTCATTAGACCTAAAATGATTGAGTCTGCATATAACTGAGTTTTTCACCTGTTATCCAATAATACTTGGCGTACCTTAGTGTTCTTCTGCAACCAAGTCTCATCTGTTTTCACCAAGTTCCACTCACAAGTGCTGGAAGACCAACTTAATACTAACAAAGTATGTAGGTTGGCAGATAAATCCCTAAAGAGGCAGACAGAATTATCTATATTAGAGTGGTATTTCGGAACTAATCCCACATTCCAAAAAAATGCCATATTTGTGTTTAGCAATCTCCATTAAATAAGCAGGATGTAAATTTGCAACCAAAGATTTTTTTCCATCCTCCCTTCAGGAAACCTGTTATTTGAGAGGCCATGTCCAGTAGTATTATCTGAATTGGTGGTAGAGCCTACTTCTTCAAGTCCAGTGAGGAACAGATAGCATCACCTTGTTTGACTTCTTTTTACTAGTTCTTCCTTCCAAGCCATAATACAAGGAAGGGCAGAACTACAAAGAGTTCTTAAGAAAACTAGAGGATCTGGGATTTTAGATATATAGGACGTTTGTTTTTTGCTTTTGTGGAGAAGCTAAAGGAGTACCAAGAAGTATAGATTATAAAAAATTACTCAGAATTATCCATCTCAGATAAGGCTTCCTGTAAGTTTGAGTTCTTTACTGGGATATCTGTCGTGTTTCTGTAAGGTGATGAATCAGCCCTAAACTAGAGCATGATTAAGTCACTTGTGTTGATGAGTCATTCCTATGCTAGGCTCCAGCCAATCTACAGCCAGGAGCTGGTCTGGTGACTCACAGGGACGTATATAAGCTTCACAGGAGAAACAGCAGCTTAGTCTGTTCAATGTTACTTCATGGTTTGGAACTATCCTCTGCCTGATAGTGGTAACAGCCTTCACAAACCTTAGCCTGCTCCAGCCATTCTCTTGTCCAGCCTTGTTCCTAGTTCTCTCCAGCCTTGCTCTTGAGGCAGCCTTGGTTCAGGACTTCTAATTGTGGCTCTGACTCCCGGCTCTGACCATGCCCAGCTGCCATGCCTCTGACCATCCCCATCATGGTTTCTGACAGTTTCCCCTTAACATGTATGACAAACAACTATCATGTCTTTTTACTTGCAATCATATATTGACTAAATCTGATAGTGACATCTATCAGATTACATACTTCTCTCTGTTTATGTACATATTGTTTGGTTGCCTGATAACATCTGCAAATGTGAGTGTAAATTTCAACTTTGTTAGTTTCCGAACTATTATAGATTCCAGCTGTTTATTTTCCTCTCTGCCATGGAAATCTTATATTCCAAGAAAGGAAAATGGGGAAATAAGATTTCACTACTTCCCTGATGTGCTCATTACACTGGAAAATCTCTGTACAGCAAAACTCTTATTGTCAATTTAATTTTTTTTAAAAGCCACAAGAAAACTGGCAAGAGGAATTTTGTGAGCACTGTGCCTTGCTAATTTGCATTAGGAAGTCTAGTATAGATAAGTTATGTTGGTAAGTAGAATCTGTTTACCGAACAAGGAAGTCTTTAGAATTTGACTGTATACTGAAAAGCTTCCATGTTGAGATTTAAATAATATTTGCTGAAGAGATACATAATGTGAATTCACTGGTGTTCAATGTGTTCAGTGTCTAGGAGTGGTCACTAATATAGTGTTATGTGTGTGAGTGCATGCAGGCATGTTTTATGTATATGTACATGTGCATAAATATTATATATAATACCGTCAATCCTCAAACATCAAGCTATTTCTATCACAGCATTAATATTTTCCACTGAAAATTGCCCTAGAGCTTTTCAGTTTCTCACTCTCATGGAAACAAGCAGATGTGCTGCATAAAACCTTTCACAGAATTTGGGGAGTCAAGTATCACACGGGCAAGCCAGTTCACATAAAATGAAAATCACAATAGGCAAACCGATTTGTATAAATTGGAATCGGTGCAAGCCCCAGCCCAAAATTCAACCCGTTTTCAATGTTTGAAAAGCATGGGTTTCTCCTCTTAAACATTTTCTTTTATTTTCAGGTGCCCTTGCACCTATTGTTGCCATGAGTGACCAGAAAAAGAAGTGTAAAGGTGTCATCAAAAAGGCTGTTCTCATGGTTTTTCCAGCCCAGACGGAATTAGAAAGTACTGAGAAATCCAGGGAAGAAACTATCATCATAAGATTTCCAGCCCAGTTTTGCAGACCCAAGGGGTCTGGTTAGTTCAGATAAAGCCAACATAAGAAGCTAACCTTCAAGATACTTGGAAGCAAACCTTTGATATTCAACCATAAGCAATTTGATTACTTGCACTTCTGGGTTAGCGTTCCAAAGGAGAGTCTGAAAAAGATATCCACTAACAATTGCAATTCATTAAGAGGAGGAAATGACAGCCTTCTCTTCCAAGGAGGTAGGAGTTATGCCCTCCACTAGTTGATCCAGCTTGAGCCCGTAAATCACTGGCTTTGGAGAATGAATAAATTTTGCTCCCCAATCTGCAACATCTGCAATATGAAAGGCTGACTCTGGAGGTTAAATCCAATTTAGGCTCGTCTGTCTAGGCAAATGCAGTGGGATCTTCAGAAGCAGCCTGTGATGAAGGAGTGTTGAATGAAAATAAACTAAATAAACCTTCCTGTATGGCTCATTGAGAACACCAGGCTCGTCTGTTTGAACTTCTGAGTCCTCGTCTGGACTCACTCAGAGGAATATGGATTTCTATGAGATATTGCTTATTTCCTACCATTCTGAGAAATCTTCATGGAGGGAGAAGTTCATAGGGAGCAACTGTAATAGTTTTAAAAGTGTTTTGATTAATATGGACCACCCCATCCCTCATTTGCTCTACAGTTGGAAATATCTGTTGTTTGCTCCCAGTGAGAGAACTCTCAACACAAACCTACATCAATTAGTCCTAATATTTCTGGGTGACTTCCAAGAGACTTACCTACCAGCATGTCCACCTGAGCACTGAGCAAAGGTGTTTTTTCTCCTCTGCATTTATCACCTCACTAAAATACCAACAGCCATGAATAAATGCAAAATGATCATGTTAAGGGCAGAGGAAGGAGACATTATTCAAACACATGGAAATGCAGATTTGTGGAAAACTCTCGTGGCTGGAGGCTGCTCACTGTTCCAGATCATTATCATTCATAATGTGAAAGAAAAAAAATGGTTCAAGCAGATAACAGCTGTTTTTATTCTGTCTCAGATTCTTGCTCAACCTGATCTCATTGCTTTCATGTAAGGGTGAACACCCAATTTTAAACATAAGTAGGGATGCATTCTCATGATGTCAGTAATAAAAGTATGTCTAAACCATAGTGTGTATTCTGGAAAGCTAACTAACCATTAAAGCCAAGAAACATAGTCTGGCACAAATCTTCTTATGCGTCCAAAAGGACTTGATGATATGCAGATAAAAGGTGTAGTGTAACAGCAGGAAGAAAAAAAACAGGGGGTGAGGAGGCGGGGTTGGGCAGCCGTCCATCTTTCAGCAGATGTTAGGTAGTATAAGGTAAAGCTGCCAAGGAGTTCTTAAGCAGGGAGGGGCTGAACAGGTAGAAATACAAAACTAGAAATAAACTGGTTTCTGTTTCACTCTTTGCTTTATTATGGTATCAGAACATTCCATTCCCAGCTAGTTTCTGTACACAGCAGAATTGGCACAAAGCATACACACAAAAATAAAGGAAGAGGCCGATTCTTCAAATTATCAGGAGTTCAGATCACATTCAGAGAAATGTAAACCTGTTGTGTCTGTAATTGCTGTGAGCTTCATCTGAGTCATTTCGTCTTCCTTGTCAGAAAAATCCCCAACATTGCTCGTGAGAATTCTGAAGAAGCAACTGGTACAATTTCTAAAGGCCTGGCAGGGTAAAACTCAGGAATTGATTGGCAATCATTCACAAATCCACCCAGGTAATAAAATGCAAAGGAAAATAAAATTAGTTTTAGAAACAGCATACTCATAATAAATCCATGTTGGAGCAGCTGTCTTTTTCTTATTATGATATTCATGATGTATCAGCAATCAGCAAAATCCCTCCATTTTAATTTAAAAGGCTGTAAATTTTCCCTTTGGTTTATTTATTGATTAAATTTCATGTTGCTGGAGAAAACATATCATACAATAGAAAAACAAGCGGGCTTATCAGTGAACAAACCCACCAAGGCCCAGTTCAACACGAAGTTTAATACCGGACCTTTGCAGTGCATCGGTTTTTGAGCATAAAATTCTTTAAAATATCAGTTCCACAGATCTGCTGCTAAGAAATCTATATTTGTCTAGTGCACGAGATGCAACCACCTCCAAGGACACACATGACACCAAAGAAAAAAAGATGACAGCAAATTAATATATTAGGTCTAAAGCTGCCGTCCACCTAGGAATTGCCATAGTGGATTGGATCCAAGATCCAAGTAGTCCAGTCTACTGTCTCTGACTGACCCTCTGCTACTGTGAGGTTGTCACAAGGCATAACTGAGCCTCTGCTTTGGAAACCTTATAGACCCATAGCCCTCTTTAACTGAAAACAACAGAGGCACATTCTCCCTTTCTCAACATTTACTTATCACAGAAAGGGACATCTTAGCAATTCTGCTCTCGCGTCCACCATTTTAGATCCAGAACAACACTGGTGAAGTCTGAGGCATTTTTCCAGATTTTCACTGTGGGGAACAAGAGCAGAATTTGTGGGCCCTGAATGGTAATTAGGATCGTTGCAAAACCCAAACAAAGCTACTATAAGAACAATCAGCAAATTCTCTCTGCTAAACTATCCAAAGACATATTATTATGGCTTAATATCTCAGCTCAGTGATGGGGGAAGCACATGACAAATGGCAAGAAAAGACGTGCTTCAACAGAGTTCTGCTTTGGTCTACAAATTAATCCAAAATGAATTGGGCAGAAACAGGCTTTGAAACCATGTCCTCTTGCCCCCTCCTTTCTCCCCTGAGTGCATTAATGATTACAAGATGTGGAATGCATATCTGAGTAGCAACAAGGACCTGTTTCTCACAGAGGAGAAGAATATCGGAACAACCCAGAGGAAACTTAAGTTAGCCAACAGGCTCTTAACATTAGAAAATGCTATTGGTAACAAAGGATTGTAATACCACACGTATCAAAATCAGGCTAAACATCTCTATTTTTAGTCTGATTTTCAGGCATTCATTGGCCATTTTCCAATAAACATAGTTTTCTTATTTTTGAGCTTCACATTCTGACTCTCTGGGCCAAAGCCTGTGCTCCTTGCTTACAGTAGAAGTCCTGCTGATGATAATGATATAATACTTAGCTTTTGAATAGCACTTTTCATTCCTAGATCTCAAAGCTACCCCCATTTTATTGGTGGGGAAACCGAGGCTCAGAGAGGTGAAATGTTTTCCCCAAGATCAGTGGCTGAGCCAGGAACAGACCCAGTTCTCCTGACACCCAGTCCAGTGTCCTATTTACTGATTAGCCCTGTATGTCTGGCGAGCAGGATTTGGCTTTTTGGCTTTCCTCCACAATGATTTCTTCCTTTCTTGGAAATAAAACACTTGGGAGAAGGGAAAGGAGACTGTTTGTGCAAGACAACAGAAATATCTCCCATGTGCCCTGTTATGTTTCTGACATCTGGAAGGAAAATGGAGGATTCTGCTGTCTCTGGCCTGGTCTACACTACACCTTTAATTCGGATTTAGTGGCTTTAATTCGAATTAACTCTGGAACCGTCCACACAACGAAGCCATTTAATTCGAATTAAAGGGCCCTTTAATTCGATTTCTGTACTCCACCCCGACGAGCGGAGTAGCGCCAAAATCGAATTTGTCAATTCGAATTAGCGTTAGTGTGGCCGCAATTCGATGTTATTGGCCTCCAGGAGCTATCCCACAGTGCACCATTGTGACCGCTCTGGCCAGCAATCTGAACTCGCATGCACTGGCCAGGTGGACAGGAAAAGCCCCGGGAACATTTGAATTTCATTTCCTGTTTGCACAGCGTGGAGAGCACAGGTGACCACAGAGAGCTCATCAGCACAGGTAACCATGCAGGCTGATAATCGAAAAAGAGCACCAGCATGGACCGTACAGGAGGTACTGGATTTGATCTCTATATGGGGAGAGGATTCAGTGCTAGCTGAACTGCGTTCGAAAAGACGAAATGCCAAAACTTATGAAAAAATTTCCAAGGGCATGATGGAGAGAGGCCACAATAGGGACACAGATCAGTGCCGCGTGAAAGTCAAGGAGCTCAGACAAGCCTATCAAAAAGCAAAGGAGGCAAACGGTCGCTCCGGGTCAGAGCCGCGGACATGCCGCTTCTACGCTGAGCTAAATGCATTTCTAGGGGGGGCCGCCACCACTACCCCACCTCTGACTGTGGATTCCGAGCTGGGGATAATCTCATCAGGGACACCTGATGATTCCGCGGAAGGGGAAGAGGAGGAGGAGGAGGAGGACGAGCTGGCAGAGAGCACCCAGCTCTCCGTTCTCCCCAACAGCCAGGAACTGTTTCTCACCCTGACTGAAGTACCCTCCCAAGCCTCCCAAGCCAGCACCCAAGACCATGACCCCATGGAAGGGACCTCAGGTGAGTTTACCTTTTAAAATATAAAACATGGTTTAAAAGCAAGCATTTTTAATGATTAATTTGCCCTGAGCACTTGGGATGCATTCGCAGCCAGTACAGCTACTGGAAAAGTCTGTTAACATGTCTGGGGATGGAGCGGAAATCCTCCAGGGACATCTCCATGAAGCTCTCCTGGAGGTACTCCAAAAGCCTTGCCACAAGGTTTCTGGGCAGTGCAGCCTTATTCCGTCCTCCATGGTAGGACACTTGACCACGCCATGCTAGTAGCAAGTAATCTGGTATCATTGCCTGACAGAGCCTGGCAGCGTATGGTCCCGGTGTTTGCTGGCATTCAAGCAACATCCGTTCTTTATCTTGCTGTGTAATCCTCAGGAGAGTGATATCGCTTAGGGTAACCTGGTTGAAATAAGGGAATTTAATTAAGGGGACTGAGGTGGCCGTTCCTACTGGGCTGTTTGCCTGTGGCTGAAAAGAAATCCTTCCCTGCATTTAGCCAAGTGCAAGGGGGGGGGGAGGATTGGCCCAGAGCTTTTCGCGTTTTGCTAGCAGGGATCTTCCCTGATACCAGCCAGGCGGTGGGGGGAGGGATAAAGCACTCATCCCAGAGAATTCATGGCGGGTGGGGGGGGGGGTGTTAGTTTGGTTCCTGCAGGGATCTTCCCTGATACCAGCCACGCGGTGGGGGGAGGGATAAAGCACTCATCCCAGAGAATTCATGGCGGGTGGGGTGGTGGTGTTAGTTTGGTTCCTGCAGGGATCTTCCCTGATACCAGCCACGCGGTGGGGGGAGGGATAAAGCACTCATCCCAGAGAATTCATGGCGGGTGGGGGGGGGGTGTTAGTTTGGTTCCTGCAGGGATCTTCCCTGATACCAGCCACGCGGTGGGGGGAGGGATAAAGCACTCATCCCAGAGAATTCATGGCGGGTGGGGTGGTGGTGTTAGTTTGGTTCCTGCAGGGATCTTCCCTGATACCAGCCACGCGGTGGGGGGAGGGATAAAGCACTCATCCCAGAGAATTCATGGTGGGTGGGGGGGGGGTGTTAGTTTGGTTCCTGCAGGGATCTTCCCTGATACCAGCCACGCGGTGGGGGGAGGGATAAAGCACTCATCCCAGAGAATTGGATGGGGGGGGGTGTTAACCTTCAGCAGCAGAAAACAAGCTAACAGGAAAACTGCAGCACAACGGGCTTTGCTTGGTATGTGGGAAAGCAGGGCGCAGAAGCCTAAAGACAGTGGCTTACCATGGCAGCATGCAAGGTGAATTCTGTTTCCCCGACCTGCGTCTGTGATCTCTAGCAGCAAAGCCACAGGCACTCAATATTAAGAGGCAAAATGCGACCTTGCACAGAAATCACATGTGCTATGTAATGTGAATAGTATACACCGTGAAAGAGTATAAGCATTGTTCTGAAAAATGTATCTTTTAAAAAAATTCTCTCCTTTTTTCACTCCCTCCAGCAGGTGCAAATGTTTCAAGCCTCCCTCCTCCTTCCCGAAGGCTATCCCAGATAAGGCGTCGTAAAAAAAAAACGAGAGAAGAGATGTTTTCCGAAATCATGCAATCCACCAGGAATGAAAGAGCTCATCTGAATGAGTGGAAGGAGACGGTTTGCAAGTATAGGAAAGAAGCCAGTGACCGTGAGGACAGGAGGGACCAACGTGAGGACATGAGGGACCAACGTGAGGACAGGAGGGACCAACGTGAGGAGAGGAGAGACGCTCGAGATGAGAGGTGGCGGCAGGAAGATCAGAGGAGTCGGGAAGCAACGCTGGGGCTGCTGCGTGAGCAAACAGACATGCTCCGGCGTCTGGTGGAGCTTCAGGAACGGCTGCTGGAGAACCGAGTGCCGCTACAGCCCCTGTATAACCCCCCTACCTCCTCACCATGTTCCATAGCCTCCACACCCAGACGTGTAAGAACACGGGGGGGGAGGCTCCGTACACCCTCCCATTCCACCCCAGTGGACAGCCCAAGCAAAAGGCTGCCATTTTTTTAACCTTTTTTTACTGGGCTTTTCCTTCCCGCAGATCCTCCTCCCAAACCCCACTCAGGTTCTGTGCCGCTACAGCCCCTGTATAACCCCCCTACCTCCTCACCATTTTCCATAGCCTCCACACCCAGATGTGTAAGAACACGGGGGGGGGGAGGCTCCGTACACCCTCCCATTCCACCCCAGTGGACAGCCCAAGCAAAAGGCTGCCATTTTCTTAACCTTTTTTTACTGGGCTTTTCCTTCCCGCTGATCCTCCTCCCAAACCCCACTCAGGTTCTCTCCCTCTTTTTATAATCAATTCATAAAGAATAAATGATTTTTAAACAATGGTGACTTTATTTCCTTTGAAAGCAAGCTGGGGGAAGGGGGAGGGTGGGTTCCTTACAGAGAATGAGTCAATAAAGGGGGCGGGTTTTCAGGAAGGATAAACAAACATAAATTTCACACTGTAGCCTGGCCAGTCATGAAACTGGTTTTCAAAGCTTCCCTAATGCGCAGCGCTTCATCGTGTGCTCTTCTAATCGCCCTGGTGTCTGGCTGCGAGTAATCAGCAGCCAGGCGATTTGCCTCAGCCTCCCACCCTGCCATAAAGGTCTCCCCCTTGCTCTCACAGAGATTGTGAAGCACACAGCAAGCAGTAATAACAATGGGGATATTGGTTTGGCTGAGGTCTGAGCGAGTCAATAAGGATCGCCAGCGACCTTTTAAACGGCCAAATGCACATTCTACCACCATTCTGCACTTGCTCAGCCTGTAGTTGAACAACTCCTGACTCCTGTCCAGGCTGCCTGTGTATGGCTTCATGAGCCATGGCATTAAGGGGTAGGCTGGGTCCCCAAGAATAACAATTGGCATTTCAACATCCCCCACGGTTATTTTCTGGTCCGGAAAGTAAGTCCCTTGCTGCAGCCGTTTAAACAGATTGGTGTTCCTGAAGACGCGAGCGTCATGAACCCTTCCCGGCCAGCCCACATGGATGTTGGTGAAACGTCCCTTGTGATCCACAAGTGCTTGCAGCACCATTGAGAAGTACCCCTTGCGGTTTATGTACTGGGTACCCTGGTGCTCCGGTGCCAAGATAGGAATATGGGTTCCATCTATTGCCCCACCACAGTTAGGGAATCCCATTGCAGCAAAGCCATCCACTATGACCTGCACATTTCCCAGAGTCACTACCTTTCGTAGCAGCACCTCCGTGATTGCTTTGGCTACTTGCATCACAGCAGCCCCCACAGTAGATTTGCCCACTCCAAATTGATTCCCGACTGACCGGTAGCTGTCTGGCGTTGCAAGCTTCCACAGGGCTATCGCCACTCGCTTCTCAACTGTGAGGGCTGCTCTCATCTTGGTATTCTGGCGCTTCAGGGCAGGGGAAAGCAAGTCACAAAGTTCCATGAAAGTGCCCTTACGCATGCGAAAGTTTCTCAGCCACTGGGAATCGTCCCACACCTGCAACACTATGCGGTCCCACCAGTCTGTGCTTGTTTCCCGGGCCCAGAATCGGCGTTCAAAGCCTATAACCTGGCCCATTAACATCATAATCTCCAAAGCACCGGGGCCCGCGGTCTCAGAGAATTCTGTGTCCGTGTCCATGTCCTCATCACGCTGGTCGCTGCGCTGCAATCGCCGCCTCCTCCTCCTCCTCGCCTCTTGTTTCTGGTCCTGTGTAAGCATAAACTCCACGAGAAAGCGCGAGGTGTTTATAATGTTCAAGACTGCGTTCTGGAGCACAACGGGATCCATGCTTGATGCAGAATGGAGTCTGCAGAGTTCACTCAGGAAAAAAGGCGCGAAATGGTTGTCTGCCGTTGCTTTCAGGGAGGGAGGGGGAGGCTGTACCCAGAACTACCTGCGACAATGTTTTTTGCCCCATCATGCACTGGGGTCTCAACCCAGAATTCCAAGGGGGGTGGAGACTGCGGGAACTATGGGATAGCTATGTAAAAGCTACCCACAATGCAACGCTCTGGAAATCGATGCTACTATGGTAGCTTGGACGCACACCACCGAATTAATGGTGCCTAGTGTGGCCGAATACATTCGAATTTACAAAATCGGTTTCCTAAATTCGAATTATATAAATTCGAATTAATCCTGTAGTGTAGACATACCCTCTCACTGATGCTGTTAAATCTGCTGTGAATGTGTATGTGGGTGAAAAACATGGTCTCTCAGGATTGTGTTTCAGGTCCAACCCTGCTTTCCTTGCAGATGCACAAGGAATAAAGGATTGGCCTCTCTTTTGTACCTTATTGAGATTTCATCCATGAACCCATGTGGTTCAAGTTTAATCGTGCATATGATATTCAGCCCATTCTATGAATATTCCAATACGTGTATTAAAATGATGGTGCATCTTGTACATTATGGGGCAGATTCTTTTCTGCCTTGCACTTTGTGTGGATATTTACAGCTATGCAAA
This sequence comes from Emys orbicularis, assembly GCF_028017835.1. Classification (NCBI taxonomy): domain Eukaryota; kingdom Metazoa; phylum Chordata; order Testudines; family Emydidae; genus Emys; species Emys orbicularis. The sequence goes on from NC_088690.1 coordinate 27,530,191, forward strand.
GTGAATATAAAATCTACCACATACAAATGGTAGGCTCCAAATCTCTCCCTTACTGTGGCCGCTTTATTCTTTCTCCTGTGGTGTAAAGGAGCCACACAAGGGGCAAAACATCCCCCAGGAATCCTCACTGTGTAAAAAGGCTCCCCCAGTGGGGTCAGGCCAGGGCAACAGCCCTACTGTGTCCTCCCTCACAGTCCCTAGCTCTGGGCACAGTGTGGAGGCCTGGTGGGTGAGCACACAACAGCACTGTGGCTATTCTGGCGTGGTGGAGCACCCCCGATAGGTAGCTGTGGGAAGTCAGCTTAACAGTCTCAGAGACTGTTCTGTTATTTGGTCTGGGGACTGAACAGGCTGACAGGAAGGCCCAGAATTCAGGCGCTGCAAAGGTTTCTATGAAAGTTACCTTTGCCTTTCTTCTCCCTCGACTGCACCTCCTGAGAGGCACAGTTCAGTACTGCAACCATAGCATTTTACGTTCACTTTCGAGATTTGTAAATGACTGACTATGAAGGGTACAAGGCAGTGGAAAACCTGGCTCTGTATGTTTCGTATCTAATTAGATCAAATACTGGGCTAGTATCAGTATCTTACAGTGTTTGGGTCCTTTTTAAAAAAAAAAATCACATAATTTCTTTATTTCCGTATCAAGATTTTAGCTAATGAGACCAAGGAATCTTCATATACAGCTTTTTGTCCTGGTCTGTGGTTTCATGTTGCTATGTATAGGTTGGATACAGCTCTGTGATTTGTTCTATGGTTGTTTTAGAAACAAAAAAATGAACATTATATACGAGTACAAAAAAAGAATTGCCATTATTAGTCCAGGACCTGGAGAGTCTTCTTTTGTCATTACTGCTGCTAAGATGATTAGATGCTGAATTCATGAACAATCTATCACATTATCCAAGGGCGTTCTATGAATAGCTGAAAGCCAGTACTAGCTTTGGCGACGATATAAAGGCAGCATATCAGAGTCGGCAGTAACTTTCAGTAATGTGTTCCAGGGTTAGCTAATGCAGATCAGAGTATTCATCTATGTGATATGTCAAGCCACAACAAATTATGTTATAGATCATATAATCCCCTTCAGCCAAAGTAATATTCAACAATGATCAGGTGTTTCTGGACCATGTAATCAAAGCAGTATGTCTAGTTTTTTAGGAAGTTCTCAGATTTGCTATAGTATAATTCTATACACTGGATAAATGTCTTCAGAAATAAAGAGTGTAGTAAATTTGGTATTTCCAGTCCAAATTAGACACCCACTTTCCTTTTCAATAAGCATATTTATATATGCAGATACAATGTATTTCCCTGGCTATAGTATTTTTTTTTCTTCATAAAAATGCATTCATTATCCTCTAGCATTTCCCCTGTAGACAGAAAAGAAAAATCTTCTAATCATTTATATTGGTCATACTCATTTGGCTGCTATTAGCTTCCTTTCCACATTTAGATAATGGAGATAAGGAAAAAAAAAAAAAAAGAACTAAAGGTGCAAAGACTTAAAGCTAATTAAATATATAAACTAAAGTGTCAGCACAGGTAATCACACCTGAATATGTTCATGTAGCCACGAAATCTAGGAATCAGGATTCATTAGGTGTTTATGGCTACATGTTAAACAGGCAGGACTTTTAAGAATCTGAGTGTATGTATATACATTTTAATGCAATGGTTCTTCTGCCTTATCTTTTATCTCAAATCTTCCTTTCATCGTTATCTTTTTTTAGTGGTCATCATTCAGAAATTGGCAGGTAGCTGATAAAAGCACTTCAGCCCTTTCTATTTTTAAATTACAGTTTTTGTTGTTTTGAAACATATTCTGTTCTTTCTCTCACATTTAGGGTTCAAAAAAGAACTAGATAAGTTCATGGAGGATAAGTCCATCAATGGCTATTAGCCAGGATGGACAGGGGTGGTGTCCCTAACCTCTGTTTGCCAAAAGCTGGAAATGGGCGACGGGATGGATCACTTGATGGTTACCCCTTCTCTTCATTCCATCTGGGGCACCTGGCATTGGTAGGTTGACCAGATGTCCCATTTTTAAAGGGACAGTGCCATATTTAAGCCCTCTTGCAGGTCTCCTGACTTCTTCCTAAAAACAGGCAAATTGTCCTGTATTTTATGTCTCCCCCCCATCAGTACTGGTGGGTCCTGCTGCTGGCCAGATCCCTGCTCACCAGCCACCTGCCCACCAGCGGTGAGTGGGGTGGAGGTGTCGAGTGGCCAACAATGGGGGTGGGTGTACAAGGCTGGTGGCAGGGCAAAGATGCAGCACGCGGCGCAGGCCTGTTCGTCTGTCAGCATAGCCCCTGCTGTGTGCCGGATCTTGGCCAGCAGGGCCCTGCCCCCATCCCCTTTCCGGCTAGTACTGGCTGTGAGCTGCAGTGGTTGGTGAGTGCGGGCAGGCGCCAGGCAGCGGCCAGTACGTGTCACCTCTGCTGCCCACCCATCAGCCCTTTACGTGCTCCCCTCTTGCTGTCCTCTCCCTGCTTTGACCCTTTGCTCCCTCACCCCCAGCCCTGCTACTCCTCCATATCCTCTCCAGTGGGGCACGTCCCACTCCCAGCTCTGTGCGGAGAACCAGCCATAGGCGCCAACTCCATGGGTCTCTGGGGCTGGAGCACCCACAGAAAAAAATTGGTGGGTGCTCTGCACCCACCGGCAGCTCCCTGACCCAGCTCAACTCCGCCTCCACCTCCTCCCCTGAGCGCGCCGTGTCCCGCTTCTCCCCCCTCCCTCCCAGCACTTGTGGCACGAAACAGCTGTTTCGTGCCGCAAGTGCTGGGAGGGAGGAGGGAGGAGCGGGAACACAGCGCACTCAGGGGAGGAGGCGGGGAAGAGGCGGGGCCAGGGTGAGGATTTTGGGAAGGGGTCCAAAAGGGGAAAGGAGGGGGCGGAGTTGGGGCAGGGACTTTGGGGAAGGGGTTGGAATGGGGCAGGGCGGGGAAGGAGCGGGAGGAGGCAGGGCAGGGGTGGAGTCGGGGCGGGGGGAGGGCTCGAGCACCCACTGGCGCCGGGAAAAGTTGGCACCTATGGCAGCCCCTGGTCAGAGTGCTCAGCTCACCAGCAGCCTGGACGGCAGGCTCCTTCCTTTCCCGACTGCCTCTGGCTGGGCCGGCGCCCCGGGAAAGGAAGGAGCCTCTGGCCCTGGGCGCTGGCCAGGAGGAGCCGAGCCCTGCACATGCCAAACCCCTGCACAGCGCTGGCACGGGGAAGCCTCTCCGCCTCTTAGCTCAACTCTGTAGTGTGGGGGGAAGCGATTTCCAGCCTGTTCACACCCTGAAGCTGCAGGCTCCACAGCAGCCCCATTGGCAGGGGCTTAGCACCCTCTTCACACACACACACACACACACACACACAGCCCTGGTCCTGCCCCTAGGGAGCGCAGGGCTGCTCCATCCTCTAGGCACCCTCCCCTGCTGAGCCACCTCTCTGACCTGGTTCACTGAAGCCCCTGCAGTTAGGTTCCCTGGGCCCTGGTGCACAACGCATCCTTAGAGTTTAACCCCTTTCTGCCTGCATTGTAGCTGGGGGTGGGGGGGGACAGGGTTATGTTGGTGGTCAGCAGCAACCTGGAGGTGTTAGCTGTCTTTCGATGCTATGTCGGCAGGAAGGAACAAGCTGCTTCCAGCCACGGGGGTGGGGAGACAGAGGAGGGGGGGAGATGAGCACTGCAAAGACATGGGGCCAGGTCATCGCCCCCATGGCTGGAAGCAGCTCCCATCCTTTCCCTCCCGCACAGTGCCGAAAGGCTGATGCTGGCCATATTCTGGTGTGAACCCTGTCAGAAATCTGGGAGGAGGGGAGCAAGTGACCCTGCGTGCTTCCCCCCCACACACACACACAAGTGTTGCCTTGGGAACACGTGGTGCCAGGTATCAGGAGAGGTGGGTTTGTCCCGGTGGCCTAGCCAGGCATGGAGGCAGCAGAGTGTGCCTGGCAGGGAGGGTTGGGTCGGTAGGTCACTCCCCCATGTGAGAGAGGTGTATAAGAGAGTATATGTGTCACCTCTCCCCGTGTGAACCCTAAAGCATTAAAGATAAGAAGTTAATAAAAAAAATCCAACTACTCAGTATTTCTTTTTAACGGGCTCAGTCAACTTGATGTTAATTTGAATATTTGTACTGCATAGTTCTGATTGATTGCTGTTGAACTTGCTTGAATACGAGTAATTTTACTGGATGTCCCGTATTAAGCACAGGGAAATACGGTCACCCTAGACATTGGTCACTGTCGGAAGACAGGATACTGGGCTAGATGGACCTTTGATCTAACCCAATATGGCTATTCTTATGTTCACATGTTTGAGATGGAGGTCATCTGAGCTAATTCTGAGAAGAAGAGGTGAAATAAACCCCAAACATATATAGTAGTTTCTCCATCCCCTAGTCATGAGCCATAGCTACCTGGCAGGTACTGTGAGAGAATTTGGCATCCATTATCCCTAGAAGCCTAATCAATGCACCCAGCAGGAAATCCTAAATCTCTGGCCAGATTTGGATCCCCCACTCATAGCCAGTAGATTATCCCATGCTGCTTTTAACTGCTTCTGAATCTGACTTCGCTGCAAGAGTTGGGGGAAAATCCCTTCCTGAAGCCAAGTATTTAATTGGGGCTCTGGTGAGGTCTGCAGGAAGGAGAATGGCTACTTCAGGGTAATGGCTGGAGTAGGCTCTGCAATCTAGTTTCCCTCTCTCTTCCACAGAGAGAAGGAGTAGAAAATCTGCACAGCAATGGATCCTCCAGCTTAGCCCCCTTCTCTAGCCCATCGCTAATCAGGAAACACTTGTATGTGCAAATCCTCCTTCATTATACAGCAGAACTGTACATTTTCCACAGGACTCTAGGTGGTAAGGGCAGGATATTTTCACAGGCCCTGTCTAAACTCTTTTTTTTTTTTTTTCCCATAATTCTCCTCCCATTTCACTAACAGGATTAGATGAAACTGGTAAAAATGACAGCAACCTGTCTACACTAGTGCTTCCAACTGGTGGAACTGCATAATGCTAGTGCGATGGTGGGAGTATTTCACAAACACCTGAGAGTAGACAAGACCGTTATTATGACAATCTATGGGCTTTGAACCATGCTTCCCTTCAGTTTTCCCTGCTCCTGTTTAAGCCAGTTTAAAACAGAATCGACAGGATCAAAATGCTATAAAAAACAGTTTCAAAACTGTGTTTTAAACAAACTTAGCTATACCCATGATTTCCTACTCCATTTTCAAACGAGCTTGAATCTAAACCCAGTGTCGACATGACCTAATAATGACACAGGCTTCATAACAAGTATGTAATAAACCAGGTTTCACAACATGCCTTCTGTTTAATAATACTTATACCACAATATCTTCTTCCTTGATGTTGGTTTGTTGTTTGGGTGGAGGGATGTTGATGACTCACTAAATTAATCCACTGAAATATGTTAATTTAAAGGAACATTCATTTCCATATCAGATCATTTGGAAATTATAATGTAAAAACTGTAATATAGCTAGACGTTTCTATTGATGTGTCAGTTTTATAACAGCCCTATCCTTACTCCATCAAAGTTCCTTATTGAAATCACAGCTTGGCAAAGTTAGGTTTGACTAAAGAGTGCAGGAGAGTCTAAATACTGCAGAGCAGAATATGCCATCTAGCTAAGTTAAAATGATACCCTCCAGTTTGTTGGTTTGTTTGTTTTTTAAGGAGCAGAACTAGCAAAGTTTAGCTAAGTTTCTGCAAGACCATAATATAGTTTTAGATCATCTCAGTAACCTTTTGCACAAGGTTAACAGTTCACTGAATTTTGTCTACCAAGAGCCATCAGTATTTGCTTTATTACACCTTAGGATGCCTTCTTCCTTGAGCTGAGGTAATTTTGTAGATGAAGTGCTGACCGCAGTTGGTGCTCTGCAGTTTGTTTCCTGCTTGGGTTCTTTAATACGTGGTCTATCTGTTGCCTGTTGTTATAGCCAGTTGCCTACTTGCACTCATGTGAATTAGCTCAGGAACAGCTCCATTAAAACCTGCACACGAGCAGCCTTTTTGCAACAATAGGGGGAAGATTTCAAGATTTCCAGAATGACTGAAAGAATCTTTGCCATTCCTTTGTACTGTGGAGAACTTTGAAACTCCAGTCAGTAAAAGAGCATGTAAAACTAAATTATTCTCACTGCTGTAGGAAATGAATGGTGGCTGGAGTCTTGCCACCTTTTTTTGGTTATTTGATTCTTGTTTTATTTTTGCTTAATCAGTTGTCAGCTTATTTATACAGTTCACTCCTGTCAGGTGTGACTCTTTTTGCCATGACTCTGCATTCATTGTGGAGTTTACTGATGAAACAGGGCATGTAAAAGAGAGGCTGTCTCCTTAAGAAGCAACAGTGTGACATACAGCAGCATTCCCTGGGGCAGAAGAGTGAGTATACTTATTAACAAGATCTTGTCAGGCTGATAGAGCAGAATTTAAAACAAAATAGGCTAACTCATAATTACACCTTTTATAATGGACTAGATACTGCGTAGAATTAAACTGGCTCCTACTAAGGGGCAAAATGTTGGCCTTTATGAGAGAAGGGTCTGGAGTAAGTCTGGAGCAACTCTGTCAGCTTCCAGTGCACTGCTTCTGAATGTATCTCATCCTAACTAAGGTCAGAATCTGGCACAAATAATCCAGCATGGTAGGAAGAGTGGATATGGTCACAGCAGAAGAAAATGGTTGTAGCCTCCCCTCTTCCAGGGAGCTGTAGAGGCCCGACATAACCCAAAATCATGGGTGCTGCTGGCCAGGAAGGTATTGGACCAGGGTAAGTGAGGGAAGTACTTCCACCAGCCAGTCATAAAATAAAGCTACTCTACCCACACTGGCAGGGAAATCAAGTAAGGCAAGGAGTGGTAACACCTCTTGCCCTCCTTGGGATAAATCCCATTAGAGCACAGGTTGGTACCGGGAACAGTGATGTACATTTCACTGCACCAGCTCTAGTAAATCTGGCCTATCAGCTTTAAACTGAAGTTAAAAGGATCTGTTTTTATAAATGCTCAACATGTGCTTATGGGTTACTAAGCTTCCTCTTCCCTAGATCCTACCATGCGCAGATCAGGTTGTGTGCTGCATCATGCTACATCTAATCCTGCGACATCTTAAAGAGATACTCTATCCACCTTTTTCAAGTTTGATAAACACTGGAATGGAAAATTCTTTAACTCTTGAATCACCACAAAACATGATTTCTGTGATAGCTCACTAAGGCAATTCTCAAATGTATATTATTCTATTCACTTATTTAGATCACACTATCAACATGGCATCTAAGCACCGATATATTAAGCAACATGACTAGCGTCTATTACATCTGATTCATTCAACAAGGAATTGGTGTAGGACTGCATAATCCTACCTGAGATGTTTGCATCCTGAGGGTATAGGGTAGGATTACAATCCTGTAGCTACAAAGTGATACTTATTGTTGTTGAAAATCATGAAGAAAGATTTTGGGGGGTGTGGGTGGCTGCTTTTTTCATTTTCATAAATGAGAAGAGCATTTTGGCTGCTGTAAACATTGATTAGTCTTCATGAATATTCCTTTTGCCATTGCCCCACTAACAGATTATGTTCTTCTCATAGTCCTATGATTTTGGTGACACCATCTTGTGAATTTGTCACACTGTATTAAGTAAACTGGGTTCTGCCTGGCTTTGCTGGGAGAATTCCAGTCAGAGCGCAGGTGTTTCAGAAAGCACGTTGGCAAATTAATAGGTGCCACTCTTTCATCTGAAGTAGTACTAAACCAATGTCCCAGCATTGTGCTCAGTGGTTCTGTGCTGCTAGGGTTGCTGTCCTTTTGATGACACACAAAACTGTGATATCACACAGAACTTTTTGCATGACTGTAGCCCAGTATTCTGGCCAAATTGTTTTGGATAATTATATTCTACCTTCTTAAATTCCACCTCCAGTTTTAATTGGGTGAATTCTTCTTCACTTCCCCTCCTAGAAATTGTTGTATAGTGTTGCGGGAACTCTTAACTAGCTGCCCTGGAAATTAGCTGCATTCCAGTGCATTCCAGTGATGGGTGAGGTGATCTTTCCATAGAGTCTATGAAGGACTTTGGACCCTGAAAGATGAAAGGCTCTCTATATGTGAGGAATTATCATTGTTATTCAATCCCAATGTAGAGAAGGTTGTCTGAGGTTAACACCTGATGTATTCAGAAAGGGGGCTCAAAAGAATTAGATCATGGAGGAGAGGTCCATCAATGGCTATTAGCCAGGATGGCCGGAGACACAAACCCATGTTCTGGATGTCCCTAAACCTCCAACTGCCAGAAGTTGGGACTGAACGACAAGGGATGGATTACTTGATAATTGCCCTGTTCTGTTCATTCTCTCTGAAGCATCTGGCACTGGCCACTGTTGGAAGACAGGATACTGGGCTAGATGGACAACTGGTTTGACTCAGTATGGCCTTTTATGTATGTGAGCAGAAAAGAGGTCTTTTTTTCCCCATTCTCCATTCTATAGAGTCTGAGAGACAGGCTGACAGTCTTCTATATACTTCAGTTTCCACTGACCAATGATGCATATATTTCATTGCAATATCTCCAAGGCAACCCCGTACCAGGCAGGGATAGAAAACGGTTTAACTGAATTTCCTCCACACAGATTACATCCCTCAATTCTGAATCTACATGCTAAGAAATTTATTCTCCTAGCACTGCTCCCCCATGAGCCAATGGTAATGAGAGTTACATGCATGAAACAAGGACAGAATAACAATCCTAACCTTTTTCCATAGCATTCTGAATGTAGATTTATGGGGGTGACCCTAGTTATTCTCTGCTGCATTCCAAAGGATGAGTGAATGGTGGGGAAAGTGCAGAACACAACTACTTTTGGTTATACCTTGTAACTGAAATGATACTGTACAAAAACTAGGAGTATCATAGTATCATTATTATTTAAAGACCTATTTGCTTTCAGTGATCATTGCCAAATGTCTTTGTCCTACCTGTCATCTCTGTTGGTAAGGAACCCTTGCTTGTATATTTTGGATAAGCTGCTCATTAATATTGTGCAATAATGGTTTTGGTCTTTCCAGTTGAAGGTGTGGTCCTAACTATTAGTCAGGAAAAAACAAATGAAATGGTTTGACTGAACATACTGACCTCATTACAAAATAAGCACTTCTTGACTAATAATACTGGCCTCTTCCTAAGAAACGGTCTGATAAGAATCAAGCAGGTATCACTTCTGTGGACACATACAGCCTGTAAACACTTGCATAAGTATTATTAAGGGCAAAATTGTTTTCTCATGTTCCCACAGTAAGTCTCAATTATTATATTCTGCTCATCCAATATGTGAAGATCTTTCATTGAGATCACCTGGTGGTTCAAATATATATAAAGGGTATAATATCAGAACTGAGATCCACTGTACAGATCTGAGATGGGAATTTTGACCATAGTCCTAAACAATATCATTTGAAAGATGACATGTTAATATGATCTAAAATAAATATTGCCCAAGAGAGCGGTGGCCCCAGTACACTCCAAGGTCTTTCTTATAAAGTCAGTTACTGCTTGCCCGGAACACAGGTGAACCAAAAAGTTTAAAAGACATAATATTAGCCAAAGTAAGTCTCTGTTGACAAACAAAGGAAATTAAAGATGACTCAATAAATGGCTTAGATAGATAACTCCATTTATAAATGTCTGTTCAACAAGAAACAAAGTGAAGAAAACTAGTTAATAATGATATAGAGCAGGTAAGTGTGTGTTTGGAAACTTGAAACATATAAATCAGCTGGCCAAGATAATATACTTCCTAGGGTGCTAAATGAATTAACAAATTAATTTATGGTACCACTGACCAATATTTAGAAAAGGAATGAAAATATTTTAAAAGATTAGAGAAAAGCAAATGTAGTACCATGCCAGTGATTCTATCAATTATGGCAGCATAAGTTTATTTTCTAATCACAGTGGAACAAATAATATGAGGAAAAAATAGCTTACTACACTCCTAAAGGATATTGGAACCATGAACAGTACGTAGCATGGTTTTATAATGAACAGATCTTGCCAGATAATGCTGATTGATTTTAGACTTTTGGTAGAATTACAACATTCCAATGCAAGCATGTTAAAATTGATAGATATTTGGATTTTAGAAAAACACTTAATACAATGTCAGGAAAATTTTCTTTTTTTGTTAATTCAAATCAGCTTAAATGTAGAGCTGGGCAAATAATTTATTTTTAAGTTCACTGGCAATTCTGAAAAATGGGGAGGGAAATGGTTTGGGTAGAACGAGGAGGGATAGCTCAGTGGTTTGAGCATTGGCCTGCTAAACCCAGGGTTGTGAGCCCCTTCCTTGAAGGGGCCATTTAGGGATCTGGGGCAAAAATCTGTCTGGGAATTGGTCCTGCTTTGAGCAGGGGGTTGGACTAGATGACCTCCTGAGGTCCCTTCCAACCCTAATATTCTATGAACTGTATTAGAAAATTCAGAAAAAATTCTATGAACTGAAAAAGTCCATTTGGGGTTTAACAAACTGTTTCTTTCAACCTGAAACATTGTATTTCTGCATGATTTTAAAGGGCTAGATTCAGAAAATGGGGAGAAGCCTCCTTTTATAAGCTTTAGCGCTCACCTAGGATCTGGGAGACCTGTTTAATGTTTCTCTCAGCCTGATGTAGAGAAGGGATTTGCCCTTGGGGCTCCCTGTGGGTAAATGAGTGCTCTAATTACCATGCTATGGGATATCCTTATGGTGGGCTCTTTCAATCTCTCTAATAGTCTTTGGGCTAGTGCGAGGAAGACTCTATAGCCTTATGCTTAGGGCACCCACCTGGGAGCCCCGAGTTTGTCCCCCTACTCCTATGGCTGTTTAATTTTTTATGGTCAGTGGAACAACTTCAGCAGGAGGGAATAAGAGAGCCCCTCCTTAGAATATCCTACAGCCCAGTAGCTCCAGCATGCACCTACAATGTAAGAAACCCAAGTTCAAATCCTTTCTCCCCATCAGCCAGAAAAGGGATTGAACCTGGGTCTCTCACATCCTAGGTGAGTACCCTAATTACTGAGCAACAGTTTACCAGGGAGTCTCCTCTGACTGTCTTGTAAATGGCACCTCAGTCTCCCCACACACAAAAATTTGGGCCAAAACTAGTCAGCAAATTTCATGTCAAATTTTTCAAATAGTGTTGGTTTGCAAAAATATCCCATGCTTTTTGGCAAATGTACTATTCAATAAAAGAAAATCACCCAGCTCTATTGGAATGTAAACATGGTGATGTGGTTTGAAATCGGGCTGAAGGGAAGGCCAATTATAAATGGTTAAGAGTTGAATTGGGGGACGTGTCTAGAAGAACACTACTATGAGGTCTAGTCATATTTAATATCTTCATTAATGGTATAGAGGTGAGAGTAAGCAACATATTAATGAATTTGGAGATAATACTAAATTGGGAGGTGTTGTGAATGCCAATAATGATTGAAGAATTTATACCAAAGAGATTTCAAACCGGGGCAGTACACAAGAAACTGAAATTCAGTTAGGAAAATATTAAAGCTAATACATCTGAGAAAATGTAATGCAGAATAAGGATACTGAATGGCTTCAAGAAACCAGGAAAACCGTAATATTAAGAGTGTAAGAAGTGGCAATGGAAAACAAATTAGACATGCGTAAGCAATGAGTAAAGACAGCAAAAAGGCTGCCTATCCAGAGGCACCACAGACCAGCATGGTTATTGTCCGTCTCTTTATGTTTCTGATGTAACCACACCCCAAATATTATTGTGACCTGTTAGACACTGCCTTATCAGAAATATGTTGGCAAACTGGAGGGAGTTCTCAGAAGAGAACACAAATTATGGGGAAGCAGCAGATGACTTGTCTATGGGATAACTAAAAGGAAGGGCATAATAAATCTTCAAATTCAAAGAGGGTCAGTATGAAGGAGGGAAATGGATTAATGAGACTAGCAGATAGGAGTATAAATAAGAGTCAAGGAGAAAAATGATGAAAGCGAATACTTAAAATGTTTAAAATTTATATAAAAAACTCTTGACATTAAGAAATATTACATTGTGGAACAGTCTCCAAGTCCCACTTGGGACATTTAGAAACACCAGTTGGACAACACTGGGGAGGGGAGGAGTGGATTCATACCCCAACGTGCTTTGCTGAGAGATTATGGACAAAATCTCCCCAATAAAATAATCCTGCTTGGAATGGGTGGCTATTTAGGACCCAGGGCCAAATGCCAAAGAGAAGGGCAGGGAGGGATAAAATGTCTCCTACCTTCTGCAATCCATCTGATTGAGGCCTCCCACACTGAACAGGCTCAGTAAGCACTTCTGCTCTGCAGCTACCCACTTGGAGCTGCTGCTACAAAACAGGTAAAAGAAACAGGTAGGAAGGATGCCCTTGTATCCCAGGAACATTCCTCTTTTCAGGACCTGTCCCTGGCAGGTTGCTTGCTGGTTTGTTTCTAAAATGGCTTCTTGTTGTTGTTTTTTAACTCCTAATCCCCACTCTCCACTGACTGGCCACCTGAAGAAACCACATGCCAGCTAGGCTGATGAAACTGATGACAGGCTGGCTGAGCATATGTGCTTGCACCCAAGTACCTGTTTGCCCATAACAATCATCTGGTCACAGATTGACACCCTGCTCTGTTTACTCCCCAGCATGCTTGGCAACATGCCATTCTCCTCTCTCCTCCCCACCCCCAATGTAGAGAACAACCCACAGGGTGGTGGGAAAGAAGTGGTAGGGGGGTTACTTAATGGAGGTGAATGTTCCACTACACTAGGGCACACTTCTGCACTGGCAGTGAGGTGACAAAATAAGGTGCATCTACCTTTGGCTTCTATATTTCTATGATAGAGTAGACAGAGCAATTCTACACCTCTGTCCTACCATATCAGGCATTTTAATTTACTTGAATTATGACAATGACAGCTCAATATAAAATTCAAGATGGGGATAAGAATGAACTTTAGACTGTTTTTCTTTCAGGGACTGTAGTAGTAATGGGCCCAGACCCTCCCTAACCAAATAACATACTCAATCTTTTTTTAGAGTCTAAAAAATTTGGTTAACTTTTTGTATTTTATTTTTGTACATATATGTTTAGGACAGAAATGGAAACAAAACTACCAAAATACCTCCCCTGGCCAAGTCCTGGAAAATGTGGAATACCAATTACTATTTTATTTGTTTACATGAGCTTTGAAGTCCATGGCATGTACAGCTTACAGTCTACCATTCCAATCCTGCAACCATGTACATGTGGGAGTAGTACCAATGGCACTACTCATGTGAGTAAAGTTATTCAGGTGCATAAGTGTTTGCAGGATGAGGGCTAAAAAACAAACAAGGCAGAGGGAAGATTACAATGTACAGATAAAGTGACCAAGTTGGACATTGGCCATGTTTGATAATACAATGAATTGATAAAGGAGGCAGCATGGGGGTATGTGTGTTTCATTTTTGTTTATTTTTAAGGGACACAAATTCATGTAAGTAAAGCGCTATCCTCAGAAGTTCAGTGCAGATTAACAAGATTCAGTTAGTTTTGCATAAATGTTGGGTAAACCAAACTGAATTTCCAAACCTTTTCCAATTCATATCTCAGTAGGCTGTATCTGAATTATATTTCCAGCTATTACATTTAATCTTGTGGTAAAAGTTGAATCCCAGAGCCTTTTACATCTGGTAAGTAACAGACATGAGGAAGTAGACTGGCTCTACTTGTTCTAAAATCTAAAAACATCATTTGGCAGCAAAACCCAGAACAAGTCCAGGCTTTTCTTTCCTGCACCCATGTTTTCCAGTCTGACTTTCTAAAACAAGGTCCCATAATCTATAAATAAGGGTTACCTGTGTTTTTGTATGATCCCATCTACCAAAATGTTCTGGCTAGTTCTAAATACTGAAGATAGTGTTTTGCCAACAATATATACAATTCACTTAGCTGATACGTGATCAAAGAACAATTTCCTAGTTGTAATGTTTTTGTAGTAAGGGTGGTTTTATGATTAGGCAGAGCACAGGAAGTCAGGAAACCAGAGTTCTACTTCTAACTCTGCCACTAACTTCCTGGGTGATCTTAGGGCCAAATTTTTAAAACATAACCTTTAATTTGGGCACTTGCGGTTCCCAATTACATGAATTAGGTATCTAACATTGGGGACCAAAAACTGAAGGACACATTTGAAAATTTGGGCTTTAACTGCTCTGTGCCTCAGTTTGCCCATGTATAAAATAGGAGTATCCCAATGTATCCTGATGTTGAGACTCAATCCATTAGTGTTTGTAAAGTGCCTTCAGACTCTCAGATGGAAAGTGGAGTGAAAAAAGACCTAAAAGATCTAGAAGAAAACTGAAATGTTGTATCTAAACATAAAAGACCAGACATATCATGCCTGGACACCTCATCTGGAAAAGCAGCTGACAATAAAAGTCTCCTTTTCTTTTACAAATAAGATACTAGAAAATGAAAACATCTTTTGTCTACCATGGGCAGTCAAGGGATTAGCTATAATCATAACTAGGCAACAGTTGTTGTTCTGTAGCCCTGTAATTGTAATGAGAGTTCATAATCTGCTTCTGTTCTTGCAAATCCTAATTTACAGATGTTGGTAGGAACAGAGGTAAATGTAGCCCTTCAATAATCTACTTTCCAGCAGATCTCCACTAGCACAAAATTGAAAACAGAAGATTATTGCATTAGTAAACGCTTTTTTTTTAGTAGAGGGTTTTTTTAAGCAACTTGCTTGATAACATTTCTGTCACTTTCCCCATCCAGTTGTTGATGTCTACTCAGATATGATGTAACAGAAACTTAAAAGCAGCTTCTGAAGGCTGGTCCCAGCTGTTACAATACTGGCGGGGGGAGGGGGACAACAAAACATTTCAGCTGCTGACCTTCACCCTCTGAACTGAGGACTGAGGTAGGCCTGTGCTCCATGCCCCAAATGTGAATCCTTTGTCTAGGAAAGGAAAGAGTTCCTGAAAGAATGACCCAGTCTCCTGTTTGAGTGATTTGAGGACGCCTTGGCATCATAATTGATTTCAGCTCAGCATGATTTTCCCATATGCTACTGGCCTCTTTTGAGAGCTCTTCTGATAATGAGATAAAGTGAATTGTTTTCATCCACCAAAGTTTGAGAGTGATGTTAACGCAACTAGTTTTGACTAGAAAGTCTTTATCCTGCATAATTATGCATTCTGTTCAGGACCCCATTGACGGGAAGTAAAACGTTTCTCTCCTTCATTTACAGTGCTTAAGTGAAGGGCCAGATGGGTCCAGTAGCTAAAGCTATAAAAGAAGCTCTTCTATGCCTTTGGTTGGACGTTCAATATTATTGCATCCCTAATAGCAGCTGCTTCTGTTTGAACTCAGGGTTATGAAAGATGAACTGCATTAAATGGTAAATCATTAAATATCAGCTGAGTAAAAGCACTGTGGTGCATTTCCCTGCTTAAATCACCAGCATCTGTCTTCTCACATGTAAAGAGTTGCTCTTTACATCATGCAGTGAAACACTGACAGAAGGGCCAATGCTAAAGCCACACAAAAAAACCTTGTGTAATATCTTTTGGGTTTTCAACCAATGATGATAACCGATGATCAACAAATATCCAGCTGGAGAAACAACGTTTCATTTAACTCTCACTATAAAGTATTTAGAGATGGATAATCCCTTTTGTGTCCAATTCCTTCCCTATCATGTGTATTTTAAAATGTGTTTAAATTATGTCCACCTGAAACCTCAGGTTTATTGTAAAAAGCCTACATTTTTCTAGTTTCCTTTTGTTATTGATCCTGCTTTTGCATAGAGGGATGTGAAGATCATAAGCAGAGATAAAAGCAAATACTGTTCCAAAATTCAGAGCCAATCATGAGAGGATGCTGATGGCCTGAGTTGAATGGTTACAAAAATTGGACCTTATTCATCTGCATGAATTTAGACTGTATAAAATATCAGATGCAGATTAGTACCGGAAAGCTCCCTATTGTGCTTAGCCTCACAATGCTCAAACTGAGATCAGCTATGGCATGAAAATCCTTTTTTCCTCATATCTGATGCTGCGTGCAGTTTTTGCACCGATTTGCTGTTTTGTGAGGGGTGGCCACTGTCTCCTCAATGTTTACGATGTTGCCTCTTTGTCGTTTTGCACTGTCATATGCTCAATAATGACATAATAGCAGTGGTAACCATGGAGCTCTCTTAAATCAAGCTTCTCTATCCTCTCCATATTACAAGCCAGATAAATATGATGTGGTCATTGCCTGTTGCATTTCAACTTTATTTAAAAAAATTAAATTAAATAAGTTGTGTGCACATAACAGAAAGGGATTACCTCTTACTCCATTTACAAGGAAGCAATGGTCTAATGAGGTGACTCACAGCCAGAACCTATGAAAACCCCTTCTGTTTTATTCTATGGCTTGTTATTCTTGTACTTGGTGCTTAAGAGTTCTTGTTGAATTTTTTAAATTCTTTCCATCGAATCAGGTGTGGCTAAAAATATAACTTTCTAAACACTGCTTGTTTCCCTCATAACAGAAACACAAACACACTTCAGATTTTTTTTTCATAGCCTGTAAATTTGAACTACGATGGAGTTTGAAATTCTTTATTTGTTTCTTTATATAGAGAAATAGCGACTCTTACTTTGTGCACTAGCTTGGAACTCCCTATTTTACCATCTGATTCTCTGAATACAAACATCTGTCCTCTGATGAACTATATATTTTTCCTCATTTTATTTCATTTTACTTGTTTGCAGCCATTGCACTGAGAGGCCAAGGGAAAAAAATGGTTAAAAACAATAAATGGAAAGTGATTGTTTAATGTGAAATATGACTCTTTAAGGACTTCAGCTAAAACCACTGAAATGACTGGGAAGACTCAAGGAGCTTTGGATCATGCACTAAATGCTTATATTCTGCAGTACGCACAGAATGTCGGACAAAGAGCACCATATTTAGAAGAGGCAGAAATTCAGGGGAATTGCTCAGTGTACTCTTGACAGATACGTTTTGAAAATGGGATGCACAGATCTTTTAAGTGGTGAGACAGAAGCTTAACCCTCTGGTGCATGGAGTCAGCATTTGCATATTTTTCATTTCAAATGCTGATCCACAAGGTTGCAGACACAATTACATTCATTGTGGGCCATATATCTTTCCCATCATTCACTCGAGTTCGTAGGATTATTTACCGATTAGTGCACATTAGTCATACACTTCCAACTGTCCAGTGTCTGCAGTCAGGATGTTGTCTGATCATGCCGACCAGGAACAAAACCAGAAGAACATATGCTACTGCTTAGGTGCTGGTATTTGTGGCATAAACTATATATATGGAAAGGTTGGGCTATTCAATGAGACCAGCTCTTGTACTACCCAACTGTGCAATTTTTGTATGCTTGACTGAAAATGGATATTATCATTACTATATTATCAAGTGCTCAGAGGTAGTGGCCATGTCACAAACAGAGTAAGACAGGTCCCTGCCTGGAAGAGCTCACAGTCTAAACAGTTGGGGAATAGTGGAAAGGGAAATAGCATGCAAGTAAACTGCCCTCTTTTCCCTCCTCCTAGTTCCCTGTTGAGTGTGTGGGAACTACTATAACAGCAGAGATTAAAGCAAAAGGTAACTAGACAATCTTGAGATTTCCTCAATTTCCCCAAGTATTAGAGTGTCTAAAGGTACTGGCACAAGGTTTACAGGGGGTGGGGTAGCTCTCCTCCCCAGGGTCTGTGGTGGCAAACTAAAAAAGCTGAAGTTAGATTTAATTTTAAGACAGACTTCCTCCAGAAAGTGGTGCTGTGACATGAAGAGTGGGACAAGTCTCTGTTGAAGATGTCAACCTTTGGTTTGGAATGTTGGGCTGTCAACCCACCCCTGCTCCTGATTCTAATGTGGCAGTGATGAGTGTTATTGGACTCCATTTCTATATCCATGGACAGCAACGTGCAGATTTCACATAAGTCATCCAGCACATGCCAGACTACTGCAATGTGCTGTTTCAGGTTGCCCTTGGAGACACTCAGCAGTATCTGGAGCTGGACACCATTAGCAGAGAACACCTGTGGTTTGCGGTGGTTATCTACCAATTCAATTCTGGGTGCAGCTCAAGGGGCTCAGTAGGAACTTAAAGCCCTGAATAGTCTGGGACTGAGCTACCTGGGAAAGTGCATCTCTATCTGTTCCCTGTCATGGTGTTTGAGATAAAATGGAATGTTTCTACTGTTGATTCCTAGGAAAAATTTCTTTAAGTCTGGTATCTGGGCATTAGAAGGTCTTTGGAATTGGTTTCTAAGAAGTGAAAGATTCATTGTCTTCAGAGCACAATGGAAGGTGTGTTTGTTTAGCCAGGCATTAGGTTAAATATTCCCATGACAGTAAGCAGAGACTGTTGGCAAATGCACACAGCCCTCAAGTAAGTAGATTATTTGATCATCACCAGAGAGAGAATTTATTCAGCAATTATTTCATTTTAATTAGGTGAGACACCTAGACGCCATGGTGATGGGCACCATAAAGCACTGAGAAATAAACATCTGACAGTTTCATGTTGACTAATCATGTTTCCAACATTTCAACATCATCTCTGGAAATACTGCTTTTAGGTCCAGTTCTTCTGGAAATGGTATGGGAAAAATGCAGCCACCGTACCAGGTCAGAAACCAAATATCTGAAGCTGCTTTTCTGGCAAAAGCCTTTCCTAATCACTATGATTACATACCTGAATTGTCCAGCCCTTTTCTGCCTATTGTTTTTTTCATTGTATTTGTAGATCAGAATTAAGGTGGCTGGAGAGGAAGTGTCAGAAACATTAAATGCAGCCATCGGTCTTTCTTTGTAAGGTTTTTATATAGTGATCACCATAATATCTTGATACTATATTACAGGGTAGAGGTCCAGGGTTATTTTGAAGCAATGCCAGTCAATTCCCCCCTACAAGCCCCCTCCTCCAAATCAAATTTAACTATAAAAAATTCAATATGAATTAGCTTTAAAAACTAATTTAAAATAGAGCACTAAGCAGCCTTTGTTACCTAAAAGGCCCCAAGAAGCTGTGTATGTTTTGGCTGTTTTCCTTTCTTTTTTAAATAAATCGATTAGTACAATTGCTTTTCAAAGCACTCCAGTTCCTAGCAGTTTCCTACAACTGGAGAGAAATTGCTACTCTTTGTAAATTAAATCGATCTCTGAAGAGTCTTATAAAAATAAAATAGTTTATTGCTGTTTCATCCTTAAGAAAGAGAGATCCATCTACCAATTTATCAGTCTATCTATTTTCTAGCCATAACTATCCATAATGGTTAAAAGTTTTAAAGGACAATAAATTTAAGTATTTTATATTACTTTACGTAAGGGCAGTTTAATTTATCTCTATTCCTTTAGAAAGAGTAATATTGTCCCTGTGCATTGTAGACTTGTGTTGGTTGAAAGAAGTTGGTGGCATGACAGCATTTATGGAAGGCATAAGCTCAAATGTCACTAGAGTATCCAAAAATGGATGAAGCATCATTCAGCCACTGCCATCTGTTGAGTGTTTCATGACAGCTGTATCTCTTGACCAGAGCTAGGGCAGATAATCATGAGAGGCACAGAGGAAGTACATAACAGTTAGACCCACACACAGAAGAAAATCCCACCTTTGACACTGCTTTTAATTGCACCATAATGATTTTTAACAGACACAGTGGTATGTAGTATAGAATCTGGGTTGATTTAAAGCAAACAATAAACCACTATGCAGCTGAAAAGCAATTGAGAATTTTTTCTGCAGGAAGGTTTTTGTCCTGGACAAGTACTTAATGGTGCTTGTTCCAGCTACATTGCCCTAAATATGCTTTTATTTAAAAAAAAAAAAAAAAAAAAAAAAAAAGTGCCCATACCAATGTCAACAAGTCTTTTACAGTAAACACTTTCTATTGACTAACTTATGTGAATGGGGACTTTTTAAAACAAACTCTTCCTCTTACAGAAAAGGCAATTTTTGGCTGCCAGATTTGACATGCTTTCAGAATACAATATGCTTCATCTGAATGCTAGCTATGTCAGAGGATTGAAGTATGGACTAAAATAGCCCAACTTTCTATTGCCTCCTCCAGTGACTGGATCTAACTTTCCCATGTCTACAAAACTGCCATCTGGCTCTACCCCTTGTGATACAACCTCTCATAAGTGGGGGGGTTCCCAGATGAGAAGGCAACCTGGTCAGGTCATGAAATTAATGACCTACACATCAGAAGAGGGGAAAGTTCAAAGTCAAATCTGCACTTTGATGTGAAAGCCTTTTTCTGCACCCTTATCTAACCTCTGCCTCCCACCATGCGTGCCTCATATCACTCTGTCACTTCAACAAACTAGAGTATCTGTTACAGCACCTTTTGGTTAGCCAGCAGGTGTTGCTGTATAGGGATCCAGAGTTAACAATGGGAGTTGAGTCCCTCACCTCCATGATGGTAACTGCCCACACAGCTCAGGAAACAGGAGACAGAACTAGACCTGGAATCCAGGACTCTTGCTTGGAGGCGGAGCACTATACATCTATGGTAGGGTCCCAGCTCCTAAAGTCACATGATATCTGCCTGAATCTGCTGACAGCCTGAAACTAGAGCTCTGAGATGAGTAAACTATCTCTTTGATATTAATGGGTTAATTCTGAAACCTACTGCTATGGGGAGGCTGGGGAACTGAGGACTCTGTGTATGTGTGTGGGGGAGGAGGCCTTTGCTGCCACTCCTCATCATAGCTCTGCAGGGTCTTCTACACCTCCTCTGAGACTGATCCCAGCCTGCCTGAACACAGGCAACGGTGCTCTGGAGAAAGTGAAGGATCCAATTTTCTCAACGAGGAATGGCAGTGAGACTCCCTAAATCCATCAGATGCACTCTTATGTGAATGGCCCCTCCATTACCAAGCCATGCAGAACAGAGCCCTGGCAAAGGGGTAAATCTTTAAGCCCTTCAGGGTAGGGGATTGTCTGTTATCTGTGCTTGTACACTCTCCACCACAAGGTGGCTCTGATTCTGATTTAGAGCTTTTGAATGCTGCCACAATAGATACATTTAATAATAATACGCGGGGGGGGGGGGGGGGGATTGCTGAGGGTTGTGATTTGCCTTAAATCTGGCTCTGCTTAGTGATGCTTCATGCTGCATATCTAGGCCATTGAGCTGGGCTGAATCTCTTATACAATGTTTAACTTTATCTGCTAGTTACCAGCAAAACTCTGGCTGTCCATCTTTGAAATAATTGTGTTGGAGTCAAAAACAAAATACATTTCCACGTTATCTAGTTGCATTGCGAATCCATGGGGTTGGGTTACATTGAGTCATATAGATTTGATTTTATTTTTATTTTTTTTAAATACATAGGTTAAAACAGCAGGGGTTTAAAATATCAGCTTTGCCTTAGGTCAGTGGAAGGCTCTGGTTTACTGCCACATTAGCTTTTACTAAATTGTTTAGGATTTATAACTTTTTATTTTACAAGTGTATTTTGAAAGAAGCTAGTGAAACAAAACATAAGTGGTCCTGTCCCCCAGAAAGTCACTTTTATGTTTTGGGGGGTTGTTGGTTTTTTTTAACATGGCAAAGTGGTTGTAAAATGTACTCTTGATTCTTAAATAAAACAGCATGCAAGTAGGGCAGGTATGGGAAGTGGGCCCCTCTCTAGACATTTTATAGACCGCACAGGACTCCAGCAGGAACACTGATACTGAATATAGATTTCGTAAGGATTTATGCAGGGCATTTTAACAGGAGATTTTAAAAAAATAACCCAAGTGCATTTTACAAAGAAACAATTAGGTCAAAGGGAATTGGTTTGGGGGAATCAGGGCAATAGGATGAGGCTTAGTCACTACTTGTCTTAGTGAGAAGTGGTGACTCCAGGCTGGCCATTCAAATCCCTGTGAAATTTAACAAGGAACCGGACTGCCGCTATGAAAATAATAGGGCGGACCATGTAACTTGACATCTGGGATCCAGGAAGGTTCCCCAGTATCCTGGGTACTATTGAAATTCAAAACTAAAGGGGGAGCAGCAATTGTTATCACTGTCTTGTTTATTATTAGGGTTGATTAAAAATGTAAAACCCACATTTCATTATAAGCATTACAGTGAAAGGGAAGAAGAGAAAGAAAAGGCCGTAAGATTTCATTTTGTAATTTTAAATCCTGGGATTAAATGTGGAAGGAACAGAACTGCAGTGTTTTGGGGGTTAGGTTTCTGTTTTTGTTTTAAGACTCTGCTTGTGTGCTTTTTTTTTTTTTTTTTTTCCCAAGGTAAGTGAATGTTAAGTAGACTGAGATACTATTGCTCCATGCTTCCATGCTAATAAGGCATGCTTCCCACAGTGTGTGACAGAAAGAATGAATACCATGCAGTGCTAATGGTTAATTTGTAGTGGCATGTGTGTTCCTTGAATGTTTGTGAAGTTTCCTGATTCACCATCACACAATTGAGTCTCCCTCTTTTCTTTTTTTTTTTTTTTTTTTTAAAGACATGGTGATAGGTAATGAGATGAAGCAGGGCTGACAGAGCTTCTGAATGATACATTGTTCACCACAGCCTATTCAACTTTAATAATAATAATAATAATAATAATAATGCTTTGCACTTTAAATGTATTGTTAATTTCTCACTATTTGGGGAGCAGAATGATTCCTCATCGAATAATGGCAGCACTGACTGTGATTTAAAATGTTAATTACTGTGGAATCTGTCACAGATCGCGTCAAGCCACGGTGATGCTAATCTATGTCATGGATTTGAAACTCCTTTGGGAAGCATATATTTAGATTTACTGCTGAGTGAACATGACTGTTAGGATTATGGAGGCCATACAGAGTGAAGAAAAGCAGGAACGCTCCTTCTGACTAGAAAGTAAACAATAGGGTGATTGTCTGCTTACACTTGGTGACTAAACAGCCCAACTGCTGAGGAGCACTAGGTGAAAAGCAGCTATCAGCAAGGAGTCTTAATGTTTTCTTCATGGAGCTGGATGTTGTCAAGGATTCAGATGAGCCACCCTAGTGAGTGTACAGGAAGCAAAACAGGATATCCTTGCTTAGGCCCTGCTTTGTGTAATTATACAACACTTGAACTCCAGAATACTCCCGAATGGATCACAGCCCTCTAAAACCAATCGCAAATGATCATGGCATGCTGCTACTAGCTGAAATGTTGTTATAAAGTAAAAAAAAAAAATCAACTTATTTATATTTGTATCCATAAATTCGTCTGACACACCCTTTGTGCTCTCTGAAAGTAAAGGAGGTCTTGAAGTTATTTTCACCCAATTTCATTTCCTGTTTTCCAAAGAGGATCTACACAGTCTTAGCTCTTCTTTAAAAAGGGTCACTAATTCCAGTATTTTACTCTTAATTCCTTTAAAAATACATCTGTGTATACGGGAGGAAGAAAAAAGCACACCATTCTGTTTTCAGCCAGATTGTCTGTATCAATTAAAGAACACTCTTTCCACTATTTCTCTGAACAAGAAGCAGACAGATTAATGTGTGAATGCTCTCTGCTTTCAAAAAGCTGTGTCCCACTCGTTCCACTGAAATCAGTAGGACTACTCATGTAAGTAGTAACAATCATCATAATACTTAGTTCTGATACAGCACTTTTAATCAGTAGATCTCAAAGCACTTCAGGGTTGGGCCAGACTACTGTAGTATCTATATCAATGTTTAATTTGCTCCAGACCATTTTTGTCCAGAAAATGAAAAATTTGGCTGAGGAAGAAACATTGGCTAACACAAGAGGCATTCTTGGGTTTACTTTGCAGACAGGAAGGCAGCAGTTTCTGTGAATTATGGCACAAACACAGATTGCTTAGTGCTGTTTATAGGAAAACTGAAAAACAAATCCCCCAAAACTGAGATGTGACAAAAGCAAGGAAATTCAAACTGATCTAAACCCACTGAACCATATTCTGCCCTCGGGAGGAATTACACCAGACAACCCCACTAATGTCAGTGGGGTTGCATGAATGTAATGAAGGCAGAATATGGCCAATTGTTTGTAATTTTCCCTGCTGTTCCTTGGTTCTATAGTACATATGGTACCTAACAGCCTACCTTGATCTGTGACCCCAGCAATATGGAAACACACTATGTTGAAGAAAAGAGGAAGGTTTAGCTTCGGCTTTGAACCTCCCTACTTCTGGTAGCTGCTTACCAAGGAGAGCAAGGGATCTACCCCTTAGTATCCTTTTGTTTTGTATTTTATTTAATTCTTATTTTAATGGTAGAGTATTTAAATAAACACAGGAGGGAAATTGCCTTACAGGAGTGACAGAGTGGACACAAATTGTGAGTCTCTCTGAACATTTAGGGACTTTTAAGAAGAAGCAGCCATGAAGTTCTATTTTTATTTCATTCTTACCATTTAAAAAATAACAACCTACTCACCCACTGGGGAAAGAACAAGGTAAAAACTAGTTACTCTGCAGCCCAAAGTAGATTTTTGTGACAGTCTACCAAGGCCATCCAGGAAACAGGTTTTTTGGTTTAGGGGTGGAGAATTGAAATGAGAGCAACATATATTGAATCCAATTTTGATTTTGTCTCTCCCTTTTTAGTTCCCTCTAACGTTTTCACTCCCCTTGCCCACCCCTCCTGTACTCTGTCAACTTTTCTTTTCCCTTCCTCTCGATCCACGATTTAGACCCTGAGACTCAGCTAGTTCCCCATGTATAAGCACCTGTTTGTATCCCTATAGTTCATCAACTCTTGTAATGTTAATGTCAGTCTTACAATATTTGTTTTTTCTTAAAGCTTCTGCTCCTGGAGTCGTGATTACATGTGACTCCATTTTCACTTTTAATAAAAGTAAGTTTCTAGCCCTCATGTCTGCAGACAAAACGTTGAAAACATGACCCTGAAGGCTTAAAAATCAGGAGTTCAAAATGTAGAGTGTTCTTTAATGTTATGATTTTAAAACCAATCTCATGATTTTGCGGGGCCTGACTCATGCTTGGGATTGACTTCCTCTGGGTTTCAACAGTGAACTACCCCACAAAGCTTTGCATATGCACAACAGATGCTGAGGTACTTTGGCTTTCAAGCATGAAGGGAAGCATTGGCAGTAAGGTGACAGTCCCCGCCAAACAAACTGCAGGTGCATAATGAGAAAACAGCTGAGGAAGGTTTAATTGACAATTGGTCAAGCATGGTAGCCTGAGAACTACTGTAGGCTTCCCCAGTCAAGCGGATTGTGGAGAGAATCTCATGAAATGTTGGGCCATGGACACCTTAAAAAGTGGGGGTTTATAATGAAATCTCATAACCGCTGCTTTTAAAAATGGTGTGAGCCCCTTCCAAGTGCCCTCGGGCATTAGGCCTGCTCCTGCCCAGTGCTAACAGTCATCACCTCTTGGTGGGGCACATATTCCCTGGTCCTAAAGCAGCTCTGAATCTAAAAGCCTCAATTGAGCCCTACCTTCCCACTGTCACTCCTGTAAATGTGGTGGATGAGACACTTTCCAAAGGGTTACTCAGCACCATTCATTAGTAACTAGGTAACAGTTTAAAGAGTGTAAAGAGTAAAGAGTGTGAGGGGAAAAAATCATTTCCTCTCTCAGTCCAGGAACATTTTCCAGGATAGCTATGCCATGCATAGGGTGCACACAGTTTATACCAGCAAAACTGTGCTTTTGATAGAATTGCTTATTTCAAACACCACGACCACTACCCCCAGTCAAATAAACTATACCACCAAAAGCACAGTTTTGCCAGTATAACTGCATCTACACTAGGGGCTTTTCCTGCCCAGCTATCTCAAGCGGGGATCATATCTCTTAACACCCCAAGCAAAAGCTTGTAGTGTAGACCTGGCCCCAGCTAATCAGGTTTCACATCCTTGAAAATTGTGATATCATAAAACCTAGTACGTCTCCAATCCTCTGTTGAGACTTCCAGCATAGACGAGACATGAATTTCTAGTGTAAAAATCCAAGTAGGAACAAAATTTAAATAACCAAAAGTTTTCAGGCTCCCTGGATATCATGAAGAAAGAAATCACACAATCCTCCTTTTTCCTTTGCAAGTCACCTTTAATTTTAAAATTAAAGTTATATTTGTAATTAACTTTCCAAATGTTTAATCCCAATGGGTCAGATTCTGGTATCTTCTGATAACTGTCAATCAGATTTTACTCCACAAGTTATCCCAGTGGCTTTGGTGGAGCCATTCAGGGACTGAAATACTATTCAACATGAGTAAGGGGATCAGAGTCTGGCCCTATTATAGACACGATCATAAGGAAAGAATGTTTCATCTGATTTGTCTATGATAGATCTGCCTTGCTGCTAAATCCCTAGTCTTTCATTTAGTTTCTTGTTAGAGACTTTTGTTAAGACTTTCCAAGGAGTCCTAAGAGGACAATTGAGCCTTTATGGTTTTTTGAAGAAGTAGAGAGAAGCAATCGAGTTCTTGGTTTTCTGTTGTTGTTGATTTATTCTCTGTTCATGCTGTGAACAGTTTCTCAGGGATATATATATTTTTCTTTAAAAAAAAAAAAAAAGGCAGGAGGGAAAACAAACTTGGTCATTGGGAAGAACTTCCAGGTAATCCACAGATAAGACTTTCCCAAGCATACAGCTACATTATGATCAGTCCCTAAGGCAGGCAGAGTGCTAGCTTCTTTTTCTAACAAATTTCTATCTGAGAATGTTCCTGTAAAGCTTAGTAACTGAAGGAATTCAACAGCTTCTCACAAGATGGTTATGAAACTGAAACAATCTATTTTGGACTATAAAGTTATCAGCCAGTGGTGCAAGGCAGCAAAAAACTGGCTTAACTAGCTACTCGAGAATTCATTCTCAGCAGGTATAGGGCCAATGTAGTGACTCCTGTGCCACTCATCCTCCAGGCCTCAGGCACAGGGGCATAAGTAGGGAAAAGAAGCATAGCTAGGAACCCCAATGCATCTGGATGATCCTAGGAGCTGAAATGGTCCCCTGGGTCATTGGCAGCTGGACATAATATAGACCAGACTTCAGACTGCTCTGATCAGGGCCGGCTCTAGGCACCAGCAAAACAAGCTGGTGCTTGGGGCGGCACATTTTTAGGGGCGGCATGGCCGGCGCCAGAATGCCGCCCCTAAAAATGTGCCCCGGCCGCCCTAGCTCACCTCCGCTGCCGCTCGCGCGCCGCTTCTCCCCCTCCCTCCCAGGCTCTCAAACCTGGGAGGGAGGGGGAGATCCCGAGCGGCCGCGGCGCGCAAAACCATCGTTTCACGTGCCGCTGCTCTCCCTCCCAGGCTTGAGAGCCTGGGGGGAGGAGGCAGGGGTGGGGATTTGGGGAAGGGGCGGAGTTGAGGTGGGGCCGGGGGTGGGGGTAATTAAAAAACGGGGTGGGGGGGCGGCCAAAATTGTTTTTGCTTTGGGCGGCAAAAATCCTAGAGCCGGCCCTGGCTCTGATTTACACAGTGATAGAACCAGTCCACATTCTGTCCCAAGCATGGTGAAGCTTAACTGTCTTAACTTTTCCTCTCTTTTTCCTCTCTAGTCCTGCAGTGACACAGCTCAGACAAACCAGGCAATCTGAACTGTTGTATTCCATGGCTGTATCAGTTTTAAGATGGCTGCAGAAATTATGCCTCTTGAAGTCAATGGGATTTGAGGTCATTCAGGATCAAGCCCTTAGTTAGTGACCTGCAATAAAAAGGTTTGGGGAATGGTAAGGAAAATCCTCAAAGGGGTTTTACAGTATAGATGCGCGTAGCCAAGCCTTTCAGCCCTCAGATCTCTTAGCTCTCTCAGACCTTGTCTACACTGGCAAGTTTCTGTGCAGTAAAGCAGCTTTCTGTGTTGTAACTCCTGAGGTGTACACACTGCCAAGCCACTTAGTGTGCAGAAACTGCGCAGTAGCAGCACTGTAAAAAAACCCACCCCAATGAGAGGCGTACAGCTTTCTGCATCGGGGGTACAGCGCCGTGGTGCCAGTGTAGACACCCTGGTCAATTACAGTACTGCGATTGGCCTCCAGGAGGTGTCCCACAATGCCTGTTCTTGCCTCTCTGGTCATAGGTTTGAACTCTACTGCCCTGCCCTCAGGTGCCCAACCATCATCCCCACCCCGTAAATTCCTTTGGAATTTTGAAAGTCCCCTTCCTGTTTGCTTGGTGATGCGTGCAGTGGTCTCAGTGCATCTTTCCAGGTGGCCATGCCTGCTCCATGCACCAGGCGATCCCCTACTTGGAGCAATGCCGAGCTGCTGGACCTCATCAGCATTTGGGGAGAGGAAGCTGTCCAGTCCCAGCTGCACTCCAGCCATAGGAATTATGATACCTACGGACAGATTTCACGATGCATGACAGAAAGAGGCCATGACCGGGACACACTGCAGTGCAGGGGCAAAGTGAAGAAGCTGTGGAATGTCTACCACAAGACGCGGGAGGCAAACCGCCGCTCCGGTGCTGCACCCATGAGCTGCCGGTTCTACAAAGAGCTGGATGCGATACTTGGTGGCGACCCCACCTCCACTGCAAAGGCCACTGTGAATACTTCAGTGGCTCGTGTGCTGGTCGAGAGTGGACCGAGCCAGGAGGAGGAAATCTTGGATGAGGATGTGGAGGGAGAGGGGGATCCAGAGGCGGAGGACGACTCGGAGGTCAGAGATGCATGCAGCCAGTAGCTCTTTTCTACCCTGGAGGAGGCTAGCCTGTCACAGCTATTGGATCTTGGCAAAACAGGAGAGGAGACCCCTGCTAAGTAGATTTGATTTTGAGAATTGCTGAAGCGAGTTGTTGGGAGCAGGAGGGTTGCAGAAAGCAGGCTTGTGTCTGTATGATGCGCATACCACCACATGCCTAGTCTGAGCGGTGGAACTGGCTGTTGATTGACTCCCTCACTTCACGGGAATCTGCCTCAGAGATCTTCAGGAAACTCTCATGGAGATAATAGGGCAAGAAATAAAGCAGATCTGCCAAAGAACCTGCGGCAGCGGATTGCCCAGTAAGGGTAACTTTCCCATGCCACTCTGCCATCACTGCGGGAGGTGGGAGGGGAACCATTGCTGCACACAGGCGAGCCGCATAAGGGCCAGGGTGGAAGACTTGGAGAAGAACCTCCCTTGATTCCCTGCTCACCCTCAGCAGTGAGATATCTTCCAGAATGAACACAGCCTGTGGAAAATGTGGGGACAGGAATGATTATCAGCCCCCCCCCCCCAGTGCTGGCGCTGGCTCTCCCCAAGAGCCACGTGCCCAGTGTACAGTAGGGTCCGGGAACACTGATTTCCCCTGCCCCTGCGGCTACTCACCATTTTGAGGATCTTGTAGCTCATGTGTGCTTGCCTGGTGTCAGCCAGTTAGTGACAGGTATGTGAATAGTGGCTGTGTTTTAAATCACTGAATCAGTGTTCTGTGTGTTGCAAACAATACTGGTCTGTAAAATGTTGCATTTTGGCTTCACACAAATGACCTTGGGAGCCCATCCTCCCTCTTTGTTATCGCTGGCTGAATGGCTGCGCAAAATTAAAAAGCGGCCACGAAGAACTAAGGAGGACGTTCTGCGTGATGTCATGATGCACTCCGCCGCCGAGAAACAGGAATTGAAGGAGTGGTGGGACAACGAGAAGAGGGATCGAACGGAGAATGCAGCACGCCAGAATGAAGCCACGGAGCGGCTCTTAAACATTATGAAGCACCAAGCGGACACGCTCCAGGTGATACTAGCACTGCAAACAGAGCAGTTCCACGCCTGCCCTCCCCTGCAGCCACTGTCACAAAATTCTTTCCCATGCACGCTCCAGACATCACCAACACACTCTTATTAACCTCCTGGCTCCAGTCTGTACCCACAGCATTCCACTCCTCCCCATCACAGTCCAGCACTGCGGACTCCCAGTACCCACTGCACTCAACACCCGTCCCTCTGCAGTTTCGCCCTGCTGAAGTACAGTACCCGCTGCACTGTACTCCAAAGGAGAAGGTTGGATATCATCCCTGGACATACACAAATCTTTAACTGTCCTGGGACCCCACCTCCTCCTGGGACCTTCCCTTCTCCCATCCCCCTCAGTGGTGATGGCTTTTTTTGTTTGTCTCTCTCCTCCAGTTGTTGTTTTTTAATAAAAGAATTGTGTTGGTTTGAAAGCCATCTTTATTCTATTAATTGAAAGCAAACAGAGCCCGGCAAAGCAACAGGGAATTTTCTTAAACCTTCATATTGCATCGTCTGCACCAATCACAATCATCTTCTCCATTACAAGCACTGCACTCCCGAGCATAGCAACAAATAATAGTGGCTTTCAGCTTCAAATTGCTGCCTCAAGACATCCCTGATCCTTATGGCCCCACGCTGCACCTCTTTAATAGCCCTAGTCTCTGGGTGTTCAAACTCAGCCTCCAGGTGCTGAGCCTCTGCGGTCCAGCCCTGAGTGAAGCTTTCACCCTTCCCTTCACAAATATTATGGAGCGTACAGCACACGGCTATAAGAATAGGAATATTGTCATCGGCCAGGTCCAGACTCCCATATAGGCAGCACCAGCGGGCCTTTAAACGGCCAAAAGCACACTCAACAGTCATTCTGCACTTGCTCAGCCTGTTGTTAAACCGCTTCTTGCTGCTGTCAAGGTGCCCCATGTATGGATTCATAAGCCATGGCATTAAGGAGTAGGCGGAGTCTCCCAGGATCACAATGGGCATTTTGACTTCCCCTACAGTGATCTTCTGGTCCAGGAAGAAAGTCCCTGCTTGCAGCTTCCTGAACAGGCCAATGTTCTGAAAGATGCGTGCGTCATGCATCTTTCCAGACCAGCCTGCATTAACGTCCATGAAACACCCATGGTGATCCACAAGTGCCTGGAGAACCAAAGAGAAATACCCCTTCTGATTAATGTACTCAGTGGCTAGGTGGTCTGGTGCCAGAATTGGAATATGTGTGCCATCTTTCACCCCTCCGCAGTTAGGAAAGCCCATTTGTGTGAAGCCATCCACAATGTCATGCACGTTGCCCAGAGTTGCCCAGAGCATGATGCGATTAATGGCCCTGCACACACTTCCGTCAACACGAGTCCAACAGTCGACTTTCCCACTCCGAACTGGTTAGCAACCAATCGGTAGCAGTCCAGAGTAGCCAGCTTCCACAGTGCAATCGCCACGTGCTTCTCCAATGGCAAGGCAGTTCTCATTCTTGTGTCCTTGCGCCGCAGGGCTGGGGCGAGCTCATCACACAGTCCCATGAATGTGGCTTTCCTCACCCGAAAGTTGTGCAGCCACTGCTCATCATCCCAGACGTGCATGACGATGTGATCCCACCATTCAGTGCTTGTTTCCCAAGCCCAAAAATTACATTCCACTGTGGTCAGCGCCTCCGTGAATGCCACAAGCAATTTTGTGTCGTAGCTACTACACATGGTGAGATCAATGTCGCACTTCTCTTGCCTTTGTAGTTTAAGGAATAAGTCCACTGCCACTCGTGACGTGTTAGTCAGAGCGAGCAGCATAGTGGTGAACAGTTCAGGATCCATTCCTGCAGACCGAAGAGGCAGAGCGTGCAGTAAACAAACCGTTGAAAGATGGTGCCAAATGCAGATAGAAGCACAGGGATTGCTGGGATGTGAAGCAATGCATCACGGGGCACTGGGACAGGACCCAGGATGCCCCACGACCCCCTCCGCTTTCCCACAACTCTTAGCGGCAGAAGAGGAAGAGATGCTCTGTGGGATAGCTGCCCAGAGTACACCACTCCGAATACCACTGCAAGTGCCGCAAGTGTGAATATGCTATTGTGCAGGCAGCTGACAGTGTGAACACACAACAGCGGTTTCCCTTCAGCGCTCTCTGAGCGGCGCTGTAACTGCTGGCACTGTAACTCAGCCAGTGTAGACATACCCTTCGTCTAATCCAGAGTCTGTTGAAGTAAACTGTATGACTCCAGTGGGCTTTGGGTCAAACTCCCTGTGGCTGCACTTGTCTGTAGTCACCTTCCTCACAGACACAGCATATTTACAATCCCTTTCTGCTGCCTAGGTGCTCATGCCTGTTGCCTCATTCTTTTATCTCTCAAGATCAGAGGGCAGTTTACATCTCTCCAAGGCAGCCAGCAGCGACTGTTCCCACTGGTAGTCCAGTCAAGCAATGCCAACTGTCTTAAGTGAAAGCAAAGCCCATTTGGCTCAGGGCAAAAATACAGAGAATCACAAACAAAATAGCTGTTCAAGAGAATATAGACATAGCCAGACTAAAACACTATAAAAAGCATAGCTAGGTTGGCTCCAGATATAGATCTGATTCTGATCTCGCCCCATTAAACCAGTCTTAAGCCAGTGTGGCATAAGGATGACCATAGTTGTAGTGAATGTTATGTAGCCTGAAAACTATATTTATTACCACTCTCCTTCTCTCTCTCTCTCTCTCTCTCGGCCCAGCTAGCTATCAGCGAGTATTTAATATCTCCCTGAAAGGAGTTTGTCCTTGATTCCAGCCAGTGGTTACAGGGCCAATGTGGGTATCACATCCCAGCAAAGAAAGGTGTGTGACTCTTCATTTCTCCCTCTTTCTCATCTATGGTTTTGTGAGTCCAATTGCTATGTCTTCATTAGCATGCTGTCTATTATCTCATTCTCAAGCCCAGACATTGGCACATACTTAGCTGCATTTTAAATTTACACGATTAGATTCAGTTTTTCTTCACTTCAGTTGATCATTTTAATTTCCTTTTTCTAATTTCCACGGGGTGCATGAGAGAGCTTTTCAAAGATCTTGTTCCCATTTCAAAATAAACCTTTGGACCTTGCCTGAGGGTTGTGTTCTTTAAATTTGATACAAAAACCTAAAACATAAAAATTAGCTGAAGAGACTATAAGGTCTACCATTAAACACTTGGATGCTCTACAAAGTGTCCCCATCTCCTGTTAAGAATCAGAGCAAATACCCTCCTATGGAACAGTGTCGCTCAACGAATTAATGAAGACTTCACCTAGGGGGTTCTCTTTTCCTGGAACACAGATTTGAAAATTAAAGTTCTCTCTAAAGCTATAAAGTAATATCTCCAGTTCACCACTCTAACAGCTACAGTTCAGATAGTAAGATACAGTTAAGATAGTAAGATACCCAGCCATTGCAATGAAAGAGCTCTGTTTTGTGTGTGTCAGATTTGGGGATTTCATGAGGCTAGAAACAGGTTTACATGCAAAATGTACTAGTAATTGCACTCTTTGGTTAAAACCATAGAGGCCAGGTTTTTAACTCCTCCCCAATTAATTTGCTATTTGTTATTTACATTTGGGAATATTATTTTTTAAACTATTAGAAAATTGCTTAGAAAGATTTTCTAACCAACAAATGGAAAAAAGCCATTTAATACCAGCATGGTCACTAATACATGTAGGAGGAAAATGTCCAAGTACAAAGACAAAACAAAGTGGAAATGAGTTTTGCTTACTTCTTCTGGCCCATGAAGTAATAGCTAGCCAATGTAGATTTTCTGATATTCAATTATAAAGTCTTTTTTCAGGGTAACAAATGAGTTATCAGTTGCAAAAAGGACTTTGGAATTGACTGGTTGGGTTACGTATTGTATGTGCGTCTTTTCACCTCCCAGAAAGAATCAAGACTAAGTGCTGAAAGCACAATTTGGTGTGGGGGGAGAGGGGTTCCTGAGCTTTGTGCTCAGGTGGTGA
The DNA here is from genome assembly GCF_028017835.1 of Emys orbicularis. Taxonomy (NCBI): domain Eukaryota; kingdom Metazoa; phylum Chordata; order Testudines; family Emydidae; genus Emys; species Emys orbicularis. The sequence continues at coordinate 27,563,868 of NC_088690.1, forward strand.
ACATCCTTATTGAAAGTTGTTCACCAATATCCCATCTTCCCCAGATCAGCAGTAATGCTACGTGATGTCTGTTAGATTGAATTACAGTTCTTTTCCAGGCTACATCAACGAGGACAAGTGGCCATCAGAGAATTCTAATGTCCAATCAGTTTGTTGGCATTGTGAGCAAAAGAGGCTGTCAGGGCCTCCATCAAAAGATTCACAGGAGGTGAGATGGGTGTTTGCAACCTCCAAAATCACCAGAGCTTGCAGCTGCATCACTGTAAATTCTCTAGTGTAACCACTTTAAGTCGACAGATGAGAGCTCTCCCATCGACTTAATGATTTTACCTCCCAACGAGCGGCAGTAGCTATGTCAGTGGGAGAACCTCTCCCACCGACCTAGCGCTGTCCACACCAGCGCTTAGGTCCATGTAACTTATGTTGCTCAGGGGGGTGGCTTATTCATACCCCTGAGTGACGTAAGTGGTAGTGTAGACAATTAGGAAGTGCTTCTTTCTTTAGATTTTTTTTTTTTTTTTTTTTTTACACTTCATTTCCTGCAGGCAGATTAAGATGGGTGGATCCCATTAATTTACATTGAGGAATGTTTAGAATGGCTGCTGCCCTAGCTAGTTTTTTATTAAAGGAAATAGAAACACATACTAGAAAGTTTTCTATTTAATTGATTATTCCTTTTGAATCAGTTGCAGGGTTCACAAATGTTGTTGTACACTTACTGCTGTGCAATGGATTTTCAGTTTAACGGTGGGAGAGCTGAGACCAGGGGTGGTGGAAAAAGTGCTGACTCTCTTTTACAACTGCTCTTCCCACTAACCTTTCTAAAAAATTGATATATAAAGGAAGGCAAGGCAATAGTTAATCAGCTTAACACACCAAAAGGTCCAGTCCTAGACCCAGTTTTTCCAATGGCTTATAAGCCTGAAGAAGCTCGGCATGATGTGTAAAGGGAGTCAAGTTGACCTGTTTTATTAATGGAAGTTTATGTGCCTGCTTGCAGAGGTCAGGGAGCACTGTACATATCTCTGACCTCTCTCACCAGCTGGGACATCCATAGGGCTGCAGTAACACCTGTATAATTATGGGAGTGGGAGACAAAACCAGTTCCTGTACTTATGTACATAGAGAGCTTGCAGGTGTATCTTTTCCCTCCCACTCCATTCATTGCCATACCTATGACTGCCCTTGGGAAAGGAAGGCAGTGACATAAGCATTACACGTAGACCAAGTTGGAACAAACTCTTTTGTCAAAATCAAAACACTTCATGTAGCTGTATCCATTTTGAGAGAGGCTCACACTCTATAGCCTGGTGGTTAGGGCACTGGCCTAGGATTGGGGACACCCAGGTTTCAGTCTCTACACTGCCTCTTTTAAAGCAAAGTTTTTCAACACTGATCACTCTGAATCAGGCAGAGCAAGGACTTCGATCTGGATCTCCCAGACCTTAACCACCAGGCTACACCCCCCCCCCCCCTTCTGTTTCAATTCAATAAGGGACATTTTGATGTAATCCCTTTTGTGCAAAAATGTTTGAAACATTTTGTTTTCATTCCAAAAACATTTAGAACCCTCAAAAAGTTGCTGTGAAACAGAACGGAATTGTCATTCTGTAGTCAGCTCTAATTACATGGCCACCACAAGGCAGATGCTTGCCCCCTCGGAATCCATGTTAGCATCTAACGGTGTAACACCTAAATGGCCCACAGACACACACCTCCTGGGAACTCTGTGCAGAAGACTCAGCTGGACCCAGGTTTCGGCCTGCTCTGTGCAACGAAGGTTGTTTCTACATCTACCTCCTTTGATTCTGGTCAATTCAAGGCCTAATGCAGCCACCAGGGATGCCTGGTGTTAACCTGATTAGATTTCCTCTTTTAATAAAGAGGGATATTAAGAATTAATTGGAGGTATTTTACAGTAAGACATGTTAAACACTCTTCTACCTCCTTTTATCTACAGTATTATGGAATTAGTGTAACATTTGCCTTTTGTCATAGAGACAGAAGCTTAGGCTAAAAGATTTTCAGTTTGCCTCAACTTTTTACATTTTGAAGGATTCTTAGTGCCAATTGCAGCTTTAGGTGCTATTGGAAGCACATTATAAGGTTGCATAGGGTATTTAGCTTCTGAGCTCTCCTGACCACATCCCATTAAGTTAATTGAACCTGAGAATTGAATTCACAGCCCCTAAAAATTCTTCCTTTGAAATTTTCAGTTACATTTCTTTGTTCTTTTCAACCATTAGTTGTTTTTTAATTACTCTTTTGTCAGAGCACAGGATCAGTGAACTAAAAGCCTTATCAATTACTCTTTCCTATTTGCAATTTGATTCTGAGATAGTCATCCTCAAATCTGCACTGAACTTTCTTCTGAAAGTCAATTGAAGTTTTCTCTGGAATTACAGAAAAAGGCTACTGCCCTTTTACCTAAATTTGAAATATTCCCACTGCCCTTTTGTTCAATACATTGTGTTCATTCTCCTCAGATACAAAGCATCCAGCCTCTCTTCCTGCTTCTATTTTAAGAAGATGGGCTTTAAGACTTGAAGTCACAGGACTGGATTTTCCATTGCCTTCAACCTTTTATCATCCTTCACCCCAGTGTAAAGTGGGTGTAAAATGTTACCATATCACAATGGTAGTACTTTTACACCAGTGCAAAATGAGTACAATGACCACACATGGGTGCAGTACAATGTAAAATAAGGCCCAAATTTTATAGGATAAAAATGCCAAAATTTCCAGGCGCATGAGGACAAGAAATCATTATATTCTCTTCCTTTGCACGGAGATGCTCTTGCTGGTTACCTAAATAATTTTTTAAAAGCTACAGTGATTTCCTAAGAAGAATAATTACAGCTTAATCTTTACCAGTCTAGCAAGGTGCTGTTTGTAAACCACAGATGTGCAAACGTTCTCACTGGAAGCTTTCAGTACAGTGATGCTATGAACTAGTTTTATCCTCCAGTATTTGGAATTATGTGCCACATTGTAACTTTACTTTATCATATTATATGTTTTCTATAACTGTAAAATTATATACAGAAATATGCTGTATGCCTTCTTGAATCATCAAAAGAAAATACTGTAAAATTTTTAACTTAATGCTGACGTGAATCCTTTACTCACCCTGTTCAAAATAAAGCTATATTAAAATGAGTACTTCCCCTTCTTTCTGGATATTTGGAAAATATATATATAGTACTATATGTAATATGACTATTCCCTGAACGCATGCTCATGTTGTTTTCTAACCCTACATGCTTTGAGCAGTTAGCCTTTTTAATTAAATTCGAAGGAGAGTTCTGACAGCTGTTGAACCCCCACCTTCCCTCCCAACCCCTATACTGTTTAATGCTAAATGGTCCTTTTTTAAAATAAGTGACCATTGCCAACCTGAGCCAGATGGCAGCATTTACCACATTATTAGACTGCAACTTGCATTGCTGATGCATCTGAGCAGCAGTTCAACTCCTCTTCCACTGTACTATACTGATACATGTATCAGACAATGAATCACCCTTGTGGTGCCTAATGCAGATTATTGGTAAGTAAATAAATGACATTGTCATCAGGGTTCATTTGTAAATACAGTTGAATTCTAAGCTGCAAACATGCTTCTTCTGGGCTTAAAACACAGAGTTTTCACTTTCAAAAAACACAGTATAGGCCCAGCCACGCAGTAATATTACTTAGCACTGAGGATCTCAAAGCACTTCAGAGAGGGTGGTGTCTATCCCCATTTTATCCCTTTAGGAACCAATGCCTGGGAAGGATAAGTCTCTTGCCCAAGGCAACCCAGTGATTCAGTGGCAGAACTGAGAAGAAAACCAGGTTTTCTGTCGCCTGGTCATGTGTCCTGTCCACCGCCTACATTGCCCCCTTGTTAATACTTGGGATGTGAACTGTAAAACCAGATTTTTTTTAAATTAACAAAGTGGGTTAAATTACCTTTGTATATCATCCAAGGAGAAGAAAATCAGATGTTAGATCGCCGCTTAGTGGAATGTTTTCTTGGCCAAGTTAGGCTGGATGGGAATTCTTGAGACCCCAGCTACTGCTAGCTCAGCAGCAGGGATCCATATAAAGTGAAATTAGGCCTTTTCTCAACCAGGGAATGACTGACATGGGAATCAAATATGCACGTGCTATGGGATAGGTTAGCCACTGGGTCAGCCAACCAAACGTTTCCAAACTACAGTCCATCTGCTCATGGCTGAATGTTTTTTTTATTTCCAACTTGCCTTTTTCTACTCATGAACTGTTTTTGATCAGATTGTAAATGTGTAAAACAGTTCCTGGCTCTCAAACACACACAAACTGCTTAAAGCAGTGTTTCCCAAACTTGGGACGCCGCTTGTGTAGGGAAAGCCCCTGGCGGGCCGGGCTGGGCCGGTTTGTTTACCTGCCCCGTTCGCAGGTTCGGCTGATCGCGGCTCCCAGTGGCCGCGGTTCGCTGCTCCAGGCCAATGGGAGCTGCTGGAAGCGGCGGCCAGTACGTCCCTCAGCCCGCACCGCTTCCAGCAGCTCCCATTGGCCTGGAGCAGTGAACCACGGTCAGTGGGAGCCGCAATCGGACGAACCTGCAGACGGGGCAGGTAAACAAACCGGCCCGGCCCGCCAGGGGCTTTCCCTACACAAGCGGCGTCCCAAGTTTGGGAAACACTGGCTTAAAGAATAATAAATAATAGACACACAGGATCACAAATAAGATACACATTAATAAAAGTGAGTAAGAAATACTTGCCTGCTTCATTTAGCAGAGGGATGGTCTGGGTGTTCCCATCAAAGTCAAGGAAGCCGGGGATGAGGATGGAGAAAGACAGGAGGAAGCAGGGACAGACAGACACACACAGTGAGATGGAGGGCAATGTTCTGCTCTTGTTTACACCCAGGGAATAGCTCTATTGATTCCAGGACCAGATCCCCAGCTGGTGTAAACTGGAGTAGCTCCATTGGCTGCAATATATTGGCTTACATTAGTTGAAGATCTAGCACTCTATCTATTGATGTAAATCGAATGTCTTCAGATTTTGGCTAACATAACAGAGCAGGATTTGGCCAGAATTTAAGAAGATGCTGAGACAGTTTCTGACAACAACTTGTGAGCTAAGTCACTTTTGATTCATCTGCAGTTACCTTGGCCACCAATTTGAAATTTAAGAGAAATGTGATGTGTATTTCAGAAATAACAGAGGTATAGCACCAGCCAAAGGTGGGAAACAAAAGGGTGAAGTTTTGCCCTAATATGTTGAGTGCCTGTTCCAGTCAGAGGAGCAAATGCCAACTCAAGAAAAAGACATGAAAGAAAGCAATGGCTTGCAAATCAAAATAAACCTTTGCTTTTTCCACTGGATCTCTGCTTATGGAAGGAGCAGATGCTAGAGGAAGAGTTCAGACCTCCTCCTTCAAGTTCCAAAAGCAGCAGACTACCCTCCAGCTGAAGCAAGAAATGCACTTTTAAAACGGTGGTGGCAGTTTTCCAGTGGCTAACCTGTATTGTCACAATCAATACAAGCAGGTGGCAATGATGGTTCTCTTCAAACTAATTACAGAAGATTGCAAATTGATTTTTTAATTAACCCCCTCCCTGAGTTAGGTGGGCTAGCAGCAACTCTCCACCTGCTCTGTCACGCTGCTCAGCTCCTGAAACCATTCAGCCACCTTTTCTTTCGTGCCTTCCTTGTCTGCACGATCCTTCTGGCTCTCCTCAAGCTTCACTAACCGAGGAAGAAGAATCCCCCATGTCCTTCCCTCTGTCAGATACATATAGATCGAACTATTCACTGTGGCTAGGGATGTAATTGAACTTACCATGTTTATTTTAAATCCTGTTAATGTTTGTTTGCTGTTGCATTTTTAAATCAACTAATGGCTTTTTGTTTGTTTGTTTTTGTTTTTAGCTCCAGGTGGCAGAACTCAACTCTTGGGACATCTCCTCATCTGGTGCTGAGCGCTATGGAGTCTAAGCCTGGGTAAGTGATCCGTAAAAGCTTCTAAGTAATATTATGGGGGCTTTCATTTAAATGTCTTCCTCGGCCGTTCCCTTTTATCCCTTCCTCAAAGCCTTTCTGGCCAAGGAGAGATGGTCATGGCTCCCTCTCAACTTCAATGCTATTTCTGGATTAGCTAGAGCTCGATTAGGTCTTCTTTCTCCAACTCCCACCCCTATTCTTCAGTGTAGTCTTCCTCTCACCCCTGAGGCTGCAGGCAAGCTCAGGACCCCAAGTTCCTATCCCTAGACAGCAGCATGACATACTGCCACTTGAGCACTTCAAGGAGACACTATAAATCATTGTACCCTTCACAAAACAGCTGCAAGGGAAAAGAAAGTCACAGTGCCTTGCCAACTGAAGGGATTTGTGCCAGCCCCAGGTGGTGTGAAGCATAAGGCAATGGAGTGGGGTGACTGCTGACATTGCTTTAAGTGCACTAAGGATAGCAATTAAAAATTATGCTGCCTTTTGAGAGCGAGGCAAGTGTCATTTGGCACATAGAGTCAAGGGGCTGACAAGAGTGCCAGGTGAGTTTGAAAATACTTTCAGGGGTTGCTAATAAACCTTTTCCCTGCTCCCATCCTACTTGGATGATGATCGTACTGAGTTGGCCAGTGTTCTTTATTTGCCAGAGCTTGCCCAACAGGTTAGCTGCCTGCTTATGTCTGTTATCCTGCATGCACCTTTTTCTGGATATGGGGACTACCTCAGCTGACATGAAGGTTTGAGTTTTTTTGTTTGTTTGAAAGTCTCCCTTTACCATCTCTCCTAAATTTCCACTAGTAGTCCTCTTCAATTACCTTATTTCTAATTCTGTGGCTATATTTTTAGTAAGAAAAATAGTAGCATATGAGCTTAAATCCATCTGTGTTTGCAAGCATTTTACTGTGCATTTTTCAATCTAATTCTTCCACTGTTGTAATGCTCTTATTACACTGTTGCTTGTCAACAATTTCAGTCAACTTATGGTCTTTCATCTTTGACTTCTGAGTACTTCTAGATTTTGTGCAACAAATTGATCTTTTGTATGTTTACTTCATTTGGGAAATCTGCATCCTTTAACAAAAATATTACCCTAAATATTTATCTCCATGAGAGCAAGGCAAGTAAATGTTACAGCTAAACAGAGAGTGCTGGGAGTTTATACAGTGCACTGGAAAATGCTATTTAAGGGAGGGACTAAACAGCTTGGGTGGTTTAGTCCACAGGTAGGTCGCTGGTTCAAATTTATATGAGTGCAGCGGTAACCCATCTGATGGACTGTAGCTGTGAAATGAAATAAGCTTATGGGCAATCTCCAGGTCATAGCAGCTAGGGGCCAACCTAAAATATACAAATAGAAAAAACATCACCACAATGAACTCCCTCAGTCAGTAGGGGTTTAAGGAATGATTGTACATGGAGACTGATCTTTTTTTATCTACAGGCACAAAAAGATGGAGGGAAAAATACTCTAGAAAATTAGGTTCTATGTTTAGAAAGAGAGAGTCCTCTTAACAAATTGAATTAATACTAGAACCATTAATGCAATATGTACTATTATGATTAATAGTTATTTTGGCAACCAAAAATGTTGAAGTGCCTCCCAAAATAGATAAGAGAAAGAGATGACAAGCTAATTTTAGACATGATGTAAAAAAGACAATAAGGTGGAGGTTGGGGTCAGAAGGACTGATAATGCAGGCTTCAGCTGAATTTGTAATAAGGTGGTTCACATTCTCCTTTCTAAATAAAGAATATGCAGACATATAACATTATGGTGAATGGGAATGCTAGTGGTTCTCCAACTTTTTCATTCTGCAAAACAGAAAAAAAAGATCTTCCCATGGACTGCTTCTCCTCCCAACTTCCGAATCACTCTTAATGTTCTTTGTCTGTTCTGGTGGTCCATGGAGAGTCCCTATCGTACACAATTATGCTTTGCTAGTAAAACAAGGAACAATAATATAATCTGATAGCATTGTCGCTGAGATAAAGCATATGATAACTTATTATTTTAGTTGATCAGCAGGGTGGCCTAGTACAACAAACTCCTCACTGGTGGCTTTCATTCAGCTCATCTCCTGGTTCCCGAAAGACACAACAAAGAAAAAAACAACAAAGCATGGAAACTACTGCTATTAACCATGTTCTTAGCATGAATATTGCACCAGTAAACTCTGCTGAGAAAAAGCATAGGAATTGGATACACCACATGTTATACCAGTGCCTTACTGGTTCCATACTGGAGGCTCCATATGGTGATTTTTTTAGAAATAGGTATATCTACCCAGTTTAATAAAATACATATCTGCCACCAAATTGAAAGGAGTCTTGGAATGCCTCCAGTTAATGCAAACCATCCCTGCTTTGGACACTGCTAAGCCATTATTATTGTTACATATTATTTTCATTATGGTAACACCTAGAAGCCCCATCCAGGATTAGGAGCCCATGGTGCTAGGTGCTGTACATACACATAGCAAGCTCTTTAGGGTATGGACTCTTCCTAGCTACATATTCTGGCCAAGGGTTACCATACGTCCAGGTTTTCCTGGACATTGCCTCTTTTTTGAGCCTCTGTCCAGGCGGATTTTTCAAATAATAGACAGTCCAGGATTTTTTCGGACCAGATGGCTGAAGCTCAGAAAGAGCCCTGATTGGTCTGCTTCCCGATTGGTCCCTCCTCTGCATTGGCAGCTGATTGGTCCATTTCCCTGCAGCCACAGCTGCCAGATTCCACCCACCCAGGCCAGGCTCCCAGCACTGGGGAGTGGGTTCCTCAGGGAGGTGCTGACTGATGGCTGTCGCTGTGTCCTGGGCTTGCGCCAGCTGCCCTGCCACCATGACAGGGAGCAACACTGCTTCCAACCTCCAGTGAGTACCCCTGCCACAGGTACCCTCCTTCAACTCCCCCCACCCCCTGCAGGGTCCTCTTTTTGGGAACCTGAAATATGGCAACTCTATTCTGGCCAGATTTAGTCCCCTAGAATTTAATTGAAGAGCACCTTGTTTGTTTGTTCTTGCAGTGAACAACATTGTGCCAAAAGGGCAGCTATATCCCAATCACTTTCATGGGAGAAAGGGAAAATGTCCCAGAATCTCTTTAGGTCTTCTCCCCCACCACATCCTCTGTCAAGTGAGACAGTTTATAACAATGTGCTGTTGGAATAATCCGAATTTATTTTTTCAGGAACAAATTGTAGACACTTCCAGCATAAACCACTTAATGTGTTTGTTTATCAAGTGGTGTTGCCTCCTTCCTAGGTGAAAGTGATTGGGGAAGCAAATATAGAGCTTCCCCAGTGTCTTATCCCTGTGTGTCAGAACACACACCCTGGTACCTGGGGTTTATCACAGGCTAAGGTGGGTAATTTTTGAGGGAGCCCTTGCTGGACAATGGGGAGGCTATGTCCTGTTAATGCATTCTTTCCCGGAGGTGCTATGAAAGGAATAATATCACTTTCACAGGTAAGAATGTATTCGGCCACCTATTTCTGACACCCAAAAAGCTGCACAAAGCAGGCCCAGGCCCCTTTCTGAGCCACCAGGGCCGGCTCCAGGGTTTTGGCCACCCCAAGCAGGCAAAAAAAAAAAAAAAAAAGATTGCGAGCTGCGGCGGCAATTCGGCGGAAGGTCCTTCGCTCCGAGCGGGAGTGAGGGACTGTCTGCCGAATTGCCGCCGAATAGCTGGACCTGCCGCCCCTCTCCGGAGTGGCCGCCCCAAGCACCTGCTTGCCAAGCTGGTGCCTGGAGCCAGCCCTGTGAGCCACACACAGTCTAGGAATGCCCAAATGGAGACATTGAGACTAGGGCCCTGAATATTCATCAGCAATTCCAAGGCAGCTTGGATCTCACAGGAGTGAGATCACTCGGGGAACTCGCTTCATACATTGTAGTGGTGTCTCTTCGAAATGTTCACATTACCGCTCCTCGCCCTTCCCGGAGTAAACAACATCCGCTGGGTTGCCTCTCTGAAGGCTGTGCAGATCAGCCTCCGCTAGCTGCCATTCTGTAGGGGGATCTCCTTGCCCTCTGCAATCTCTGAGCAGCAGCACAGGCGCTGCTCGGGAGCCTGTGACTGATGTAAATTGTACAGATGCAGATGAAGGAGAGGAAGCTCTAACAGCCGTTGAATGCAGCCTGTGAACACTAGTGCTTCATTGATAGCCAGGATACCTAGGCATTTGCACTTGAAAGGGACAATAAAGAGGTGTCAGAACACTCACGAAGCTGCAAGATTTAAAACTGCAGCGAAGAACATTTTGTGCCATGTGAAAAACGTTGCGGGCGAGAGGTCTGTGTTTTATTGAAGCCTGTTCTAATGCGCCTTGTTTTATGCTACTGAATGGTTTATTTGCCTTCACAGCCTCAGGGGGTAAAGAGGGAGGGAAGCAAATTAAGCCCGAAGTGTAATGACTAGTTAAAAGACTATACAAGGTGTGTCAGGGTTCTTTCTTATTTTATTTGATTTTTGCTTTTAAATAACATCATTATTATGCAGTAAGTTTTTTTTTCTTTTTTTTCCCCTTCTTTTTTTTGTTTAAAGCCAGTTCTCGAGGAATTCCACCATGAATTGGTGACTCAGTAATGAGCCGCCCCTGCTCCAGCCCAGCGCTGATGCACAGCAGTGGGGTTATCAATATGCTCCGCGCTTGCCTTTAGGTCCAGGACAAAAGGTAATTAGGCCAGATCCTGGGCTGGTCTAAATCAGAGTAAATCTCATTGGAGTGACACACATTTACAGCAGGATCTGGTCCATTAGTCTCCTGGTTTGATGTGTTGACATAGTAGTTCAGAGGGAAACATGGGGCCGGCGAGGGGAGGCCAAAAACCTAAAATGCCTATCTGTAAATCAGCAGTGAGTTACTGATTAACAAAGAATACCCGCCTCGCATTTAGCGTCCTGTTAAAAGCACAATAAGCTGTGATTGTGAGCATGATTATCTGTGAGTGTTGCTACTTAACAGCTGCAAATGCGAAAGCTATGTGTGTCTAGGAGAAACAAGGAAATAGAAGCATTGATGACTGTTGTACCACAATACAACTCTAAAAAGCAAGTGTCTTAATCCTGCTGAATACCCCTGAAAAGGAAAATATAACAATATAGTCCTGAAAGGGGAAAATATAAACAGTGTTTGTGCATATCTGTACCACAGGAAAAGATTTAAGAATTAGAGCTTTTGTGGGCTTTTGGGGAAGGATGGTCTTGTGAGTGAAGGACAGGAATGAGATTTACATGATCTGTTTTTTCATTCTGGCTCTGTTTATTTTTATTTTTTTATTATTTTATTAGTATTATTATTTGTATTTCAGTAGTATCTAGAGGCCATAATGGAGGTTAAGTTCTCACTGAGCTGGTTCTAAACAAGCACCTAGGAAGAGATAGAGAGTCATGCATCTGACGAAGTGGGTATTCACCCATGAAAACTTATGCTCCAATACGTCTGTTAGTCTATAAGGTGCCACAGGACTCTTTGTTGCTTTTTACAGATCCAGACTAACACGGCTACTCCTTTGATACTAGGAAGAGATAGTTCGTGACCCAGAGATTTTGCCGTCTAAATAGACAGGGAGCATCGGGGGAAATAGAGGCACCAAGAGGTGGCGTGACTTTTTTAAGGTCACTCTGTAAGTTAGTGACAGGACCAGGTCTCTTGAGTCCCTGTCTAGTGCTGTAACTCCTGGACCATGCTGCCTGTCACATGGCCTCTGTGCCTCAGTTTCCCCATCTGCAAAAAGAGTGTAATAATACTTACCTTATAGGGCTGTTTTGTGCCTTAATTAATGTCAGTAAAATGCTTTGAAATCCTGACAATGGATGTTGTACTAGAAGTTCAAAGTGAAAGTGGTTTTATAATATACTAGATTTGAACTGTGAACAGCTGTCTTTGATATCAGTATCTCTTAGTGAGGAGTATATTTCCCAGGGAAGCAAAGAAATAACACAACAAAGCATTTGTTTTGCTAGTTCTGGCTCTTTGTGCATGTCATCGTGCAAGGCAGAAATACCATAAATGCTGTAATGTCACATACAATCGTGTCAAGCAGTAAACCCATATGAACTTGCAAACTCATGCACAAGCTCTATTTTGGAGAGGAAAAAACCTTGCTTTGAAGGCAACTGAATCAATCCCTAGTTCAAATTACATTTGGAGTATCCTGTGAAGCTCCAATACGCAACTCCAATAACAATCAGCATTTAAGGTGCAGGCAAATAATGTTTCATTTAAAAGAAATTGAATGAGGATTACTGACAGAGAACATTTTCAATGCCATTTTGTCATTAAAGTCAAATTATGGCATTATTGTCTTAATAGTGTATGTCTCGATAATCTTCTTCTTCTCTCTCTCTCCCTCTCTCTCTCCCTCTGCCTCTCTTACTTTAATGCACAAAAAGCCCCGTGTGTGGTTGGTCTTGTGTCTTCATCTCATTAAAACCTTGCCATGCAAATGTATCATAAGTGTTGCCTGAAGACTTCTGTCTCATGCAAAATTTAGCTTAAATTCTACTGGCATCAAATACTTTGTTATGCACAAACCTTCTGTTTGGTTTGCTGACATTCCTTCTTAGCCGGCTTTCATGGTGATTCATTATCTTGTGATATAGATTTCCAAGTATCATCTTTGTATTGATTTTTATATCTTTAATAACCACTCCACAGAAGATGGCTCCACTTGGTGTCATTGATCGCATCAAAAATTCAAAGCTTACAGAAATACTAGAGGGCTAATTGGTAGCAGAACATTTCAGACTTAATCTTAATGCAGCCTTAATCTTCTGCACTAAACCTACCTGAAGATTTCCTCATTGAGGCTAAAGCACAAACTTTAGTGTGGAACTGGAAATTACATGGTGAGAACACACAAGACCACAATAAACAGAACTGTAATCATAGAAAAATCAGATAACGATGTTTAAACATTAAAATCAACCTTTTACATTTTTTTGTTTTTTTGTACCAGCCTTAAACCCCTGAATTGTCGACATTCTTCATCCCCTCTCTTCCCCCCTCCCCTCCCGTTATTGCAAGCTGTTAGATGAAAAGCGTACATCCAGTTGCACAGGCAGAGGGTTAAATGTGTTTAGAGAGCGTGCTGATGAATGTCCTCGTGACTTTAATACACTTAAAGTGAAAATACTATTTCTACTTAATTTGTTCAGAAACATGTGGTTTAGAAGGCCATGCTTTCAAAAAGTGGCCACAGGTTTTGAGTTGCCTCCATATTTTGTTGCCATACTTTAGACACCTAAGGCCTGATTTTCTGAGGGTCTGACCTAAGATCTGTACTACTGACAACCAGGCCTTAGGTGTATCTGAATTTGAATCTTCTGAAAATGTGGGCCAAACTGTTGATTTGTGAATTCTTCGCTTCTGCCTAACGTGTGCTGCTAAAGCTTCTTAGAGTCTTTCAGTAACATGCGTTGTTAATAACTGAGCTGGATGAAATGTGTGTCTGGTTTTTGTTCCTGATTTTTCATGGATATACACATGATGTTTTCCACCAGATCATTGTGTAGGATTTTGCCCCAATTAAACTAGGGGGGGAGGGATAGCTCAGTGGTTTGAGCATTGACCTGCTAAACCCAGGGTTGTGAGTTCAATCCTTGAGGGGGCCACTTAGGGATCTGGGGCAAAATCAGTACTTGGTCCTGCTAGTGAAGGCAGGGGGCTGGACTCAATGACCTTTCAAGGTCCCTTCCAGTTCTAGGAGATGGGATATCTCCATTAATTTAATAAATTTATTTTAATTAACTTTTTTGAGGTTTGTTGGGAAACTTCAAGGGGACTGAAAATAAATTGCATTGAGATACTAGAGTGATTGGAAAGTCCAATGATAGACAAATAGCATGTAGCAAGAGAACCATGTGAAATCCTGGAAAGCCACTTTCACAAGAAAATTTGCACTTGTTATTTTTTTAAAAGCTGCCAGAGGAGAACGAAGTCCTTCCAAAAGGCACATGGTCTAGAGCATTAAGCATAGCAAGATTGTCTGACCAGTACTATGGCTACAGATGATCACCTCCTACAGATCTCCCCTTGTAGAGAAGGCTAAAGGTTAGCTGCCTCACAGCCCCAGGCCTCTCCCTACCCAATTCTTGCAGAGCCCCGTCTCTGGGGTTGGGAATCTGCAGTTGGGTTTGGGAAATGTACATTATTCTCTAGCCTGGTCTGCATTAACAAGTTTTTGCTGGAATAGCTATGTTGGCTAGGAGTGTGGAAAAAATCACACCCTTTAGCTGACATAGCTATGTCAGCAAAAAACCCCATGCTAGCAAAGGCTCTGCAGTGTAGACATGGTGTCTGTCTCTGCCTAAGCCACATAGAAAACCCAGTGCAGAGTTCTATTCTCCTTTTATTATGTTTACATTGTCTTTTTCAGGATGATAAGAAGTTGTCCACATTACCTAACTCTTCTGGCAGAGGAACCTTCAAGTAATCTTGTATTCAGGATCTTCTACAGTGCTCATCATATTAATAGATTCATTCCCGCAATACTACTGGGAGACAGGCAAATATTATCACCCCTATTTATTTTTATGTGGACACTAAGGCACAGAGGATTAAAGGGCCAGATTGTTAACTCCTGGTTCACACTGTGAGCAGTTACTCACAGGAATTATCTCTGGTGCTACAGACTATCCCTGAGAATAACTGCTCACCATCTGAGTACTGACAATCTGAAGAAGTGAGGGGGTTTTTACCCACAAAAGCGTATGCCCAAATACATCTGTTAGTCTTTAAGGTGCCACCGGACTCCTTTTTGCCCAAGGAAAAATAGAAAGTTTGTGGGTGAGCCAGGAATGGAGCCAAAATCTCCTGAATCCCAGCCTTGTGCCTACCCAGAGCCCATCCTTTTTCTCAATTTAGAATTGGATTCCTTATAAAGAACTCACTGAGGCATGCCATAATTTTTGTCATTTTTGTCAGGTGTTCAGTATATGCCCAGTTCATAAACAAACCTGGAAGGTGCATACAGATGGGTGGCAGCATCTGAACAGGATTTAGATGCATGTATACTTGCACCTGGAAATTTAAATATAAGCATAGGAAATTCCCTCCTGCTTGCCCCCATCAGCAACCTAATAGAGGACACTGAAAAGAAGTGCCAGCGCAAACACTATCCAGATAGCTCTTGAATCGCCCACTTTCCTTCAGCATAAAATCTTCCATTATTTTCCTTTAGTAATTTTGTTGTTTTTTAAGTGAGGGGAAGGGGGAAACAATGAAAATAGAACAAAACAGTATTTGCAGAGCAAAGCAAACAACTTCTCCCCACCCCTGTATAGTAAAAGCTCAAGAGATAACTTGTTCTACCGAAATGATTTTTAGTCGATTACCATTGTTTTGTTTCAGCATATATCATTTAATAAACCACCAAGATCTTACATCTTAGTTAAATGACTGTGGAAAAGGAAGGGTTTTTTGGGTATAATTTACAGATTAGCAAGCATGATCCTTCAGAAATATCTCCCCGTCTTGTATACCAGCCAGCGTTCTAAGTGCCATGACATGTAGCTATGATTCAAGTGGGGCCCAGTTGTGCCGCAGGATACAAGAGTCATTCCCATTGATTTCAATAGGAATTACACGCATCCTGCAGTGAGAGAGTAGGGCCCTTGAGTTTTAATGAATAGCAAATAGTCATGTAAAATCCAGGGGCCCTCTTCTTTCCCTGCAGTATAAATTGAAGTCAGTGGGTTACTTGCATATCCTGTGGCAGGAGAATTGAGCCCCCACAAGGTAAAGCTGCCCAATCATTGCTTGCTTTCCTTTTTATTATTTATTTATTTATTCATTCATTCCCAGGGTGGTTTGAAGTCCTTCTGTTATCTGTGTCTCTCTTTCTCATAGGTATCTATAGACGTTCTCCTTTTATTTCACTTGGCTCTGTTCTCATTCTGAGGTTGGCACCCTCAAGAGTGAGCAACAGGTAGGTAGCCAAGAGAAGGGATTTATGGGGAGAAAAAAGGACTAATGGAACGAGAAAGTTTTAATGTAGTTTATAAGAAAGTACTTGGTAAAGAATAAGGTGGCTCTGCCCCTCCAGAGATGCTCTCTGCTCAAGGTAGCTCAATGCAAATACCCAGCATTGGTGCTATGGATCTAAATTTGATCTAAGCACAGGGAATTATAAATTGACAAATATACATCAATTTTGCATACACTGTGCTTTAAGAAATTTTCTAATGACTTGAATTTTAAAGCTGAGTTCCCACTTCACATGGAAGATACCACCCAATGCAAAATTAAATCTCTTTAACAAGCATGTTGTAAAGTTGGCTAAAAGAAATGACTTTTTTCCCTTCCCTCCTGCTTTCTCCTTGGTAGTTGGAAAGCGGAAAAGAATCTAAGAAATCTGGGCAGTCTATCAGTTTGCTATGGTTCATTTTAGCTAATCCAGACATCCAGCACAGCAGGGGGAAAACTGCTGTATCTAGTGAAACAAGAGCATGAATAATTAAAACTCTGTTATTAATGAACTTCCAGTCGTTATGTAAATGAAACTGATTTCAAGTCTAATTTGTCAGCCTGAATTCTTTTTCTGTTCTCCCTTTGTCTAGGACAAGAACTCATCATAATGGACTTGATAATAAAACACTGGCAGACATGCTGTGTGCAGTGCCCATCTGAGTTAGAGCTTTTAGCATGGTTAATTGATACAGTTACTGCAGGATAAGTCTATAAGGCATTTTGTGTGGCTTTACATTTTACAAGAACCTCTTTTCTTTTGACAGTGCCAGCCATTCTTTGCACATTCCTCATTACCGTTTACCTTTACACAAGGGGTGGCTTGTAATTACTGGCTGGTAAATAGTTTCTTTTGCAATCTGAATGTTGTTCAAAGACAGCAGAGTTCAAAAAGGTCCACAGGAAGGGAAGTGTGTAGCTATCTAACAATGACAAATAGCCACCAGGAGAAAAAAACTTGTCAAAGCACAAGGCCACTAAGCACGGGTTGCTCAGCCCGTTGTCTTCCATCAAGTGTCAATCATTGCGCCACCTAATACATACTCCTTGAGATAAATACCCAGCACTGTTGTTGTGCGGGGGCGGGGGCAGCTATTCCACAATAAAGGTTGAAGCTAGTTTCCTATTTTAAGCCTAATTTTCAATGTCCTCAGAAACAAATACATTTCTCTGAACATGCCGTTCTTACCCCAGCATAGAATATTTTCAGGAAAGTGAGGGGTTGGGGGGGGAGAGACCCAGAAAATTATGGTGTTTAAGAAATTTCCCCCTCTCTGACTTTTTATTGAAAACATTCCTAACTTTTTTTGGCTCATTCTATCTTCAAAATGTCTCGACCTACAAAGCCCAGAATTATTTTGCTTTGTTACCCTTGCTAAGGTGAAGTGCTTTGAGGAGCAGGAGTGTTTGTCATTGTACCATCCTAAGAGATTGCGATGGGGTGTGCATGTGTGTTCCCTATGTTAAGTTAGTCAGCGAATAGGTTAGCTAGGGGATAATTAGAACAGGGCTATGAAGAGAAGTAGTAAAAGAGGAAGCCCAAACTTTCACTCTCCTCCCAGACCATGGAAGAAACCCCATAAGCAGCCTCCTGGGCACAGACCCAGGGCTGGTATTAAGGGAGGACTGGGAAACTGGCCATCTTGCTGACAAGAAACTTTGTGAATTGAGAACTGTTTATTTTATCCTCTAGCTAAAGCAGCTCATCCTTTGTTTGCCGTTTGCTCTTTTTGTGCCAGGCTAAAACAAAAAAAGCCAGCTTTGGTTCTGACTCCCATTGTGCCTGAGTGAAGAAATGCTCTGTGCAGAAGTGTGTGTGTGAAGTGGCAGGATGTAGTATCTTGTTTCTTTGTTTCCTTGTGCTTTTTCCTAGGCCACCGCTTTACAGAGCTCAGTCTCTTCACATGTCTACAGGATAACTTTTAAAATGTTATTAAGGTAAACTGACCTGTTGCTGACGTCTCAAGATGTGCTACTGCAGTTGATGAGCTGAGCTATAGGCGGGAGGGCATGGATGTGGGGTGGGAGGCCAGAGAGAACATGGGAGGAGATAAGGGGCATAACAAGAAGGCAGAAGACTACGTGAAAGGCAGATGGAGAGGGTCATGCTCTTCAGTCTCATAATCAGAAATGTAGGGCTGAAAGGGACCTCAAGAGGTCAGCAAGCCCAGCCCCTTGTGTTGAGACAGGACCAAGTAAATCTAGGCCACCCCCGGCAGGTGTTTGTCCACCCTGTTCTTAAAACTTCCAGTGATGGGGATTCCACAACTTCTCTTGGAAGCCTATTCCAGAGCTTAACTGCCCGTATAGTTAGAAAGTTTATCTGACTATCCTAACCTAAATCTCCCTTGCTGCAGATTAAGCCTACATTCAGTAGACCCAGAGAGCAATTGATCACCCTCCTCTTTATACCAGCCCTTAATATATTTTGAAGACTGTTATCAAGTCCCCTTTCAGTCCTCTTTTTCTCAAGACTACTCATGTCAAGTTTTTTTAATCTTTCCTTGTAGGTCAGGTTTTCTAAATCTTTCATCATTTTTGTTGCTGTCTTCTGGACTCTCTCCAATTTTGCCCACATCTTTCCTAAAGTCCTGAAGCCTCACCACTGCCATGTAGAGTGGGACAGTTACCTCCTGTGTCTTCCATACGACACTCCTGTTAATAAACCCTAGAATTATATTAACCTTTTTTGCAACTGCATCATGTTGTTGACAAACATTCAATATAAAACCCTATATCCTATTCAGCAATACTACTGCCTAGCCAGTTATTCCCCATTTTGTACTTGTACATTTGATTTTTCCTTCCTAAGTGTAGTACTTTGTACTTATTTTTATTGAATTTCATCTTGTTGATTTCTGACTGATGCTCCAATTTGTCAAGCTTGTTTTGAATTCTAATCCTGTCCACCAAAGTGCTTGCCACCCCTCCCAACCTGGCGTCATTTGCATATTTTATAAGCATATTTTCCACTCGTTTATCCAGCTCATTAATGAAAATGTTAAATAGTACTAGACCCAGGACTGACCCCTGTGGGACCCCATTAGATACACCCTCCCATTTGACAGCAAACCATTGATAACTACCCTGTGAGTACGGTCTTTCAACCAGTTGTACACTCACCTTGTGGTAATTTCATCTAGACCACGTTTCCCTAGTTTGCTTATAAAAAGTCATGTGGGATTGTAACAAAACCCTTAATAAAATCAAGATAATGGAGGGCTTTGGAACAGCCAGGAGTCGGGCAAACTTGGAAGTGACAGGAGACTGGTGAGGCAGGGGAATAAGGGACACAGAGGTGTGGAACTAGGTAGAGCAAGAGAGTAGGGAATGTGTGGAGCGATTATTCAGGTGATAGTGGGAGTCATGGAGTGGCATAGAGAGAGAGAAAGTCCCTTCTCCTCGATCTAGTTGGTCTACAGTGAGTGATTGCACAGTACATGGCAATGGGAACTGGCCCCTTACTCTTCATTTCTGGACTTTTTAGAGGATATTCTTGAAGGTGTGAATTTTTGCAAAGAAGTGTAGTGTTGTGCTTTGAAATATACTTTCTACTTTAACTGTTTTTAAACAAAGCTGTCATTTGAAAAATTATAATTGTATATTCCTAAGTCATTTTACCTGAACTTGAGGCATGGAGGGGTTTGAAATATAACTGCCAGCCATAAATGACAGCTGTCACATTAATGTGAACTCTGTATGGTCTGAGCTCCACAATATTTGAGCTGGGGATGCAGGAGTGAAATTGTATGTCTGGCCAAATTTTGGAACCAGGTGAGTCACTAAAGATGGCATCATCCTAGTGAGAGTGTAAATGAAGGCTAAACAAAACTGGGGGCTGTCTGGAGCAGATCTCAGCAATCCAGAGAGTGTAGATGGCCCTGTCTTCTGTTAGCCAGAACTAGCACATACCTCCAATTTTTGCTTTTGATAACTGGAAAATGTCACCATGGTAGCTGCCTTATTCCTTTTACTTCTCTATGTGCAGGTATAAGGGATGCCTAGGGAATACTGTGCAGATGCTATCAAAGGCCAAAGAAATTTTAAAGGGTGAGTCTCGCAGAAGCACCCTGAGCTGAGAACTAGTTCATTCTTTGATCGCTATGCCAAAGAACTTGACTGCTCAGGGCACCAGTTAATTCTCTGTGGGAATACCCCTGGCTTGGAACTATCTATTAGATACATTCTGGTGGACTTCTTTTAGTGGCTGGCTTTAATTCTGCTAGCTTGGCCCAAAGGAGATTAAATACTTATGAGAACATTTGAAGGCTTGACTAGTGTAAATAGAATATAAAAATTAACTCCGTTCTAACACCAAAGTTGAAAAAAGGGAGTCAGGGGGAAGGGGAGATGGGCAGGAAAAAAATGCTTGTGTTTTTGAAAGACAAGTTCTGTGTTATATAAGAGCAGGTGTTTATAGAATAGTTCATTGTAATTCAGTGTGGTTCATTGTAATTCAATGTAGATAATATCCAGTTTATATTGCCCTGAATAATGGCAGTATAACACAGAGCTGTAGCAAAGATTTGCAGATTTCCTTTGGGTTAGTAACTGTTGGTATAACCATATTTGGGTACTGTTTGGTTGTTGTTTTTTTCCCCCTTCCCTCTATACCCAGCTACTAAAGGGACTTTGTTTTAGCAGTTTTTACAGTTTAGGAAAGTTTTATTTTGTCACAGTTAAAATAAATATACAGAGATGGCTAGGTGGCACTGTGGATTAATGTATTTGAGGATTAATGTGCCTGGGGGCTTGTATCATAAGCAAGGCAAATCTCAGGCTGAAGTTTTCCCTCTTCCTGAATCACCACATATATCGTTTAGTGCAAGCTGCATTATTCTCTGTATCAATTCAGAGGCTTGGAATAGTGAGAGGGCTGTAGGTCGGGACTGAGGCACGCTGAAGCTGTGTTTTTGAAGCTTGCATGCCACCCTTGCAATGTGCTTTGCCATAGTCTTTCTCCTCTATCTAAAGCATTGCAGGCCTGATCCTGTGAGGAGCCCTCAGTTGCCTTGAAAGCAGGAAGCACTCAATATCTTGCCTCTTAAGTAGGTCTCTAAACCCTTCTGCAACCTAACCACTGCAGACAACCAGGGATCTATGGTACAAAGCTGTAGACAAAAAGACGCACATTGTAAATGGTTGCCTATGTGCAAATGTTATAGTTCTTTTAAGGGTACTCCTACCACACTGCTTATGGGGTAGGCCTTGCTCAGATATCTATCTCTGACTAGTTATGATATCTAACCAAATCCAGATGAACTCATAAAACTAAGTTAACTAAGCAGAAATTTCAGCCAATTAAAATGTTGCTGCCTCTTTGAAAAATAGAAAGTAAAATCCACATAACCAATAGAAATCAATTATTGCACATTCTCAACCTTCTCTCATCAACTCCAGAGGTAATAATCACTATAGGGATTTCTAAAAGGTAATTATTGTAAATTCCTTAATTATAGTATATTAAGATCAAACACTCCTAAACATTTAGGTGATGTAATAGGAAAACACAGAGTCTCTGTTTATAGTTTAAGTACAAACAGCACAACCTGCTTTAAGGCTCTAAATAAGTGTTTTTAGGGTACAATAGTTTGGATGTGAAGACTACTGAATTAGCCACCTTCCCTTTATAATATTACACAGTTTCTGTGACCTGAGGCGACAGTGCTTTATGGAGCATGATATGTACTCATCACCACTACTGCTCTGTAGTAAACTTAGCTGTGGTCGTGCAAGGGCACTGCTGCGATGTGGAGTATTAACTGTGAAATTTCCTTTCACGGATACAATTAGTCACATTTAAAGAACCAACTTTGAAAATAACTAAGTGCCTATAAAAAAAAAAAAGTGCAAGAACCAATTAAGAATTTAGGAGTAGTAACATCTGACTAAATCTACTTTTCTTAAAGTGAAAATAAATGCTGCTGCTTCTGCTGAAAGCCAAGAGTCCTTGTCACAGCCAAGAGATTTCACAGCAGTTCAGCTGGACCCTAGCTAATGAATATAAGTTCCCTTGGTGGGTTTTAGCTGACATTGAAATTAAAGTCTGAAACCATTGGATGCAAGCAGAGCTAGACTGAAGCAAAATGAACTTAATAAACTCCATTGTGCAGTTAGATCCTGCGTGAGATTTCCCTCCCATCCATGACAAATTGGTATTATTTTTTCAGTGACTGGTACTTTTGTCTGTTAGACTGGGATTTCTGGGAGTGATTAGCACTTTTCATCGGTGATTGACAGGTTTTAACAGCAATGAGACAATAGGAAGAATTATTAGGAACTCAAATGCAGGTTTGTGTTTGCACGCTTTAGGATTGATTCAAATAGAAGTGAAATCTACATTTGTGGGCAGAAATCAGTCATCATTGTATTTACTTTTATAAAATAAAAATTAGGGATGGAAAATATTTAAAGATCAAGTGGAAGAGAGAGGGAATGAAAAGTAAAGGCATATAATCGATGAGCAAGGATTCCTCCTAATATCTCAGAAATTTCGGAGGGAGTTCTCCTCTCTCTCTTCCTTGCGTGATAATTCTGAAAATCTATGACAAATAGACTATAAAGCTGAAATGTTCATATCAATTTTTCAGAATTTGTAGATTTTGGGTTTTATTTTTTCAGGCTGAGTAAATAACTCAGATGTAAAGTGGCAAAAACAGTATTGTTTTTCTAAAGCAACACATGTATTGGCGCTATCATGAGGCGTGATGGAACTGTCTCCATTACATCCAAGCAAGATTCCTTAGGGAAATAATTACAGTGAATGATTCAAGCATTGACCAGAAATTGATAACTGGCCATAAATAATTAGGGAAGAATGCATTGTCAGTGATGTAAATTATGTTAATATAGCAACTATGTCCCTTGATGCTGATGCTTAGAGTTCCTTATAAGTGATTTTATTTTAAATTCAGATTATGAATTTAGCATACTATACTTGACAATTTAATCTTGTTTGGCATCAAAGATACCAAGATAATACAGAATTATACAAGCCTAATCAAAGAGGGAAAAATCAGATGAACGTCATTATTTTGGAGGGTTGCTTTAATGAGAGTTGACGTTTTCAAAAGAGCATGATTTTTTTTTTTCCAAGACAACAATTAATCTGAACTGTGTTTCAGAAGCAAAAGGCAAACAGAATGAAATATGTTACTTTGATAAAAAATTACAAATGTGCAGAAAGCATATTTCATATTTTATAAGGTGTTAATATTTAAAGTACAATATTCTAAATCGTTACACGATACAATCATGGGATCAGCTCATTATGCATATCTTGTGTGCTCGTCAGAGCTAGGGCTGTATTTCTGAATATGCCAAGTTTTCATCAACCTAGCATTTTCCCCTTTTCCATTGGCATGCACAAAGGTCTGTAAGTCATACATTTAGGATTTTAATATACTCAGATTGTAACAGAAAACCAATGCATCACAATAACTAACACACACTGTCACAGAGCCCAAGTGGGTTCCTGTCTGGAAGACGAGTAGAAAATCATGTGATTGGCCAGTCTCAAATTCTTTGGAGCCTTAGAGCATGAGAGGAGAAAGGCAATAGACAAGTAACTGTTATTAACTGTAAATTGTCCATTTTTATTGGAATTATTTAGATATTCAGAGATACACTAATGGGTTAGTAATTCATGAGTAACTTTGGTCTCTACTACATAATATGAAGAGAACCACATGTTGCATATTGGATGATCACTTTAAATGCACACAGCTTTTAAATAGAAAATGGGTTTTGGTATTTTATTTACAAGAAATATATACCTGTCACCAATCCATCTAGCTGCTAGATGTCAATGCAGTGTATTTAAAAGGATTTTTAAGAACTGTCAGCCTAACACAGTTAGTCAAGATAATTATTAATGATCAGTATTTTGTCCTAAGCTACCCAATTCCATTCTATGTAGGTCCTTATGCTCATTACCATGGTATCTGAATGCCTGAAGAACATTGCATACTATGTATAATAAAAAGCTCTCTTCACCACTGAAGTGCACGCATTTCTGGAGTTGAATGAATCTACTGTTTAACAGTAATGCTCCCTAACAGTAGCAGTACTGGGCCTGATTTAATATCCTTCCGGTTCTTTTGAAGGTATTAATCTCTGTTGTGCAATAAGGCCTCCAGTGAGATCTCCCTCTCATCCTTACACAGTGAGTTCTGCAGTTTTCAGTAACTGATGCATTAGTGTGAGTGGAATGTTCCCTTCTCTGGGAAATGAGGGAATGTCTTTAAACTCAGCCCCATTCTAAAATAATATCTCTTTCTTTTATTGAGCTACATCATTTTTCTTTTACATGGTCTACTGTTTGATCTGGCTAATTGCTCATTGCTTGTTGGCACTCTGCAATCCAAGATCATTTTTCCTTGGGAGAATTAGTAATATTTATTTTTTAATAAAAAAAAGTCTGATGGGTCCTTCTGCAATAAGAGATTTTAATAGAGCAAACTGGAGAAAAGATACAGACAGATGATATAAAATATGGTAATTTTTCAGTAACGCCAAGATAAAGAGGACATATGGTAAGTGATAAAAGGTAACCTAACTGTATATATATGGATTCACACATTCTTTCTGTGGCTCTGACAGTGCTCTGTATTGGGAGATAAGAGTTGACTTATAAGGCTCTGATTCAGTGGAGGCTATTTCGACAAGTTTCCACTCAGAGATTCTGTTCATCAACCTCTAATTAGCACCTCATCACTTTCAGCTTTGTGTCACCCAGCTGGCTAGAGGAAGATGACACCTCCAGCTTGAACTGGGCTTTTTTCCATTTTCTTAGAGCTCAAGACATGTGGTGCTTTCTTAAAGTGCAGCTGGTGCTGGCACTTTCATTGTAAATTTAAATCGCTGTGTTTGGAAAAAGGTGATAAGAACAGTTTGTTTCATGTCCCTGGTGTTTAGCCTTAGGCAATTCCCAGCAAATATATTCCAGGCTCCTTCTGGTTTGATCCACTACAATTATTATTATTATTTATTATTAATTATTTTATTATAAATGCAAAAGGAAATATGATATGCACCCAAAAGAATACTTACTCTGGGTATGAATTTGTTTCCCAACGCCCATTAAGGATGAACGTTTAAAAAAACCTTTAAGTTTAAGATAGATTAAAAGCAAAAATGAGTCTGCATTTCTCAGCGTGTTTTTTTTTCCCCCCTTCACCAAGGCTAAAATATTATAATAAAAAGATTCAATTAATTTCTATTGCATTCTCTCTCAATAATAAAAGTTCTAACATTCAAGGCTCTATCTGAGATAGAGCTGAATGCTTAATGTTATTCTCTTTCACTACCCGGTTATTAAATTACTTCTAATAATAATTAATACTTGCATAGCCCCTTTCATACAGCGATCTCAAAGCACTTAGTTTTGAGTATGTCAACTCATTACTTCTAAATTGCTTTGAGATGCATTGAATTTGCAAGCTGTTTTACAAAGCCAAATTTTAATCTTTTTTTAATTACCTAGTTGGATATGTATTTATATTGCTAAGATTTGAAGATCCAATGCACTGTTACATTTTCCCGTTTTTAATTGTATGTACCAAAACAACAAGGAGAAGGTTTCTGGAATATGACTGACAGATTAATTTTCTGTATTTTATGTTTACAAAATCCCAACTTGAATGCATCAAACTTTCTCTGAATATACATCTAATGGGCTCACAATTTTAAGAGGTGTAATCAACCCAAACAGAGGGGATTCCAGCGCGAGAGAGGAATTGTTGCTTATCTACAAAGGATAAAATTGGACACTTTTCAAAACTGTAGTGAAAAATGTTATTTCCACTATAGGGTAGACATCAGAAATTAGTCAGTCCCCTTCCCCATTCTTTCAATACTTTTTATTATCGAACCCTTGAAGTCTCAATGGAAAAGGCAGTATAATCACTGGGGATACGACTGATATATTAAAAAAAATCTTATCACATCAAACCAGCCCAGCACTTACCAGTTGGGGTTACAATATTCTGTCTGGTTTAGGACTGTGCATTTTTAATACAATTTAAGATGATAACCACAACTTTTGCTGTATCAAAATAAGTGACATCAAATTTTAAAGATCTTTTTAAAATTGAGCTAGCAGAGTTAGCATTCCAAAATAGCGTCATTGTTTCTTTTTCTCCCATGAGGGGGAAAAAATGAAAATATCTATGAGGAAGTTCATCTAGAGCCAACTTTTTAAAACTGCAACCAGGATGTTGGCTTAGATCTAATTTTACATTCTGACTAATAGTTCTGGTGGAAATTACCATATTTCTATTGCTATAGAAATTAAACACTGAATTTCTAGATGTATTGAGAATTGCAGCATATGTAGATAATGGCACAATTCAGTATTTATGATGATCCATTTTTCTATAAATATAGATGTTCAGTGATTATCAATAGAACTGCTCATTAAAATTCAGAATTACATACAAAATGATGCTGTTTTTGTTAATATTTGAAAACCTAAAAATATCTATTCCTTGGCTCTTTTGAAGAATCCATATTCTATCATGTTGTCTCAGCATTTATGAAACTAAGAAATATTTCAAATAGAAGAAATGCTTTGTCCCAGCAAAGTAGAGAAGAATTTCCATGATTCAAAAGGGTGGTTTTTCCCAGCTGATCCAGTAAAAAGTGGGGTGATGTTTGGTCCAAGGGGCCAAATCCCTGCACCCGTTGAGGTCAAAAGACATTTTGCTTCAATGGGAATTGGATTGAGCCCAGGAGCAGGTATTGCAAAACTGATCTCTTCTTAACAGAATTATCCCTTCCATGGATGATTTTATATAGGAACAAGATTTTCCTTAAAGATTATTTGTGCTGGATTAATACTTCTTTGGCAAGTGACCTAATTATCCACTGCTCTGTCGACCCTGATTCAAACTCATTTCTCTTCTCTCTTCACTCTCTCCTTCCTTTCATTCTCCAGTAGCTACTGGTAAGGTCTCACACCTAACAGAATCTGCCGGTTTCCCTTCCCACTCCACCTAATGTATCATTGTTCAACTCACTATCAGCCCTTATTATTATTTACTTTTTATAAATTCTAATATAGTCGTTCCAGTCAGGGCTCCATTGTGCTAGGTGCTGTACAGACATGAAGTAAAAAGACAATCCAATAATAAATCATGATAATTGCTGCCCCAAATCCTTCCTTGAACTTTATTTCTATGGTCCCATTTTTTCCCCTGCTAACTACATGATCATTACCCCTTTAACTCTTCCTCTCCCAGGCTTGGCATGCATTTTACAAGATCCTCCCAGATTGCTCTGAGTGCTATATTAATATCCGTGGTTCTGCTCTCATGTCCTCGGCTTCTTGTGTCTCTGTCTTTGGAAACAAGCACTAGACGACATTTCTATGAGATCTCCTCAAACATCTCTTTGGAAATGGAAGAAATGGAAGCCATATTTCACTATTGTCATATTCCGTTTTATTTATTTGTTTATATTACTGTAGTGCCTAGGAGCCCTAGTCGGGGACCAGGACCCCATTGTGCTAGGAGCTGTACAGACCCAGAACAAAGAGACAGTCCCTGTCCCAAGAAGCTCACAATCTAAGTATAAGACAGGAGTTCTCAGACTGGGGGTCGGGACCCCTCAGGGGGTCGCGAGATTATTACATGGGGGGGTTGCGAGCTGTCAACCTCCATCCCAAACCCCACTTTGCCTCCAGCAATTTATAATGGTGTTAAATATATTTTAAAAGTGTTTTTTAATTTATTAGGGGGGGGGTCACACTCAGAGGCTTGCTATGTGAAAGGGGTCACCAGTAAAAAAAAGTTTGAGAGCCACTGGTATAGGACAAGGGACAGATATAGACAGATGGGAGAGTACAAATGAACAATGAGACAACGTTGGTCAACATGATGGGCTGTTGGTGGGCAAAGACTACTGCCTAAATGTTGTCAAGTTTTTTGTAGGCAAAGGAGAATTTTGGCGGTATTTAGTCCAGTGGAGGAAGGCTACTTCCACAAATTAGGCACAGGACTGGACAGAGAATTCTGCAAAGATTGATGATAGATGGTGAGTGAGAGTCTTAGTATTTTAAGTACAGGTGAGAGGCACCTCCTAGGTCGACGGAAGAATTCTTCTGTCAACCTAGCTACCGAGAGATGGATTATCAACGTCGATGGAAAAATACTTTCCATTAACATAGGAAAAGTCTACACTACATTGCTACAGCTGCAGCTTTGTAGCTGTGCTGCTGTAATGGAGACGTCACCTCAGTGTGGGGAGTGACTGAGAGAATGGCTTTATTTTATTGGCTGTGTCACCTATTACCAAAAAGTGTCAATGCTTTTTCGCCTATTGATCAGTCGCACTGATAAGAAATAATGAAAAATGTGGTAGATAATTAAACATTGTTATATTGGGGGTGGGGTGTATAAATGTGTGTGAGAGTGAAATAAAACACAATGATCATAAAAATGTGTGTGAGCCATACTCCATCTAATAAACAGATACATCTTCCAGTGTAATTCGGCATTGCAAATATAACCCTACAATAAAACCAATATGTGTACAGATATAAAGGTATGAACAACATGTTGTCAGAAGCAATAAAAAAGATTTAGCCATGTGTAAACAGGATAGATCAGCAAGAGGCCAAGCATGGCAGTTTATTATATACACTTACCCCTATTGAAAGCTACAGTGAGCAGAGTTTAAAAGAGGAAGAGATGTTAAATGTATGATGACTTTATTATTATTATTTATTATTCTGCTCCTTAAAAGGGATCTGATTCGGAGCTTTCAAGCCAGAAGAGGATTGGGTTGTGTGTGGGGGTAAATGTATTTAGCGTGTATATAACTCTTTATACAGCAGTGTTGACTTCCAGAAATTTATAAAGTTATGAGTGGCTTGAATGAAATGCACTGATGTAGAGTACAGCAGCACACTGTGATGCATCATTAAACATGGAGTGGATGCAGGAAGATGTCTCTTGTTCACATTGTGCAGGGGCAAGCCACAGTGAAGCTGCGAAATACAGCAGCTGTTCTGTGCTGGCAGTACTAACCTACCTAAAGGTGATGAGGGCAGGACAATGGCCAGCTTCCCTCTCTCCTGCACTAGTCAGCAAATTTGGCTGGATAGTAATAAGTGTGCATGCTTTCTTACAGCTCTTTTTGCAGCATGAGCTCTCTGAGCTCCAGGAGTCAGCGTCACAAACCCCAACTGTTCAAAAATCATGAGTCAGGTCCCAGAAAATCATGGAAAGGGCTGAAAAATCCTGAAATTTAAAGACTAATAAATGAAGGATTTTTTTTATTTGCCTTCTGATTGGCACACCTTTAGGATGCACTCAGATTACATTTTTAAGATTTTTTTCTGAGTTCAGACTCTCATGTAACCAGTAGCTGGGGGTTTCAGAAAAACCTCAAATATTGCAGGACTCGCAATAAGATCATGAGCGTTGTTGAGATGCATTGTAGCTGAGCCAGACCAAATTCCTATATTTCCCACTGCAGTGTAGCTGCCTCTACCACCTGGAACCGTCTTGACATTATAGTCAAACTTGGTCTATTATAAGCGAGGCTGTGTATTTCCATAACCCTCAACATTTCACCAAAACCATGAAATTTAACATTTGTGGTGGATGGTTATAAAATCTTACAGAAAAACATGGAATTTAAAGTTCTTGCCAACTGCTCAGTTGTGAAAAATCTGAAGGAAGTAGGTGGGATTGAGTGCCATGAAAAGTGAATGATTAAAATTATGGCCTTAGATACAGACAGCTTATATCTGGTGATCTTCAAAGAATCAAACCACAGGCATTTGCATTAAACTTGGATTATGGAGAGATACAATATTTGGGGCACATTTTAGCTGAATGCAGTGGGTAAAGTCCTGACCCCATTGAAGTCAATGGCAAAACTCCTATTGGTTTCAATGGGGCCAGGATTTCCCCACTATGTGCTTCAGCTATTTTTATTTTGGAATGTTTAGAATACATCTTTTCACCTGGACCATATTCTGCCATTGGGTTGTGGGGTGCTTTTTTTTAATAACACTCACCATGAGTAAGAGTAAAAGTAATGGGGTGCACGGCTTAAAAACTGATTATATGTAACTCTGCATGTATATGTAACTCTGTGCAGTTAGTTGCACAGAGGACGCTAGTCGTCCCCCTCCCCTGCTTTCACCCCCACCTATTGTTGAGTTCTTAGCGAAGCTAAGCTTCTCAAAATAGAGTCCAAAATATTCAATATTTATCTGCTGTTTGCATTTAAAGCCTGTGGATAACAATACGTTTGTTTTTAATTCATTATCTTTGTTGTTTCATAATGTGACTGCATTGCGAACCAGAAAGAAGTAGAAGTAGCTTAACTGTACCAGCAAAGCATTTCACATGGGGTACAGGTTTGAAAATGAACTTCAACACAGACCTTGTAGACATCTGAACTCTATAAATCCACAGGTGTTTAAGTAGCCCTAAGGGCTAGGTCAGATAGCAGACTTGTTTCAGTATGACTTTACAAGAATTTAGTACTGTGTAAACAAGACTTGCAAGGTTTTCTCTTTTACTGCTGAGTAAAACCAGTAGCAGAAAGAGCCACCTTTGAGTTTTGCACAATAAAAGGTACAGTGGCCACTTTTTTTATTCCATAAACAATGTTTGTTAGGACATTTTTAATGAACAGTAAAGATGAAATTATGACAAGGCTCCTTGGCAGAGTCACTTGTTAAATGTTTGTCTTGGTCAGGAAGATTGTAATATTCATTGAAATAAAATGCAGGGTTAGTTTTGTTTTTGTCTGTATTTGCATTGGGGGAAGCATTCAAATCCTTCTGAAAAAGAAAACTTGGACTGTTTTTAAAAATGTTTATGCAGACCTAAGCAATGCAGAATTTGCATATCTTTAGGCATTTCTCTCACAAGATAACATTGTTACTATAGACTGTGTAAGCAGATGGGCTACTTTATTGTAAAGTAACCAGAAAGTAGAAGCTAGTTTTTAACAGTTACCAGAAAGACAGCTGAATTTATGGTACATAGAACACCATACTGAGTGCTGAGGATGAACTGCTGTTTATAGCAGTAAAGGATTTCCCTCAAAGCTTTGAAAAATGTAAGATACTAAATTACTCACCAATAGAACATTGTATAACAGCTTAAACTAGGTTCTGAGACGGTAAGTACGGAGCCTTCTGTGCCTTTGCTTATTACTGCCAATGTATTTTGTTTAAAATAATTCTTAGGTGGCAGTGATGGGACTTGAAACTTGCTAATTGCCGTAGATAATTAAATAAGATTTGCAGTTAGCTAACCTCAGTATTTATAATACACTAGGTATTTCCTGTATTATGCATAGAGATGCACCTGGGAATACTGCAGATATGGAGGTAGTCATTCTGTTTATCTTGTGGCGGGGGGAAGGACTGGCAAGCTTTTCATTACTACTGGTATATACTGATATGTTTCTAACAGTTGTCTGGTATTGTTTATGCAGCTAGCCCTCTTTGTGTGCCCACTGTGTCCACAATGTGTTCCACCATTGTTCACAATGTATGGTGCTACATGCGACCTTCTCCGTGTCTTTGCACTGGTGCCCTGACATCTACCTCCCCTACAGTCAAAGTTTTGTTTTCTTTTCCCCAATTTGGTTTAACTGAACAAATTGAAATATTTATTAGAATGTATGAGAAAAAACATTATCATTAAAAGGACTGTAAATGATTCTATGGAAGCATCCTTACAGAGGCACTAAATTGGAAAGTGGTAATAGGTCGGTATCTGCGTTTTGTCAGAGAAACAGCCATATGGCAGGCCATGTTGTACCCCTGTTCTCAACGAGACCTTTAAGTTGTAGTCAAAAGAGGTTTTCATCTCCTCTAGAACTGGCAATTTGGTTACAATAGGTGACAAAGCACATAATTGATTAACAAACACACAAGTATAATAATGTTTCTTTATTGAAACAAGTAGTAACACTGAAATTCCTTGACATCTAGCAGGACTTCAGTTTTTCACATTTAGGGTGAAATATGCCCCTGTACAAAGTGTCTATGCTCCAATTAAGACCCATTTAGGGTTCACATTTTATATTAAAGTTCCATTTATACCTCCTTTCTAAAAGGTCAGTAAGTGATTAATAGATGTTAAATGCTCATTGCAAACATGAGTAGTGTGGGTATAGATGGTTATAAGTTCATCAGCAGAAGGAGGCCTAGATGATTATAATCAAACTATTAATTTATGGGACTCTATAGCAATTGACTAACCATTTATTAAAACCTCTATTAATCATTTATTAATCCTTTATAAACTATTTATAAAAGGAACCTTACGATAAAGTGTGACCCATTTAAAAGCTATTTTGTGAGCTTAAGTTACTTACGTGGTACAGAGGCCTCGCGCTGGCCTGCTGCAAAGAAGTGAATTTCAGCCATAGGGTGTACAGTGAAAGCAAGTCAATGTTATATAACTGTACCTAGCAAAGGATTCCAGATTTTACTAAGTCTTGTTTTTATTTGTCAGTCAGTAGACTAGTCCTTCAATATCCTACTCTTTTAACAAAAGGTAATTGCAAACCTATGATGAGTATATCATCTGGAGTTATTCATTTCCAAGTAAACCAAAAACTGTTATTCCTGTCTGCCATTTTCTTTCCTTTCATTCATTGGCTGATATTAAAACCCTGTCTCTTTTGAAAATTGCATAAGTCTTGTTGTCCACTTCAAATGAGTTGCTCTGTGCTCACATATGAGGCTGCACTAGGGTGACCAGACAGCAAATGTGAAAAATCGGGACAGGGGGTGGGGGGCCTATATTTAAAAAAAAAGACCCCAAAATCGGGACTGTCCCTATAAAATCGGGACATCTGGTCACCCTAGGCAGCACAAACAGTTATCTTGCATGCACATCAACTGGAGCCTGATCAACTCACGCTTAAGCCAGTGAGAGTTTTGGCTAGTTAACCATTCCAGACAACACCTCATGCAAATGAAGATAGGACCTTTACACATAGTGTAGCTCAAATGAGAAATACAGTGTATCCTTAAAAAAAGTATAAATGCAGTCCTGGCAATGATTAAAAATTTGGCAGGCTGTACACATCTGGCAGTGATTTACCAATGTGGAATTGTGTTAAAACAATGTGTGAGAACAGTACTGTTGTGCCTTTTTTTTTTTTTTTTGTACACTTCAAACAACAGCATACTGCCTAAAAAATAAGTAAGTCAATAGTAAACAAACAGCAAGATCCAAAGAAGTAAATATTTTCTAAACACAGCACAGGATTCGTATGATCTTACTCTTTCCACATATCCTTGCAAAGAGATTCAAGGAGCAAGAATAGCCTAAACGGCTTTCTGGGCTCCAATATCAAGTTTCAAGTAGGGATTTTTGTTTGTTTTTGGAGGGGTTTTTTTTGTTTGTTTCATAAACTCTAATTCTGGTTATATGGAAGAAAACGCTCTTTAACCTAATACCACCAATAGTATATTGATGCAGATCACATTAGAGAAGAAATGTAATGCGAAAAGCCCCCAAATATTCAGTCTACTACTGAAAGAAGTATGTTGGTTCAGCAGAAAGGCACTGGTAGGTCTTAGATCTAGAATCCGACTCTAAAATCAGATTTTTTTTATAGTTATTAACCAGATTTTTATGGTAAATTTGAAATATGTAATATAAATATTTCAAATAACAAATTCAGCAAAATGGGATAAAATATTCAATACCCCTGTCTTCACGTTCATCATTGGAATTTACTACTGCATTTAAGACTATCCTCATTTTTTAAATTATTTTTTCTTCTCTGCTCATAGACAGCATAAAGCATAAGAATGACCTTGTATTTTGATATACTGCTGCTTAAAGTCCAGCATTCTAGGTGTTCTCATGTGTTAAAGGCCAAATCATCTTCCCCTCCAACATCTGAAAAGACATGGACTTCCCTACCTCACAGGGATACATTAAAGATTCTGATGCGCTCAGAAATTATGAGGAGTACTTGTGGCACCTTAGAGACTAACAAATTTATTTGGGCATAAGCTTTCGTGGGCTAAAACCCACTTCATCAGATGCATGCAGTGGAAAATACAGTAGGAAGATATATATATATATATATATACATACATACACAGATAGGGTGACCAGATGGGATAAAGAAAATATCGGGACACGTGTGTGGGGGGGGTCCCGCCGGCGGAGCAAAAATTAAAAAAAAAAAAAAAAAAAAGCGGAGTCCTACCGGCAGAACAAGGGGGGGGGGAGGGGGGAAATAAAAAAAGCAGAGTCCTGCCAGCAGAACAAGGGCAGGGGGGCGGAAATTTGCACAGGTACACCCCTAGAACCCAGACCGGGGGTATTCTATCTGCTACCCAAGATTTGTAAACCTGGTAATCCTGGACGCCCCATCATCTCAGGCATTGGCACCCTGACAGCAGGATTGTCTGGCTATGTAGACTCTCTCCTCAGGCCCTACGCTACCAGCACTCCTAGCTATCTTCAAGACACCACTGACTTCCTGAGGAAACTACAATCCATTGGAGATCTTCCAGAAAACACCATCCTGGCCACTATGGATGTAGCAGGCCTCTACACCAACCTTCCACACAAAGATGGACTACAAGCCGTCAGGAACAGTATCCCCGATAATGTCACGGCAAACCTGGTGGCTGAACTTTGTGACTTTGTCCTCACCCACAACTATTTCACATTTGGGAACAATGTATACCTTCAAGTCAGCAACACTTTTATGGTTACCCGCACAAGTAATTTGTTTCAGTGTTTGAAGGATCAAGGTCTAAAGCCCCAGGTCACCTGCACATCTACCAATGTGATATATGCCATCATGTGCCAGCAATGCCCCTCTGCCATGTACATTG
This sequence comes from Emys orbicularis, assembly GCF_028017835.1. Lineage (NCBI taxonomy): Eukaryota > Metazoa > Chordata > Testudines > Emydidae > Emys > Emys orbicularis. Next base: position 27,598,661 of record NC_088690.1, read on the forward strand.
GCCAAACCGGACAGTCTCTACGCAAAAGAATAAATGGACACAAATCAGACGTCAAGAATTATAACATTCAAAAACCAGTTGGAGAACACTTCAACCTCCCTGGACACTCAATTACAGACCTAAAAGTCGCAATTCTTCAGCAAAAAAACTTCAAAAACAGACTCCAACGAGAAACTGCAGAACTGGAATTAATTTGCAAACTGGACACCATTAAATTAGGCTTGAATAAAGACTGGGAGTGGATGGGTCATTACACAAACTAAAAACTATTTCCCCATGCTAATTTTCCCCCTCCTGTTACTCACACCTTCTTGTCAACTGTTTGAAATGGGCCATCCTGATTATCACTACAAAAGGTTTTTTTTCTCCTACTGATAATAGCCCACCTTAATTGATTAGTCTCGTTAGAGTTGGTATGGCAACCCCCATTTTTTCATGTTCTCTGTGTGTGTGTGTGTGTGTGTGTATACGTGTGTGTATGTATGTATATATATATATGTGTGTGTGTGTGTGTGTTCATATTCTCTATATAAAATCTTCCTACTGTGTTTTCCACTGCATGCATCTGATGAAGTGGGTTTTAGCCCATGAAAGCTTATGCCCAAATAAATGTGTTAGTCTCTAAGTTGCCACAAGTACTCCTTGTTCTTTTTGCTGATACAGACTAACATGGCTACCACTCTGAAACCTGTCAGAAATTATGGTAACAGAGGCCATATAAGTACCTAAGCTAGATAGACAACACATCCATGAGTTAACAGGGGCTGATAGTATGTTACATATCCGCTCCACAGGGCCAGCCTCAGAGTACTTTGCATACTCCCATGTACCAGAATTGAGCTCTGTGGCAGCTGTCTTTGCAGAAGTACAGATGTGGCATTTGTTAGTGGGCAAAGACTTAGTAACCATGTATGAATCTACTGGCCACAAACCTCATATGGGTATGGGAGCAGGTTTCACTGAGCCAGTGTTACTACTAGACCCTTAATCTACACAGATGTTTCACACCCTTCTGGGGTATTGTTTCCCCCTTGCAAACCTTTTATTCTGGATTTGTATGGGAGACTAATATCTGGAATTATTTTATTCATAAATGTCTTGCTTGGGCTGGGTGGTCAGATTACTTATCTAAAATGGTCCAAAATGTGGGGAAATATTGAAAAGGAGATTAAAATATTCCCTCTGCACACTGAGCCTGTGTATTTAAAGATCCCAGAGCTTTATGTGGTGAATGGCTTTAACCACTGAATGAACAGCCAGCTGCATCCCTCACAGCTATAACATTAGAACAGCAAGGTGCATTTTCACCGGGATGAAAGAAAAATGGAAGAGTATGTAGATGGAAACACGAGAACATGATGTTTCCCAAATGAAATAACCTAACACTGCATTGTATATTTTAAATGCAATGCACTCCTCTGGGCAAAACAAGGATGTGTCCAGACATAGGTTATTCACTCTCCATCAAATGTAGCCCTACTTTTTCTATGAATACTTCTCTTCTGTACTCCATTGGCCACCCGCCTAGCTTTAATTTGGAGTTCTTAAGATTTTGATCTCATGAAATATTAAGATAGACTTGTGCTTTTCTATTTTTAGTTCTCTTTCTCAAAAGTGTTCTATTTGTATACTACATTAAAAGTAGAAATAGGCTTGGGACCAAGTTTTGGAGTTTTTGGAGGCAGGATTCAGTTTAGTCATTAGGGACAGTCATGAATTCCAAATCTGGTTTTCAAACCCTAAGAGCCTTTGGATGTTTAGAAAGGGGAGTTTCAAAGATTCATAGATTCTGAAGGCGAGAAGGAAACTGACCTCCTGAATAACAGTTTCACCAAATAATTAATGCATTGAGTCCAATAACTTGTGGTTTGGTTCAGGTCCATCTCATATTAAAAACTAAGAAAAAATGTGTGTGTAGGTTCCTTTCCTTTGAACCCAGTCCTGCAACCCCTGGGGTAGTCATATTAATCACACAACACAAGTAAGGATTTTTAGTCCAAGCTCTCTTTCTGGGGAGATTTCTGGAGAGAGTATAGCTATTTTGAGAGAGTTTTGCTCTGGTCAACTAAATCATAGTGGTGAGGTCATTACCATTTAGGTCCCAGCTTTGTTATTTAGTTTGTAATAAGTCAAAGGGAAATCAGAACGCCAATCAATAAAGGTTCATCTTATTTATTGGAAGTGCATTAATGTCATCTACTACTTGCCATTCTGTAGATTACCTCTACTTTTTTTTTTTTTTAGCTTTCCACCAGGTAGTACAAATTCCAAATTAGTTCCATAAAGTCAAGTAACTCACCTCGATACATTCTTTATTTATGTGCCCATGAATATTTCTCCTAATCTCAATGAAGTAAAGAGGGTTTGCCATTCCTTCCCCCCACTGAAAATTAATTCTTTTTTCTTAATGTTTGGACAATGTTTAATGGCCTACTATCCCCAAGTCCTGCAGCCCTTCTATAAATGCCGCCTCTACATTCATGTTTAGTTAGCTCTCTCTTCTAGGATGTCAATCTTGCTGATTTTCGGTTACTTTTGCGTACAGCTGGCTTCAGTCAGTCAGCAGTGTTTTGAATCTGCTGTGTACACATAAAGCAGCATAAGATGTGCACCCCATTTAAAAAGTACAGTATGCCCATCACTATCATCAATAGAGGCTGGATGAACTAACTCTCGCTGTACGAGACAGGTATTTTAATTTGAGAGAACAGTTGAATTTGATTTTGATATGGACAAATGACATCGGTTCAAATCAAATCTCAAAATAACCTTTCCAATCTAGGTAAATGTACCACAATGCATAGGAATATGGATTTAGCAAGAACAATGTACTTTAAGGGATAATATTTTTCATATGTTAAATCATAATTCTTCATTCAGAAATATCCTTTCTTGTATATGGGGCTTCTTTATTCTTCTTCCTTCTTTTTTTAGATTAACAATGCCCATTTTAAAAATGATTTTGCTTTGTAAATTAGTTCCCGTTCTTGCAGCTTTTATACTCTGTGCTCCTGATAATGAATGTGCTCACAAAAGGCATGTTTGAAATAATGAAGCTGTTAACAACATTACAGTTTTTTTACTTTAATAAAATTAATCTAGCTCTGTAAACTATTGAAAGGTAAATTTTGCTGTTAGAATGCATCACAGTGCCACATTTGTGACATTGATAGATAACTATTAACTCCTTTTAAGCTTTAAAATACTTTAGAATGTCATAGTAAAGAATCTCTAAAACTGCAGATCTTATTCAAATGAATCAGGATAGAGCAGATGGTTGAAGAAGGCACACAAGCAAGAAGTAAATCTCCTGTTCTCCCTTTCTGATTGCTTTGCCCACAGAGGAATAACGATTCAAAGAAAATCAGTAATCATGGTGGATGTCATTAGCATATTCCCAATAAGGGAGCTTACTTAAAAATTCCCCGAGAAAATGAATGGCTGTTGGTAGATCAATGAGCAAACAGCACACTTCCAGCTGCCTCCCAAAACAGGGATTTTCAGGACTTTGAGAAATGGAAGTTTGAAAAACTGAATAGAAAATCATAGGGTTGCTTATTGGGGATGGGGGGAGGGGTATTTTATTAATGAACTAAAGTGGATAAATTTGTCAATGTTGTCAGCTGTAACACTGCATAAAGTAGTCACAAGTTCTGTGTTTAAAATTAAATCACCAGAAGTCTGCAGTAAAATATCGGCGGGACCTAAAATATGGAATATCTTATTTTCCTTTAAACAGAGGATTTTGAAAGCTGCAGCAAAGATCTCTGTGTTTTCAAATTGCATTATTGAGAATCCATGTGGTAAAAAATTTTTTTTCTTAATTGATGCACAGAAATCATTGAATCAACAACACATCGGTGACAAAGTAAAACAGTACTTCCAAAGTGTTGTGGAAAAAGTATTGAGCCAAATAAACAGAGTCTGATTTCCTAATCCATCTTTAAATAATAGGCCAAATCCTCAACCAGTGTAAATGAACTCCACTCTAGTGATTTCAATGAAGCGATACTCATTTATAGTAGCATAGAAATGGCCCCTCATTGCAAATTCTGGGCAATTCAAAAGAACTGAATTTTTCTAAAGGAAAATGTGCATGCATTTTTAGCACTGCATGCTGAATTATTTGCTGCCATCAGCAAAGTAGTTTGTAAAGTAATTATTGAATTTGGCACTTCCTTTCTTTCATTTTAATTCCCTAGTGTAGACAAGGCCTAATAAAACATTTTCAGTTCTGTGGCCAGTGGATTTAGGCATTCGACACCCATTGTTGTAACTGGAAGATGCATGTCTAATTTCTTGTATGCCAGGCTGACTATTTATCCCCTATAGATTCCCAATAAAACAACAGACCAACAGTCACTAAAATATGTACCACCACCTAGATGGATGATAAATCTCCTTAGTAAAGCTGCCATGAGACATGATATTGACAGGTTTTGTTGTTAAACAGAGAGACAGAGTAGGTAAGGGTGACAGCGTCCCTGCAGATGCCATTATTGATTGGGCCAGCAGGAGGCAGATGGTTAAAAGACACAATGGGAATTGTCACAATAGTTTTAATTTTGTTATTGAAACCCAAACTTGGGTTGAGGATAGAGTGCCTTCATTTTTCATCCATGAAACATCTTCAACATTTCCTCAAAAAGAATCTTTAAACTAGCATTGCAACCAATAATGCCCTTTATGTATACTAAGATGGCAGAAACCATTAATAAAATTCCTGTCAACGGCACATCTCTCTATTCTGTCTAGCAAAAAAGGGGAGAAATCATTAATTACAGTTTCTGTCACACACAAAAGCTGTGGTGATTGTTCTCGTCTCTCAGCACTTCAACAGCATGAATTCACCTAGTGGCCACCTATTCTGCAGAATTTGAAAAGGGCTGGGTCCTTTCCCATCTCTACAAAACCTCCTAAACATATTGCATGTGTCTGCCCAGGCAACAAATGTGGTATTTTGGGTTGACACTGAAAAGGAGGGTTATAAATATGGATAGGATGCAAATATTCCATCTATCTTAATCAGAATACAGGAATTCAAGCTATTGTGGCAGGGGCGAGAGACCTTAGAATTCCCATACCAAGAACTGAGAGGGCCTGATCCTGTTCTCACAGCAGTCAGTTGGAATTTTACCATTGACTTTGAAGGCGTCAGGATTGGTCAGTAAATTTGGAGGTATGTTTTTAGGTTAGGAATGAATTTACTGTGAATCTCTTCATCTTAAGAAAATCAGCACAAGACTTTGTAACTACCTAGATCAGTTACTCTGTTGAAAAATAAATAATGCACAAGCTTTCAGAAAATTACCTCAACACTTTAACACACTTTCAAGCCAATTTACTAGTATAGGCCCCAATCCCAGGGATCTTTTTGCAGGACTGGGGCTTTAGACCTTGATCCTTCAAACACTGAAACAAATTACTTGTACATACTTATGTGTCTGCGGGACTGCGGCCTTAAATATGAAGGACAATGTTCTACTTGTGTTTAACAGCTAAAAGTATATCTCTATGGATATATACACATGTAATAATGATAAAAACAGTCTACAAGTTGCAAATTCAAAAAGAATGCATATGAAGTTGCAAGTAATAACAGCCTCTAAGAGCCAGGCAGCTTTTTTATTATTTCAATTTATCTACTCAGAATAAGTCAACAAAAAGGTCTTAGTGTCTAGGTTTACCTCATCTTAGCTCACTGTTTCCTTTCAGGTTTAATGGATGCACGCACTGCATGTAAAAGCAGAATATTGAAGGAATTTTTTTGTTAAGAAACTTTTTTTCAGTTTAATTTATTTCTCTTTCTGAACTGTGAGAATTGCATTTTTATAGTTCTGTTTTTTTGTTCTATGCTAACTAAATATTTTATGAGGCCCATACATGGGATCCCTCTCTTTTTGACAGAAGTCATCACTGAAATCTGGCAAATCATAAATCAAAATATGTTTTCATTGTGAGCGGATGAGACTTTTCTTCAGTCTTCAGATCTGGTGAAAGAGAAAGCAAATACAATCGTCTCAAACCCTCAGAAAGTAAACATATGTCTGTTAAAGTCTTCTCAGTTGTGTCATATGAGAGTTTCAGTTCCAATATGTGTCTCATCAATTTGGAACAAAAGGCCTAAGTGATCTGTTGGGGTCTTTATTTACTCTTTGGCAATAAAACTGGCATGAAAAGATTTTGCTAGAGTAGAAATTGTGGGCCAGATTCTCAGCTGATTTAAAATCACTATAGATCCACAGACTTCAATATACATGTACATTAAAAACATATAGTCATAGAAATGCTGGGCCTGAGTCCCTACTGCTTTACCTCTTGCCACTTATCTAACCAGAACAGCAGCGTGTTACACCCAGTCTGCGCTCTGCACAGTGTAAATGCCTACACAAGGGGCAATGCAGTGGAAAATCAGGCTCATATTTTGTGTAAATAGATAGGTTTAATTTCCATTCTAGCAAAATCCCTTTTTTCAAGTCAACAACTTTTTGCTAAAGAATAAAGAAAGAGAGGAAATTGGGGGCTTTCTATTTCGATTTACCTCTAGACAGATCTATAGCCATATATTGAATTATGAACAATAATATAAACAGATTTTTGCTTAAATTTTCCAAATGGCATGCCTAAAGTTAAGCATCTAAATCCATAATTAGTGACTGTTCCTCCACAATTGAAGTTAATGGGGATTTTGCTATTGATTTCAATGGGATCAAGATCAGGACCTAAGGTATCTAAATGGTCTGATTTTTAGAAGCACTTGAGACAGTCTCTTTGAAGTCGGGGAAGACACAAGCTCTCTGAGCAGTAGGGCACTTATTTAGGTACCGAAATATGAATTAGTTGTATTCAGTGTTGTTGTAGCCATGTTGGTCCAGGATATTAGAGAGACAAGGTGGGTGAGATAATATCTTTTATTGGACCAACTTCTGTTGGTGAGAGAGAGAGAAGCTTTCAGGCCACACAGAGCTCTTCTTCAGGTGTGAGAGAGGAAATCCCAGGGTCAGCAAAATGCAAAGTGGAACAGATTGTTGCTTATGCTCTAATAAATTTGTTAGTCTCTAAGGTGCCACAAGTACTCCTGTTATTTTTACCATCAGCAGTTAGCACATATTGTAAGGGACCATTCAAGGTAGAGGGGCCCGTTAAAACCTCTGCAGTCATAGGACAAAAAGAGAGTGTTAGTGGGTTACAGATTGTTGTAATAAGCCATAAACCCAGTGACTCTGTTCAGTCCATGATTTTTGGTCTCTAGCAAGGTTATGAATTTAAGCGCTCAGGCTCCTCTTTTGTGCAGGTTTTCCTGTGAGACCCTTGAATGGTCCCTTACCCCCATATGTGCTAACTACTTGTGCTAAACAATCTGTTTCACCTTGCGTTTTGCTGTGCTGGAAGTACTGTTCCCAGACCTGAAGAAGAGCTCTGTGTGGCTTGAAAGCCTGTGTCTCTCTCCATCAGAAGTTGGTCCAATAAAACAGCGATTCTTAACCTTTTTCTTTCTGAGCCCCACCCCACCCCCCATGCTATCAAAATTCCACAGCCCACCTGGGCCACAACAACTTTTTCAGAGTAGATTATAAGCCAGGGCTGGCTTTAGGGGGTAGCAAGTAGAGCAATTGCCCAGGGCCCAACGCCACAGGGGGCCCCATGAAGCTCCGTTGTTTGGGCTTCTGCTTCAGCCTGGGGATGAGGGGCTCAGGCTTGAGCTTCAGCCCTGGGCAGCAGGGCTCGGGATTCAGCTTTCTGCTCTGGGCCCCCGTGAGTTTAGCCCAGTGGATCTGGCCCTGCTCTCTGGTTTATTTTGGTGAACCCCCTGAAACCTGTTCACGGTCCCCTGGTTGAGAACTGCTGCAATAAAAGATATTACCTCACCCACCTTATCTCTCTAAATATGAATTTAGTTTTAAAAAGTTGTCCTGAGTAGTAATGGGGCAAATTCCTGAAGTCCTTTCTCTGACAAAACACTCATTGATATCACAGCAGGTTGATTACAATGAGAGTTGTGCTTGAATATGTATAGGCTACAGGATTTCCCCTAAAAATGTATACAGCTCAGGTTAGTTGGAAAAGAGCTATGAATGAATCCACTAGTGTATAGATTCTGCAACACAGGTGGGAACCAAATGAGCTGTGAGCTACATGTACCATTTTTATAATCTTGTATATTTTTAAACCTTTGGCGAGTAGAATTTCCTATTAACAGTAGTTAAAAATGTCGTGTCCTAGGAATCTGGCAAGTGTTCAGAGCTGTTTAATCTTTCATCAAGGTTTAATCAGAATAGTTTTATATCTCTTTTGTGCATTGTCAAGTGCCCACCACAATTTGTCTCCCCCACGCAGGACTGACAGATTGAGCGAATAAGTAAAGAGTCGGAACATTTGAGTGTAATTGCAATGTCAGCACTGTTAACTTTCTTCTCATAAATACAGTTAACACTATGACATTAATAATTTCATCAGATTACATATGTTTGCTTCACAAATAAGCAAGCTATTCTTTATAAATTGTCTGGGACCAGCACAGCATTCATCTGGAGGAAGGCCACAAATTCCAGTTTCAAAAGAAAAACAAAACTTGATTTGGCTCATATTATGTTTTTTGGAGGGCGAGGGGAATCGTTTAAATATTTGCATTGAGACAGACTCTATAAATCCTGGGTTTCCTGTGAATAAGCAAAGAAATAATGTCTAGGAACATACAATAAAATAGGAAGAGCCAGGAAGTGTAATAATTTTGTCTATTGTATCATAGTTCAAAAATAGCTTCAGGCAGATACATGAAGTCTTTAGTTTGCCTTGACTTTTTAAACCACTCGATGCTAACCTGCAGTTTCAGTGATTTATAGCAGTTCACCAAATGCACTGGATAATAAGGACAGTTTGTTACCCTCTAATTTTGGAGGGGCATAACACATGAAGCTTGTACAGCAATCTCTTACCTACATATTTCACTCTATAAGGGGAAACAATAAGAGAGAACATGACACGTATTAGAGAAGTAAATTACAATGTTATACTCCTTGGTCCAATAAACCATTGTTGGCTGTCATACTCCTGACTACTGAGGTGTTGTTTTATGCTACAACTTAATCAGCTGGGTTTCGACTGTTCCTTAGTGTACATGTGCCTTAGGCAGCATAAATGCGATGATTCACATACATGATCGCAGGAGTCTATACTGTGTATTCTCTACAATCTGCCACATAGCATTATTTACTAGAATGATGGATCTCATATTTTATTTCTACACCTGTTTCAATTAGGGAGGGGATGGAGGTGGAGAGGCACAAAGGCGGATTCATAAAATCTCAAAATATAGATGTCACCTGTATGTCTTATTAAATATTGTTGGCTTTTGAGTCTAACAAAGGTGGTGCTATATTAACTGAGTGTTGACTTTATGCCCATACAAGAGAAATGCAGCTATCCAACTTTCAGCATTTGTGAATTTGATGTGAATCATGCTGCAAAAATTAAGCAACATGCAATTATGTTGATCTTGACTTGCTGCTTTAGTCAGCTGATACATATAAGCAATGTGACAAAATATTGATGGAATAAGATAGAATAGAGTAAGAGGAACAATAGAATTAGAATGACAGTAACATTGGCCGATATCATCCCATACACATGCTAATCCCATGAAGGACCAGAAACTCCATAAGCTCCCTGACACACAGGGTGGCTGGCCCCAGTAAATAAAGTAGTTCAGCTCCCCGTGCCAGGACAGGTGCTCCCATGTGGCCAATTAAGAGGTGGCTACAAAGAATTAAGGAGAGACCCAGAGAGTCAGGGCTGCCTGGGTCTGTCAAGAGAGATCTAGTGAGAGAGACAGACCCATTGAGGGAAAGGGAGTCCCAGTGAGTCAGAGCAGATTGGTTCAGTCAGGAAGGACAGGGAACAGGTGCCAGAGACCAGGGGACTAGAGGAGGAAGGAGAAGGTGATTCCTAGGAAAAGGCTGAAGACAGGAGAACAGAAAAATAGTCTTGCTGGCGGGCATCCCCAAGCCAGAGATCGTCAGGCTGGAGAGGGTTGAAGGCAGGAGGAGCAGCAGAGGGAGATGTCTGCTGGCTCTGAGGAAAAGAGCTGGCGCCGAGGGCCAGAGAAGGCTGAATATAGGGGAGTAGCAGGAGAGCTTACCTGCTGACATCTCCAGGCAGGGGAGCTGGACCAGGAGCAACTGTGAGAGGGCTGGGGGAGTGAGGGACTCTCCCCTGGCAAGGATGCTCCCTGCAGACAATTTTTAAGGGGTGTGGGGGTTCCTGCTGGGAAGAGCAGGGCTTCACTCTAATTGGAAGGACTGGGTAGCTGTCCTGGTACAAAGACAGGAGAGGACTTCAGTGGAGAGCAAGGGCCTATTAAGGAATGCCAGGGCTCTATGTTGCATGTTCTGTTTGGACTGTGCTGGGGGAAATCTGGGCTATGGTTGTGAGACTTTTGTTATGATTTATGCGCAGAAGACTGTTGTAATAAGTGAATCTCACAAGGGCTATATTTATACTTGTGATGACTCTGGGGACTCAGAAGGAGGGAAACTGAGCAGGTGCACATATCATGATGTGGCCTACCGCAAGAGGGTGCTTCAGACAGGCTGCCCTGTGACACTCCCCCATACACAGTTTCCTACAATTTTTTTAAATCAGGGAAGCAGGATTTCCCACCCATTCCCATGGCAGAACCAGAGCATTCATCTCCCAAAATCAGCATATGATTTGAGATTTGTGGTGATCCCGTGCCTTCAAACTGACTTCTGGCCCTTTTCTGCCTCCTTTGTTATCCCATGCTTACAAGGGCTCCCCGACAGCTGCTGGACCCAAGCCTCTTCATAGTGATTCCCTTGGCTCTGGCCTGCCATATTCCTTCCCCAATTACAGATCCCATATCAACAGAGGGGGTTTCACAGGTTTGAAAAAAGGAGAGTAAAGATGACTTAGAGGCTATATTCCCAGCTTCTGTACCTCCCAGGCCTGGGCCAGCAGTAAGTCCATTCCCCTGGCTTGTGGAAGCAGGTGGAGCAATATGACACACTCACATTATTGGAATAATTATCTATATACTCACACATCCATTACATCCCCTGCACAAGCTGGAATCGAAAGTTGGGTGTGCTCAGTAGATAGAAGATAGAAAATCACCTCTGTGACCTGTAAAAGCGACATAAAATGATTTTTAGTCTCAGGCTCAGCCTGCTCAATTGTCAAATCACTAAACTTTCACATACGATGTGAAAGAATTCATAGACTGGGCAAATCAAAACAGGTTCACTACAAGGGGCAGGATGGCTTACAGGATAAAGCATCTGTCATTTGCTTTCAGGACCCTGGGCCATCTTCACATCACTCTTTAAAGTGAAGTCAGTTGAGCCAAGTTGAAATTTGACCAGATCACAAAAACAGTAAAAAGCCGCAGTTTTGATGTGTTCAGGTGAGGGTCAGAACTGAGTAACCAAAAAGACTGAATCATTTGTCACTACTTACAGAGGGGTGCAGCAGGAGAGTAGAAGTCTATTCAGTAGGACAGTAATGGAGAATTCACATCCCAGCTGCCTGCTTTGTACCTGTTCTGTAAATAAAGTGTGTGTGTGTGTGTGCGCGCGCGCACATGCCACATCCCTTCAAAAGAAAAATAGGAGGGAAAAATTAAGAAAGATTTAGCAGCTGAAGTGGCTTGGAGACTTGTTCAACGTTTACTTCTACAGATGAGTATGTCTCCAGCCCAGCAATGAGTTCATTTGCAGAGCAGTGCAGAGAAGCACACCCAGAGAGAGTCTCCCTTTCACCTGGCAAATGGTAAACGAGGTTGCTTCATTTATTTTTCAACTTTGCTACTGATCTAACCTTTAGAAAGTGAAATATTCACCCAAAATATGAAAAAAGTATCAGCTTGAAATTAGCGCGATATGAACAACTATGGATCTGATTCTCCTCTGGTGTACACCACTGTAGCTCCATTGAGTTTAGTGAAGTCAATCCTGATTTATACTGGTGTAAATGAGATTAGAAGAATCAGGCCTTCTATTCTTTAAAAAAGCTTCCAGTTATTGTACCCAATTCAGTTAAACTAATACATGTGTACAGTGAGTACACAGTGTGTACCTGTAGTGTGACTTTCATCCATCAACAGTTTACACAAGTATAATGATAAAATGTCTCCTTTCCTCTCATTGGCTTAGCCAAATTATTGTTATCCCAAGCTATGACACTTAGCAGAGCCACTCCAACACCCCACCACTCTGATCTTTCAAATATAGTTAAATGTGTGAGGAGCAGAGGACTGTAAACACATAAATGAATCCAGGAGGACCGTGCCCACAAATGCATCAGCTATCACAACTCCTAGTAATTCTTGCACACCAGATAACTGCATCTTTCCTGGTGCTTGTTGCCTTTGTTTGCTCCTTTGAGCACAATGCAGCCCCCCTAACCCCCCTTTCATGGGAAATCGCTAAGAAGAAAATATAAATGACATGGCAAAAAAGGATGCTGCCTGTAGCTGTAAGAGGATGCAAGCATGCCTCCTAGTACATTTCTTTCACTGCCATATCTGCCATCATCCAATTATATTGACCTTCTGACCTATTCAGATAACTGCTTTGTAACTGATATGGAATGTAGAGCTTTTTGACAGACAGTTTTATGTGAATTTACTGTAGTCCTCTTGCCTGCCTGAATTGTGGTAGTAATCATAGTACTAGATTGCTAACAGGAACCATTATGATGATAGGAACTAAGTATTTTAAAAAAAAAAAAAACTATTTGCACATTGCTAGGAGGACTATTTAAGCAACAAAGCCCTGGTTTCCATCGTTTATGTAAAGAGGTGGATTACCAACTGGCACATAGCTGGACTGACATGCTTTCTGTTCCAGTCTTGCTGATCAGTTGAATTGTTTGAAGCAGCTATTCCTTATGTGCAAACTTGTTCAGACAGTAGAGTCACCCTAGAATGGCATGCAGGGATTTAGTAAAGTGCATGCATAGGACTGCCTTTTTAATCCCTGTTAGACTCTTTCTACAACAGAGCGCATTCAGGAATGATGAGAAATGACTCTGACTCTTTCACAGCCTGGAGGGAGAAGCAGAATTTTAAAGTTTGTTGGGGTTGTTGTAAGTTTGTTTTTATTTTCTTTATGTTAATGTTCCTATTGGAAGGAAAGGTTTGTGTTAACCCTTTCCTTGCATTGAATGACAGCCCCATGTGCTATGCCCTGATTAAAGTGTCCTGCTGCCTCTTTGGAAATCAAATATGCTATCCGACTAATGAACTAAATTAGACTGAACTAACATTCAGATTCATAATTTGACATACCTTAGCAGTGGTCTCTTTGTTTGGAGTGTTAATGATAATGTGAAGGCTGAGTACACAATAATAATTGTATGTCTTGGGCATCTATCCATCAACTGCTTAAAGTGTACCTCAGCTGCTCCAATCAGGTAACAAAACAAAACACAATGCTGAAAAATGAAACTCTTATTAGAAACAGAAGTGTTAACCTGACAAACATACTCATTCACAGTCTTCATAGCTGGGGTTTGCCAGTAACACATATGGCATTCATTTTCCCTTAAAAGAACCACCATAGAAGACAGTTTCATATTGTGAAAAATATAGACCTAGGAAATTTGTGCATTTCTGATCATATTGAATTAAAAACAACAACAACAACTTTCAGCTGTAGTTCTACAATGAGATATAGGTTATAGTGACACTGAAAAGTGAGAGCTGCCATTGTTCCCGTCAGCTGGGGAGGAGTTCTATTTGTTCCTTTTTGTCATTGTCAAGGTGCAGAAGGAATAAAACTACTTCCATGTACTTCAGTTTGAGTACATTAGAGCACCTTGGATTCACAATTGTTGTGTTGCCTTTGTTCATAGCTGTCCAGCTTTTTCAGGATATGTTTAGAACAATTCATTGTGGTGTTGAAAACAGGATGTTGTTTTTGCTTAATTGCATCTGGAAAAGATAGTGTCCCCAAAATAAGCAGTAATACACATACACACACTAGTTATATCAAGACAGGCTAACTTTTAACCAGCTGCTTTCAAGTACTCAAAAGAAAAATGAATCCTTTCCTGTGAAAATTGTGGACTTACACTTTGATCTTTGACCAAAATCTCATATCTTCCATGGAAAATGAGACACTGAAAAAAAATTTATTAATATTATGTCCAAGTTATATTCAATATTTTATTTTACTGACAGTCATTGTTGTTCCAAACTCTTGAACATGAACTCAGTCCTTCAAATGAATTCCAGTAGCCAATCTCAACAGTGCTGGTTCCATGGGAAAGTTAATCTTCCATTTAGTAAAGAGTAATGTTCCTATTCAGAGCCAGGGTGAGAAGAGGAAAAGAGGTGGGGGAGCAGAAGGTGAGAGGAAGAAAGAGAGACAGAGACAGATATGAGAGAGGAGAGAATCCGTCCATTTAATAACAAAGCAATTATAACAGCTTGTTTTTTCTTGTACGTTGGAGCTCTGCAAACATATCTTTTGTAATAATTATAGCAGGTTTGCATGTTGAATATTTCCCCCCACTTTGCAGAGATTTTAAAAAATAGAAAGTTGCTAGCAATGCTACTTTTCTTTCAGTTAATTGATTAATTTGATTATACTTTCCCTGTGTGTCTTATATTCTGCTTTGTTAGCTAAGACTGGTAAAATAAGTCACAAAGAAAACATGCTTCATGTCACTATTTGATACTGTTTGGAATAAATTTTTTTAATGATATTTTTCTGGAAATAAATATTTACAATAAGGGCCAAATCCTAAACTGGTGTAAATCGGTATAGATTTGTCAAAGTCGGTGAAGTTAGGCCTGTTTGTATGAGCTGAGGATCTGCCCCTGAGTGCCAGCCTACATTTGTAAGCTTTTTGGGGCAGGGACTGTCTATATGTTTGTCCAGTGACTACTAGCACATGGAGCCCCACCGTAGGTTGAAGCTTCTATGCACTGATGTAAATTATGATGATGATTAATAATAATTGTAGCCCCTTCCTGGCCAGAATGGCATTTTGCCCTTTCTAGTGGTGGGTAGGCCAGCTAGAGATTGATGAGCCTGCTACAGGGCTGACTAAGGGACTTGGGAGATGTGTCTTTTAGCTCAGGCAGCAGAGGCTCATGTGTTTAGCTCAAGAGGTCCATGGTCTGATCCCCGCCAATGAAGTCAGTGTTACATAATAATAATAATAATTGAATCAAAGGGGCAACATTTTCAATTGATCCCAGTAAAGGGAGAGGATTTTCAACAGATGAAAACATTCTGGTGTGTTTTCTTTTTCTTTTGAATTTCATCGTTTCTTTAGAGTTTCCTCTACATTTTCGTAGTTGAGATGAACAGCAAATTTTGATTGTTTGTGTGCATACCTGGAATGGGGCTTTAGTACAGTCCGGTCTTCTCTCTGTACTAGGTATATATGGGAAGATTTGCCTCCTATATACATTCTTTAAGTGAAACAGAATTGATACCCTCTAGTATGCTGTACATATTTAGTTCTCTCTTATGGTTTGCAGGGCGATGTTCTACATCAACTAAAAACAGATGAGAGAATGGTTTAGTTGAAGAGTTTGTTTCCTTGTAATCAACTGTAAAGAGACCAAGGTCATGTAACAGATTTCTTCCTTTCTCTCACTTAGCCAAGAAGACTATGTGAATGCAAATTGCTTTATTGGTGAAGGGAATTAAAATTATAAAAAGCTAGGCTGAAAGAAGTGCAAAATCAGGACTGTGTCGGAACAGGGACAATATAATTGTGGTATGGATTCCCATATGGGACTAAATTATCTAGATTTTAGTAATGTCAGCAGTTCTGTGTGGTTGCTGGAATGCGGCCAAATATGCCACATTTGCTTCATTTTTTAAGATGGTTCTGATTCTGTACAACTTTAAATATGCAGAAAGCTAAATTTGCTGCATGTGTCATAGTGGCACTTCTGTAATGCATAATTTTGCATGTTAATTTTATTTAAGTGTTAAACATAAAAGTACTCTGGAATGTGTCTGTCATTTCCTAAGTAAAATGTCATGTATTATCATGTGGGTCTGGGTTATGATGTTTTCAGAAAAAAGCCTGCCTTCTCGTACAAGCTCATATCAAAGTTGTCTTCCTTTACAGTGCATGCCATTCAGTAATACTATTTTGTAGCAATTCAATAAGGCTGATAGTTTTTCTGGGTAATTACCCACAGCCCCCTGCAGGACAAATTAGCATTCATGACCTGAATAATGCTTACTAGAAAGAGTTCAATGGAATTTACTTAATCAGAATCATTGCTTTCTCATGGCTACTTTTTTTTTAACCTAGTCCCCATTGTCTGCTAATAGCAAAAATCCTTTCAGTGCCAGGTCCAACTTGGCACAGAATATATAAGGAAAGAAAGATTTTCCTCCTCAGAGGTGCATAATGCATTTTAAAGATTATGGACTCTATTCTTCAGTCTCTAGTCAGTCCCTGCTTAGGTAAAACCGCTGTTGAAATTGATGGGAGTTTTGCCTGGGCATGGACTGTTGGCTCAGCCCCTATGAAAAGAAATGTATATATTTTTCAGGCAGTCCATGATTTATAGTACTTAGTAATAGTGCTGTGTAAGATATCTAAAGGGCTTTAAAAGGTGATTTTTCTTTTACTGGGTTTTGGGGATGAAAGAAGAAAAGTCCCTGCTTCAGAACATTCTTTAGGTTTTGAATTATCGCCGTAGCATTCCAAATTGTTGAGAATAAAACTAGCCATTTGTGTCATGATTTTGTCTGCTAATATTTAACCTCCTGCTTCCCAGGACTCTGCAGCACTTCAAGGTTAGTACAGCAAAGGCAGGCCCTCGGATGATACATCCAGATGCTCATTTAAAGGGAGCGGCAGGGAGGGAAATATTCATTGAAATATTAGAGGGATTTAAAATAATAATTCAGTGACAAGCTACATAAAGTGGAGCCATTATTTTAAATGAAGGTATTCTCTTTGTAGCAGCCTATGCCACTCACAGAAACAATGAGAGTGGGAAAGACCCTGTTTTTTACAGAACTCTCCTCAGCTTTGCATACTTCCACCTACATCAAAACAGTTCAGATGACTTAAAATAAGCACATAGCCTATGTGAGTGAGGTAATGCAAGAGTGAGCAAAAAGGAATGTATTTGTGGGTGAGATGCAGGGCATTTGACACATGCCTTCCATCAGCTTGCACTGCCTAGTCTTGAAAAATTTAGAGTCTGATGGGGACAATCAGAGTTTTAAAGGCAGACTGGAGGCAAATCACAAACATGGCCTCACTCAAACTTTCACCTGTGTCACCTGCAAGGTAGACTCTCATTTGCAACAGAAGAGTGCAGTTTTAAAGGTAGAGAAGATTTATCTTTTATGTTTGTGGAGTTTTCACTTAATCTCTGTTGCATAAAATAACATCCCCTCTACGATTTCTCTCACTTGTTTTAAATTGTGTTGTATCAATTTTACACTTAAAAAAAAAACCAAAGCGGGGGTTAAATGATCAACTCCAATTCTCCCTCCAACCTGTGGCAGAGCTTGGCAACACTGCAAAATGTCAGTGTTACAAATGATGTCATCCAGTCATTCAGGTGCTTTCCCATTGTCATTCAGACTGTCAGAGAGCAACAAAACACACAACAGCCCCTAGAGGGTATGGAGATTGTCATGGAGTGCACAGGCCCCATGCTGTCCCAGCTGCTAAAGGGTTAAGCAGGAAGACTAGGTATAGCTAGTCTCATATGAGATTGATTGGTGACCCTGCTCCAGATGGGCTGATAAAAGGCTGCAGGTCAGAAGGGAGGGGCAGCTGCCAGCGAGGCTGAGAACAGGATTCTTGACTCCTTCAACAATACACTGGCAGGAAGCCACCCAGGCAGCTGGACCTCCAGAAAAAGGACCAGGGTGAGTCTGGGGAACAGCCTACAAGAGAGGTGTGGTAGGAATCACTAAGGGATTGGGATAAACTGATTGTAACAGCTTCATACAGGTTCTCTGGATTGGAACCCAAAGGATTGGGTGGTTTCCCCTACAAATCCCAGCAGAGGGGTCCTAACCCCAAATGGCTGGAGGCTATTGACCCTTTGCTAGGGTTACCAACCTTCTGACTCACTAAACTCTTTACTGCCCCAAGAGAGGAGAGATTATTAATGATCCAGTAGGTGGGCTGGAGCCACAGTGAGGAACTGCCAGACACAG
This sequence comes from Emys orbicularis, assembly GCF_028017835.1. Classification (NCBI taxonomy): domain Eukaryota; kingdom Metazoa; phylum Chordata; order Testudines; family Emydidae; genus Emys; species Emys orbicularis. The sequence continues at coordinate 27,616,840 of NC_088690.1, forward strand.
GGCTAAATGATTGGCTGAACAAAGGGGAAACTGAGGCACACTTGCCATAATACCCAGTCAACCCTGGGGGAATGCTAGTGGATGAAAGCATCCCGCACAGGGCCTTCGGAGGAAGGGCCAGATTTGTAAAGGTATTTTGGCACCTAACACTTATGGAAATCTATGAGAGCTAGAGAACTAAATACCTTGAAACATCTGCCCCAAAGTGTCTTTTTCAGAGGCTTCTTCATGTGAGCAGCTTCCCAACATACTACTTTTCCAGCTGGGCTTCTGGCTTTATTTATGTTGTCCACTTGAACAGTGATGTGTCAATGGAACAAGATTGGTAGGATTGGGACACTTACATGATGCTGATATTAGACATGGGGTTTAAACATTTGTTGTTTGGATGGTATGAAACACTTTCTGTTATTTGAAGCCAATGGTATATATATATTTTTCTAGTTACCCCATGAAGTTCTAGGCTCCAGAATCACAGAACACTTGTGGTGGTCCACCCTGAGTTTTGCGCTCAGTAGATAAACCTATTAGCTCTCTGGCTGAGACCTTTTATACTAAATTGTAGCTAAAAGCTAATTTTTCATGACTGAGTAATGAACCTAGGGGTGGATAGGGGGAATGCCCGAGGATCCTTCATTACAGGAGCCTTAATGAATTGTGACATGGAAGGCTTCCACTACACAATGTAAATAGCACTCTGCACCAAGAAACTAATTTCCAGCATAACAATCTCTCTGTCTCAGCATATAGAAATCAAAATAGTATCTCAATCCCCAGATGGGATTAAGTGAGTAATAAGATGCATTGAACATAAATTATGTGGACTGCGTTGAGTAAAGCAGGACACATTGGGGCCAAATTCAATTCATCCTTGGCTGTGAGACAAGGGAAGCCAATCGGGATTGAACTTGGCTTAGTAGTTTTCATAATGGACAAGGAAGTATTGAATAGCGTTTCTCCATGTGTTTATGCTACAGGAAAGGATAAATAGTATTGCAGCCAGAGCTATACTGGATAATTCATAACAACAACAACAAAACCCACTTTTTTTGCCCCTTTGAGCCTGTGTTCCTTTTGGTGCACAGTTTGACAGAAGATCTTGCCAGGATGATTTCGGTGGGCTCGGTCCTCTTATTCTGCACCCCCTTCACTGCAGACAGAATGCCCTAACTGAAAACAGTAACAATAAGTATTTCCTCAGGCAGCCCAGTTCCATCCAGATCAGATAAAACACCAACGGCTTTGTTTTCGGGTGCATCAGAGAACAACTTGGACAAACAAGAGCTTCTTCATTTAAAGGTGATATGTAATTGCTACAGAAAGTTAGCACTAGCAGAATTGATTGGAGTCCATCTAGTCTATTTGGCTCCTGTTCGCCTGCTTTGTTCCAGAGCTGCATGCTGGAGAGACCTGTGCATTCCCCTCTTGAGAATGGATTGGCCCTCCTTTTCCTGGAGGCTGGGTTAGTTACAGTCCAACTGCTGCTTTGCTGATTTTGCAAATACACAAAGAGTCGTATCCTGGTTCTTATTCTAATCTTCTTTCTTTGAAATTGTTCCCTCTGGATAATGTTATTCCATCCCCTCCTCCCTCCGATATTTCAAAATTTCTTTCCTGACTTTCCACCTTCAGATTACACTCTGCCAGTAGAAAGAATATACTGTTCCTACCTAAAATCTACTTCTAAAACTCAGATAGATTAGAGACGCCCCCCCCTCCCACCCCCCAGCCCCAATCAGGGTTGCTGTGCTTTTTAATACATCTTTTAATGGAGCAACTTTTACTTGGATAACAAATTTAGAGCTGGGTGCTCTAGCGTCAGGACTCGGAAGGAGCTGACAGGATGGATCCAGATCGACCTCAACTCCTCCCTCTGTCTCTCAAAGGAATCTAGCCTGGAAGGCATAAAGGCCTCCAACCACAGACTGTAACTGCTTTGGGTAGGGGAGTCACTCGCAACTCTGTGTGGGGAGGGACACAGCTGTGAGGCAGATTTGAGAGAGCCAAGCAGGCCTGCAGGCAGACATGCCAAACCCGCGCCCGCCCCCCCCCAAAATGCTGAAATTGGGCTTGTTTTTGGCTCAATTGGCTTGTGAGTTGCTTGTTGGCTAGGTTTTGGGTTGTACCTTGTTCTTTGTTTGGCTTGTTGCTGTTGTGGCTTGTTGCTGCTTTTTTTTTTTTTGATCGGCTCCTGGAAAGCAGGGGTGGGGGGGAGGGATAAGCAGGGGCAAGCGGGGGAGAGAGTCAGGGCTGCACAACGGGCCCAGACTGCACGCCGGGGGGGATCTATTCACATAGAGTGTTGGGGTTCTTAGGGATTGGCTTGTTTTGGCCTTGTTTTGAAATTGAATTAGCTTGATTTTTGGCTTATTGCGAAAGTCAGGGTGCTTATTTACCACGTGAAAGTTGGCAACTGTGCCTGCAGGGTACCTGGTGGTTTTTCCTTAGAGTGTTTCCACTAAGAGTAGAGCTGGCTAGAACAGCTACAGAAACTAGAGGAAGGACCAGGTGAGAAGGCTGAAAGTGCCAGGAAAGGAGGGTGCTCCTAGCCCACTCATCTCACTCAGTTCTGCTTCCAGGCAGTGCCCCGTAAGCTCCCTGCCCCGTAAGCTCCCCACCCCTTCACACCTGCAATTTACAGTATTGCCAACCCCAAGTGTTGTTAGACTGTGAGTCAGGCAGCTTGCCACCACAATTATTATATTGGCTTGAAAATCATGAGATTTTTAAAATAATAAATATGGGGTTCTTTTTATTTGCTTTCTGGGTTTGATCCTTTAGGTTTTTTCTGCAACCATGAGGGCTAGAAAATTATTATTATTATTATTATTATTATTATTATTTTAAAATGTTGCAATTCTCACATACCTGCCTGATTCCAGGGGCTGGTGCGTTAAGAACAACATCAACTATCTCAAGACTTATGATAAAATTGCAAGAGTTGGCAACACTGATTATACAGGAAGGGTAGGTGAGGACTGGAAAATATGAAATTCAAACTCCAATTCCTTATTAAAATAAAGATTTTTGTGAACAAACAGTTCCCAGTAAGGGAGTTTATTGTTGCTAGTCTATCAGAATTATAAATGGAGTAATAAATGCTGATACTTTAGTGATTTCAGGTGTTTATTGACATAGATCCACCAAAAGTGGTATTGATGATTTGTACAAAAGAATTATTCCATAAGACGTATGAGAGCAATGGAGGGCTCTTCAGACAGTATCCAGCAATGTTTGTCTGTTATGTGGTCAGATTTACTAAAGTACTATTTATTTAGATTGAACAACAATTAAAAGCTGCCCATGCCGAAGAGCCTGACAATAATTAAAAAATAATTAAACTTGCAGTAACAATAATCTCCAGCAACTATTTCCCTGATGAGTCCCATGCACCCACCTTTCCGTGATATATTGACATCTGAATGAATATTGTAATAGACCTCTGCTATTTGCAGTATGTGGATATCGGGACCTTCCCTAGGTAAGGGTTGAACTGAAAGTTCTGTCTAACCAATTGAAGATTGCCATTCTCAAGACACCTTTTAAATAACATAGAAGGCACAGAACTAAGAGTTGTATGTATAGGTAAATCATGTCAGCCCCTACTTGTAACAATTTCTCAAATGATTAATGTTGCAGTATGTTCAGCAATGTGTCCTGCAAAGTGAAGAGCAGACAGGTCTTGAGCTTATGGCATCTGACCTGGTGAACTATTTGAGTAGTTTGCACATACAGCAGTAAACTCCTAGTTCCTGATGGGCAACCTGTACTAGCCATCATCCCTTGTCCTAGATTGGGGGATGGGGCCTATATTGCTGGGGTCACAAGGAAAAGGAAACGTCAGGGGCCACCAATCGGCCAACCACAGCCTGGGAATTAAAATCAGGTTGTTCATTTAAAAGGGAGTACCTGAGATATTCATACCTCACATCTTGGAATAATACTATAGCTACCACCAGGGTTGAAAATGTGGGTTCAGTTGGTAAGACACGGCTGCCTTTGCCACGTCTGTCAGCAGAAAGTGTGAAACCAATAGTCTTGCTTCCAAAAACATCAAGATCAGAAGTGACACAAGCAAAAAAGACATCTTTTATTGGCCCAGTATTATTACCTCAGCACATACACCCTTGTCTCATAAGAATACTTAGTACAAGCCCAGCTAGTCATCACAGTAATATAGTCTGGCTTCTTCACTCAAGCTGCATGTCCGACTCCCTTTAATAGGAATGGGCATTATATGATAGATGTGTCAGGAGGAAACTAGTCCTTCAGGGTTCCTGACTAATGTCAGGCATTTATACCTCTGAAAATGATACAGTGGAAGTTGCTTATTCTCTGCTTTTTCTGTCTTTTATATTTGCATGCTTATTACAGAGGGTGCCAAATTTATCCTTTTTTTAGGATAACTGAGAACTACTGTTACTGATATCTTCAGAATGTTTTGAACAGAGAGTTAACATGTAATTATGATGTGAAAGACACAATTTATATTTTTCCTCTTAAATCACTAGAAAGCTTAAAAATATCTCTCTCTCCATTGAGTTTAATGCACTAGCCTTAACTCCTTTTCAGATGGAACCACATTCTGACACCTGTCTTATCTCATCTTATAATGATACTAACCTCCTTTGTAAAGCCCTTTAATATCTGATACTGATGAAATACTGACGAAAAATGCTATACAAGAGCTAATTGGCAGTATTTATTATTATTTTCACAGAAAAATCCCTGCAACTTCTGAATGGCAGGACATAGCCCTGGAAGATTAAATGGTTTTATTTTGACCTTTTCTAATTCATTCACATCCTCAAGGATGGCACAGATCACTGCCCCTGGTTCATCAGCCATGCTTCTTGGGCCAGAGCTCTCCTCCACTGGTTTCTCATTCTCTTTTGCATCAAACATAGGCTTCTTGTCTTCACTTTCAAGGACCTTCATGGCCCATCCTATTATCTCAGTGTTTCATAAAAATGACATAATGAGATGTCAACTCTTGCCTCTAAATGGCCCATGATGCCAGTTTCTATTGTCCACTTGTTAAATTTTCAAACAAACGCCTTCATGCTTTCTCCCATGTTGCTCCTCATACTTGGGAGGAACTCCCTGAAAGCTACCTCATCCTCCTCCAAAACTCTCCTTAAAACTGTCCTTTGCCGTGATGCCTACAAAAACTTGACAAGTGTTAGGGCCACTGGTGGTTGAGACCACTGCCTATCATGCTGACCTATATTATCTCATTCTTTCCTTGTACTTCCCTATTAGTCTGTATCCATCTGTTGTCTCTTGTCTTGTACTTAGATGGGAAGCTGCTTGGGGCAGGGTCCGTCTTTTTGTTCTGTGCTTGCACAGTGGGGTCCTGCTCCAGGAGTAGGGCACAATGGTACTACTAAGAATAATCGTATTGGCGGGAGGGGCCATACCCTCACTTCCTCCCTACTCCACCTCACCTTCTTTGAATAAGATACAGGTAATCAGTCCCTGCCCACAAGGTGTACGGTTGTAATGGGCTCTTCCCAGAATGGTAGAGTTTCCTGACTGCCTCCTGTGCAGCCATACAAGACCTCCTGATCCCAATTTGGCCCAGAATATAGGGTAGAGCAGGAAAAAGGTGAACAGATGTGATACTGAGGATAGTGGTGGATCACATCAAATCTTTGTTTGGGATCTATACACAAATTACTCTGCGCCTAGTAGTGAGCAATCATGTTTCGGGCTTGGGAGGACCATCCACACTTTTCTGAAGAGTCACTATATTTAATGTTGCATACCCAAGGTTTGGTAACTAATTAGCTTATCACTGTGTACTGAGGAGAGATGCCTTAGCCGCTATCACTACTTATATTTGGGTGAAGGTCTAAAGATATTTTTAATGGGTTTTAGCAGAAAGTAGATCATTAGATTTGCAGGCAGACTGATATGCTGTTATCTTCATCTGTGGAGCAAATATTACATCTCACACAGTGCGGTATATTTTATACAATATCTGAATGGGGTCTTTATATTAATGTAGCTTTTCCAAACCCACCAGTATGAAGTAGATTGTGACCTCTGGGAAGTAATGTTCAGTGATGTTGATCTACATGCAATATAGGGTTTTTTTGTTTACTCATTTTTATTTATATCTGTATCATTGTAGTACCTAGTCTATCACCCACATTTATATAGCATGAGTTTGATCATTCCTTATCAAGTATAAAAAGCAAACCCCCAGGAAAGAAGTAATATTAGACCATATTTTGGCATGTGTGTGTATTCTGTATTAGAAGCAGGGTACTGTTTTTAAGGCGATCTGATGCAACTTGAACCCTTTCTTCCCCAGTATGCCTCACAGCTGACAAGCTGACACCATAATTAGGCGCGCGCGCGCTCTCTCTCTCTCTCTCTCTCTCTCTCTCTGTGTATATGTGTGATATATATATATATATATATATATATATATATATATATATATATATATATATAGAATTAATGTGTACAGGTTAATAGAACAGTCATTAGGTTCCAAAATATATATGCATGTGAGTGTGTATCGAGTATACTGTGTGGTACTACATATGTATATCTTAATATAAAATAAGTTATTGATTGTAATCAGACTGAAGGAAGAGATGCAGAAGAACTATAAAGGGCCTTCAAAATAACATGATTTTGATTGTAGAGAAGATGGGATGTTATGTTATTTTAATTATTTAAAAAAACCGAATCAGAGCATGCTCTTTTTATGACGTTTCTCTGAAGTTTGTACAAAAGAGTTCAGGTTGTATTTTTTCTGAATGTGTATCCATAGGCACATAGATATGAGGGATGGGTATATCAGAATGGCATATGTGTATACCTGTATGTATGTGATATACACAAACTGAAGGTGTGTGTGTGTGTGTGTCTGTGTAATCAGCAGATTACTTTTTTAAACTACATATAATATTTTAAACCAGTAATCTGCTGCCTTTGTATTTTGATGAGATACATTACTACTCACAATCACACAAGTGTTACCCTAACCAAAATTGAGCTCACATATAATTACTCCATAAGGTCTTGCTATTTATGGTGCATTTAAATGTTTGTGCATTCAATAACTCAATAAAAGTGATTAGTGACTATAGCAATGCTTGGCACCATCCTGTGTGAGTCAGTCTTTTCACTTGCAAATGGATGGGCAAGATGTCCCTATTGCCATCTCCAATTTCTGTAATTCTGTGCAGCTCTTCTTGTTCAAAGCACTATGGGTGGGGTTTTCAAAGCTGAGGTACCTATCCCACTAGCATCAGAACCATTTATTTAGGCTGATGTACCTTTAACAGTGCTAGGATGGACCAGATGATGTGTTATATTGAACTGTCCTGTCTATTTTTAAGCTATCATTTTTATTGAGTGACATAATCAAGGGAAATACCATTAGAGCAGCATCCAGATTATGCATTCCAACATGGTGAGGACAGTACATATGGTAACTTACAAAGCAAAACCAGTCATGCAGAGGATAATTATTCCCTTTGGCCCCTGTGATGGATCACATTAGGTAAGCTCTGACCTGCTCTTCCTTTTAGAGCAGTTCACTTATACCCATTCGGGTTGGTCAGACTCTGTCCTATGGGAAACATACTTTTACATAATCTCCACAAAAGTAGATTTCAATAACATGAACTAAATGGCTGTAAGGCTGTAAAACTGCACAGTATCATCTGCTGAAACTAGCTTCCTGCAACTGTGAATCTGAGCGGAGAGAACTCTGTAAATAAAGCAAGGTGTATCTGGGGATGAGAGGTCTGATTCTCCTACCTTGCAGCTTAGGCAGTCATTACACCAGGGTACATGGCCTTGATCCTTAGTTGCAACCCAGAAGTGCTCCTCTCCGGAGAGGGTGTGATGGAAGCTTTAAGTCACCAGGGCTGATATATTCAAGGCCAATACTCCAACAGAACTTAACAAATATTGGCTAAAAACTGGTGTAATTTATACCAGTTGTCAATGGCTCCCAGGGGCTGTAACAGCAGTCCTTTGTTGCCAGGATGTAGGGAAGACAGTTCCTTCAGGCCACACATCCTCCATCAGCTGCAGGGAGCAGGGTGCTGCAGGAGCTGTTGGTGCTGGCTCAGTGGCACTGGATGATCCTGCCATAGCCAGTTATACAGGCTAGGGTTGCTCTGCACCAGATCAGCACATCCAAGGATTGAGTGCAAAGTTGGCATAAAATGCAGCTATTCTGATGGATAGTCATTTTACACTCCCTTTGCACTCACTTCACACAGGTATAAATGAGTATACAAGGTACAGGGCAAGGGAGAATCAGGTCCGAATAATGTCTAACATGAGACTATTTTGGGGGCAGGTCTAGACTACTGCTTAAGTCGATCTAACTTACATTGTTCAGGGGTGTGAAAAAGCCCTCTCCCCCGAGCGACCCAGGTGTTACGCTGTCCACACAGGTGCAATGATGGCGGGAGACGTTTTCCCCCAGACAGCGCTTCTTCTTCTCGCCAAGGTGGTGTAATTATGCCGACGAGAGCACTCTCCCATCAGCATAGCACATCTTCACCAGACGCGGTGCAGCTATCCGATGTAGTGCTGTAGTGTAGACTTGCCCTTAATGACTGATCCATTCTTAAAGTTAAGGATCCCTACTAAGGCCAAAAAAAACCTCAAATGTTTAAAACATTTTATTTTTAAACACCCTCTATTAGATAGCTCTTACCTTTGTTTTGTTTTTACAAATGCCACAGGACTGACCATCTTAGTAAACAAAAGTATATTAACAAACAGAAGTTACTATGGTCTAGACTTTATTTTTGGTTTGTTTGTTTAAAGGAAGCCTTCCTCCCTGAACCAAAGACAAATACCAGAAAGTGTATTATAACTACACACACCACATTGAACCATTATGTACTTTATCTAGCCTAATTCAGAACTCATTTACTGTATGGTTTGACTTTGTTGTATGTGTGTTATTCGTCTATGTCTTCACTCCCATTTGCTGTGCACTGGCATACTTTTTTGGATGCATACTGGCCTGAGAGCCAAATATAGTCTAAGAGAAATTTAGTGATTATGTGTAAAAAGTTTACACAGGAAACCATTTGTGTGCCATCTTTTTCTCTGTCCATTTAGCAACAGAGAACACAGTTAATTTTGAGTTATTCCTAGTAACGTGCTGGTGAATTAATTATAGAAACGTTTTTCCAGTGATTTAGTTTGTTAGACTATTGTTCCCCATTTGTCCCCAATGGTTAGCCAGAATTCAGGGTCTTGCAGGGTTGTTTCCATTAGGATGAGAAATTGGTGATGAGTCAGGTATATTCTTGGTCTAAACTTATTGATTCACGCAAATGTACATAAAGTCCCGTTGCCCTGATCACGGTAGAAATAAACCACAGCAGGCAATTTCCTTGCTCAGAAATCCCCAAGTCACCTACTCCAGCGAAAACTGTGCCTAAGAAGCTCTGACTCTTTACTACTTCTTAGGGTCACTCATTCACTCCTTCTATTGGCTTCTTGTTTCCATCACATACATCCTGCAACCCATATCCTAGTCCCTGCTCCTGCAGCCACATTATAAATGTCCTTTTTTGTACATGCAGCTGCATGCAGGCAGTTTAGAAACAGTGTATAGTCTATAAGCACAAATGAGCAGCATGGATCAGTAAGTAAACATCCTGAAAATTCTGAAGTATGTGAAGTCATTCCTTTGCTGTAGGTCAAAAATAACTTGATGCTGCTAATTATAGGTATTTATGATAGTTTATACAATTTTGTGAGGCCTTGTCAATGATCAAAGGTGGTCCCTGAATGCTTGTCATCAAGTGAACTAATAATGGGAGGAATAGCTTATTTACTAAATCTAATATGCCATTAAGTTGACTTATTTTCCCCTTTTCAACTGTTAATGTTGTTGATAAAAGGGACAGTTCTGTTTTTGTAAAGCTGATTTGTTGAAGTCAGATACAGTAATTATGTATACTTGGCTATACTACATGTGTACACATAGTAACACATGAAAGCTATGTTACAGTAATGTTAAAGGTCTGTCTTAAATTGGTAATAGCCAGGAAGATTTGAATTAAGGTAAATTTGCTCAGGCCATTTCAATTTAAAAATAAACAACAAATAGGAAAGAAATAAGCCTGTGAAATCACTAACTGACTTATTTACACTTTGTCAAACTGAGTCCTTAAAATTGCTGTAAAAACCTGAGCTGGAGATTTAAACCTTATCAGTTCTCAAAAGTAATGTGTATGGCTGCTCTGATAAATCCTACTGAACCCATGAAAAACAAAAACACGGATGGACTTGAACTGGGCCAGTGTAGTGAATACTTCTGCTATGATATTGCATTACAGGTGGGAATATCTTTCCTGATTCCCTGAGCTTAAAGATACTTCTTTTCTAACCTTGCACCCTGGATTCAACCCATTTTCTTTGAATTCTCCTGCATTTTGCCTGGGAAAAACATTTACGTAAAGAATGACCTCTCTCTGGGTCTTGCGGCTTGTTTGTAGTACAGATGATTGTGCCAGTTCAGAGCCCTCTGTTCAGTGCTGCCTAAGACCTTGAAGAGTTCTTCAGCCCTACTAGGCCACAGAAGAGCCTATTGAGCTTGTCAGCCTTTTTTTCCTGCCAAGCTACTTTTTTATTAGGCTGATAAACTCTTGAATTGTTGAAAAGCAGCTGCTCCGAGGAGGGTTTAGCTGATTCTCATGGCGCTTCTGAGTGCGTGGGAGATATATTTATGTCTGGACTATGTAGGTCCCTAACACTGTTAGACCTAGGTGACCTCTTTTTCTAGCTCTAAAAGAGGTTGCTGGAATGCAATTAAAATGCAGTGTTACTTTTCTGTAAAACCTTAGCAACCCAATCAATTATTCTCTTCTCCTTTTCTCCAGCTTTGTCTGAGCTTCTCTTCACCCTCATTTTTTTTAGCCTGCTTTCAAGTCTTGTCTGTGCCATAATTTGGTTTTACCTCATCAGGGTATATCAGACAGCTTTACTAGAGCTCTCACTTTAAAAAGGTAGAGTGCCCTTTCTTCTAACCACCAGTTCTGTAGAGGTTCAAGCTATTAATTTTCACATATTGCTCAAGTAAGCAGATCTATGTGCATTTGATTTTTTTTCTAATAATCTCAGATGTAGTTTTGTTGTAATGTAGTACACAATTCATATTGATTAACATGTCTGTAAGTGAGATATGCATTTTATAGACACATATTCCAAAGTGAAGCATGAAATCGAACTGTAAATAATTACATTTTAAAAATCTGGGTTGTTTTTTTTATTTTTTGCACTTGGTGTGGCAAAATTCAGGCCTATTGAAACAAAGGTTTGATTAAAGCTAAAAACAAATTTACATTTGTAGGAATTGAAGCACCGTTGTTTTCAATTTGTTATATGCCTTTACCTGGCATGCTATTTCACCCTTCGTGACACACATCAATACCTTCTTTATGTCTGGCTATTACCACTCATTTAAAAATCTATTTTACATGAGTCTTTCAGCCAAAAATGGACCATAATGACACAGAATACAGTATGTACTTCATAAATTCTCTAGGAATCAATACTTTGGCTGGGAATTTGTCAGTCTCTCACAGCTATGCATCATTAAACTTTACTGTTATTACAATGGACTCTGCTTTAAAGTTCAGTATCTAGCTGATCTTGGACGAACTCTTTTAAAGCCAGGAAAGGATATGGGATAAAAAGATGCATTTAAAGACATGTATTTATCCAGATAATGTGAAATTTATGAAATATAAGTAGTGCTAAAGCTGCTTATTGTGTAAAGTTCAGCAGAATCTTTAAGATTATATGCAGATCAACATTTTTGGTGACTTATCTGAATGGATTCAGGTCACAGTCATTCCCAATATGAATTATTTTGCCCCTGGTATCTTATACATGCATTACACTGGAGCTGATAGAATATTGCAAAACACTACCTGCAAACAGTAATTTGAATGTGTAACCTCTGTTCAAGCATAGGAGTACTTCTCTTATTTGCTATTAGACTGCATTCATGTGAGGGGGTTTTTCACACACATTTGGGGAATGGCTGTTCTTTATACAAAATCACTTGTATTCACGTGCAAACAAGGGTATTTGTGCATGAACAAAAGTATTTGTTATTCAGTATTCATCATTTGTTATTCATTCGTTTGTTTCAAACATTTCACTCTTCCAATCAAAGAACAAAAATAATACCAAGGCCAATCACACAGCACAAATAACATACAGTCCAACTGAACAGTTTATGAACTACCTATAAGATGAGAATTATTCATTCATACTATAAGATGATTAGCTATGAATAATGAATATACATGAATAATGAATACAGAAACTAGGATCAAAAGAGTTATGAACAGAAAAAAGGCTAAATTTGTAAAACATTGTTTGAAATTGATAATGCAACAAGCTGTATAGACCACCCAACTCACATGCTAATGTGGCCAACTCCTGGACCTAATATCCCACAAGCCTTCAACTGAACATGGGTGTGGGCAGGGGGAATCCTGTGAAATGGCCTTGCTGCATTTCTCTCTCTTCCCTCCCCCCCATCCCCAATCTCATAGTTTTTATTAATGGGGAGCATTGTATTAATGCTTCAGCACCTTTGTTGCCTCCTAGTGCTATCCCACAATGTTCCTCTACACCTTTCCGTTAGTGCCTGGTTCTGTTACCTTGCTAGCCACTTACCAGTAGGTGCATGCAGGCCCAAGAGTACTTGAGGCCTGGTCTACACTACCCCCCAAATTCGAACTAAGGTACGCAACTTCAGCTACGTGAATAACGTAGCTGAAGTCGACATACCTTAGTTCGAACTTACCGCGGTTCAGACGCGGTCCACACGCGGCAGGCAGGCTCCCCGTCGACTCCGCGGTACTCCTCTCGCCGAGCTGGAGTACCGCAGTCGACGGCGAGCACTTCCGGGATCGATTTATCGCGTCCAGACCAGATGCGATAAATCGAACCCAGAACTTCGATTCCCAGCCGCCGAACTAGCGGCTGGGTGTAGACCTGGCCTGAGGTAATACTTGATTGGTCCTGGTCCTATGCTCCCTACACACACTCCTATTCAGAGCTGGACCAAAAGGCTCTTGGTTCCGCCGACCTCCTTGGTACCCCAATCCCCAGAGCAACACAGAAGGTCACAACGGTAAAATAGAACATAAAACCTTAATAAAAATTTCTAAAATATGTGAACTTTTTTAAAATCCCACTGGGAGCAGCCTGTGAAAGATAAAGGACAAAATCAGTAGTTAGTTTAGCAGGCACATACATAGGCACATGCCCCTGATGTACTTTACTGGTGCTTCCCACAGCTGCCTGTCTGCTGCTTCAGCAGCATCTCCCACGCTCCTGAGATCAAAACAAGAGCAAACAGAAAAGAGTCATTAGTTAAGATGCACAGGTGCAAACAGACCTTATAAACCATAGACATTATGCACCTGCTCCAGGGAGCTTTGCTGGGATTTGAAACAGGTGCAACAATCCCCAGATCTTGCAGGGATCATGGTGTGTGGATGCAGAGCACCGTGTACATCCAGAATGGGATGGCTAATGTACAACTCACTGTGCTTTTGCAGCTTGATCTGGTTCGTTCACACCAGGGTATATTACAATGCCGTGGCTGTCTAGAATAGATGGATTGACATGTTTCTTTGGCAAAGGCACTTCTGTAACTGTAATTAGGGAAATAAATTCACAATGTTCAGTGCTCTCAAAAAGAAGTTTGTAATAGAAAAAAGGTAGGAATCCAGAAAGTCTCAATACCATCTAAAGATTTATATTTTAAAAATTGTGCCTGCTTCTTTGATTGTCTTGGTAGATTTATCAGCTTCCTATTTATCATGAGAAGTACTTTAAAAAAAATAGATGTATAAATAGCTGTGTTTGGGGGGCTAGTTAAAGGTTGCCAAGTTTCACTGTCACACATTCATTTCAATTAGGTTTCTTGCCGGTATTGAGTTCCTGGTGCATATTTTTCCAAGTAGATTGAGTTACTGGATTACCTGCTAGTATTTTGATAGTATCTTAAAGGTATCTGTGAAGATCAGGTATTTCATTCTAGATCCATATCTGATTTTCGATGAGCACGTGAAAAGGTTACCAAAGTAGCAATGCTGGAATCAATGTCAGTGTTACAGAGTGAAAGGCACCATTCTTAAATTGCTAATGTCCCACAAAACGCAAGTATTTCTGTAATTTACTTTAAATATTTTTATAGCTGTACATATAATATAGACAAGATAGTTTATTGATGAGGATTTGTCATCATACAAATACTCAATCTCTATGCAATGGGGGATTTACAAGTACACAAGCATAGAGAACAAGAGGGAAAGGAAAGAAGAGTAAAGATGGCTTATAAAGTGGGGGTGCATGTGGTGTAGCGCATAGGGGATCCCTGGTGTGTTAGAAAAACTACGCAGCTTTTCATTAATACCAAGCAGTTCCTCTGAGACACAGCCACACGTAGAGTTGCAAAGATAAACATAACCTTTCGCACACAGCCCTATTCAAACCCACTTGCAACATGCCCAAATCTAAGGACACATGGTTAGCAAAGATAGTATCATTGTCATTATTATTGTATTAGTATTTATTATTATTGCATGTGCTAGGCATTTTACAGACACAAAGGAAGACAAGTCCATGTCCTAGGCTACTTACTCGATACAGATTACACAGTGAGCAAAACCACTATCAACGTGTGTGTGTGTGTGTGTGTGTGTGAGAGAGAGAGAGAGAGAACAAAGGAGGATGTGACAACACAAAAGGAGAATAGGAAATGTTCTTTGGCAAAGCTTGTTTGGATTGACTTTGTTAGCTTGTGTTGTTTAGTAAGCCTGACCTGTGGGACATTAGCAAAGGAGTGGCAATGGGCAGCTCTCAAGCAATGACTGGAGATGGAATGTTAGCCTGAAGAAAGTTATGAGGAAGGACTTGAAGAAGGAGAATGAAGTCACTGGAGAAATGTGGAAGGGGCTCGGCTGGTCCAGACATAAGAAGCGGCATGAAAAAAGGAAACAAAAGGGAGTGTACTGCTGTGCCACTGTAAGGTCTCCTGTGTAGCCGCTCTTTGCCAGCAGAGGAGAGCTCTCCTGTCGGCATATTAAACCACCCACAACAGAGCAGCGTTAGCTATGTCGACAGGAGACCCTCTTGTTTGTTTGTTTTTCTGCACACTCCTGATCGCCAAAACTTTTACTGACAAAAGTGGTAGTGTAGACAAACCCTGAGTTAACAGAGTGAAAGGCGTATGAGGGGAAGAAGTAGGAGGTGAAGTGTAGAAAGGGTAGAGTCATGGGGATGCCTGCAGGTGAGGGTAAGGATGAGGAATCTGAATGTGCTTGTATCAGCTTTGCTCTTGCCAAATGTCGATTGTTTTAAACCTTTTCTTAAAGAAGCAGAAAGGTATTTTTGTGGCTCGAATGTTGATCAACTATCAAGTGAAAGAAAGGGGTTAGCTTTTTAAAACTGCATGGGAGTGCGGGGAATAGAAACCTTACTCCCTGGCACTGACACAACCAGGACACAGCTGCTGCTACTACAGCGTATGGGATGGAGTAGGAGAAGTGGCCTGCTGCAATCTTTTCCACCTGGGAAGATTCGTGGCACAGTGAATTCACATTGTCAATGGGCCCACAAGACATGTCCCCCAGGTCACTTGCATTCCTCAGAGCCCTAGGTGCCAAACTCTGGAAGCCTCCCATGGAGATCTTCTGAATAGCCTGGCGATGAAATCCTGGCCCAGCTGAAGCTGGCAAAGCTCTGATTGACTACAGTGGAATCCAGATTTCACCCAGGGTCTCTGGTGCTTTGGTTCCTGTGCACAGCAAGCCTAGTATTTTAAATATGCTTCCCCCCTACTATGCTCATTTGACCAGGCACAGCAGGCAAACTGATGTAAAACATATATACTTGCCTCTGCCTTAGACTTGTCTATGTTTTACATTCCAGCTCCCATTGCAAGAAGTGGAAATACAAGTAAATATGTCTAAGGCAATTAGTGACCTTTTTCTGTCATTTCATTTTTTTCCCCCCATAGGGTTGTGAAAACAGCTCCGCTAATGTTGCTTTAGTGTTCTAAAGTTCAGAATTAGGAGCAATTTTGTAACTATCTCAAATTATAAAGCCCTAGCAATCTGCTGTGCCAGTATTTGAAGAAACATACATTTTCCTAAATATATCCAGCTTGTTTCAAATGGGTTTACTCTTATGGAAAACTCCTGAATGCAGAATAACTTCTCTATGGAATTTTCTCTGTTAAATTCTATAAAATGGTTTACAAATTCCATACACATCATATAATTCTGTATTAAATTTTATAGGTTTTTAAAGTTATTTCTCTAGAATCCTATTTAATGTCTATACAACCCTGCTATTTTCATCCTTAAATTCCACAAGACTTTTCTCAGCAGGATTTGGACTAAATCCTGTGATTGGACTAAATCCTCAGGACCCCTTATTTTGCAGCTCTCACAGAGGCAAAACTGCCATGGATGTCAGTGGGACCTTTGCTTACACCAACAGTGCAGTCTCTAGCTCTCCATTTATAAGTCCATCGTGTGGACTTGCACAGTAAATAAATAGAGTAAAAAATATCTTAAAACTCATTAAGGAGAAATGATGGAACAGTTCCATCTATAAATCCGTAGCACTTGAAGTCCTTTCTTTGCTCCTTTTTATCATCCTAGCATAGTTCAATGATTACATATTTGACTTCAGTTTACAAAAGCTTACCGCTGGGGTAAAGGTAATATATTTGGTGTTTTGATATAATCTATTTCATGAACACTACTGTCAATATCTATAAACTTCTCTCAATACACCACATGAATGTTAACGTTTTCCGTAGACTATTACCACCTCTAGAACAGTGAGGCGACTGTGGTGGGAAATGTTTCGGATGACAAGTCTGTTACCAGCCAGGGGACTACAGATGCAACAAGCTTCTTTTTATATTTATTGTAAAATTAAACATTGACATAAGTTCTGAGGGATTTGCATGAATACAACAACATCATTATTAAGCAGCTGGGATCCTTGCATTTTTCAAACCTAATGCCAGGGGGGGAAAAATATGAAACTGGAGCTCATGTGATACAGCATAATGAATAGTGCCTCTTGTTTTCTCAAGAAATTATTCTGCACTCTTGAAAAATTATCAGCAGTGGTAATTTCAGTGCTTCTTTCATTTAATACTTCTTGCATTATTCACATTAAGTCTATAAAGTGCACACTGATATCATTTTTTGTTACACCAGGTGCCAATTTTATGGCAGGATAAAAATGTGTGCTATAAAGAGGCCTGTTATTTCCCCTCATACAAAACCAAGATGTGTTTGTGTTATTTTTTAAATAGTGTTTGGCTATATTAAAACACCTGGTTACGGGGAAAAAGAAGGGAAACCACAGGCCAGATTCAGCCCTGGGGTTATGCCAGTTTCCGCTGGCATAATCCAGGGCACAGGCAATGGAACATCTGCATTAAAGGGGGTTGTGGTGACATTAGGAGACCTGAAATGGGTCAGCATTGGCTACTGAGGCTAGCCAGTGGGTGTGCTGATTCAATACCTCGGGCATGCAGACTCAACGACTGGCAGGGCTACTATGCTGTAGTCTTCCCCTCAGATTTAACTGCCCTCTTTTAACACAACCTCAGAATGCAAGCTGCTTAATAGTGGGCTTTAGAGAGCTGCAGTGCAAAGATCTCCTGCCTTGAATCTCACTGACTCAAGCAGAAGTGAATCAAACACTACTTTTGTGGTCAATATACTAAGTATCCCTTCATCCAGTCTGGAGAATAATACTCAGTGATCCATTTTATTCTACTGTGCATTTTATTCTAGCTTGTGTTGCATTATTTCTATGTAGGTGGCTTTGTCATTAACTTTAAAGGGGCCTGGTGAACCAAACCATGCATACACTGGGCCAGTAAGGGTTCAGGACTAGTGAGAAGTCAAAGACAGGTGCCACTAACTACCTCCATGCTAAATTATTTGAAACGGAAACACTTTAGGCCTTTCCATAGCTGCTAGGCAGATTGATGTGAACAGCTGTTTAGAATGCTATTTAACTCTTACTGGTGGCATACACCTTATCCAGTAAACAGTATGCACAGAGTATGGATGATAAATGGTTCTCCTTGTCATTATGACTTTCCTACCTAACACTGGTAGCCATACTTACACATTTCTGTAATGAAAGATTTGTCAAAGGTTTACAGACAGGTTTGTTTCAAAGTAACATTCAGATTTTCAAAACGTACATTTCTTCTCAGCGGACCGAAGTGTTGAAGGATGCCAAGCAGCTATTTAAAATTCCCAACAGACTGACAAACAGCAGAGTCTATTACATTTCAGTCTGTCTGTCTGTCTGTTCTGTCATTCTTTCTTCGCAGCACATTGCACAAGTGCCAACAATTGAAAAGCGCTGTCATTTCCCTGCAGCATGTTGAATTCTAAGGAAGTATTTGCACCTCTTCTGCAGAACCACAGAGTTGTAAGCGACAAGTTGGTGTTGTGCACTAGTGACACAATGTTTTCTCTTGAGCTTGTTGCAATTTTTGGACAATTATATATAAAAATATCTGGTGGATTGGATAGTATTTAGACCTCAATCCTGCTCCAAAAGTGCTCAGATTGTTATCACCTATACCGGGGTAGTCAACAGGCAGACCGCAGGCCAAATTTGGACTGTCAGATGTTTTTGAACAGACTGCAAAATCTTTTTATTTACTTCTTCTTATCATTATTGTTACTGCAGTGTGAAAAATGTTTCTCTGGAGTCTGGACCTTGTCTATGCCTTGACCAAGAAATTTGGACCTTGACAAAAAATAATTGACTACCTCTGGCCCTTTCCTTGGTGCCCTGGTCTCACTCAGCCAAGCAGGGGCGTAAAGCTCCCTATGAACTTTTTTTGCTCAGCCTTGTATCAGTCTGGTGTGGAATGTAGGCTTTAGTTTCCAGATGTTCCTTCCCATGAGCAAGTCAGTAAAGAGAGGGCAGAGCGTGACTTGGTTTTTGCTCTTCCTCCTGCCTTCCATGCTAGTCAGGGTAGGTGACCAGGCACAAGAGAGGAAGTAGGCTGCACTCGCTCAAGGGCTGCAGTAATCAGGGCCATCCCTAGCTATTCTGGGGCCCTACGCAACCCCCCCACGGGGTGTGTGTGTGGGGGGCCCCAGGCCTCTGTGGGATGGAGCGGGGGGCCTGGCCCCAGGCCTGGGCAGGGCAGGCAAGGAGCAGGCCCCGGGGGGGAGGGGGAGTGGGCCCTAGGCCTCCGCGGGTGGGGTGGGGCTGGCTTGGGGGACAGGGGGAAACCACCCCCCAGCACTCACCAACGGTGCGGGTCCCACAGAGCTCAGGGGAGTGGGGACAGGGCTGGGCAAGGCCAGGAAGAGGCGGGGCTGGGGCAGAGCAGGGGCGGGGGTCATGGGGAAGAGGCAGGGCAGGGACTGGCGCCCTACGCAGCTGCGTACTTTGCATATGGGTAAGGACGGCCCTGGCAGTAACTTACCCTCCCTGGAGCAAGAGGGAGAACAGGGCAAGAATTGTAACTCTCTGAGCAGTGAAAAAGTTACGCAGTGCCTCTTGCTCAAGACTGCAGCTAAAAACTCAGTCTAGTCTTTAGGAATTAATGGGCAAATCTGTCCAGACAAATGGTGTAAGGAGGCCTATGATAAAGTGGAATCAATATGATTCCACTAAGCAGGGCGAGAAGGGGTAGGACTGGTGAAGCCCATGCAGAGCTGGAACATGTGCTTCAGATTGATATCGGGAAGTGATTTGGTATTGTAGGCCTAGTGAATGGATCCATAACCCTGTCGACGCACTGGTCTTCTCAGCTGCATTGCAGCTCTGTAGCTTGCTGAAGCGGATTCTTCCCTCACTTCTACAACTGTAGAAATCTCTTCCACCCTTCCTAGGTTTTTTTTTTTTTTTTCCCCTCAGGCTGTGCAAGGTCAGGATTTCACCTTAACTATGTCATCTATATGTTATCAGGTGTTGCCATCCTAGTGGGACTTGAGGAACATGTCCTGAGACCGTTCCCAGCCTAGTTCTCTACAGTCTCGAATTCCAGTAAAAATGTAAGGTTTTGTTTAAATATTTTTAAACACTGAAGGCCAAATCTTGTACTCCTTGCTGAGTCCTTTCTTACTC
This sequence comes from Emys orbicularis, assembly GCF_028017835.1. Classification (NCBI taxonomy): domain Eukaryota; kingdom Metazoa; phylum Chordata; order Testudines; family Emydidae; genus Emys; species Emys orbicularis. Next base: position 27,637,000 of record NC_088690.1, read on the forward strand.
AGATGTTGCTTCTGGGAGTTTTGTCTATGTAATTTCTGCAGGATTTGGCCCCTTAGTACTAAAATAAAACCAAAGATCTTTTATGTGAGGAAAATAATTGCATCGGGTGTAATTCACAGGGACCCTGTACTAGACTCTGGCCTCTTTTACATCTCACTTAAGTTCTATTTTCATTGTGCAAATGGGATTTAGGAGGTGCATAGTTATGGTGCTGGTTCTCTGCACAGGAGTGAATTTCACCCTTGTACACAAGTGTACAGTATAGTTCCAAGAGTTTTGTTGGGCTTCTTTATAAATACCACTGTGATCACTAAAGCAAATCAGACAGGGCAAGATATTTTAAGTTGCTTTTAAATATTTAACCTGAGCTGAAGTCAGTCATTCCTCCTTTCTCCCAGAGGGAGCAGGAGTCGAGGGAAGTACCTTGTTTATGAGTGCTTCAGAACTTGGAGAAGGCATGTATTTTGTTGTAAGAGATTTTTAACAATACTACTAATAATGATACTTTGCACTTATGATTCTTTCATCAGAGGTTCTAAAACCCTCTACAAACACTGATTAAGCCTCATTAAATTACAGCTGGTAAACTGAGCTACAGAGAAGATAACGACTTGTCTGAGTCACACAATGTGTGTAGCAGGGGAAATAGCTTAGGGTTAAAAGGGTAATATTTTCAAAGGATGAGTCTTAATCCCTTTTTCAAAAGCATCAAAGTCCCTTAGTCACCTAAATACCATTGATTTTACCAACAATGTTCAAACTTGGGTGCCTAACATCAGGAACCTAAATCCATATTTAAGCACCCAACTAAAAATTATCTGATTATTGAGATGCTGAAATTCCACAATGTCCATTGACTTCAGTGGAAGTTCAAAGCACTCAGCCCCTTTGAAAACCAGGCAGCTCTTATTTTGGTCCTCAAATGTGGATTATGCTTAACTTTAGGTCCTCAAGTTTGAACTTGACTCTCAGTGCCTTATTCTAAGCAACAGAGCACATTATGTTTTCGCTTCTTCCGTCTTGATAATGTTCATAGTATAAGGAGTTCCAAGAGATATAATACTTAATCCTGCCATGAGTGCAGGGGACTGGGCTAGATGACCTCTCAAGGTCCCTTCCAGTTCTATGATTCTATGATAACAAAAGTTAGTTAGGCTAAATTAGAAATAGTCAGAACTGCATATCAAGCAAAACCAGACATTCCTTTCTAAAGCTTCGATTTGCCCACTGCTTGTAAGAAGAGCCATGTTTTAATAAATTGTTCAAGAAAGTCTTAATTTGTTGCTGAAGATTAAAAATTGCTACATGGAATGTGGGAAGTGCACATAGGGTTCCGGACATTCCAATCTTCTCATTCCTTTAGTGCTTTGAGAAGGATTTTTAAGAGCCATTTGATATCTCTGGAGACAGAAATCCTCTATTTATCCATATTGCAGGTATAGCATGAGCATCAGCAAGCTAAGCTTCCCCACACCACATCACTGTTGTACCTCAGCCCTGACCACCTCAACTGAGGGATTACTGGTAGAGGAGCGGAAGTAATTAATTCCTGACTTCTTTACTAAGGGCTGGTCTACACTAACCCCCCAATTCGAGCTAAGATACGCAACTTCAGCTACGTGAATAACGTAGCTGAAGTCGACGTACCTTAGTTCGAACTTACCGCGGTCCAGACGCAGCAGGCAGGCTCCCCCGTCGACTCCGCGTACTCCTCGCGCCGAGCAGGAGTACCGCAGTCGACGGCGAGCACTTCTGGGTTCGATTTATCGCGTCCAGACAAGATGCGATAAATCGAACCCAGAAGTTCGATTGCTTGCCGCCGAACCAGCAGGTAAGTATAGACGTACCCTAAGATTGCCAAACAATGCCAGCTGGGGAGGTGAAGCAGTGGTGTTTTTTATCTTGGGTATTATCCATTGCAAACTGGACTGTGAGCACCCAATTCATTTCATGCAACCCATCACATGGCCATTAGGTGGTTAAACACTTTCAGTTGTTTCTAACTTGAGCTGGATTTGAACTGCTGACCTAAGGCAAAAATCTTTGTATCCCAATAACAAAACTCTCAGCCATTCAATTCAATTTAAATTTAAAAATTTACCTGTGTTAAGAAACATAAGACAAGCAATTCACACAGAATTTTCTGTATGGTGTGTGTATTTTAAACGTTGGAAGACTGAGAGAATTAAAAAAAAAAAAATTAAATTAAAATGTAACCACTGCCCTGACTGCTTAAATGTCAGAAAACTCTAATCTGTGGAGTGTTATTTCCTGCTGTGACTAAAGAAAAAGTAGAAAAAAGCAGCTTTGCTTCTTTGCTGTTCTTACATATTTCTAATAATAAAGATCAGTGTCTTTGAACTTTCCCAACCTTGCTCTGTTCTCCTTTGCTAAAGTCATTAAAATGATTAGAACCTCACGCAGGGTTTCAGTGTTAAAATATTTGCCTTTTCTCTTTCACCAAACAGAATAGGCTGGCTTTAAACATATCCCATTAATCCAGTCTAACTCTTCTATCAGTCTGGCTGAGGTTCTTCAACAGATTCCCCAAAACTGTGTTAAAAAACATAAATCACTGGATTAAACTTGTAGAGAATGATGAAAGCTGAATTCGTGTATATACATGTGGTGGTACAAATGGACCCTTTTATTATTTAACCTGAATGAAAGCAATAAATTTGAAACAGGTTTAACTGGTGATAGTGGTAATCCACAACAGATTTCGTAAATGTTGTTGAATGAACATTGGTTTTGTTGAGTAATCCCTTGGATTAAATAAGGGACAGATAACTCAAACAGTCTGGTAACCAGCTAAATAATATGATTCTTAAATTTTGCTCTGAGGGAAACTTATTCTGGCAACAGCACATTTTAGTTATTAGCAAACTAGAATGCAAAATATGTTGGCTATTTTGTTCATGGTGGTTCTGTTTAGAATCTGTGGTTTTGACCAGTGTTCTTGTACTATAGAGAGCAGTTATATTACTATTAGTATCGTATCCAGAACTATTTTCTAGAGTTAGCTTTGCCTTATTTAAATGGAGAATGTCAGAATAAGATCTTTATGAAAACTATGTGGGCTGTGTTCTGCCCACCCTTGGATGGTATGTAACAGGATTTCCACTTAAATTATGACAGAATCAAGTTAGATGACTCTCCCATGGCAATTATGTGAAAGTGGTATCTGGCTGCAGAAAAACATTTGCACACATTCATAGAAGTTGGAAGTTCTTGGCAGGCGGGACTTGAGCATAAGAAATCACACACATTTCCTGAAGCACCAGCCCAGGAGTCATTACTAGTTCTCTCCTGTCTTCATCATCCCCTGCCAATGATGAAACATAAGAAAGAGTATATTGCAAAACAATGAATAAATATGAAGGCAATCCATTAATGAGAAGGATTGTTATGTGATAAAAAAGCAAATGATGAAAAATAAGCTAAAATGAAAACTATTTCATCACCAGATACTTGAGAAAAATAACATTGGCTGAAAGAGCCCCCATACACTAAAGAAAGAGGGTGGAATCCTGGCCCCCTTGAAGTCTGTGGGAAAACTCTCACTGACATAATTGGGACCAGGATTTCACCATGAGTCTTCTAGATTGGGATAATTTGGTTGGAAAGATAGCTGTGAATTGGCCCTCAGGGAAGCTGAATTTGTTTTACCGCCTTTTTTTTTTTTTTTTTTTTTTTTTTTTTGCTTGTCGTCATCTTAGTTATTGACATAAGGCTATAATGCTCCATGTGAAAGGCGGTACCTTTGATGATATTACAGTGTTTAAATCTCACTCTGCAATTTACCACAGTGAAAAGGGTATATGGAAAATGAAGTAAAGGACATTCTCATGATGCAGAATAAGGTACAGCATCATGTTCACTTAATTGGATTTATGTTTATTTCATGTGTGGCATTAAAAAAACAAACAAACCAAAGAGGAATCTTCACAATGTTTAAGACTATTGTAGGGCATACATACAACCACAGCTCCAACTGGGTTGGCTCCCAGCAGCTTGGCAAGCCATTATTTTTTCCTGATGGAGCACAAGATGGGAGCCAAAATGTAAGCTTTGATTTCAAAACAAACAAACCTTAGTCCAGTACGCGAGTTAAGTGTAAATCAAAATACTGTGCCATTTGCTTGAGTCTGGAGACAGCCTGAAACAACAGGGCTGAAAATTGGGAAAAGTCTCATTCATTTCAAAGGGGGATTAGCTTTGAAACCTTGTAATGATAATTTAAATGTCAACATTGCTAACTCAAAAGTGTACAAAAGGAGAGGGATAATCATATCATGAAGATCTGTGAAATCTGGTTTCTTACTTTGGTATCAAAAGAAGGTAGAACTTGGACAATAAGAAGATCTTGAATGTACCACTATTCCAACCCCCTCTTAAATTCCCCCCAGTTTGATTTCTGCACACAACCAACAAAATTCTACACCTGTATTTTGGTATTTTAGACCAACCCACTGAGTTGTAGGGTCTGAGAAGGGCAGGGTACTATGTAAATTAGAAACCCAGCAAGTCATAATTGAAGACCTATTAAAAAAAATCTATATGTATACCAAGGAACTCCGAATATGGAACTAAAAATGCAGTAGATAAACTGAGCTTTTAGTAAATATTGTATCAAATACTTCATGTAATGCTTTAAAAAATTTACTCTCTTGCAGTTGGTTATTATTCCTGTGTTTCATATAAAATGCTACCAACACACAGATGTAACAATTTATTTTTCAGATTCTAAGGCCAGAAGGAACCATTGTGATCATCTAGCCTGACCCTCCTATATAGCACAGGGCATAGGACTTCCCCAAAATAAATCCTTGAGCATATATTTTAGAAAAGCATACAATCTTGATTTAAAAATTGTCAGTGATGGAGAATCCACCAAAGTCCTTGATACATTTGTTCCAAGGGTTAGTTACTTTCACTGTTAATTTTTTTTTAAAAGTTCAGTTGTATTTCATTTGGATACATTCTCTCTACGCTGTAGAAAGGAACAAGATCACGGAACCAAATTTCGATTCCATAAGGTGCTAAAGTCAATGGTCTACTCATGTGGTTAAAGTTAGGCAGGTGCTTAAGCTAGTGTAATTGTGAAATAACACCACCAAAGTCCTAGAAGCTGCTCTGATTTTACATGGGTATTACTAGGAATAAAATATGCCCCACTCTGCAGTTTCTCCTGCTCTGTATGTTTTAATTCTTGAACTGAAAACTCTGCATTAGGTATTTCTCTGTAACAATTCTAGTATCACTTTCTAATCACAGAATAATATTTACCATCCTCCCCTATGCGACTTTCAGAACAGAGGGAGCTGCTGCAATTCTGTAAAGGTCATGAACCTGCCTGATGAACCACAGATGAATATAAAATATTCTACTGAGCTTAACAGGCTCTATTAATGTAAAAATAACAGGAGTACTTGTGGCACCTTAGAGACTAACAAATTTATTAGAGCATAAGCTTTCGTGGGCTACAACCCACTTCTTCGGATGCATATAGAGTGAAACATATTGAGGAGATATATATACACATACAGAGAGCATGAACAGGTGGGAGTTGTCTTACCAAGTCTGAGAGGCCAATTAAGTAAGAGAAAAAAGAAAAAAGAAAAAAAAAGAAAAAAAAGAAAAAAACTTTTGAAGTGATAATCAAGATAGCCCAGTACAGACAGTTTGATAAGAAGCAAGTGTGAGAATACTTACAAGGGGAGATAGATTCAATGTTTGTAATGGCTCAGCCATTCCCAATCCCTATTTAGCCCTGAGTTGATTGTGTCTAGTTTGCATATCAATTCCAGCTCAGCAGTCTCTCGTTGGAGTCTGTTTTTGAAGTTTTTCTGTTTTAAGATAGCCACCCGCAGGTCTGTCAAAGAATGGCCAGACAGGTTAAAGTGTTCTCCCACTGGTTTTTGAGTATTATGATTCCTGATGTCAGATTTGTGTCCATTAATTCTTTTGCGTAGAGACTGTCCGGTTTGGCCAATGTACATGGCAGAGGGGCATTGCTGGCACATGATGGCATATATCACATTGGTAGATGTGCAGGTGAACGAGCCCCTGATGGTATAGCTGATGTGATTAGGCCCTATGATGGTGTCACTTGAATAGATATGTGGACAGAGTTGGCATCGGGCTTTGTTACAAGGATAGGTTCCTGGGTCAGTGTTTTTGTTCAGTGATGTGTGGTTGCTGGTGAGTATTTGCTTTAGGTTGGGGGGTTGTCTGTAAGCGAGGACAGGTCTGTCTCCCAAGATCTGTGAGAGTAAAGGATCATCTTTCAGGATAGGTTGTAGATCTCTGATGATGCGCTGGAGAGGTTTTAGTTGGGGGCTGAAGGTGACAGCTAGTGGTGTTCTGTTATTTTCTTTGTTGGCCCTGTCTTGTAGGAGGTGACTTCTGGGTACTCGTCTGGCTCTGTCAATCTGTTTTTTCACTTCAGCAGGTGGGTATTGTAGTTTTAAGAATGCTTGATAGAGATCTTGTAGGTGCTTGTCTCTATCTGAGGGATTGGAGCAAATGCGGTTATATCTTAGAGCTTGGCTGTAGACAATGGATCGTGTGGTGTGTCCTGGATGGAAGCTGGAGGCATGTAGGTAAGTGTAGCGGTCAGTAGGTTTCCGGTACAGGGTGGTATTTATGTGACCATCGCTTATTAGCACAGTAGTGTCCAGGAAATGGACCGCTTGTGTGGATTGATCTAGGCTGAGGTTGATGGTGGGATGGAAATTATTGAAATCATGGTGGAATTCCTCAAGGGCTTCTTTTCCATGGGTCCAGATGATGAAGATGTCATCAATGTAGCGCAAGTAGAGTAGGGGCGTTAGGGGACGAGAGCTAAGGAAGCGTTGTTCTAAGTCAGCCATAAAAATGTTGGCATACTGTGGGGCCATGCGGGTACCCATAGCAGTGCCGCTGACTTGAAGGTATATATTGTCCCCAAATGTGAAATAGTTGTGGGTGAGGACAAAGTCACAGAGTTCAGCCACCAGGTTAGCTGTGACATTATCGGGGATACTGTTCCTGATAGCTTGTAGTCCATCTGTGTGTGGAATATTGGTGTAGAGGGCTTCTACGTCCATAGTGGCCAGGATGGTGTTTTCTGGAAGATCACCGATGGATTCTAGTTTCCTCAGGAAGTCAGTAGTATCTCGAAGATAGCTAGGAGTGCTGGTAGCGTAGGGTCTGAGGAGAGAGTCCACATAACCAGACAAGCCTGATGTTAGGGTGCCAATGCCTGAGATGATGGGGCGTCCAGGATTTCCAGGTTTATGGATCTTGGGTAGCAAATAGAATGTCCCTGGTCGGGGTTCTAGGCATGTGTCTGTACAGATTTGTTCCTGTGCTTTGTCAGGGAGTTTTTTTAGCAGATGGTGTAGTTTCTTTAGGTAATCCTCAGTGGGATCAAAGGATAATGGCCTGTAGAATGTGGTGTTAGAGAGCTGTCTAGCAGCCTCTTGGTCATATTCCAATTTATTCATGATGACGACAGCACCTCCTTTGTCAGCCTTTTTGATAATGATGTCAGGGTTGTTTCTGAGGCTGTAGATGGCGTTGTGTTCAGCATGGCTGAGGTTATGGGGCAAGTGATGTTGCTTATCCACAATTTCAGCCTTTGCACGTTGACGGAAGCAATCTATGTAGAAATCCAGTCTGTTGTTTCGACCGTCCGGAGGAGTCCACGCAGAATCCTTTTGTTTGTAGTGCTGGTAGGGGGGATTCTGTGGGTTAGTATGCTGGTCAGAGGTATGTTGGAAATATTCTTTGAGTCGGAGACGTCGAAAGTAGGAGTAGGAATTGGCCTCTCAGACTTGGTAAGACAACTCCCACCTGTTCATGCTCTCTGTATGTGTGTATATATATCTCCTCAATATGTTTCACTCTATATGCATCCGAAGAAGTGGGTTGTAGCCCACGAAAGCTTATGCTCTAATAAATTTGTTAGTCTCTAAGGTGCCACAAGTACTCCTGTTATTTTTGCGGATACAGACTAACACGGCTGCTACTCTGAAATCTATTAATGTACAGGTCCAATACACATTTTTTTATTTAAATTCATCGAAAGGTTAAAGGTCACTTTTCAGTTGTTACTTCGCATTTATTTTTGTGAGATTAGTTTTGCATGTTTCTAAAAAGGAAGTAGGAACTCTATAAATTACTGTCTATTAATTATAGTAGCAGCACCTAATAATGCTTTTAGAGTTCTGGGGGACGAATCAGACATTTCCATTAGAAATGGTTTGGGCTTGGATAAATTGAGAATTGGCTCTAGTCCAGAACTCCAACCTAAATTTTGTCTGAAGTAATTCATTTAACTTTTTTCATTTCCCCCCCCCCCATTTTTCTGCATCTTATTCTTTGCTCTGCTGAGTTCCATTGATTACCATGAGCAAAGTACAGAAATATAGCCATAAAGGAGTGACATTTTCAAAAATATCTATGTCACTTAGGCACCTAATTCTCATTTTCAAAAGTGTATTGGGGCCAGATTTTCAAAGTGCCAAAACATTGATTTCAATGGGAGTTAGGCACTTAATTCACTTGGGTAGTTTTGTAAATCACATTAACTGCCTATTTATATCATTAGATGTTGAAAATCCTTTGAAAATCTGGCCCTTAGGAGTCCATAAGTCACTTTTCAAAATGGGACTTAGATGCATTTGCGAACATTACTCAAAGCCTTTTCTCAAGGTGTTTGGACCTTCCAGGAAATTGTACCAAAAATCTAAGAAGGTAGCGCATTCTTATGAAATTCTTGCCCCGTTCCTCGTATCCAAATAATGTCAGGTTCAGATAAAATTTACAGTAAGTAACCCAGAAAAAAAATCTTATTATATATCTGTGGATATCAAAATAGGATAGGACAGAAAGCCATAAAAAAGTTCATTCCACAACCACAGGAAATGTGCTGCAATTCACACTGGTGGAGAAAAAACTGCTGATGGTCACATCTGCCTTTTTTTCTTCCAGTGTTGAGGCTCAGAGAAAATGGAGCATCGCTTCCTGAAAAGTCAGAGTGATATACCCCCTAGAGCAGCTCTGCAGATCCTGACCCTGCCATCTGGCACAGCCCTACATGCCTCATCTGAACAACATGTCCCAGACACAAGTTGAAATAAATTGCATGCAGCATTCCAGAGCCCCCTTTATTTAGCAGTAGACAGAAGATGTGTGAAGAGTGTTGGTGCCAGTCAGGACTAAGCAATTATTCAAATATTATAAGGGAGCCAGAGAAGGACAGCAGAATTTTTCTGCAACACCAGCCAGGACGGTCATGTTGGCTGTCCTCTGTCATTGAAGCTTCACCTACCCATCAGTGCATGTGTGTGTAACATCCAGGAGTGGTTCACCTATCAATCCATCTAGACTGCCCCCATCGGGTCTGCTCCTGGTGGGAGTCCATTGCTGATAAACCAGTGTGGAGTTGTTCTATTGCAATAGCATTTTAGCATCCAGTACCTAAAGTATTTGTTAGTGAACATTTGGCTCCAGACTTTGAATGCTTCTTGTAAATGAGCTAACTAACCTTTGGAGGGGAGCTCATTATTGATTGCACACCTCATTGTGGAGGGGTTATATTTTAGCTACTCTTAATTTGCCGTGGGCTCAAATTTAGCATATATGTTCTTGGCTCAGATGCAGTTATCAGTAGTTTACAAAATGCATTATATTTACTTATTTATGGGTATAATAGAACAAGTTTGCCCCGGCATAAATCTGTGGAGGTCAGTGAGATTACATTGAAGATGAAATTGGCCCATTGTTGGTATCAGATATCCTGTATTTCTTCATACCACACTGTCATCCCAAAAAGTTAACCAGCTTTTCCCAGAGACACACAGAACCATATCTTCAACATCTTCAACTACAGCTGAGAACCCCTTAGCACAAGTTAGGGATGGAAGTCCAAAGGGGGTTTTAAACCACATTTGTGGTTCCTCAATCCTGAAACCATTCTGATTAGTTCCAGTCCCCTGAATCATGTTAGAACATTCCTCAGGCACTTCTAACTTGTGCTGACTGCCTATGGCACCAAAGAGCTATTACAGCAACTAGGGATTGCCAGGGTGCAGTCACCCTTTCCTCGTGCCTTGCCAGCTGCTGCGAGTGGTGTAGAAGCTGCTATGGCATTTGTATCCCATCCAAGGAACTCCTTTTACAAAGTTCTTGTTCGAAACCCACTTTACCTAACTACAACTTTGCCCTGGTGGTGGGAAGGGCTGGTCTCAACTATTGGAGTACCCAAGTGTCCGAGAAGGCATATGTTACAGGCTAATAGTTGTTTCATTCTATCTTTGCTGTTAGGGCTACATAATGCTTAAAAAAAAAATCTCCAGCTTGTTGCACATGTCACTACAAGCAAAACTAGTACACAATTTCATTTTTCAATATTTGGGCCTGCAAGTTGATATTAACCAACTGCAGTTCCAGTATGTGGATCCTCTCCAATTGACTTTAATGGGACAGCCCATGTGAATAAAGTTTGCAGTATCTGGTCCATAAAGTTCTGGGCTTAAAAAATAAATATATTGAGGTAAGAGTTAAACAAGACAACTCTGAGTAGATTAAATGATCAACTTCTTTGGAGTCTCTTTAAGTGGTTTTGACCTAATACCTGTATATGTTTTACCCTGTAATCCCTATGTGTAACCATTAGACCTCTCCCTCTCAGATAAGAAATGATATAATTTGTTAACTACTGAGATACTGTGAAAATTCCCAACAGCTCAGTAAAAAGAAGCTATTCAGCAAGGGTGATTCTGTAATTGTGATGTATTGAGAAAATTCAGTGTTAAATGATCCTCCAACTTGCACTTCTTCATGTACACAGTATAGCGTAGTGTGGAAGACTAGTATGAGTACACTGGTGTGTGATATTAATTATGTAAGAATGCTGGCTGGCTCAGGTGCCAGATGGGTCAGATAGATTACACTTGATTAGCCAGCTGGGTCAGGTGTCTTGATACTGATCATCCTTAACGGCAGTACTTAAGTACTAGTATAGGAAGGTGAATTCACAGTGGAGCTGCAGTCTTAGCTTGCAATGTCCTTGCTGCTGTCAGTTTAATTTAGAGCTGTAACAGTATATTACTATGTGGCTCATTTTATTTATGGCACAAAAATACAGACAACTGATATGGTTTATTGTTCATGAAATTAGACTGTGCTGCTAGGGCCAAATCCTGGCCTTTAATATGCAGCATAATAATGCTTCATAGTCCTTTACCTCCGCATAGCCAATGAACTGATACTGCTGGTCCTGGGGACAGTTGTGGGGGGAGCTTTACTGAGCCTTGACTCCCCTGGCTGCTGCGAAGGGGTCGTCTTTGGGGCCTGAACTCCACTTAACTCCAAAATGATAGGCCAGCTCGTGGCTGATCTCGAATGACTATCACTCTCGCAGACTGTCAGTCAGCTGAGGAGGAGCGCCCCACTGGAATGTTGAGTAGGCACTTCCTCTCCTGAGATCATCCCTTCCCACCCCCGACAGCAATGAAGCACAACTGGACGACATCACTGACTCAGATATTGGTGAAAGGGAGCTGTTGACTAGCTGCATGGTGCTGGGAAAACATGGCTGCCTCAGATTATTTCTCTCCTGAATTACTTAGACATCTGTGGCTGCGGAGACCCAAGACATCATGGTACTGCTCCCTGAGGCTCAGGAGGGCTTACTGTGCAGTGGAACTGATACAGATTCTTAAGCCTCCACAGTAGGTATCCACTCTTTATGTATGGAGTCCAGCTCCACTGGAGCTCCTTTCACGTCTCTATGGAGCAGCAGGCTTGGGCAGGGGTGAGGCAGATTGATCTATGACTATCTGGATCCACAGACCACTTCACTTGACTTTCCATGTATAGGGCAGTGATGGATAGGCAACAGAAGCTTCTGCAGGCCTGAGGCTTCAGAAACTGTCGTGAATAAACATGTGGGGATTCTGCCACCCACAAAGCCTCCCTGTGCCATGCCTGTTTATTAAGGCTTAGTATTTTGGGGCAGGGCTGAGTTTCAATTATTATTGTCATGGGGTGGTGTTGCCTGTCTGACTTTTCTGTTTTGAAGTTAATCTTTCAGTCCTGAGCCATAACTCCTATTTACAGTAGCGGGACTTATGCATACCGATCGAGGGAGATTAGGGCAGTACACCCTGTGTGCCGTCCTTACACACACACACACACACACACACACACACACACACACACACACACACACACACCTGCCACTGAAGTCAGTGCATACAGCAGGGAATTATGCACTCACAAGGCCTTAGGGTCTTACAGGAATAGTCCCTGTTATTGCAGAACTTAGTTACAGTATTTTATCCAGTAACTCAAGCAGAATCTTAAACAACTGCAGGAAATGTCCCTAGCATGCAAACTGCATCAACTAAACAAGAATGAAGATGCACAGTATAATAACAATGCAATTTCTATTTTTATAAAGAAATCAAAACCAGTCACAATTAAATTGCAAACAAAGGAAGAACTGGAACCCATAAAACAGGGTAATGTTTAAAGTAACCAAACTAAAATCAGTTCAATATTTTTCTGCTGTATTTAAATCCATATGCCCATATTTTTAAAGTACCCTGATACTTAATTTTGTTTTCAGTTGTATTTTTTTATTTGAATTACATATGGTGCTGTGATAGGATGTTTCAGAAAATCATAAAGTGTTCCTGCCTGTAAAAGCAATGTCCTTTCTTCTTAATGCCAAGAATGCTTTTCCCAAAGCACTCATTCCCTGATCAAGACACTGTAGCCGCTAATGAGGAAAACACTGCAAGTACCTCATTCAAATGTTTTCTTTTGTTCATCTACAGGGAGTTTACTCTGTAATAGTGAAGAATCCCTGAGTATCAATGAGTCTGAAAGTGCTCATATTCTGCCAAGAATAAAGTTGTAAAGCTTTGTGTGCCAACACTTTAAATTAATCTAAAATAATGCAAAGGGGACTTTGTCATCTTGGAAGGTTTTTTACAGCCTCATTGCTATTGTCTCAATTAATAAGAGTGTTCCATATCATTGACATGAGTTCCCTGCTCTATTGCCAATTACAGCATCAATGGATGACATCCCTCTGAGGACATATGTCTGAGCTGATGCGGGGGGGGGGGAGGGAGAGGGAGAGGTAGACATATCGGCATGGGGCAAAACATATTTTTGTATGTGAAGCTTTATGGCACGTCACTGGTTTCCAAGGCAGCTCTGTTTACTGGCATCTTCTTCCTTGAATGCCACTTCATGTCCAATGCTAATCAGTCCCGTTAGATGGCTCTTACGAAGCAGATAGCACATTAATTCGGCATACAAATTGAGAGAGAACCTTTGATGGTGAAAAAGATTAAAATACCCATGCTTACATTTCAGTTTCATACATAAAACATAAATAATGCGGTAACCCTCCCCCGTGCCTTTATGTGCTCTCAGAAATCTTCAGATTTCCCTTGTTGAATGGTGTTTAGCGGCTACATCTATCATGAACTTAAACAAACAAACAAAAAAGCCCATAAACAAAATATGCCTGCCAAAATACTTTTTTTTTCCCCCCCTTCTTCTTATCCACAGGGCCCTTAGTCACAATTCTGGCCTAGGATTTTCTCCTGAGATGCAGTATAAGAGCTTTTTTAAAAATCACAATGCCATTCCCATGAAATAAGGCATTTTAAAATTTACATTTCTGTATGGCCAAGCTGCTGTTTGTTATAAACATGTGAAATCCCCAGATTGCCCAGGATTCCATTTTTACAGGGGATACTGCATCATTAAGTACGGAAGGAATATAATGTAACTATTCAAACTGCTTAAAATATTTCGTAACCATAAATTATTATCCAAAAATATTTTTCGAGTAGATATAAAGAGTTGTCAATTCTGCATAGTGAATGCCTCATAAGGGGCTCATTTATGGTTGAAAACTGAATAAAAGCAGTAAATTAAGAACAGACGTAACCATAGAGAAGCTGTAATCCACTGCAGATTTCCTTGGTGAATGAAGTATTGTTGTGTGGATTTATCCTCCTTGCTTGTACAGTTAACCAGTCACATCTGTGGCCAAAGTGCTGTCTGTGCACCCAGACAAGTTGGGTTCAGTAACCCCATGGTGGAAAGCAAATGCTCGTTTACACTGTATTGATAAAGTGCAAAATAAACTATGCCAACTGTTTCATTGGGGCATGCCAGGTTCAAGGACAGATATAATATTGAATCTGTACTGCTGTGAATTGGGGATATAAAATGATAGGACATTTGGAAGCAAAAGCCGCTTTTTCCTAAGGTTTTACATTAGTATAGTAGGCCTTGTTTAAGGGAAGGTTTCAACAGACTGTCACTGACTCAGAATTAGTGTTTGTACTTTCTAGATATATGTAATAATGAATGGGAACTGCTTAAGTAGTGTTTGTGAAGGGAAAGCCACTTGTTCATAAATATTCATTTGCTGAAATGTAAATAGTTGTATATGAGTATAAATTGTTGCAAGTTATTTGATTCAATACTGTTGTCTCTTCTGTACTATTTGTCACCAATACACATAATGAACTGACAAAGGTGGCATGTGGACTTGACAGTAAATCAGTTTACCCTTATTGCTGTTTATTTAACTTTGTGATTACACACCAATCAGATAACTGATCTCCTTTATCTTGAACAAACCAGAAGGTCCATATTCCTTACATCTTTCTGTTGCTTCTTTGCTTATTTTAGGACTCCAGCTTATAACACGCCACAATTTTGATTTTACATCTGGAGGATTGCATCTATTGCAAAATTTCAACACCATCTTATTAACTCAACATAAAAAAAATCCCAATGCCTGTAAATTTCTTTTCATTAACAAGTTCTTTTTAATTATATGGCATGTTTCCCAGGCTACATTACCTTTCATTTCAAGTAAATAAGCCTCATTCCAATTCTCTCTGTAATATACATTTTTAAAACAGTATTACTACTCTCGTCAGGAGGAAAAAAAACTTTAATATTTAAATGATCATCATGTTGTCTAAGTCATTTAGAACCTAATTTTCCTTACCTAGATATTAAAAGCATTACCTAGACATTAAGACTTATGTCTCTTCTTAACTTAATGTTATAAAAATATAATACATGATGAACATTTTAGTGTTAGAAGTATGCTGAAGTGCCTGAATATTTCAGAGGAAGACATCAAAGTTGAGTAATGCTGATGGATTTAGCATGCATGTGAACTGTAACAAGGCAGTATATAAAATGTGTGTGTGTGTGTGTGTGTGTGTGTGGTTATATATGTTGGTTGTTAATTATAATAGCTCAGGATCGGGGAAATTGTATTGGCAAAAACTTGGGTCCCTTTAATTTAGTAAAGAACTCTAAGGAAAGCATGAAAATGTTATGTTTGACTTGATTCGTAACATAAATTATCAAGTTTAAAATTACCATTGCCACTTAATGGGAAAAAGGGGTCACCGCTCCATTAGTTTCTGTGGAGGGAGCTGCATCCATTTATTCTCCAATGATATTTTGTCCTGTTGTTCCTTGATAGTCTTTGTGTTTGATTCTGAGGTGACTTCCTTTTTTTTACATTCACTTGTTGTGAAATTATCTTACCTTGTAGAACAATTCCCCCCGCCCCCTTCCCCCATGGTATAGAGAATAGGATGATTTTGTCTAGAAGTTTGTGTTTTCTTCAAATGTTTTTCAGGCAGCTCACAACTTAGAATCAGTGGTTCTCAAGCAGGGGTACATGTATCCCTAGGGGGTACTCAGAGGTTTTCCAGGAGGTACATGAACTAATCTAGATAATTGCCTAGTTTTATAACAGGCTACCTTAAAAGCACTACCGAAGTCAGTACAAACTAAAATTTCATACAGACAATGACTTCTGTAATTATAGAGCAGTATGTACACTGAAATGTAAGTACAATATTTATATTCCAATTGATTTATTTTATAATTATATTTTAAAAATAAGAAAGTAAGCAATTTTTCAGTAATAATGTGCTGTGACACTTTTGTATTTTTATGTCTGATTTTGTAAATAAGTAGTTTTTAAGTGAGGTGAAACTTGGGGTTACGCAAGACAAATCAGACTCCTGAAAGGGGTACAGTAGTCTGGAAAGGTTGAGAACCACTGTCTTAGAAGACTTCATGTGACTGCTATTTTAAGGCCTGTTCCAAAGAGTCCAGTTGACTTCAAAGGGTTTTGGATCAGGCCCTTACTGAGTGCCAGAAGAAAAGAGATTTATGGTTTTTAATTAAAAATATTTGGTTTTGTTGGGGGTTTTTTTTGGTTGGAATTTATTTAAAAACATTACTGTGAAGAAGCAACCACAGTGGTTATCTGGTACATTAGAACATAATTTTGTGAAACAGTTGCAGATTGATTTACAGCTATCAAATGCAGATGAGGGATATGGTGGTTTTGAGGTGAGGGAGATTCTCTCCATTTTGTAAGGTGTTTTTTTTTTTTTTTCCAGGGAGGTCAGCAAGACTTTTCTGAAGGGATTTAATTAAAGTTAGCAAGTAATTTTGTGTTCTGCAGCATATTACATGTTGTGAAAAGGTTAGGGATTCACTCACTGCAGCGCATCAAAAACCTAAAGGTGATAGGTGAAATTCTCTTTGTAGCAAGTGCTGAGAAATAATCATTTAAAAGGTCACTTGCACTCAAAAAAGAGCATTTATTTAATAAGTAACTTGTTTTGGGAAATGCTGCATTTTTAAAGGTTAAAACAGAGTCTAACTGGCCAACAGTGTCAGTGAGAAGTAAATCATTGGTGATTTAAAAAAACAAAACAAAACCGCTTCTGCACCTTTCTTACAAAATTCAGAATATCTACCATCATATGCAGGATTTCATCGGACTGAAAGCTCAAGCTATTAACAACAGTTTTTCAGTGATTTATTAAAGCACTGATGCTTTCTCATGAAAGATATTTAATATCTGGTCTATGTTTTGACTTGATGGTAGTGCTGTAGCATTTTTTAAAACCAAACATACAGGTTGCCTGATTTCTTACTGTTTATGGGTATTGTTTTGTGTACAAAGAGCTGTCCTGATTGGCATTTTCTATCTCTTTAAATGGAAAAAAAATGTATTTATTTTAGGGGGTTAATGGTGAAGTGGATTATAGATCTGCTACGTAGCCAAAAGAGAGGTGATAAATGTGAAACTGCACCAGCTCACAAAGGGTTTTTAGAGGTTTGAAAAAGTAATAGTTTATCTAATAAAATACTTGGATTATTAAGATTCTTGCCCAGTGGGGTCAATATATAACAAATAACATGTTGTGAAATTAATTTTTGTATCCCCTCCTCTCTGAGTGCTGTTTCTAATAGGCATTAATGTTCAAGACCAAGCTTTCTTTTTGTTTATGTAACTAAAATCTTTACACAACATGGAGGAAAGAAATCTTTCTAAACTATTCATTACTTAATAAAATGTTAGTTATTTCTCTGGTCTAATAGATAACAAGGCTACACGACAGAGTTTTTGTTAGTAATATTGGACGTTAGTGCTTTTGTTTAATTTATTTATTTTGTAGAACTGTTTAAAAAATTAACTTATTTTTTCAGTTAAATTATCAATCACTTATGTAAACTGAATATTATGCTTTTCCAATGTAAGATATACAGGCGAAAAAAGGAAAAACTCCTGCGTACATAAGGAATTAATAGTTAGAAACTTACATATACACTTGTTTCAAGAGAATTTTGTCTCAGATAAAGTCATCCTCCTTCATTTGTCTTGCTTTCAATTTGAAAGAGGGCAAAATCTATTTCCTGGGCAATTTTGCACAGCAAAGATATTAATACTTTTGGGTTTAATTGTATCCTGTGTTTAAATACACTGTGGGTGAAACCCTAGACCTCTGCTTAATTGCTGTGAGAAAATAGCCTGATTTCTCTGAGATTAGGCACACGCTTATGTATACTTTGACCCAAGAGTGCCTCCTTCAGAATTAATCTTCTAAGGTAGTGGGATTTGCTTTTGTACGTGCAGTAGACCCATTCATGACAAACGGTGCCTAATAAACCAACTTCACCCTCCAGACCTCTCTTTTGCTGTCAGTTTTTCTTCGACTATTCATTTCACACATCCCTTGTCCAATTGCTTATTAGCAAATAAACCTTAAAGGAGGCAATAGGAATAAATTTAATGATTCCTTTTAATTAGAGAGGCTTAAGGTTTAAATAATGTGCTGCGGAAGTGGAAATGTAAAGAATTTCCATTCGAGCTGTTAAAAGCAGAGAATATCTACAATTGATCCAAACATGCTGCTCTGTTATAAGGCAAACTTTCTCATGTTTATTTAACATTCATGCTCTTCTGCTATACTTCATTTAATTCATCTATTCCATAAAAGCACTTCTCCCCATCAGCTATATCAGGATTGTTTCTATAATACGTAACAAAAAGTTCTGGTTTTCAAATATTTATATTAGTCAAAGTTAGTCTTGTTTATAGTTTTTAGCAATAGAACTTTTTCTTTAAAAATGAACTACTTCAGTTTAACTAAACAAAATGTGTTGAAATGGACTGTCCTATAAACTTCAGTCAAGTACAGTCAGCAATAGAAAGGATAAAGGCCCCAACTTGCAAACCTTTACTCAAGTGAGTAGTTCCTACTCCTACCAAATAGTGCCATTAACTACAAAGAAACAACATGTGTGAGAGAATTTGCAGAATTTGACCCTAAGGCACCAATCCTTCAAACACTTGCACACATTTAACTTTACTCATGTGAGTCAAGTTATGCATGTGTGTAAATATTTGCTGGAAACTGAAGTTGCAAAAGTTGGATTCAGTTGAGAATGGACTGGTAAATGCACAGCATTTCTTGTTTCCAGAGTATTTTGTAACATTGCATTCTTCCCTGTATCTGTATGATAAGTACTGAAGCCATCATACATCTATTCAATTTACAGCTGACCAGCAACGGGTTTGTCTTTGCCGTTTGCTATTTCTGTTGTTGAAGTGTTCCTGTTTTTGGTGTAACACTGGAAAAGAAATCCCAGATGAAGTAATTATTTTAATTAAAACTATAGATTAAAACATCATATAAATCAAATCCAAAAATATTATTTGACTTCATTTAATTTATATTCTTGCCAACAGACTTTTCTTCACACTAATTGTCACTTATTTTATTTTATTTTGTTCAAGTTATTTGGCTGTCATTTTCCAAATACGTGATCAGAAACAGACTCGAAAGCATTTTTTTTGTGGTAAACCCTCTAGCTATTGTTAGGGCAATAAGCCTTGGTTGGCTGATATTGAACTACGTAGTCTAGACTCTCATAAGGGAAAAACAGCCTTCGTTAAACAAGCCTTTTAACAGCAAGCCAAGCTTGATTAAAATCATATACAGATGAAATCATTTCTTTACAATTCCTTTGTAGTTTGGTGCATCCCCAATAATTCTTGAGGCTTAATAATACTTAGACAGCTGGGGTATTAATTAAAATTCTGTTATTTCCAATTATTGCTTAGAAGTTAAAACACATAGTATAATTTTGTTCAAATAATTACAAATGTATGAATGTGATACACAAATGTTAGAAGGGTTGGGCAAAAGTAAACATTACAGAATGCGGAAATTATGACTTGCTGCCTTATGTGGGATTCCACAGATAAAACCTTAAGGGGGAAAAACTTTAAAAATAAACAAGTAGCATCCTGTGTGTTTTTGCTCCTTGTTACCCTAGTTGGGCTGTCACGACACAAGTGTCTGGCTAGGATCCTAGTTTGGTTTTACTTTGTGTAACACTTGGCTACTATCTGTACTGTCATCTTAATTTATAATTTATGCTTGGTCACTGATTTTTCCATTCTCTACATTTATAGGTATAATATTTAAAGAAGCAACTTTTGAGCTAAAAGCCTAGGAGACTAGGAAATCCTGTTTATGGCACCAGTCGTGTCAGAAAGGGGAAAAGATCTTGGTGCAGTAAATATACTAAAAGAAATCACTTGAATAATTTAGCACTCTCTATTAACCAGAGCCCGTATAAGTAAATATAATCCTACTACAGCATTGATGAGCATCATCAGTATCCCTGATGTAATTTCAGTGTCACACAAAGCTCAAAACTACATAAATGGCAGGGTGGGGGACATTGTAAATGACTGTTCAACTTACAAACTAAGCAGAAAAACAACATGTAATGGCAATGCCAAATTCCTTTCTGTGGGGGAGAGATTAAGATAGCAGAAGAGGGAGCCTTTTACATCCTTCCATTCCAGGGCACCCTGACACAGCAAAGCAGAATTCCAAGCTGTACTACTCGAGGGGATCCCAAGAGGGGTCCCCGTTTGGTCTCCTAGTTAGGGAGCAAGGCCAGGACCTCAGCCCTGTATCTTCTGTGGTCCCACATTGCTGAGTGGGGTGTACATTGCTTTTTTTCAGAGCACCTATTGATGTCTGTGGGCTTTTCCTGACTGTGAGACTGTACCCGGAGCTGTTCTGTTGAAAGAGTTTGGTGCAGTTAAATTAGCAAATCCTTCCTTGCATAGAAAAAAATGGAGAATTGAGTTTTAGAAGTTTCTGTGCACTCTTCACTGGGATCAGAAGCTAATGTACAAACTCCTGTGAATCCCAAGGGAATATGCTGAAGTTATGATCAACCAGTGACAGGTCACGGCAGTGCAGAGAGCAGGTTATGAATCAATGCAGTTCCATTCAGTAGATAACACTTCATGCAATACTTCCTTCCCCACAAAAAATAGAGACATGGGTTTGCATCTACTAAATCTATCTATAGATCACCACTGCTTCTGTTGCACTGTGTGAGTGCCTTTTCTCAGGCATTGCTGTGCATGTTTACAGCCAAAGCAGTTTTCTGCGGTAACATTCAGTAAAATAAGCAGAAATCAAATATCAACAATGAAGAACAAATAGTAGGCCAAACTCTTACTGGGTGTAAATAATCTACCCAGATTACATCGTCTGAGGGTCTGGCTCCTTATTGTTAAAGAATTGTGTTTGCTAATAATTGATGTACAATTAATGTATGTTAATTCCATGTCACACATATAAGCACATGACAAATTGTCTTAATCTGAAATATTTGTGGAAGAGCATTGTAGGTAGAGATAAAAAAAAAAACAGATCAAAAAAGGAAGATGAACTTTCCAAAGTATTGAAGTGTCCTCTGGGGTTCCCACAAGGTGACAGACAGCTGTAGAGGGCTACTCCCCTTTTCTGAACAGAGCGGATAGAACGTTCAGCCAATCACTCGATTGGTTGTAGTTTAGAAAATGTAAGTAAAAATCAAGGATGAGCCCTGAGGTTGCTTCAACTTCCACACCCTGCAGAAGGCAAAGAAGGGTCAGGGATGTATGTCAGGATGTTTGTGGGAGGGGGACAGAGAAAGACCCTCCCTCCATGACTTATATAAGAGACCAACTATTAAGTTAGATCAGTGTTCAAGAAGTTTACAGCTCCCATTGGGTCTAAAGCATCTTATACATCAATGTCAGCCGTCCTGAGGATTTAACCCATAGTTTTATATCAGCCTTGACCCTTACTCTGCTTATTCTACTTTATTGCAAATTCAATTTTTGAGATGGCTCTTCTGAAACAATGTTACTTTATTTCC
Organism: Emys orbicularis; assembly: GCF_028017835.1. Classification (NCBI taxonomy): domain Eukaryota; kingdom Metazoa; phylum Chordata; order Testudines; family Emydidae; genus Emys; species Emys orbicularis. The sequence continues at coordinate 27,658,588 of NC_088690.1, forward strand.
TTCCTATTAGATCTAATATCTCTGTTATTAGTAAACTGATTTGGACTTGGTTTTCCTCAAGGAAAACCCTTTCTGAAAAAAACATCTCTTATACCTGTATATTTTTATGATGAAATAGATATTTCACTTAAAAATCTAAAACATTTTGTTTTTATTTCCAACCTTACCACTTGTTTCTTTATAAGCTCATGAATACTACTGAACATAAATGGATTGTTTCACAAAACTGGAAACCAAATATTTCCTTGTATATATTTACAGCCACTCTATCTTAAGATGTAACAAGCATATCTGTGTTCTAACCTAACATGATTCTATTTAGAACCATGCTATTTAGAAGCTTGTTATTCTATGTCCTTTGTTTCATGTTCTGAAAAATATCACCATCATCTTTCAGCCCTGTTGTCTCCTCATCAATAACTCAGTACTCGTCACACTTGAAAATGGGACCTAGCAGCCAGGAAAGCTTGTACAACGAATGTAATTATAACACAAGAAAAACGTCCTGAACAGAATCATGATCTCATTGTCTTTCAATAGCAGATAATATAAATTTTCTTTTTAATTCACTTTAAAATTGTGAATCAAATTGATTGATCAAATCTTATCTAAGCAAGTGTGCACTGCCCAGATTGCCTTTAATACTGTTCCACACTACAAACTAGTGTCTTATACAAAATCCTAAAGTTCTCAAATATACACAAATTCTGATACTGTTTCTATTAGAAATCAGCAAAATTTCTGACATCTGCGAAATGGAAATGTTGAATTATCTTTTCCTATATAAAGTATGCATTTATAGAAGAGGGGAAACCTATGCCCTTTAAAATAAGATAAAATTAAAGATGGAGGCGTCTTTGAGATTCTTGAAAATAATCATATCCTCCATTTTAAATTCTGGGGTTTTATGTCATAATGCCATGTAAAATTGTATCTATTTGAGTTACGTAACATTAAAATATTTTTTAAAACATCTACACATGCCATTTTAATGCACATGGTACTAAGTTAATATTAATGTGTTTTAATAAAACTAATAAATGAATCTTTCCAACAGGAAGGTGTAACTTGAGGATACTCTTACCCTAGTTTTAATCCTACATTTTTAACAGTTCCTTTTATAACTCTGGGTAGAGTTATACTAACCCTCCTTTAGTTAAATGCACTGAGATTCTACCCTAGCCTCTCTTCTCTTTTTCATTTGCCCTTGGGTGAGTGAGTGGGTTGGCTGGTTGTTGTTTTTTTGTTTGTTTGTTTTTGATACCTTATTGCTAATTTGAGTCTAGACAGGTGACATCCAGTTCTACATCTTCCTCAATTGATTTTTCTGATCTATTTCCCATCCATATTTCAGCTCATGGTTGTAGCATAATTACTATATACTGCCAGCACTAAAGACCAAATGTATCCCTTGTTGATTGAAGCCAACAGAGAGAAGTCAACAGCAGGGATTAATTTAGGCATTAGTGTATACCCTCCTTGTATTATGAGTGATGATGATAATGACTTATTATTTGTGTCTGATAGTGCTCACAATATTCTGTTTTCTAATCATAAAAAGGGCCTTGCCCCAAAGAGACAAAATAAACAGAGCCAGGTAAAAGGTAACAGGGATCAACAAACAAATAATGTTGGCCAAGTGATAATTGGCCATATCCTGATCATATGGAGTTTTAATGACACAATTATTGTTGTGCCATTATAGGGACATGGAAGTATCATGGTAGAAGTGGCTATTGAGGAGAGATTTGAATGAGAAGAAGCCAGTGGCCTTGAATTAGCTTAATTAGGGGACAGCTTGGAAGAGGGTGTGAAGACATTTGTTGGAGAAGCAGGCTGGAATGGAATGGAGGAGACTGAACTGAAAAGGGCACAGGGTGAATAAGTAGGGAGAGTCCGAGTCATGCAGAACCTTGAAAGCAAGGACAAGAGGTTGGAACTTGATACAATAGAGGAAAGACAATGCAGAAGTGCAAAGAGGGATGGATGTGGGAGATCACATGGTCAGAATGATGGGGAAGAAACATGAGGAGAATGGATTTATTAGCTGCCTTTTTTTCATGAATGAGAGAAATTAACATGGGTTAGAGGGAGGCTGCAGAAGAGGAGGTTGCAGTAATCAAGACAAAGCAGGACAAGATCTTGAGCAAGAGTGTTAGATATAGAAATGGAAAGGAAAGGACACATATTCTCTCTGGAGAAAGCAGCAGAATTTAGACCTATCTTGGATATGTGGAGCAGGAGAGATGGAAGGGTCAAAAAGGATCCATAGGTTATAGGCCTGAATGACAAAAAGAATGTCAGCATTGTAAACTGTGACAGAGAATGGTCTGGGAGGGAAAGATGTTTTGGACTTTTGGTTTAAACCCTTTTCTGTTTCTCTGACTTAACTACGCCCCTTCCTGGGGTGAGATTTAGAATGTGATGCCCAGGTAGGGTTGCCAACTTTCTACTTGCACAAAACCAAAAACCTTTGCCCCTCCCCTCCTCCGAGGCCCTGCCCGTGCCCCACCCCTTCTCTGAGGTTCCGCCCCCCTCACTCCATCCCCCCCTTCCTCTGTCGTTCACTCTTCCCACCCTCCCTCCCTCACTTTTCACCAGGCTGGCTCAGGGGGCTGGGGTGTGGGAGTGGGTGAGGGCTCTGACTGGGGGTGTGGGCTCCGGGGTGGAGCCAGAAATGAGGAGTTCAGAGTGCGGGAGGAGGCTCCAGGCTGAGGCAGTGGGTTGGGATACAAGAGGGGCTGAGGGCTCTGGCTAGGGGTGCGGGCTCTGGGATGGGGCCAGGGATGTGGGGTTTGGCTCTGAGCTGGGTGGTGGTTTGGAGTATGGGAGGGGGCTCTGGGCTGAGGCAGGGGGTTGGGGTGTGGGAGGAAGTACGGGCTCTGGGCTGGGAGTGTGGGTTCCGGGGTTGGGCCAGAAATGAGGGATTCAGGGTGCAGGAGGGGGCTCAGGGCTGGGGTGTGAGGGCTCTGGCTGGAGGTGCAGACTCTGGGATGGGGCTGGGGATGAGGGGCATGGGGTGCAGGAAGGTGTTCCAGGCTAGGATCAAGGGGTTTGGAGGGCAGGAGGAGGATCAGGGATGGGGCAGGAGATTGGGGCCTGGTATGGATTCAGGGGTGCAGGCTCCAGGTGGCCATCAAGCAGCTCCCAGATGCAGTTGGCATGTCCCCCCTTCAGCTCCTATGCGGAGGCGCAGCCACGCGGCTCTGCGTGCTGCCCCGTCCACAGGCGCCGCCCCCACAGTTCCCATTGGCCACACTTCCCAATCAATGGGCGCTGCGGGGGTGGTGCTTGGGGCGGGGGCAGTGTGCGGAGCCCCCTGGCTGCCCCTACTCGTTGGAGCCGGGGGCGGGGGGGGGGGGAACATGCTGGCTGCTTCCTGGGAGCTGTGCGGTGTGAATGCTAGCAGGGAACCTGCCAGCCCCACTGCACGGCGCCGCCAACCAGACAGTCAACGGCCTGGTTAGCGGTGCTGACCAGAGCTGCCAGGATCCCTTTTTGACCAGGTTTTCCGGTCAAAAACCAGACACTGGTCACCTTTTGCCCAGGGAGAGAGGGCCTAAAGTGGTTGTAAGCCACCTATGCCATGGGGGTCTGACTAAGTTATAGCAGCCTCCCCAAGCTAAGAGCCATAGCACTGCCCTGAATCTGTGCTGCAGTCACTCTGCAGCAGCCTTGTCCCCAGGTCCACCCTTACACCAGGGCTTGTAATGCCCGCCTTACAGCTGTTTTCTACCGTGCCTGCACCGGGGAGTTGTTCCCCAACTGGAAATGGGACTTTTAGGGCCCCTTCATGCCACTCTGGACCTTTCATCCAGAAACCCTTTCATCACTCTACCTCTCTTTAATGCTTGCCTTGAAAACTTTCTTTTCTCCTTAGCTTATGAATAACTCTCTTTAAAATATATTATGGTGGTTTTATACAGTTATATATACGGTGGGCTAAACTAATGGAGTCACACCAGCAATGAATTTGGCCCATTACTTTGCATTGTGCTGTTGTAGAATTGAATAAAATGATTTTAAAAAGAAAAATTTTAGGAAAGCCCTATCAATTTTTAAAAGCATTTTCATTCAGAATATGTGCTGAAAATTAGTTGGCAATCAGTGGTTTTAAACCGATACTTGATATATAGGAAATCAAAGAATCACAGGAATAATAATTATTGTTCATTTACCATAGCATTTACTATGATCTCAGCACTTTCTAGACACTGAAGAACAGATAGTTCCAGTTCTGAGGAGCTTAAAATCTAACCCAGTGGTGGGCAACCTGGGGCCCGCAGGCTGCACATGGTCAGGCAGAATAATCTGCTGGCAGGCCAGGAGACCGTTTGTTTACATTGACCGTCCGTAGGCATGATTGCCCACAGCTCCAGTGGCCACGGTCCGCCATTCCAGGCCAATGGGGGCTGCGGGAAGCGGTGGCCAGCACGTCCCTGTGGCCCGCACCACTTCCCGCAGCTCCCGTTTTCCGGGAACGGCGAACCGCGGCCACTGGGAGCTGCGGGCAGCCGGGCTTGCGGATGGTCAACGTAAACAAACTGTCTCATGGCCCACCAGCGGACTACCCTTACAGGCCGCAGGTTGCCCACCACCAATCTAAGGAATGGAAAAGACCTAATAGGTCTCCTTGTCCATTCTGTAGACAGTGTATTCTCTGGTGTTTTGTCTGATAATCTAGCAATCTGGAAATCCACTGTGTATTCACAAGGGCCCTCTAGATTCCTGTGCCTGCTCTAATTTGGCTGTTTACATCCATTTCATATGCCTGCTCTATCATCTCCAACTTTATTTTCTATTATGTTTATCACAGTTGTGCCTAAGGCCCTCCATGAATGGGGCCCCATTGTGCTAGGCACTGTACAAGCACGGAATAGCAGACTGCCTCTGCCCTGGAGAGTTTACAGTCTAGCTAGACAGGACAGACACAGGGTGAGGTGTAACACAAGCAGAGAGAGAGAGCAATGTGATGGCAGAAAATGTAATGTTCGTGTTATGATTTTTGTTGTTGTTTTGGTGGGGGTATTTAGTTTAAAAGGGCTTCGCTAAATGGAAAGAAAAGTAAAAGGAGAAGAGCCATTGAAGGGAAGGGAGACAGGGCAGGGGAAAAGAGGGTAAGGTGTTGAATGAAACTCAGGTGAAGAGCCTGGAGGGGGGAGGAAGGGTTGGAGCAAACAGCCAATCAGCACAGGGCAGACAGTTCTCTGAATACCCAGAGGTCCCTGTTTTGGCTGCGTTTGCAGCTGCTTTTACTGGCAAGAGTCACTGCCTGATTCCTCTCTGCAGTTTTCCCCCAAGGCCACATGGCCAGGGAGAAGAGCCACACTGCCTGGGTCCCAGAATGCCCTAAAGTGCAAAGGTGGGATCTCTCCTGTACAGTTCTGGGTCAGGAGAGGTACTGTGGGGAGGGGTGGGCCAAGCTGTACCCCATTTTGTCCCCTTCCCTCTGAGTGCAGCAAGTCCCTGCCTTGGCTACCAGCAGCTGCTTCTCCTGCCTGAAGTCTGTGGCTGGCTCCTCTCTGCAGTTTTTCAATCCAACAGTTTTATCTACAATAACATTTCTTTAAAAGTTCAAACTTATAATTATATTTAAATCTGAGATGCAAATATAAGCTTGGAGGATTTATGTCTTTTTGAATAGCAAATTGAAAGTCTGAGCAATGCATTATTTATCTGTAACATCTTAATTCTTGAAAAGTAGGAGTATCAAATTACCTTGTTGAGAATAAATGCATTGAAACAACTTGTAATTACATGCCTGTTTTGTCTGCATTTGGGCAAAGCATTAGCTTTTGCTGTTCACTTTGAGACTGATAAAATCAAATCAAATGCCATCCTGACCAAACAGCGTACAGATGTGCATGAAGGTAAAGGAAACAAATTAAGGCAAGGTCTGGTAATGTTGCTTTTACCATTTGTTTAAAGGCGGTTGCTAATAATTACCATAATGATAGAAAGGTTACCGGCACAAATGTGGAACAGAGGGATGGCTGCAAAAGTGATTCACTCTGGAGTAATGTGAATGCTAATGCATGTCCTCCATAGGTGATCATAAGCTGGAGAGGGGAAAAGAGTAAATATTTCTTCTTCAAACCATGCAAGGTTTAGCACAGTGATTTATAAACCACAACACATCCTAGCTTGGAAAAAATCATTAATTAAATAGAATGGCTTGTGATATTACTTGTTCCCTCTTTTATAGTTATTTTATAGCTAAAGACAGGATAATAAATTGTATTGGTTTTAATCATTTATGGACAGCCCTGTTATAATGTGAGAATATTAACTTTAGTGTGAGTTTTAGTTTGCTTATACTGTCAATAATAGTATGTTTCTTTTACATATAAAAATAGCATTGTAGGGGCCCAGTCCTTCCACGGGGAAAAACTCCCACTGAAACTGCTGAGAGTTTTGCCTATGTATGGTCTGCAAGATTGGACTCCAAAGACAATGGGCTTGCTACCCATTTACACTAAGGCCACTTTACACCACTCTGGCAGTGTAAAGATCCCTTAAAGTGGCTCTATGTTACATTTTATACTCACCTCAAGGTCCCCTTACTCTGCCAGAGTAGATGCAACCTTCGTGTAAATGAGAATTAGACTCAAAATGTCAGAAAGTGCTACTGTGGTTCCCCTACACAATTGCCAGTACTTTTTAAGGGCCTATATCAGGGACTTACTGTCCCTCTGAGCCGCATACAACAATCTTCAGAAGTTCAAGAGCCGGAGCACAACTGCCAGGAGCTGTCAGTCCCACTCCTGCTGAAGCCATGAGACCGTCCTCCCCGCTGGACAAAAGTTCCTACTCCACCACCCCACTGCAAGGCAGAGGTCCCACGATCCCCCGCCACCATCCCCCAGTGTGGTAGATGGAGAATAGGGGGGCCAAGGGGGCTTACGAGCCTCACTTTAATGGTAAAAGACACACGTGGCTTGTGAGACACAGTTTGACCATCCCTGGCCTATATATTATATTAGAAATAACTATGAACCTCCAAACACCACCAGCACACAGATTAAAGGGGGTAAAGAAACTAGATACACTGGATTGAGGGGAAGGAAGAAACTAGTGGCTGATATTCTCAGCATCTAGATGAAAATATTCCCCTTCAATTCCAATTTCCACATGATAAAGGAAAAGCATATGAGGAGAAAAGCTGGGTAAACAAGCTGCACACATCAAAGCTCTTGTATTGAGAAGGGTATTTGGATTTCCCCTGAGATGTCATCAGTTTTTCATGAATGATCACTGACCGTCTCATGAAGTTTTGTAGGAGGATATTTAACGAATTTCTCTTATTCTATAATAAAGGGGGTAAAGCTTCTTGGTAAAAGCTTTGCATTAGGTTTTCTCCTTTAATTTCACTTTAACACATCTGGACTGTTGTCTGTTGTGATTAGATTTTACAATCCTAAAGAGAGCAATGCAAATCATCAATAAAATGTTTTCTGTTTAAGGCCATATATAGTTGAATTGAATTCCTTCTTGACCAGAGCTCTTTAAGTAATATAAGTTTACTCAGATTTCCAGATACTTTTTATCACTTAGATTTTAAAACTTTAGGAAATGGCATCCCCTATCCCAGACCCTTTATTAATGGCCAGTTGTAAATGAGTTTAGCAAACGGAACACCATTTGTCACATTTCTAACAAGTGGTGCCCTGTACTGTATTTCTAGCCCCACCACTTAATTTAAGCATTGAGATTTATAGCTTGTCATCATCTCCTCTCTTTCTGTTCCTCCTTTGTGCCTTCCCAAATGCTAAAACAGGTTGGTGGTGGTTTTAGGTTTGGGGTTTTTTTAAGAATAAAAGTGAAGACATTTACTTCTAAGTGCATTGTAAAACTTGCATTCTACTCTTGTCACTATATACTCCATCCTTCTGTTGGCTTTTTCTCCCCCTTTTAATTGGTTCCCCACATTTTCTTGATATTTCATGAACGGAGCCTGCTATTTTATGATCTCTTTCAAAATACTCCCAGTGTAATTCAATTGTAATTATCCTGTATATACACTGTTTGTTTACTACTTTGAAACAAATATATATAACCTTACATTGTCCAGACTGCTTGGTTTGCCAGACAGCAGCCAAGCTATACAGCAAATAAAAATCCTTTAATTAAACTTGATACTAGCTCTTTCTTCAACATGCCACCAAACTTATGTCATCAGCAAATTTCACCACTTAGTAGCCTATTCCTCAGTCTGGATTACATAGATTTTGTTATAGGTTACAGACAAAGGATATGATTCATATACAGCACATTAAAAGCATCAGCCATCCAAGAAGTGACCCCCACTGGCTTCAGTTAAAGCTCCTCTCAATCAAACATCTGTTCTGTGTTTATGTTTTTGTTTATTGTTTGTTTGCATAAGAGACCTAAGAATTTGGCCATGGGCTTGCTCACCCTTTCTTTTACAGCTAAATTAGATGCCAAAAACTTGTCTGTTTTTCTTCTGTCATTATTCTACTGTTAGCAGTCAACACAGTCCTAACCTCCAGCCAAAGTAGTGAGATTTCTGGACTTTGAAGCCCGTGCTATTATTTTTCCTTAGATTGATCATGGAGTCCTGAAGCAAACATTATGCCTATAGCAATATATAGGCCTGAGATACACTAGGAATTTACTTCAGTACAGCTACATCTGTCTGGGGTGTGAAAAATCCACACCCCTGAGAGACACAGCTATACAAACCTAATCCCTGGTGTAGACCTGCTCTCTAGGTAGACAGGAGGTGGATTACCTACGCTGATGGGAGAAGCCCTCCTGTTGGCATAGATAGTGTCTACACTGAAGAGATACAGTGATGCAGCTGCGCCGCTGCAGCATTTTAAGTGTAGACAAGACCATAGTTATAATATCCCTAGACTAAGAACATTTGGCCTGTTTCTACAATGCCTTGCATCTTGTGAAGTCATATACGATGTGCATATATAATGTTACCCACTCATAATTCCCCACTCGCACCAGAGGTAGCATTTTGAACTCACTTTGCACTTACTGTGCCCAGATGTAAATGACCATACACAGTGCAAGGCAGCAAAGAATCTAATAAAGCTATAATATGTCCACAGTCTTTCAGCCCAAAGAGATTAAAGGCTGACAAACCTATAGTCTCAGGCAAAACACTGTGTAGCATTGTCTTTGTACCACCTCCCCATCAGGCCAGCTATGTTTTCTACACTGAAACAATTCTTAAACCATTCCTGTGATTCTTTGAATCTCTGTAGCTACAGGCTTAAGCAGGAGCTTGTCATGTGAAAATGGCATAAGAAGCTTTTTGAAATTCCAAATAAATAATATCATATGACTGTAATCTTCTCAAAACAAAACAGGAAAAAAATCAAGGCAACTATTTAGGTAGAATTATGGTTTCAAATGTCTACCTTTTTAATGGCATACAAGAGAAAAATGTAAACTATGTACCCAGGCAGTAGTCTGTAATCTCAGCCAAGATTCATGAACTCTCCAAGTTTGGGGAGCAGCTCTCACACACTCTTTAAAATGAGCTTTCAGCTCAATGAAGCAGGTAGGGCACCGAAACATTTTCACTTTCCCAAGGGTGTCTAAAGAACCCAACTCCAAAGCTGGGAAATAAGCCAAGAATAATAGGAGGTGGAAAACTGGTCATTGACCCACAGATGTCTGACTTAGTCTCCTTTAAAGCTTTCGGATGAATGCCAAATGATTTTCTAAATGTATAGGTGTGGAGACATCATAGGATCATTCTCATTAGAAGTAAAAAAGGCCTTTTGAATTTGAATAAGTCAAATTCAATTCTGGAAAAAGCAGAAACTACATTAAAGTCAATGCAGTTGCACGTGTTTAGACCAGGTCTGAATTATGACACATGATGCCATTTTGTCCATCCTTTTGTTAATTCCAGATTATGTCCTACAACAGGTTCTCGAGTGCTCTAAATTTCTCATGTGATGTGGCTTCCACCACTTCACTTTGAAAGTGATCTTTCTGTATATGTAGTCCAAAATCACATTTGTTTGTTTTCCTACTTCCATATCATATTGCAGGCTTTATTTAATTTGCAGTTCACCACTAATCCCAAATCTTTTTCAGCATTAATGCCTTCCAAGCACTGTCTTCCTCCCACTGTATATTTATGTTTCGGATTATTTCCCTTAAAATACGTTACTCTGTTGTTTTCTATACCAAATCTTATTTTGTTTTTATTTTTTTAATTTCCTGCTTGTATTTCTAACCTCTCTAGATGTCTTTATATTTTCTCACTGTTGTCTGCAACTCTTCCAATTAAGCAATATGTAATTAAGGTGCATTTTCCCCTTTCTTCCAGATCATTAATAAAGATGCTAAAATCAGACCTAACATAAATCCGTGTGACACCCCACTGGATACATCCACTTATATCAATATGTTCTTGGCATAATACCTCAACTTACCTTCCTGAGGTCTCCTGCTATATTGAAACCTACGTCTGTTAACTGCATACACAGACAATCTACTTTGATAAGATTTCTATTCCCCCACCATGTCACTGCCTGTTTAGCTTCTATAGTCCTTTTTTTGCTAGCCATCATACATTTTCATGAGTACTGAGAGTAATGTTGTCTCTGTTATACTGGGAAGCACAGCAGAAAAGACAGCATCTTAGTCCTTCTCAGGGAAGAGTTCTGACTTCTATTTAATCACTGCATTAATGCTACTCAAGGCTAGCAGCAGGCTCTAATACCACCATGATATTTCTTTAAGCAGTGCTTTTCCCATTTCAGACACAATTCTAAGAGCATAATCTAAGACATTCCCTCTGGAGATGCCTTTGCACACAAACACACTTCAATAAGTGAGTGCTCTGCTAGGGTCATCGGGACCAAAATGAACAAAAAAAAACCCATCTACACTGCTCTTATTTCAGCTGGTGACCCAACCTTACCCTTTAAATACTGTAGGATCAACATAGTGGGGCATGACCTCAATGAGGTGTGTTATCACTTTTACTCTGCTTTAATTTTAAAACTTTGAGAGCTCAGCAACAATGTTTGTTGCATCAAGTGCCTAGATTACGTTAAATATGTCAATGGAGAGGGTGTATTTAATTATTAGCAACTTTATACTAAGATTCTAGGGTTAAAATGGCAAAATGTCTCCAGTAAATGTTTAGCATATAAGAATGATTATTCATTCAGTATTCGCTAGTTGTGTCTGAATCTCCAGCAAACATTTATTGCTGTTCCAATCCACATCAGTCTGTTTCAGACTCAGGCTACTCCTAGGCTACTCTGTAAACCAGCTTGACTATTACAATAGGAAGAGCAACGATTTTTCCCATGTAAAGTCATCCATTTTTTCATGTTTTGAGACTCCTTCCACAGATGTTATGAAGGCAGGCAGGTAACCATGTTTTTATTATAGTGGGTTTTTTTGGTCTGAGGTGGGGGCACAAGAACACAATGTCTCTTTTTGTTCATTGTACCAAGAAATTCCCTCCTGAATCCATCAAGTGTGACCTAGCAAATAACTTGGACGTATCCAGACATAAACATGGCATGAATAAAATATGCTGTGATTGTTTGATACAGTTACGTTTTCACAAAGAGAATATTTTTGTCTTTACTATGCCTACAAAGGTAACTTCCTGTCATGATAACTCATAACTGTTCCATTTTCACTTAATGAATGACTAAATATAAACTGTATTTACTGGCATGCTGTGTTTATTGTGACAATGGGCAGGACGTAGATTTGTTAGCATGAAGATATAACTTTAAATGCTGCTCATATTTCAAATAATATCTCTAGGACAAAGAGAGTGAGGTAATATGTATCTTTTATTGGACCAACTTCTGCTGGTGAAAGAGACAAGCTTTTGAGAGACACAGAACTCCTCTTCACAACTACAACTACACTGCCTCTATCTCTAGGACAAAGGCAGATTCCAGATGTGGAATAATACATTTCATTTCATTGCTTCTATTTTTTTGTGCTTCCATACAGACACTTATTTTTTTACTTGAATAACATATGGATTTTAAAATGCTGTTTTCCAACCAAAACAAAGAGCATGTTGAGAAACATGAATTGTTAAATATAAACATTTCTTGATGTGCCTAAAGTTTCTGAAGAATACTAATAAAAAAGGCAAATTACCACATAAAAGCCATGGTAATATTACTGACCACTATCATATGACCAATGCAAATTAGATAAAATATACTGTAATATCAGAGGTATCTGAAGGAATGAGGCAAGGCCACATTATCTAAAAGTCAACAAATTTTAATACAGCGCCCAGAGTTCTCACACAGCAGCAGTGGCTTCCCTTAGAGCTAAGGTTGCCAACTCGCCAGGATTGTCCCAGAGTCTACAGGAATTAAAGATTAATTTTTAATTAATGATTATGTCATGATTAAGTCTCCAGAAATATGTCCAACCAAAATTGGCAACGCTACTTAGAGCCCCTCAAAAGAACAAGTGTAAAAGGTCAGTAGTATTTGCATCTTGTATGTTAACTCCATTCAATAAGATAAAGATGTCCTCAGTTTGGTTTTGAGGAATGGAAGGTTAAGAAATTTCACCAGGATTTATGTGGATGACCTTTTATCTTTTAATGCCAGATCGTCCTCCTCAGACACTTGCCTTCAACCCCAACAAAAGGTATGGCTGCGGCATACTTGCAGTATTTTGCTTTGTTGCTTAGTGGGTACCAATATAAAATGAATATAGGAATATAGCAAAGTATTACAATACTGACAGGTTTTAATTTTTTGACTAAGTTCATTTTCATGAACAATTTAAAAGTTTTTGCTTTTTCAAAAAATTCACAATTTTGAAATAATTGAAATTATTATTGGAAATTGTCATTTTACTGAAAACCAAAGGATGAAAAGCATTTCAATAGTGTTTTTATGTTTTCAATATAAAATTGTTTTAAAAATGTAATGACACAACATTCTTCACTGCAATTTTCAATGTTGACCATTGTTTTAAAAAGCCATTTTTGGAAAGAAGCCATTTTTCAATGCAAAAGCTTTTGTCTGAGAAACATCAATGAGCTCTACCCATGGATAGTCCCAACTACCACTGGATAGCAAAAAATGAACTTCCTATTTCGAGTAGAGACTACCAATCACCTGTGTGATGCTGAAGAAAGCAACAATGAATCCATAGGTTTATGAGACCACTATGAGGAATAAATATCTTAACACATTGTATGTGTGCCTCACACTACAGCTTCTCCACAAGAAAGTCTAAAGATGCTATATCCCCGACCAAAAAATGCTCAGCCCCAAGTCTCTGATAGTTTCACCACTAAGACTATCAGTCTCAATGTGTCTGATCACAGATGTTGTGGTTGCTCTGAGATGGATCTTTGCCAGCCCATTCAGGAATTTAACAAGTAGCATCACCCCTGAAAGTCAATGAGAACTGCCATCCTTGTCTACAGCAATCTTGTGTAATGGACTCCCTTTTGGTGTATCCCACTTAGGAGGGGAGCTGTTGTCCGATGAATAACTTTTGTTTGGCCTTCATCTTCTGTCTGAGGTAGAATGCATTGAGTAGTTCATCTTGAAGGTAACAAAAACATGGCTTAAGGTGGCTGACTCTTGATAGGAAAGGAATAGGTGCAGTCTCCTAGCTAGCTAAAGATGGTACAAAGATATTCTTTCATTATTGAGTTTAAGGTGCAGGACTAGCTCTGAGTCCAGAAAGATTTTGATTCTGCTTACTTATTGGCTACTTCAGGACAGATGGCCTTCATAGGTGATACATTCTTAGCTTTTTGCCACTTCCTCAAAGAATTTTTCCGCTTCCTATTCTCATCATCTCCATTTTCCCTGGGTTAAACTTGAGCCAGCTATCTCTCTTCCACATTCAGATTTCCTTCAAGCACTGGGATAGTTGTACTGAATACAGAAGTGATTTAGAAATAGATATCATTATTATATTCCTGATACCGTAGCCAATTATTTCTAAAGGAAATGACAGAACTGAGTTCTGCGGGATACAACAAGTAAGATCCCTACAGGGGGACATTGTCAGAGAGGAATAAGCAGAGCTAGCTTAAGGCAATTTTCATCCATCTCTGCAAGGTCTTACAGTAGCATCTTAGGGTTCACTGTGCCAAAAGTCACTGAAATGTCAAGTAATATTAACATGGAAGTCCATAGCTATGAGGAGATCATCCATCAGTGCAATCAGCCTTTTCTCCATGCTATGACTGGAAAGGATGTATAACATTGGTAAATGACAGGTGTGTCTGGCATTAACTCATTGCCACCTTTTCAGTAAGCTTGTCCAGAAATGAGAGGGTGATTACTAGACAGTAGCTGCCAGGATTACTTGCAGTGAGTGCAGGCATTTTAAGACAATATGTGCTATCACGTTTTCTAGGGGCACTGGTAAAATGCCTACCCTGAACACAGGCATTGCTGATATTGGGCAGCAGCATCTTTGATTAGCTTAGGAGATATGTATGGATATTACCATTGGATAAATAACAGGAGTACTTGTGGCACCTTAGAGACTAACAAATTTATTAGAGCATAAGCTTTCGTGGGCTACAACCCACAATTTTCAAAATTGTAAGTAAAAGCCAGGCAAGGCGTCTTAGATTTACTTTGTTTTTCTCAACTTGTAAATGTACCTTTTACTAGAGTGCTTATCTTTGTTTGCTATACTTTGAACCTAAGACAGAGGGGATTCCTCTAAGCTCTTTAAGTTTGATTACCCTGTAAAGTTATTTTCCATACTGATTTTACAGAGATGATTTTTACCTTTTTCTAAGCTTATGCTCTAATAAATTTGTTAGTCTCTAAGGTGCCACAAGTACTCCTGTTATTTTTGCGGATACAGACTAACACGGCTGCTATTCTGAAACCAACCATTGGATAATATCATAAGTGGAGCTGGTTGAAAAATTTCAGTTGAAAAGTTTTTTCATTGGAAAATATGGTTTTGTTGACTTTTTTTTTTTTTTTTTTGAGTTTCTGAAGAGACCTTTCAAAACACAATGAAACATCGGTTCAAACTGAACCAGTTAGTTTCTAATTGGCATTTGAACTTAATGTCATTTGAATGTCATTTTACTTTGAAATGTCAATTAAAAATTAAATGATTCAGTTTGAATGGCTGTTTCAGAACAAAACATTTTTGTTTGAATTGGGGTTTTTATTTTAAATCTCAACCATTTTTATATTGACATTTCCAAATTAATCATTTTTTTTATAACTTTTATTTCCATGAAAATTTTCAATATTTTGACTTTTCATCCTCAGTCAGGACCAAAATATCAGAATTTACTCAGGGAATTCAGATTTGTTTTCTGACCAGTTTGACCAGCTGTGATCACAAAGTAGTTTATTGGCAGAAGTGCCTTAACAAGACAACAGCTATATAAAAGTATAACTTTTTTTTGTTTTTCTATTTTCTTTTTGTCACAAGGACCTATTAGTTGAAGGTTCATTTGCATCTCAGAGTGATTGATAGCAAATGCAAAAAAAGAGTAGGCCCACACATAGAATGCAAACATACCAGAAAAACTGAAGCGTGAGATTCACAAGAGGGGTATGTAGGTACATATGTGTCCCATGCATTGCTCACTAAAGATACTGTGAAGTCCAGGAGTTATCTGACTGATATGAGACCTTTCTAAAAATGTTATTGCTTCTTTTTCCAAGATTAGATTTGTGTATGCAAATCTTGGGCCACAGAGTGAAGGGAATAATTAGCAGGTTGGTTAATGGACACAAAAGTAGGCTTTTGGCTAAATAGAGTTTTCCCGTTTTAGGGTTCATGCACAAAACCCTGTTATTTTGGAGACTATCATTTCTCCCACATTGTCAGTTTTCTATTAGTTGCATTTTACTGTACAGAAGAAAACTGCAAACCTGCCAAGTCTGAGTCTTTAGAAGTGAGACTCATTTTGTTCTTTAGAAAAAGTCCAGAATTAAGCTGTCTCACTCCTTCAAAAAAGACATTCCCAGTGTGGTTCAATGGGGAATTAAAATTTCATTTTTTCTTTCTATGAAAGTTTAATTCTTCTAGGTGCTGTTACCTACACACTCTAAAAACATACCAGGTAAGGCTAACCCAAGATAAACTCCATTGGCTGTAATTATCTAGGGAGACCTGTAATGCTTAAAAATAACAGCATGAATTGCAAAGGATTTTCAATGCCTATGTTTAAAAGTTCTTTGTTTAAACAAACGGTCATGAAGAAGTTTCCAGAAGAACTCAGTGCTTTTTCCCTTTTATCCACTGTGGTTGAGTTAAAGGCAATCCTTGAGGGCATTTACTTTTACATGTTTAAAATAATCATTAAGTATTTTGACAGCAACAGAAATCAAAGGTAGTTGAGTTTCACAAATATAACTTGTGTTTATCTCACCAAGTTTAAGAAAGAAGCAGATAGGATGTATTACATTATTATTAAGCATTAGCAGTTGTTTAAAAGCTCTTGAATTTGCAGTGCGATGTATCTGAATCCCAGATTGTATATTATTCCCTGGTCTCAGTAGAGCTTCCAAGGAGAAAGTCATCTTTATTTCTACAAGCTACTAGTGTATCTGCCAATAGAATGTATGGTGCAGAAGTGACTGTTAACTCCTACTCCTTTAAAGCACATTTTCTCTTAGGATATGTCTACACTACGGGATTAATCCGGATTTATATAATTCGAATTTTGGAAACAGATTGTATAAAGTCGAATGTATGCGGCCACACTAAGCACATTAATTCGGTGGTGTGCGTCCATGTACCGGGGCTAGCATTGATTTCCGGAGTGTTGCACTGTGGGTAGCTATCCCATAGCTATCCCATAGTTCCTGCAGTCTCCTCCGCCCATTGGAATTCTGGGTTGAGATCCCAATGCCTGATGGGGCCAAAAACATTGTCATGGGTGGTTCAGGGTACATCCTCCCCCCTCTCCAGGGAAGCAACGGCAGACAACCATTTCGCTTCTTTTTCCTGGGTGAACAGTGCAGACGCCTTACCACGGCAAGCATGGAGCCCGCTCAGCTCAAGACAGCAGTCATGAACATTGTAAACACCTCACGCGTTATCGTGCAGTTTATGTTGAACCAGAACCTGCAAAACCAGGTGGCGAGGAGTAGGCTACGGCAGCGTGGCGGCGAGAGTGATGAGGATATGGACATGGAATTCTATCAAACCGTGGGCCCCGGTGCTTTGGAGATCATGCTGTTAATGGGTAGGTTATAGCCGTGGAATGCCAATTCTGGGCCCGGGAAACAAGCACAGACTGGTGGGACCGCATAGCGTTGCAGGTGTGGGACGATTACCAGTGGCTGCGAAACTTTTGCATGCGTAAGGGCACTTTCATGGAACTTTGTGACTTGCTTTCCCCTGCCCTGAAGCGCCAGAATACCAGGATGAGAGCAGCCCTCACAGTTGAGAAGCGAGTGGCGATAGCCCTGTGGAAGCTTGCAACGCCAGACAGCTACCGGTCAGTCGGGAATCAATTTGGAGTGGGCAAATCTACTGTGGGGGCTGCTGTGATGCAAGTAGCCAAAGCAATCATTGAGCTGCTGCTACGAAAGGTAGTGACTCTGGGAAATGTGCAGGTCATAGTGGATGGCTTTGCTGCAATGGGATTCCCTAACTGTGGTGGGGCGATAAATGGAACCCATATCCCTATCTTGGCACCGGAGCACCAGGGCAGCCAGTACATAAACCGCAAGGGGTACTTTTCAATGGTGCTGCAAGCACTTGTGGATCACAAGGAATGTTTCACCAACATCAATGTGGGCTGGCCGGGAAGGGTTCATGACACTCGTGTCTTCAGGAACACTACTCTGTTTAAATGGCTGCAGCAAGGGACTTACTTCCCGGACCAGAAAATAACCGTTGGGGATGTTGAAATGCCTATAGTTATCCTTGGGGACCCAGCCTACCCCTTAATGCCATGGCTCATGAAGCCATACACAGGCAGCCTGGACAGGAGTCAGGAGCTGTTCAACTACAGGCTGAGCAAATGCAGAATGGTGATAGAATGTGCATTTGGCCGTTTAAAAGGTCGCTGGCGCTCGTTACTGACTCGGTCAGACCTCAGCCAAACCAATATCCCCATTGCTATTGCTGCTTGCTGTGTGCTCCACAATCTCTGTGAGTAAGGGGGAGACCTTTATGGCGGGGTGGGAGGCTGAGGCAAATCGCCTGGCTGCTGATTATGCGCAGCCAGACACCAGGGCGATTAGAAGATCACACCAGGAAGCGCTGCGCATCAGAGAAGCTTTGAAAACCAGTTTCATGACTGGCCAGGCTACGGTGTGAAAGTTCTGTTTGTTGAAAACCCGCCCCCAAATGATTGACTCATTCCCTGCAAGCAAACCACCCTCCCCCCGAAAATCACAGCTTGCTTTTAAAGGAAATAAAGTCACTATCGTTTAAAAATCATGTATTCTTTATTAATTGATTATAAACATAGGGAGAGAACCGACAAGGTAACCTGGGTGAGGTTTGGGAGGAGGATAGGAGGGAAGTAAAAGGCCACTGAAAAAATTCAATATAATGACAGCCTTTTGGTTGGGCTGTCCACTGGGGTGGAGTGGGAGGGTGCACGGAGCCTCCCCCGCGTTCTTACATGTCTGGGTGAGGAGGATATGGAACATGGTGAGGGGGGAGGGAGGTTCTACAGCGGCTGCAGCAGCAGTCTGTTATCCTGCTGCCATTCCTGAAGCTCCACCAGACACCGGAGCATGTCCGTTTGATCACGCAGCAGCCCCAGCGTTGCAGCCTGCCACCTCTCATCTCGAGTGTCTCTCATGACCTCACGTTCACTGGCATCTTTCCTGTACTTAGATACCGTGTCCTTCCACTCATTCAAATGAGCTCTTTCATTGTGGGTGCATTCCATTATTTCCGAGAACATCTCGTCTCGCGTCCTCTTTCTCCGCCGCCTTATCTGAGATAGCCTCCGGGACGGAGGAGGGAGGCTTGAAAAATTTGCAGCTGCTGGAGGGATGGAAAAAAAGGAGAGACGTTTTTAAAATGATACATTTTACAGAACAATGCTTCTACTCTTTCATGGTGAACAACACTATTCACATTACATAGCACATGTGATTTCAGTACAAGGTCGCATTTTCCATCTTAATATTGAGTGCCTGTGGCTTTGGTGTTAGAGATCACAGACGCAGGTCCGGGCAACAGAATTCAGCTTGCATGCGGCCATGATAAGCCATTGTCTTTCGGCTTCTGCGCCCTCCTTTCCCACATACCAAGCAAAGCCCGTTGACTGCTGCGGTTTTCCTGTTAACCTTCAGCAGCAGAAAACAAACTAACCCCCCTCCCCCCATCCAATTCTCTGGGATGATCGCTTTATCCCTCCCCCCACCGCGTGGCTGGTATCAGGGAAGATCCCTGCTAGCCAAAGGCGAAAAGCCCAGCGCCAATTTGCCCCCCCCCACACGCTTGGCTAACTGCAGGGAAGGATTTCTTTTCAGCCACAGGCAAACAGCCCAGTAGGAACGGCCACCTCTGCCCCTTAATTAAATTCCCGTATTTCAACCAGGTTACCATGAGCGATATCACTCTCCTGAGGATTACACAGCGAGATAAAGAACGGATGTTGCTTGAATGCCAGCAAACACCGGGACCATACACTGCCAGGCTTTGTCATGCAATGATACCAGATTACTTGCTACTAGCATGGCGTGGTCAAGTGTCCTACCATGGAGGACGGAATAAGGCTGCACTGCCCAGAAACCTTCTGCAAAGGCTTTTGGAGTACCTCCAGGAGAGCTTCATGGAGATGTCCCTGGAGGATTTCCGCTCCATCCGCAGATACGTTAACAGACTTTTCCAGTAGCTACACTGGCCGCAAATGCATCCCAAGTCCTCAGGGCAAATTAATCATTAAAAAACGCTTGCTTTTAAACCATGTTTTATATTTTAAAAGGTAAACTCACCTGAGGTCCCTTCCATGGGGTCATGGTCTTGGGTACTGGCTTGGGAGGGTACTTCAGTCAGGCTGAGAAAAAGATCCTGGCTGTTGGGGAGAACGGAGTGCTGTGTGCTCTCCGCAAGCTCATCCTCCTCCTCCTCCTCCTCCTCCTCTTCCCCGTCCGCAGAATCCTCAGGTGTGCTGATGAGATTACCCCCGCCTCGGAATCCATGGTCAGAGGTGGGGTAGTGGTGGCGGCCCCCCCTAGAATTGCATGCAGCTCAGCGTAGAAGCGGCATGTCTGCAGCTCTGACCCGGAGCGACCGTTTGCCTCCTTTGTTTTCTGATAGGCTTGTCTGAGCTCCTTGACTTTCACGCGGCACGGCTCTGAGTCCCTATTATGGCCTCTCTCCATCACCCCTTTGGAGATTTTTTTCAAAAGTTTTGGCATTTCGTCTTTTCGAACGAAGTTCTGCTAGCACTGAATCCTCTCCCCATATAGCGATCAGATTCAGTACCTCCCGTACGGTCCATGCTGGTGCTCTTTTTCGATTATCGGCCTGCATGGTTATCTGTGCTGATGAGCTCTCTGTGGTCACCTATGCTCTCCTGTGCTGGGCAAACAGGAAATGAAATTCAAATGCTCGCGGGGCTTTTCCTGTCTACCTGGTCAGTGCATGCGAGTTCAGATTGCTGTCCAGAGCGGTCACAATGGTGCACTGTGGGATAGCTCCTGGAGGCCAATACCATCGAATTGCAGCCACACTAACCCTAATTCGAAATGACAATATCGATTTTGGCGCTACTCCGCTCGTCGGGGAGGAGTACAGAAATCGATTTTAAGAGCCCTTTATTTCGAAATAAATGGCTTCGTTGTGTGGACGGGTGCAGGGTTAATTCGATTTAACGCTGCTAAATTTGAATTAAACTCATAGTGTAGACCAGGCCTTAGAGACCTTGACAGGTTAGCCATAGCACAAAAGCTTAGTTTGACTTCTGATTGAGGGGAGGGATAGTTCAGTGGTTTGAGCATTGGCCTGCTAAACACAGGGTTGTGAGTTTAATCCTTGAGGGGGGCCACTTAGGGATCTAGAGCAAAATCAGTACTTGGTCCTGCTAGTGAAGGCAGGGGGCTGGACTCGATGACCTTTCAAGGTCCCTTCCAGTTCTAGGAGATAGGATATTAATTTAAAAAAGATATTTTGCAAAGGTACAGTAACAAAAATAAAGCCTGACTTACGTAAACCTATAAGGTAATAAACAACCTGATATACCAGATATTGAATTCTGGCTATTATTCTATAATTGTTGTTGTCATTTATTATTTGTATTACCATAGTATCTAGGAGCCCTAGTTGTGAACCTGGGTCGTATTGTGTTCGATGCTGTACCAACACAGAACAAAAAGATGGTCCCTGAACCAGAAAGCTTACCAAATACTTCTTAATTAAATTATGTACTTGAATTGAGGAAAAGTGGCTGCCTTTTTAAAGTATCTGTCAAATTAATCTGTTAATTAATAAAATATAAATACAAATAAAAATATGTATTTTAAAAGTCTAACTACACTATAGTACTAATATAGACTAGACTATATTCATATTTCATCTTGTATTGTGTTAGCATCTAGAGGCCCCAGTGTATCAGGCACAATACAAATACATAGTAAGAGCCAGTGTCTGACAGACAAAAGGTGTCAGGGAAAACGGGAGCATAGATTGTGGAAGTGACTTGCCCAGGGTCACACAGCAGGGCATAGCATAATAGAACAGAACTCAGGTGTCCTGAGTCCTAGTCTAATTCCCTGTCCACTAGATTACACTAACAATATTAGGACCTGATCCTTCAAACATTCATTACTGAATGTCAACCAGAGAGCTGGTGACCTCAATAAAAATGTCACAATGGAAATATGAAACTGTTTAAAGTCACTGGCTTAAACTTAACCAAAGGTTTCAAATTAACTGAAAGGCAAATCAGTAACTTGATGTGGAAATACTGTGATGTTATGTGCTCGGGAGAGAGGATTGACTAACACATCTTGGAGCAGGCAGCTATCTGGATTCTTTGATATTAAATATAGTACCACAGGCTGTAGAAAACCCACAAGAGAGGGACCCTGTCAGGAGGAGAACTTCTCAGATTCCTCATGTTTTTGTCATTTGTCTCGCCCCTGCCACAGCTAGAAGTTGAAAGCCAATCCTATAGATCCCAAAAGATTCATCCCACTATGAAGGTCCTGTGCCTCTGCTTCAGGTCCAGGGGCCCACTGGTCTCCCTTCGGGCTTCCAGACAGCGCAGCCATATTTAAGCCATAACGCCAAGGCTTTCTCCTCCTTTTGTTTTCTTTTCTGAGGTGCAGCACCCTCAATTCCATTATAAAGCCAATATGAGCTGCAAGCCTTCAGCACCTCTGAAAATCAGGCCCCAGGAATCTAAATATGGGCTTCCAAAAATGGGGGCACCAAAAAACAATGGTTACTTTTGAAAAATTTTGCTCCCTTTAGTGTCTCCCTAGAACATCTGCACTGCTCATAATTGTGTTCTCACAATGGCCCAAGTTGTTGTGTCACCAGAAAAAATAGGGTAAATGCTGGACCTCATGTGAGGAGGGCTGAGTGGTACCCAGTGGAATGCCAGAGAATTTTAGGGGATGATGGACTGAACTAGCACAGAGGTTAGGAGACACCAAAAGAGGTAAGAGAGCAGAGATCACTCTCGCTAAAAAATGTGTAAGACTAGGCTTTTGTGCCCATGTATAACCAAAAGTTGGGTTTACATCAGATTAAATGAAAGGCACTTTTGTTAATTTCAGACACTGACATAGCTGAATAGTTAAAAATTGCATATTCTAAACTTCTATTGTAGAACTGCTGCATGAATGCCATTCATGCTAGCTAAAACTGTTCCAAGACTGCTTCTGTTTATCACACATTCCATTTTTGGAAGATTTTTTGAAAGCAGAATAATATTATTATGAGCTGCATTGTTATGGGTTGCGTTAAAACCTCATTGAAACTGATGAGTAAACGTGCCCCTTACTTAAGAGTGCGGTAAGAAACAGTTAAGGCATGGCGCCACACCGCCATGGAGTCTTCCTTCACCCATATGGTGCTAGTTTCTGGGATTTGACTGGGTACTGTTCTGGCCAGGTGCGGGGGGAGGGAGGGATGAGAGAGAGAAAAGCTGGGGTATAGACAAGAAAAAAAGAAAGAGACCAAGAGCAGAGAAAGAAAGAGAAGCAGAAGCCTGTAAGCAGGGTGTGCATGTGACCCTGGAAGAAGCCTAGAATCGAGAAAGGCTCTGGTTTGGAAGTGTTGGCTGAAAGACGCTTGGGCCTGAAAGCTAAGTAACTGCACCTTTTGCTGTTGGTTCCTCCTGTGGCCTTGGCTACAGTGGCGGTGTACAGCGCTGCAACTTGCTGCACTCAGGGGTGTGAAAAAACACCCCCCTGAGCGCAGCGAGTACAGCGCTGTAAAGCGCCAGTGTAATCAGAGCCTGCAGCGCTGCACGCTCACTCGCAGCGCTGCAAGCTATTCCCCTCGGAGAGGTAGAGTACATACAGCGCGGCGAGAGCTCTCTCGCAGCGCTGGCAGCGCAACTACACTCGCACTTCACAGCGCTGACGCGTCAGCGCTGTGAAGTCCCGAGTGTACCTAAGGCCTGTGTTTACTGAAGTAGGACTTAGTTTGTACATTACTTATAAACAAACAAGGTTGCATCAAAGAAAATACTAGACTCCATCAGTAATTTCTGCTCCCAACTGGAAATCCCCAGGGCCTGAAACTTTGACTAGCCACTTGGGTCAAGAAAGAGTAACAATATACCATAACATTTAACCTGTCATGCGGGCATGGACAGACCATCCTTTTAACAGAAAGTCAGTGTTATTCAGTGGAGTTTACCCTTCAGGGCAGGAACTCCCTATGTAGAATCGGTGGAAATTTACAGGCTCCAGAAGTGTACACGTAAATTTGGTCAAGAGCCTACCTCCAACACTTTCTCTCGGCTTTCTGCAGCCCCCTCTTATTGGCATGTTTCCTGAGATGTGATTCAATTGCAAAGAGGAAAAATACTGACAGTGCATAATTTTAAATGAAAGGGATACGCTTTGCCACATTTTCATTAAAATTGCAGAAAAAAAAACCCACCAAGCTGCATGGAGTGTAAGTGAGATCAGAATAGAGTCCAAAGTGCTGTCATTACATATGATAGGTTTTTTCTAGCTCAATAAAGCAGATGTCCTGTATTTACTAAATAATGTTGAAAATGCTGGTCGTGAGGGAAGGAAAGATGCAAAGAGTGTTAGGTTCTCTTCCCCCACCAACTCCACTCTTCCCCCCCCACCCTCCCCCGCAATGTTTGGTCTTACATTTCTATAGCAAACAGTTCTACATTTCCTTAGGTAGATGGTGGGCCAAAAAGATATAACAAAGATCCGCAAGACCTCAGCTTACTTTTACAACTCTCCCCTGAATAATAATAACAAGGAGTCCGGCAGCACCTTAAAGACTAACAGATTTATTGGGGAAAATAAATTTCACTCCATGCATCTGAAGAAGTGGGGATTTTTACTCATGAAAGCTTATGCCCAAATAAATCTTAGTCTTTAAGGTTCCACCGGACTCCTCGTTGTTTTTGTGCACACAGACTAATGGCTACCCCTCTGATACCTGAATAATAAGATTTTGCTTAATAGTTTGAGGGACAGTTGCAAAAGTTGCTTGAAAAGTGCCTGAAATGACAGGCAAAATATTGAAGATCACATGTGCACAAATTCTGGAAAAAAATCAACATTTTTGCCTTTTCCTGCCTATAAAATAGCCCATGCCTGCCCTTGCTATAAGCATCTATGAGCCCATTCCACCACTCCTGGAGCCACTTTATTTAAACAATATGTTAGTGTAGGATCCACATGTTCTCCCAATCAGGCCATGTGCACGGCATCCCAAAATATTAGAGTAATTTTCACTCATTTTATTAAGTTTTCTCCCCAAGTTTGAGTTTCAGGTATCACATCATCTTTTATATAAAACATATATATATATATGCATTAGGATAGCTATATATCATGAGGCCAGATCCTCAGGTGCCATGCAGATGTTTTCTGAAGAATCATAGACTATCAGGGTTGGAAGGGACCTCAGGAGGTCATCTAGTCCAACCCCCTGCTCAAAGCAGGACCAATCCCCAGACAGATTTTTGCCCCACATCCCTAAATGGCCCCCTCAAGGATTGAACTCACAACCCTGGGTTTAGCAGGCCAATGCTGCACTGTTGTCAGAATATGGCCATAATGCCAGCCTAACTGTCCCTCAGACGATCAACCCAGTGTAGGTGTGATTGTTGGTTTTGCAGAGGCAGCATAATGGATTCTACAGCACCCTTTCTCCTTGCAGTTAGTATAGGGGAGGTGGCTGGAGTCTCTCTAAGCCTCACCAATGCCCAGCCATTGGCAGCCAGTGTAATTTAGAGTAGCCTTCAAGATTATTTAACCTATTCCAGGTTATCAGCACAGAATGAGCTCATGATTGGAGCAGTGCAAAACAGGCTTTATTCTACCTTTGTATTGCTGCCTGGCCTGTGCTGTGTGCTCCTCAGTTGAAGGACCCATATCTTTATCTCTCTCTGTCTTTTTAGTGTACTGTTTGGTGATCATTGCTTACACTTTTGGCCAAATTTGCTATATCTTGTTATGTTTCATCATGTTTGCTGCTATTCATAACCCTGGCTTCCAGCAGCCTAATCGGATGCCATGTAACTGAATTTAACACAACAGAATGTATCAAAAATATTTTTTTCCAAATGTTTTTCTTTATCTGCCAGGATGTTAGGTAGTGAGCCATGAATCTGTGGAATGGGGAAACAGAAGCTGTACAAGCAGTGAAATACTTCTGCTATTTGTGAACTAGTAAGCAGATTTCTCCCAAGTAAAACACAATTTCAATTCACAAACATTTGTTGGAGCTATTAGCATGCAAATGCTTCATGTTCTCAGCCTCCTCGGGGTTTTAAACCAGTGTCTGCGTCTTTCTCTGCCAGTGACCAAAGACATGTGCCAAAGGTCTCCTTTATCTAAGGCTATGTCTACACTTGCAGAGTTTTTGCACTGTGAGTTTCACCGGTGATAGGGAACCGGTGAAAGAAAAGCGCTGGTTTGTGTACACACTTAATTCCTCAGGTGTCAGAGAGTGTTTACACTAGCAGCACTTCCATCACTGATGAGAGCAGCGCTGTAGGGCAGCTATCCCACAGTGCAGCTCTCTCGATAGATCTTGTGGGAAGGGGAGGGGGAGCTGAAGGCATTCTGGGTTTCTGCTCAGTGCCCCGTGCTGCCCTGCTTCATGTCCCAGCAGCCCCATTACTTCCTTGTTTCTTTCCTGGCATTTTTTAAAAAAAACCCTGCTGTCTGGCTGCTTTCCCTGCCATATCTACAAGCAAAGGGAAAGGGAATTTCAAACTTCCCGGGGTTTACAGGGGGAGGAGCGGATGTCCGTTCACTCTGGCCAGCATCTCCACTGCTCTGACGCCAGGGAGTCACTTTGGGAACTGTGGGATATCCTTCGGAGGCCAAAATGTGTTTACACTGGTAGAATGTGTCTTCACTTTCACAACAGCGCAACAACTTCTGAGTTTCACCGCAAAGTCATTAACAAGTGTAGACGCTCCCACAGTTTTAGCGCAAAAAAGGGACATTTTGCGCTTTAAATGGCAAGTGTAGACATAGCCTATGGCAGTGATTCCAGCAATTGATAGCTATGGAGTTAGTTTAGAGTCTCCTCAACTCTTCTACTATGGGCTGCCATTTTTATCCCTGTTAATTCTATCCCTCTCCCAAGTGACCTTGCTTTTATTAATTACTATTTATTTATTTGTTGGGCACCTTGATAAAGATACAATTTCTGCCACAAAGAACCTGCAGTCTACTATGGACAGACAGTACAAATCAGACATGTAATATATTTGATATGCAATAATCTTAAAACTGAGTTTTCTGTCTATCCAATGTGCTTATGGTGCCCAACACCATGGTATTTCAGCACCTCAAACTCTTTAATGTAGTTATCCTCGCAACAGCCCTGGGAGTGGGGCAGTGCTATTATCCCCATTTTACAGAGGCACAGATTGACTACGTGACTTGCCCAAAGTCACAGAAGAAGTCTGCAACGGAGTAAGGAATTGAACTCAAGTCTTCTCAAGCCCAGTCTAGCACTCTAACTACTGTACCATCCTTCCTTTTTGTTATGCAGTGGTTCAGATACCTTTTTTTTAAAAGAGGCATTTATCTCATTATTTTATCATCTTGAAAGGTTTTGTGGAAATATTGCACCTTGAGAAGGGATGTGAATGAAGGCAGGGTGGCTGTCTAATAATCAGGGGAGGATGACTATAGCAAACATAGATGCAGAGTCACTAAACTCTCAAAAACAACAAGGAGTCCCGTGGCACCTTAAAGACTAACAGATTTATTTGGGCATAAGCTTTCGTGGGTAAAAAACCCACTTCTTCAGATGCGTGGAGTGAAAGTTACAGATACAGGCATTATATAATGACACATGAAGAGAAGGGAGTACCTCACAAGTGGAGAACCAGTGTTGACAGGGCCAATTCAATCAGGGTGGATGTAGTCCACTCCCAATAATAGATGAGGAGGTGTCAATTCCAAGAGAGGCAAAGCTGCTTCTGTTGTTGTTTTTGTGGATACAGACTAACACGGCTACCCCCAATGCTAAACTCTCAAGTGAGTGTGGGAGATGGCTACAGTGGAAGGGCGTAAGCAGAGTGTAAACAGCAGAGTGAGCAGTAGTATGAAAAGAGAGCCAAGATCAGAAGCAAAATTGCATAGAGTCTTGGAGAAGTTTGACCTTCATGTGGAAGCAATGGAAAGTCAGAGAAAGGATCGACAGAAGATACATAGTCCTGCTGCTTGGACCATGGATGAATTGGTGGGGAGCAAACTAAAACGAGGATGCCAAGAAAAGAAGGTTTTACTCATCAAGGCAAGAGATGACCAAGACATGGACATCTGTTTTACTAGTGGATGGCGAGGAATGGATAAATTTTGGAGATTTGTTTTGTTTTTGTTTTTGTTTTTAATAGCAGTATTTACTGACAACCTGGATTTGGGGGGAAAAGAAGGAAAAAAAAAAAAAAAAGGGAGTTGAATATGACCCCAAGCCTCAGTGCTGTGGTCAACAGTGCACTTTTCAACAGGAATGGAGAAGGGGATGGTTTCCAGGGAAAAATCAGATCGATCTCCTCCTTCTACAAATTTAACCTAACTTAATTACTGAGAGACTTAAAAGGGGCATATATTCCTTCTTCTGTTTTTACATGAGGTTTCATCTAATGCATCCCATATATATAAACAGAACTACAGATGTATACATTTGCAGAAAACATTGAATTACATGTCTATCTGCCCTTAATCCTGCCAAATTTTTTATATGAGGCTCTTCTATTGTTTAGTCAGCTCTGAAATGAGAGCCTCTAGCACATGCAGCGCTGCTGTGTACTGCTGTGTCTGTTAAAACATTTATTTCCAGCAGCAAACAATGGGAACTACCACGTGGCACTGAGAATCCAAATCGCAAAAGAGATGCAACATCACAAATAAGTATTTATAAATATTCAACGCCAATGAAGTTATGTTTCTTGTAGACTGCTTTTTGCATGTACCTCCGCAATTACTCATGCCACGAAAAAAAGGATGCTACCACTAAAATGATGAAACCTTAATGTGACCTTTTCCGTGAGAGATAAAACATATTGATTGGTGATTGCTGAAGGACATCATTAAACTCTCAATGTTTGATTTCATTTCATTTCATTCATTTATTTATTTATTATTTGGTTGCCCGGCAGGCATTTCTCTACTGACTGACCCTGCCAGTTCAACTATTAAAGAATTTATTTCTCTGAGGAGGCCTGATGTAAACGTGATGATCTGTTTGGTGGCCCTTATGATGGCCCATGAATAAAACATATGACAATGCAGTTTGAGCTGAAGAGCTTTCTATCTGTTACCAAAGAGAATGTTTGGAAGCTCCCCAAAGACCCAAGCGTTTTTAATCCCACAGGCCTAGTACTTTATTCTCCACTCAGGCTAACCCACAAGAGGTGTGGTTAACTATTTTTCCCCGAATAACTACTTTATAATGGCTTATTAGAAAGGAATTTATGCAGGGGATTGTGTTTTGAATTACTTGTCTATCTGGGATAAGAAGTAAGGGCTTTTCTCTAAAGCTATATAGTTTTCCTTGAGGAAGGGGGGCGGGGTAGAAATTTGTTGATTTTCTTGGCCCTTTATTCCAAAGTATGAAAACAGCCTTTTCAGTTTGCATTTAATAATGTGGATGAATGTACTGTCATTGAACTAGTAAAATGACTTGCTCAGATGTGTTACATTTGTGATCTACTTTAGTCAAGTGAACTTTTCCCCTTGATTACAGACACCAAGTAGCTCTGATTCATGGCTGGAACCAAAAGGTTGGTAATCAGAGTCTCTTGGCAAATCAAAGAGGCAAAACCTGTTCCTGGTTCAGTTGGTGTTAAGGGTGGATAAAGCCAGTGGGGAATTGCTGAATGTGACCTTTCCAGTATAACAAGAGAACTATTGTTTTTATATTTCAAGTTTGTTTTTAAAGCCTTCTCATTAAAAAAATAAATAAATGCTCACAACACATTTTTTCTTGAAATCTCTCTCTTTATGTATAAGCTTTGGCCATTAATCCTGTAATTATGGTCCTGCATATATTTAATTTTTGATCTTCTGTACAAGAAATGATAAAATACACATTTAATATAAAGGCTGATTTATACTATAACCGCTATTGGCCAGACAACTTTCCAGGGACTGTCTCTTATCCATCAACAGTTCTGCTTACAGGAACAAACATTATACTGTGCACAACACTTTTTACACTGTAGCCACCCTATTTTCTTGTTACTTTTTATCAGATGCATTTGTTTCTCTATGCTAACGATGTCTACATAAAAGCCAAACTGCTCAGTACAAAGTACAGACTTATTTTGAGTAATTTGTTTAACACTATAATTGAATGTCAAAGATGCTTCTAATTTAAAAAATAAGGCATAGCTAACTTAGTTTGGATCTTCTTGCAGATTCTTGGGGTTTAATTTAATGCACAGGATATTTCTGATACTAAAATTATCAAAATGATGTCTTAGATGTAAGTCCCCTTGTTTTAATTTTGGTTTTTATGAACACACAATAGCATATGCAACACTTACAACAAGGCCCTCTGGTGCTTCCTACTTTTATTTTCTCAAGATAACTGTAAATGCAGATGACTGGATTCCCATGTAATTTTTGTTTTATTCCATCCTTCATTTGGATCAGGGATAGTACAAGTATTTAGTGCCTCATCTTTTTGTTGCAACCATTAGTCATTATATTTCCTGAAAGAGACAAGGTGGGTAAGGTAATATATTTTATTGGGCCACAGGGAGCTCAAAATCTTGTCTCTTTCACCAACAGAAGTTGGCCCAATAAAAGATATTACCTCACTCACCTTGTCTCTCTTATATCCTGGGACCAACACGACTACAACAACACTGCAAATGTTATATTTCCTGACATCTTACAGGGACTATTCCTGTAGCCATTATTAATTCTTTACTCAAGCCCAAGTCTGAGTAAAAAACTGGGAGTTTTGAAATCAATAGGAAACGTACTTCAGTAATGAATAGGGCTTGTGGGATTGTCCCTACAGGAAGTAAAATTCTGTTGCCATTGAAATCAATGGTAGGTTTGTCATTGATTTTGATGGGATTGGGATCTGACAGATCCTCAGCTGATGTAAATTGACTTCAATGGAGCTGTGACAATGTACACCAACTGAGGATCTTTCCCCACAGTCTTTAACTGCATAACAATGAGGTGCATCTAGTTTTACCTTTCTAGGATTTCAACAATGGGTTTATATTCCTTCCTCCTTTTTGGTCTTCTCCAGCAAGCTGACTGTTGAGAATCAATTCCAGAAAATATAGGCCTCCTTAAACTATAACTCAGAGTCTGGAGGGGAATAGAATAGAAGCTTCTACATTCACATCCAGAAAGTGTTACTTGACACCTGCCAATGTTTTGTTTTGTTGTGTTTCTGAAAGCCTGTGTGGTCTCTTTCAACTCGGGGGAAAATCACTATTTTGTCAACTTCATAAGTTAAGTCCCTCTGTTTCCTAGCTTCAGCCAAAATCTTGTCTCTGACTCATATGTCAAGAGAAAGGCAATAATAGTGCCTCCCCCAATGCTGTGCTTGGCTGCCTCACATTTGTTTTGCTGGAAGAAAGTTGTTCATTGTTCTTATCCATTTTCCCCTTCAGGATATTTTTATGTGGTGCTTTACAATGATTTGGTTGTAAAAGCACAGACTGTAGCAGTAAAAATCTGCCATTGTCAGATTTTTGCACCTGCCCCACCATTTGCACCTGCAAAATTTGTGCCTGCATTTTGCACTCACAGTTCAATGACAGGCACCAAACTGAGTATTTACACCTCTAACTACTTGACCGGTGAGGAGCAAATGAAGGGGGATAAGCATTCAGATCTATGCCTGCAATTCATGTTTGTAGGTATAAATTGTGATGGCAAAAAGGTGAAGCAAGGCCTCAAACTTTGAATATTTACCCCCTTATATGTATTATATCATACCAATGCTGATTCATTACCAGTGAGCTGTGTTTGATCTCAAAGAGATACTACCCTTTCCTGACCACAAACTCTGGCAATAACACTGCCCCTTATTCACATGTGGATCTCTACTGATGCCTTTGTGAGTTCTGCACACGGTTTTGTGGACTCTCTCTATTCTCAGTGGCCTCTGGCTCAGAGCTAAGAAATCTTAAGGCCTTCAGCCAATGAAGACTACTTTCGTGAGTCAAGAGAATACAATTTTGCATAAAGTATTGCAGAAAATGGATCATTGCTTTATGCCCTGACAGCACCAGAATGGAAAGAAGAAAATGGGAGAGGAAGAAGAAAGAATGCTAATTCCCCATATTCAGCCTTTCATTTGTTTGGTTCAGTTTAAGCAACACTGTGGGGTCAATTAAAAATAAAACATCCCATTTCGTGGAATTAATTTATGATCGTTGCAAGTGGATTTTGAAGGGGGCTTCCATGAGTATGGCTGGTTATTCAGTGGGCCCCTACTTGCTACCTAGTCTGAGAACTTTCTTACCATTATTAATATAAGAATGAAAAATAATATCTTTATATTTTATATTTGGGGGAGGGGGAATGCCAACTTCAAATGAAGGAAAACACAAAGTGTGGCTTTATGCTTATCACTAGTCACCCAGGAAGAAATCATCCAGATCACTTGTGGTCCGTATTATTTGACAATTGCCTTCTGGATCCTTCTACATATTAATATATTATCAGTGATGTAGCAATGTCTTATCTTTGTATGGCTTCTCACAGGTTGCTTCCGTGATATTCTGAGGCAAGCGGATTTCAGAATACATATTAGAATCAAGAAGTAAAAATGTAATGGAATGGAAGAGTAGTGTGTTTTTTTATGAGATTTGAACAGCTGTCATCTCTGAAATTTCCCTCTCCAAATCATTTTTGACTTTGAACAAGCTTTTACGCAGCCTGGATGATGATGGTGCTACACGTCTAACTATTAATGTTAACTATGTATTGTTGTGGGGAACTGACATATTTAAAAAGAACTGCTTAATGAACATCTTTCATTACATATCAAGTAGATTAGTGCTGTGGTAATTGAAGAGAATCCAATCAAACTTTAAGAAAAGAATGCTGGTACAAAATGTATGAAATATAAATTAGATGGTATTAATTTAGGACTAGAATTCTGCCTTTAAGGTACACTCTACAGTGGCAGATGCAGACTCATACTACTTCTTGAGAGCTCCCAGAGGCATTGTGCCTGAGCAAAGAATAATTTCTGCAGAGGCTCCTGAGGTATGTTGGTCAGAACAGTCAAGACTGTACAAAAGATACAGCTGCACTGCACACCCTTTTGACAGCAAATAGAATACAAATACTACATGCCTCCTTAGCATGGGTATAACAGCAGTGTAGATGGTGAGATACTACTTAGGCAAGCAGAGTAAAGACATACCTGAACTCTGTGGCTAAGTGTGTGCGTATGTACCCTGCATGGCTCTCTACTCACCCAAGCAGTGTCTCCTCAATCTACACTGCTGTGTAGCGTCCCTCTGCCTCCCCAATGCTGGAGTCTTTTCCCAATGCAGGGAGCTGCTGGAGCCTTTCCCCACTTCAGGGAAAGGTTCCAGCAGTGGGGAAAAAATTTAGCAGGGGAGAGGCATCAGGGAAAGTCTCCACCAGCACCCTACGGCCGAGCCCTTCCCTGCTGCCTCCCCTGACAGAGCCTTTCGCTGCCATGGGTAGCTACAAAGTCCAGTGTGTGGACACAACCTGCATTTCACTGTGGTGTTTAGCTACGCATACCCTATGTGCTGCTGTAAGTGTTGTGCAATGTACATGTTGTCAAAGTGTTGCATGCCCAGTCAGGACCAGCTCTGTTGCCTAATGCGGAGGAAGATAACCGGGCAATTTAGGAAGACTAGATCCCAAACTCAGGACTGAGATTGGGTCTGAACCCTTGTGCTAATGTATTGGGGAACCCTTTGTATCTTCCCCTCCTTGTGCATGCACTTACAGAGCCAGGTCCAATGTGGCCCTTAATGGCACACATTCTACATACAACACAATTTTGTTTATTCTTGTTCTGCTGTTTTTAAATACCATTAAGAACTTTACTCTGAGGCTTAGGAGCATTGCTAGCCCACATTAATGAACTTACAGGATCTATGCCTGAAATGTAAGCAGGCTTGTTAATAAGAGACCAACCAAACCGATCTGGACAATTTGGGGGCATCATTGGATGTACGATACCTGACTCTCCAAAGTTAGTCATATATTTTATTATAGACATAACACTGTACAGGCCACCAGTGAGATTTGTAGTTCAGACTTGTTCAAACCAATCCCAGAGTAGTTGCCTAGGGGAACCTTTATAAAACCTTCCTGTTGCCATGCATAAATCACTCATGTCATGTGATGAGTGGTTTGTGGTTGGTGGTTTTGTGTTTTTGTTTTTTTTCCCTTCCCAGCATTAACAGCAGCCATTCCAGTTTCTCTGTTACTGTGAGACAAATAAGAGCCAGTACGTGAAGCTGGCTGGGAAACTAACTCCCCGAAAATTCCTAAACACAAAATATAACAAATAATTACTTTAAATACTTGGGAAAACCTTTAAGATATTATTTATTTAGGTTCTGTGTTGTCAATTTTTTATAAGGGAGACTAGCTCTTTAGGAATACCTCTTAAAACTTGAAATTATTTTATAACTCCTAAATGTTTTTGTCCTTTTCCCTTTAAAAAGCATTAATTTGTTTTTCTGCCTCTTGATTAGAATTAAAATAATTAAGTTATTTTATTTACCAACTGTGATTTCCCAAACACCTTATGCCAGAAAACCCTCTTTGCTCATGCACTTGCATGGTGATTAATGGGGGCACAGCACGGGAAATAGTTATTGGAAGTTACAAAATGTTGTAGAATGAAATCCATGCTTTGGGGGTAGTGCAGAGGTGCAGCACCTGAATGACAGCTCCCAAAAATCCAAGGCACGGCCGGGAGGAGGAGGGGGAGTGTACATGGATGCTGCATCACATTTTAAGGACCATTACAGGCCAGCTCTCCCTTTGTTTGGGAGCGACTCAGCTGCTAGCCTAGAGTAGACCATAGAGTCAAGGGTCCTTGCACTCCAGATGTTACCAGTCCACAGGCAGTTCTTGTGCTCAGGTTGTGGCTGGCCTCCATAGGGGGTGGGGAAATGGGAGAGAAAGCTGTCCCTACTGCCTGGTGGAGATTCCACTCTTTCATGCTGTGAGGGTTCGACTAGTTTATCAAATAAATTAGTTTAATGGATGTGCTACCTCCTCTGCTAATGTCTCTAAATAACTCTCAGTGTTAGCTGTCAACTGGGAAATCAAATAACCATCAAACTATTGAACAGGACCAATGCCCCAGTTTACTTCCTTAGTCTTCTCCTCTGGGAAAACACTACACACATTAAGACAGTGCAAACCAGACTCACTATCCTTTCGTCATTTACTCTTAGCCAAAAAAAAAATCTCTCACCAAATTGGAGAGATTAGTAGAGAATCGGATAGCAGCTAATTGTCTGGGGTTGGGGGTGGGGGGGAGAAGGGGGTGAAGTGAAGCCACTGAATCTTTTTGATGGGACAGGAAAGAAACTGTGTTTGAGAGATCAAATTCGGAAAGTACCTCTGCTGAGGAGGAATTTGTGCCAAAAGGACAATGGCAAGATACCAAGTTACAAAAGGAAGCCAAGGGTAAGCCACACTGAAATCAAAGGAGTCCCACTGTGGAATGAATGGAATGTTCAGAAAGGGAAGACTATGTATTGACAATCCAGCTTGATCTGCATGTCAAAGCCAACATCCACTATATAGAGACATGCATTGCTGGAAAAATGCTCTGATAAACAAAGTGCTTGAGGCCATGTCATGTTTTCCTCATCTGCCGCTTTCAGGACAGGTACATAGCATGAAACAGAATGCCTTCTTTTTCCAGAAACCTCAGTGTACTAAAGGGACAATTGAGATAAACAGTAACAGGCACATTTTAATGACTGGGACTAAGAGCAGCACCAGCAGTAAAATTCACTAATGCACCATCACAGTTTTTGACTGCTAAAAAAGAAAAGCACATGATTTTTCTCATCAGCTCATAATGGCTCAGAACTCTTCAATGAACTCAAACTATTTCAGTCTAAGGGCTTGTCTACACTGGCACTTTACAGCACTGCAACTTTCTCGCTCAGGGATGTGAAAAAACATCACTTTAGTCCCACTTAAGCTCTGTGGTATCTGATGTATTGTCTATCTCTTCTTACTAAACAAGTGAAATGATCTTAAGTCAAATAGCTCATTTGCTATAGTTCAGTGGCAAACAGAGTTGTCAGGAAGTTTAACTGGAGCTGATAAATGTCATTAGGGAAAAAAAAGTTTCATTCAAGGATGAATGGTTTAAACTTATCACAGATATTCAGCCAATGTACAAATGTTTTACCTGGTTTAAATGCCATAACTAATGTTAACGGGGAGATTTTCATTATCGTTAACAGAAACACATTGCACTTGAAGTAGATTGGCATAAATTGCAATTGCCTCTGCACTGCACTTTTTTTTTTTTAAATTTATAGAAACAGAAGTTGCTAGTTCAGAAAGAAGGCCACTATTCTTGGTTCTTTTGCAAGCAAGAGAGGTAAGAAGAAACTGAAATATTGATACTAAACATAGCTTTAGTTTGAAAACTACACTGCTCTGAGCTGCCATGATGATGATCTTTCCCGGAAAGTACAACTTTTGGAAAACAAAACTTCCAGACATAATACCACAAAGGTAAGCCAACAGTGGCTGGAATGCTTATTATGTCATGGAGGTCACAGAAGACATGAAACCCGTGACTTCCACAGACCTCTGTGACATTGGGGAACCCCTGCAGCAGCCCAGCCAGCCGGCAGCAAGGGGACCCCGCAGCTGCCCAGCTGCCACGGGGGATAATCCTGCTGCCCCTACAGCTCCCAGCCACTTGGAAACGGAGTCCCCGCAAGTGCTGGACCCTCTTCCCTCCCCATTTTGTCAGGTATGTTTTTAGTAAAAGTCTGGGACAGGTCACAGCTTCCATGAATTTTTGTTTATTGCCCAGGACCTGTCCATTACTTTTACACCACTACCCCGATATAACGCGACCCAATATAACACGAATTCTGATATAATGCGGTAAAGCAGTGCTCCGGGGGGGGGGGAGGGGCTGAGCACTCTAGCGGATCAAAGCAAGTTCGATATAACGCGGTTTCACCTATAACACGGTAAGATTTTTTTGGCTCCCGAGGATAGCGTTATATCAAGGTAGAGGTGTACTAAAAATATCCATGGCAAAATTGTAGCCTTACTTATCAGGCATTCTAGGTCTGTACCTTAGGACTGGCACCCTGAACATGCTGGCACCATTGTTGTTCAAAATAGTCAACAAGATGACAAGATACTAGACTTCTGAACTCAGTTCATTTCAGAAGCTGGGATTGGCTAAGCAGTCAGGCAGGAACCCAGAAGATCAGACTTTCTTGTGTAATTTCAAATACCTCTGATCTTGGCCAGAATCTGAAAATCCATAGTCCTGTACATTTCCCCCGTAAAGTTCTAAGCAAAGGCATAGCTGGTTCTTATTTTCATGAGACCGGTTTGCCCATCCCCATAACTCACAAGTTCTGAAAGTGCCAGTATCTATCTTTTCCAACTTCTAGTAGTCTTAACTTTGATTGCATGGTAAAACAGACATTCACATCAGAAATTCTCTTCTTTTTCAGTCCTCAAAATTCCCCTTGGGTGAAATTGACTTCTGAGAGAGGACATGTCCATGCACGGCTTAAGCCCTGTTTAAGACTCCCATGTTAAGGTCTTAACTAAGGCTTAAGTAGTGCACAAGAAATGGTAGGGGCCCTCTGCTCTGATTTTCACCCGTGCTGAGTTTCAGTCTGATTCAGATAATGTTAGCGACGCGAGTCTAGTGCCATGTGGTTTACATAGCTGCACATGGTTCATTTAATATGAAGATACCAGGCTAAATCCAGACCAGGTATTAGTGAGCGCCACTCATATTGACTTCAGTGGCGCTGTACCCACTCACAACATCTTGAATTTGTCCCACTGTGTTAAAAATCCTCAGATAAGAAGAGAGGGCTTTAAACAAGAAGCATTTTGTTAGTAAAAAGATGGATTTACATTACAGCTAAGGCCGTTTTGTTGTGGACACATTGTTTTCAATTGAACAAAAGTGGGCCAGAGAGACTTTAACCTAGTTAGGAGAGAGTGTGGCGGGGGGGGGGGGGGAGAAGGGGGGGAGGGATTGTTTTATTTGTTTGTTTGGGGTTTTTTAGTTATCAGTCATTAAATAGAGACAAAAAAAATCACAGGGGGAGACTTGTAAAATGGCTCTTGTGATCCTCAAGGGCTTTCTTTCAGTCTTTTCATCAACAGAACTGGTCTATATCATAAGTCTTATTTATAAGGAGGCTTTCAGGCAATTTCACACTTCTTTTCTCTGATGCAGCCCAAAAAAACATGTAAACCCAAGGGATTAGTAGCGATTTAGAGGGAAAATAGTGTAAAGTTACACCATGAACTGAGCCAGTGCAGCTGGCTTGATGCACTGTTCCCTAGGGCTACTACAGTGAATGAAACTTATCTAAGTGCCCCCAGTCCACTCCCACACTGCTAGTGTACTGAATCCTTTGTTATATTGTGCCCTAGAATTACTCAGTCTCAGGGGGCAGTCCAGGCTTTAATAGCCTGCAGTGTGGAAAGAGAGAGGCCCTCACTATCTAGGAACTGAAAGCTAAACCTCTTTTTATATTTCTTGTCAGTAACAATTGGGCAGCATAGTAAACAAAACGTTTACTCAGGCAGTGCCAGTTGGTTAGCCTCCTTTGATTCAATTACTGACATGCTAGAATATCCTAAAATGGAAAATAAATGATGGCATTACCGGCCCATTGTGGGTCAATCTAGAGTTACTTAAAAAAACAAACAAATTGTACCAATTATATTGCTTAACAACTGGTCCAGACTGATAATTAATGATACTGCAAATCACAGAGCCTTATTTTGAGAACGTATTTTCTCATTCATTTAATTTCAACTGCAAATCAGCTGCTCAGAACCTAACCAAAATACTTTTTATGTACTTTCATCTTATGTCAACTAACTTAACTGACTTATGTCAACTGAAACTACATTTTATGTTTAAGCAGCTACAAAAATCATTATATAAACAATTGCTTTTCTGTAAACATTAGAAGTATACATATGCAAATAAAAGTAACTAGTCACAAATTTCAGTTCAGTCTTAAATGTGAAGACTATAATGCCCATCATTTTTAGAATGAGAGAGGCTTGAAAACCCATTGCGTTTGGAAAAATAAAGAGCGGTATCTCACTGCCATTTGCAAATGAAGTACTGATTTTTTACAGGGCTGCTGTGATTATAATTGTACAGATGAATCCAGTGATTTCACATGTTTGCATATCTGCCATTTACATATAAATGCCAAAAAGAGACACAAAAGACCTTATTTAGGTCCTGATCCTGTTGAAATCAATGACAAAACTTCCTTTGGCTTCGAAGTTGAAGAATCAGGCTCATACAGCACAGTTCTGTAATCTTTGTGGTCTAGATTCCAACAGTCTTGCTGCTCACTTTAAGTAGTATTCATTTCAATGGAATTAACTCAGAGGATAGGCTACTACTCCATGTGAGTCAAGATTGTAGAATCTGGGAGTTTTCCTTGATAAGTAGTGCATGATTAGGCTCAGCCCCTTTTCACTGGAGTGTTGTCAGGATTAATTTGTTAATGTCAGTGCAGCACTTTGTAGATATAATAAAGAAAATAAAGTGACTTTGGTGATGAGTGCCATAGAAATGCTTTTAAATGAATAAAATGCCATCTAAGTGCTAAGTATTATTATGATTACTGCCTGCATTTGGGAAGAAGTGGTTAAATACAGTGGGATGTGGGTGTAAAATTACATTTTAAATGGTTCTATTTTTGAGATTACTTATCAGCATGATTAGTGTGATAATAATTACATTTAGCATTAATAATGCATTTTTGGAAAGTTAGGCAGAAAAAGCTAACAAGTTTCATTTTGATTTTGCTAGAAATGTACAGCTCTTTCCAAAAGCAATCTGTGGAACTTGTCTCTGGAATGCAGCTGTGTAAGATTTCACTAACATCTTGCAGGTGGAGCCTAATTTTAGTTCAGCCTTGAGAAGGGGGAATTGTTTTCCCTCTGATATGCACAGCACCATAACAGCAGCAAAGCAGGTGGAGCCTTTAGACGAGTACTTGTTTACTTTCCTGTTTAAAAAAAAAAAGAGATGATTCAAATCGTTAATCATACAGGTTCGATTTGATTTTAACGAGTCTAACAAAATAGTCTGGAGCACATTTGACCTACTGTGACTCAAATGTGGAACAAAAGCAATGAAATGGAAAATGTTCAGAAATGAACATTGAATCCTAAATATAGTGGAGAGGGAGCTAGGGAATGACGGGGGGGGGGGGGGGGGGATTTAGAAATACATCTCCTCAGCCACAAAAGAGCTGCAGAATCAGTCTCAGCAGCCTCTCATTTAGTATTATGAAGTTAGCTCATGAAGTGGACTACTGCTTGTGTCACTGAAAAGAGAACTGTACCAGGAAATAAAGGCTGAATCCTGTGAAGACCACTTACTATTGCTAACTAGTCCAGTTGGCAAAATAAGATGATTATAAATCTTAATGGTTTACTAGTGATAAGCTTAGTTTTTAGGCCTGCCAAAAAGCCTTATTCATTAAGTGGTGAAAAACTTGTAATTTCTTTGTAATTTGTTTATGAAGCATCTCAATTTGTACCCAGTATGGGCCTGAGAGTAAAAACTCTTACTCGCACCAGTACCATTGGAGCCAATAGGAATGCTCTGTATCGTTACCCTAAAAAAGGACAGTTTCCTACCTGTGGCAACTGCAGCAATTTCTAATATGGAAAAGGTGTATTTAATGATGTTTTAGTTCTCTATTAATGCAATTTGGCCGCTAAAAAGCAAGGCAAGCCAGCTCCAGCAAGTGCTCCTCAGACGATCAAGTTGTCCATAGCCCACAGTTT
Organism: Emys orbicularis; assembly: GCF_028017835.1. Taxonomy (NCBI): domain Eukaryota; kingdom Metazoa; phylum Chordata; order Testudines; family Emydidae; genus Emys; species Emys orbicularis. Next base: position 27,699,222 of record NC_088690.1, read on the forward strand.
GAGAATTAGCAAATCTATGTCCCCAATCCTGCAAAGACTTATGTGGCTGCTTAACTATCTCTGCATTGAATAGTCCTGTTAATTCAATGGAATTACTCAGAGTGCATAAATTAAGCAGCTACTTAAGTCTCTGAAGGATCAGGGCCAGTGTCCATTTGGAAGAACAACTACACTCCTATGGATAATGTGCCATCCTGGTGGAAATTGTATTACCTGCATAGACAGTGAGCTTCTTTATTTCTGCCAGGCAGAGCTTTTTAAAGGAACTGAATGGTTGACTCTGCTGGCCTCTGCAAAGAACTACTGTTTCATTTGTTACCATATTCAGGAATCCTTCTGGGAGTTCATAGTTACAATTTTGTTCATTACCTATAAGTATATAGACACTGCATTCCAAACACCTCTCTTAATGAGCTGTTAAAGGAGATGTCTCAATTTGTCTCCATCAACAAGAAGTATTCTTAAATAATTTCTAAAGAAATGTAAACTGCTCCTGCATTGAGAATTAGGTGGTTAATTAAAGGTCTATATGCTGTGCTCCTTTCTTTCCCCTTCCTCTAACCAGATGTGGCATGTCTAAATGTCTGCTGAAGAAGGAAAGAATTTACTTAATCAACTAGGTTATCATCAATTATCTCTTAATAACAGTCATAATGACATAGGACCTTTCATCCAAAGATTCCGAAGTGCTTTATGAATTTTACAAACTGCCCACCTACTTCAGAAATACAGCAATGTCTGGGGTGGAATGCTGGCTTCTGTTTAAGAAGTATTGGAATCCATCACTTGATGCTGACAGGCCTGTGGAGCTCAGGTGAGATGAACAGGGTTGCTCTCAGGTGGCTTAACTCTTATCTCTCAGAGGTCTCCTATAGGGCAGTGGTGGGCAACAGTTCATATACCCTAAGGGAGCAGTCTTGTGGAGGTCACAGAATTCCTTGATGTCCTTTCCTTGTTCAGAGTTTGTAGGGGACTGTGAGGAGGGTTAGTGAGGAAGCCTGGGTTGTAGCGTCTTCCGTATGCAGAAGACACCCAGCATTATTTTTCTCTTTGTTCCAGTTGAAGTGTCACAGCTGAGCATCTTTCTGGTGTCTGTTTGAAACTGGGGCATGGATGAGAGCAAATTGGCTGAGCCTCATACAAAGAGGTGATGTTGGTGGGGTGTAGGAAACAACCAAAAGAGGCAACAAGAATTTGCAGAGCAATACTCCATACCTCAGCAGAGATGCACACCCCAAACCCTGTCCTCACCTTGCATAGTGAAAATGCACTGGCCACAGACGTAGGGGCCAGTCTGCCTACTGAAAATTAAAATCATCTACTGAATTCTATATGACAGATAGCTCTGAAATTATCCATAGCCAATACCATAATACTGAGCTTTTAGAGCCGCCAAGAATGATGTCGCAACACTGAACAAACAATTAATTACCATTATTCTATCATTTGTTAAACCTCACTTGCTCTTGCCCCTAGTACAAACTGCAGCTACATGTATGAAAAAGTCTGTTCTCTCCCATTGATGCCACTAGTGTGCATCTGTATTAGCTATATTATTACCCACGTTTCATCAACAGCCTGCACTAATTCTAAGCTGCTAGTGTAGCATTACTGCCATGTCATAAACGACTCAGCTCTGTCCATGTTAGCGCTTACACTATCACTACCTTCCACCCCGAACAAGTGGTGGCAAGTGGCGGTAGCTTTGTGGCAGCAGAGCACTCCTGCCGACAAAGCGCTATTCACACCGGCGCTTTTTGTCGCCAAAACTTTTGTCGTTTGGGGGGGTGTTTTCTTCACACCCCTGAATTACAACAGTGTAGACCAGGGATCAGCAACCTTTGGCACACAGCCCGTCAGGAAATCCGCTGATGGGACAGGACGGTTTGTTTACCTGCAGTGTCTGCAGGTTCGGTCGATCGCCGCTCCCACTGGCCGCAGTTTGCCGTTCCAGGCCAATGGGGGCTGGGGGAAGCAGCGTGGACCAAAGGATGTGCTGGCTACTGCTTCCTGCAACCCCCATTGGCCTGGAATGGCGAACCGCGGCCAGTGGGAGCTGCGATTGGCTGAACCTGCGGACGCTGCAGGTAAACCAACTGTCCCAGCCCGCCAGCGGATTTCCCTGATGGGCCGCGTGCCAAAGGTTGCTGAACCCTGGTGTAGACAAAGCCTAAGGGAATACATGATACAGCTGAAAGAAAAACTAATTTTTAGATGCAGGTGAAAATGAAACGGGGATCATTTTATTCCTATCCCCAATCTTGCATCCCTTGAAGTTACTAGGTGTTCTGGTTCTCAGGAAATGCAGGATGTGGGCCTCTAGTATGTTTTAAAGCAAAGAATACATTGACATAGACATTTTTAAATATTTTTTTTATAAAAAAATATTTTCTATTAAGTTTGATTCTGCAAACATTTCCTGCTTCCATCCTCCAACATTTCTGGTGATTTCAGTTCTGTTAACCCCTAATAAATCTACCTGGGTTCTCCCACATTTCTGATATTTTGTAGCATTTCTTTCTTACTCCTGAGAGAAACTTCTGGCTCTGATTTTAAAAAGTAATGAATTAAATTTAAAAAATGGTGCCAAAACTACCCAACCCATTTCATAGCTTACATTCCTGAATCAGAACTGTGATCCTGGAAGGGAAGTTGAGAGCACTCTTCACCTCATAGGACTGAACCCAGGATTGATTGCCAGTAGCAATAAGTGTTACAGTCCAAATCCTGCTCCCACTGAAGTCAGGGAAAGTTTTGTCATTGGATATCTGTAATATTTCAGCACCTGCTATGTAAATTGGAGTCGGATCTGCTACAATGATGAAAATTAGTTATTCTTGCAACTAATATACATAAGACCTAACTTCTGATTTCATGTACACCAGTGTAAGTCAGAAGTAACTCCACAGAAGGCAATGGAACCAGAAACTATAGTCATTTCTGCCATATCTAAAACGATATATTTGTCAAATAAAAGTAAATAAGCACCCCTGCGTATTGGCCGTAGAGGCCAGAACTAATGCAAGACAAAAATAAGGGTTTTATAACTAGACTCTTTAACATTACTTCGCATTAGAGGCAAGCATTAAAGACCATATACTCCCTCTACCTTTGCCTTAGCAATGAGATTTCTACCACCAGGTTATCAATGAGATCTGATGCTCTGAGGCATAAAGCGATCACTGCAGGGGTCAGGAAGCCATTTCCTGCTACTAGACAGCATTGCATAATTGTCTAGGTTGGTTGGAATTCTTTTGTGCCTTGCTCTGGAGCATTTGATATTGGCTGCTGCCAGGGGCAGGATACCAGACTATGGTCCTGATCCTGTTTGGGAGTGTTATCACTGATGTCAGTGGGGAAACTGGATCAAGCCCTAAAGCTGTTGCTTTAAACTACGGTAAATCCATTGACATGAACAGGAGGAACTCAGGGAGTTCCGCAGTGGATCAAGGGCAGCCTATGGCTCTGAGGATAAAAAATAATAAATTCTCTAGCAATACTTTAGCACTACAGCAGATGAAAAATTCCATGGGAAATTTTTCAACCACAGAATACTAAGGGACTTGATTATATTATTCTTCTGTTTCCAGTGGTCTTATAAGTTCAGATTGGAGACATATTTGCGAGATAAAAGATCATAATAATATCTTAATTTCTCAGAGGACATCTTTACAAAAGAACTGTATACGAAAGGAGTTCTTTCAACGGAATTGTGAAACGAGAGCAGATGAATTTATTGTGAAAGAGCAGGGGACTTGCTGCTGCCCCAGAAATCAGCCTTTATGGATCTGTACTGTAAAGAACGGCCTCTACTCCTATTCCACTCTATTTGATGAGGATTCCTGAAATCTTAATCAGATCTAACAGCAATCTCTTCTGCTCTGCCTCCCCAACTCCCTATTCTGTAGTTGCACTGCCTTTAAAAATAAAATAAAGCTATTTCAATGAGAAAGAGAAAAGGAGGGAACGTGAGTTTTTTTTTAATTAACATTGAAATAGCAAATACTAATTGTATGTTAGCATCAAACACTTTTTGTTGGTGGTAGTGTAGTGCTTTTTTGTGTTTTTACAAGTTTTCTGTAACCACTAATCAAACATGGATGAGTATCCCTTGAAACAATGTATGTAATTTGTTTACATTGTTAGTTGAGATAATTACAAAGCAAGCACAATGGAAATAACTGGTTTCTTACTTTTATGTGGAAAGCAGGAGGGGGGGACCTCAACCAACCAGCCATTGTCAGCTGCGCTCTAAAATATTGCCTAATTTACAGTTGTTGCATATTAGCATTGCTAAGAATGCTAGGGACATAAAATGTCATGTTGAATATAGGGTGATGACTTCATACCATGGCAAGTCTGGGGATATGACCAGTTTGCAGTCACAGAGAAATCAGCTTTAATTAATTTGAGTGCCAGCTCTGTGTATAATTACACAGCATGAGAGTTTGCATGCAAATGCTGAAATGCTGATTGTTCAAATACTTGCATTTACTCATTAATACATTGGGACTAAGCAGAATATAGCACACACACTGCCTGCAAGCTAATTTATATTATACCATAGTTAGCAAACAGAATTCAAATGGTTCTGCTTTCTCAAATAATAAGCACAAAATACAAGTCTTTCAGACTCTTTGGTGGCATACCTTGTTGCCCCCTCTTAGCAACCAATTAAAACAAAATGATGAACGTTGGGGTGTCAAAAGCATTTCGGCAGGTTTTTACCTTTACATATTTATTTACGACAATAGCAACTTAATCTTGTATTTTAGAGTTCACTCTTTTATGTGCCAGTTGTTATCACATGTTGTCACTCTTTTCAATTAGAAAAAACAGCCTGGAAACAAATTTAATTTGATAATAAAGGACGTGCCTGAACATAGGAATTGCCATAACAAAACATAGCCCATCTAGTCTGGTGTGATAATGGACAATGTTAGATGCTTTAAAATGTATATAACTCTGTTCCCTGCCTAACCACAACCTGTGTAATACTATACTTTGGGGGTTATATCTTTCTGGCCTCAACTGGTTGTCAGATTATGGCCTGAGATCGCCATAGTAATTTTATCCTAGCCTGTGTGTATCCATAGATATTGTTCTTCATATGTGTCTAATCATGTTTTTTAAGAAATTTGCCTCAACAGTTTCCTGAAGCGGAGAGTTTCACTGATTTATTATAAGTTGGTAATAAAATAGTATTAGGTGTTAAAGTTGTTGTACTTAATTTCATTGAGAGTTCTTTTACTCATAAAATGTGTAAAAGGAGAACCCAAGAGGCCCTCTCTTTATCTTTCATTAATTTATACATAGCAGACACATTTGCTGTTATCCTTCTCCTTTCCAGGCTAAATAGTCCAGAGTTTTTAACATCTCCTTGTATGGAATACCTTTAATCATGTTGATTTCCCTCTCTCGATCTCTTTGAACTATAGTCAGAATTCAGAGAAAAAGATTGGATACATTTATTCATAACAGTTATTTTTATATACATCCATGCACAATAAGAGAGGCCTATATATGAACTTCTGCTATGTGTGTGTTTATTTGCTGGGGTTTTGGGGGTTGGTTGGTTGGTTTTGGTTTTTTTAAGTATATTTTTCATTTGCAAAACGTTCACATTTGTTAGGGCTATTTTCAGTCACATAGAAAAACGTTCCTTTGTGTTTTTTGATTATTTAAAGCAATTTTGTTTCCCTAATGCATATGTGCATCCAGCACAGCATGTTCACTGCCTTGAATGACTATGTGGGAATGTTGTTAATTTCCTCATGTACACGTAGAGGAATGCTTTTTATTATCTAACACACATGTAGGGATGGTGCTTTCTGTGTCTTCTCTTTCATATTGTTTATTTAGAGGAGGCTTCTTTTCATATTTGAAATATAATGGCTATATCAGGTTACAGAGCTGACTATATGTAGACTGTATATGCATTACTTACGGAGGGCATTGAGTATACTACTTAGATTGTAGTGCATTGATACAAGTTACTGATGCTCTATAGAATTATTGCTTAGTTTTATGAATTGAGGGATAACTGTCCTGAAAACATTTAGGCCTTAATCCTGCCCATAACAGCATAGGCATGTATTACCCTAAAGGCAACAGGATGAGTGAGGTTTTGTACAGGACTCAGCGCACACAGAAAGTCCACATCTCCTGCATGCTACAAATCTGTGCTTCATATGGGCTCAAGGTACAGTAGCATGCAGGGGTGTTTTGCAGACAGGGACATTGCCAGTGGATCTGTGGTTGTGTGTGTATCCACCTGCCAAGCACCCACATATGGCTACAGATTAGCATGGAGAGGGGTTTGTGGACTTGATCCTGCAAGGTGCTGAGAATTCTAGCCCAATGCAGCAAAATACATGCTTAATTTTAAAGCATTAAATAGTTCCACTGACTTCACTGGAATTATTTCTGTACTTTGTTCATATTATTATGTGTTTTCTGTGAACTTGCTTTAAAACAAACAAACAAAATAACTGGCTGGTTATTTTCCAGCCAGTTTCCCCAAAATATTTGCAAAATGTAGTGGGGATGGGAGAAATTCCACAGAATTTTGCAGTGTGTCCTAGCTGAGCTCCAACGAGATTAGTGCTGAGTAAATAATTAATAATAGAACAAAAATTTGCTTTCCTTATTCCAAAATACAAGTCAGCCGCAACACTATAAAGGGGATAAGGAAGATTTCGAAAACTATAATTCAGTATTAACGTTTAATGGATGTGACACTTGCCTTGTTGTGAAATGTTATAAATCACTCACTGAGGGAAAACAACAGAATATTTGAAGTATATTGCAGGAGGGTTGTGTGGTTCTGATGTAACACTGAAACAATGACCAGCTGTAGACAGTTTTATACAGGGGTGAAAGTAGAAATAGGGACTTACCGGTACAGGGCTGGGTTGGGGCCGGCTCTGGCTCCCGGAAGGGGTGGGGCCTCGGGCGAAAGGGGCGGGGATCGGGGGTCAGAGTCAGCACCAGCCCGCCCTGTACCGGTAAGTGCCCTCCCCCTCCCCTGCCGGGGTAGCAGCGGCAGCCGGGGGCTCCAGCAGCAGTTTAAAGGACCCAGGGCTCGGCCGCCGCTACCGCCCTGGGCCCTTTAAACTGGTGCCGGAGCCCCCGGCTGCTGCTGCTACTCCAAGGCTCTGAATATTTTAGACATACATATTCTTGTGTTCTGTAATTCATTTCACTTCTGAACTTTTTGTTACTTTCTATTTCTGTAGCTTAGATAATTGGTATATTACAGGATTGCTAGCCCTTAAAACCAGATACTGTCCTCTATCTAAACAGTGAACCATAGTTGATATTATTGGAAGTTGCACTTGCAGACTGAGGGCACCATGGATTTTAACAGTACAGGTTGTCTTGAATTTCATTGCCATACAGCACTCCCATTGGCTTAGAAGTGAAACCAAGGCTATGGTTCATTATGGGTCAGATTCACCCCTGGGAAGACCGCTAACACAAGGGCTTAATCAGGACTTAAGCTGTATGCAGGCTTTGTGCTGACCCTCTGCAAAGGGTGAAGGTCACCTCTAAGAAAGAAGGTCACCTCTAAGAAAGAAGGGATCCTTCTAAAACTAGGGCTGATGGCTGGTCCTGCTTCCACTGAACTCAAGGGGTGAAATCCTAACTCTACTGAACTAACTGGGGAAATTTGCCTTTGACTTTCATGGATCCAGGATTTCACCCATGGAGTTCTGCCATCAACTTAAATGGAAGGGAAGTAGGATCAGATATCATGAGAGTATTTCTCTTTTAAAAAATAATCCTTTATAAATCAAAAAAACTTTGCAATCAATGGGGGACACTCAGAAGTATGTAGAAATATCAAGAGATTTATCCATTCTCAAATTCAGCCACAAATTACTAGGCTCATTCAGTTATTAGTGGGTGAGATTATATGCCCTGTGTTATACAGAAGGTCAGACTAGAACATGGGTTCCCAAACTTGGTTCGGGGTTTTTTCAGGGTAAGCCCCTGTTGGACCACAAGACGCTTCCCGCACCTCCCATTGGCCGGGAACAGTGAACCGCAGCCATTGGGAGCTGCGAACGGCCATACCTGCGGACGCTCAGGTAAACAAAGCATCTCGTGGCCCACCAGGGGCTTACCCTGAACAAGCCGCGAACTGAGTTTGGGAATCCCTGGACTAGAATGATCTTAATAATAACAGGAGTACTTGTGGCACCTTAGAGACTAACAAATTTATTAGAGCATAAGCTTTCGTGGGCTACAACCCACTTCTTCGGATGCATCCGAAGAAGTGGGTTGTAGCCCACGAAAGCTTATGCTCTAATAAATTTGTTAGTCTCTAAGGTGCCACAAGTACTCCTGTTATTTTTGCGGATACAGACTAACACGGCTGCTACTCTGAAAAATGATCTTAATGGTACCTTCTGGCCTTAAAATTTACAAATCTATACCCTTCTCATAGAAGCTGGTTAATTACATTGCTATATTTACCAGACACTAACATTAAGCTGTTGAATGAATGTATTATTTTTTCCATGAAGATCTGGTGATATCTTTGGCGAGTGTTGATATCATTTCTTCAATCTAGCATGTGGCAAATGATACAGCTTACTGGAGTTTAAACTGTGAAAAACTCTTGATAGCTGATGTTCACACGTCACTCACATCCTCTTGAGCCATGAGCTTTTAGACAGAGGTATTAAAGCAAACTCCATGTGAGGGAGATACACTGTACAAATACCAATCCTATTCATACAAGGGACCAAATGATTAAAAAAAGAATTATTAAATCAGCTTTCTGCCTACGCCTGTTCATTATTTTGCTGACTTGGAAACCTTGGTGTGTTTTGTATCCATTTCATTATCTCCAAACACATGAACTGTAATGGAATTTACATAAAAATCCTGCTGGAGAGTGGAGACTTTACCGCACAGTAAGCTGCCCCTCCTAATCCAATCTTCCCCAATGCAGTTGGCCTGGCAGTTGCCAAACTCAAACAGCAGGGATCTCTTTTGTTCAGAAAAGTCTGAATTTGAGCTTTAAAATGAGCAGAAGTCTTTTCTATTACTCAGGATGCTTCCTCTTGCTGAGTTTACATGAGATGTCTAGCAGGAGGTATTATTAAACAGCCTCAGAAATTAGCCAAAAAAACAATTATCTGGGTTTAGCCAGGGAAAGGGGCACAAAAGGCTTAGAGAAATGAGCACTTGAATTTTCATTATTGAGTATCTGTGAAAAACTGCACCTCCATTTGAGTTTTATTATTAACCCTGTCAATAAAAAGATTTAATAATTTTAATCAGTTTTGCATTGCACTTTGAGGATACTACATGTAGGAAATAAAACAAGGTTCCTTTATTTCCTTCTGTGTCATTTCACTGGACTCATAGTAGTAGTTATCTCAAAATAGTTTTAATCTTGTGTTAGATTTGTCATGCAGGTTGGTAACTACATGGGAATTTCAGTCTGCTCCTTCACTCTTCACTTAAGCAAAAATCCCATTTACTTAAATTGGTGGCAGACAGAACACAGATGTTCCCTTAGAATCAGGTTAAATATCAGCTTCTAAAAAAAGTCTTGGGGATGGAGTAGTGCATCCTGTTTGTTTGTTTCCCCTCCCCTCCCTCCCCTAGATAAAATCTGGAGAACAATCCCCACCTATATATAAGAGATTTAAGGCAGTTCACAGTTTAGCTCACATAGTTGTTCACTGAACCTTTTCATTTAATAGTGAATTTCTATGGTTGTTGCAGAAGGCAGACATGCACATACTGACTTAGGAAGATTTGCTTAGATTGGCTGCAATTTTATCAACAAAACAACACTAGCTAATCTGCCTTAGGGAAAGTACCCCTTGAAAATTACCTGTAGGGGATGATGGCCTATGCTACTTCCCTCTTCTGAAAACATAATTGTGGGACTCTTCATCCTTTGTTTTCAAGGCTCCAGTCCTTGTCTACATCTTATCACTGGTCACCCATCATTTTCATGTTCAGGCTCTTTGTTCCTTTCTCTCTGATGCTATATCCAGCACCACCATGCTTCACTGAATCCTCTTCAAAACCTACCTTTAGTCACAATCCTTCAAACAGGGATATTCAAATTCTTTTCAAACAATAAAAACAGAGAAGCGAGAGTTAACCTGCAGTTAGAAGCTATGCAGGCTCATGAGCCATGCAGTCATGGGCTCTTCGTCTGGTGTCCATTGGTGTCTGCTGCCAGCCTCTTTTTATTTTTGCTGCAGGACCAGTAACCTTAAGAACCAGTAGATCAATATACTCTTTGCTGTGTTCTAGAATTCTAGTCACCAACTGGTACTATTAGAAACCATCTGGAAATTTTTCATCTGGAATTTCCAATAGCAGCTTCAATGGCAGTTTTTTGTCTGCCTGCAGAATCAGGCCTTTTAGTCGATACTTCTAAAGTAAATATGCCAAATTCTGCACTTAGTAAGAAAATGACAATCCAACGAAAGTCTGTTAGCTTCAATTAACTTATAGTGGTGTCCCTGAGAGCACAGATTGCCCCCACAGTACTATGGACAGTACGCTGTTACTAGCATTCTTTTACCATTAAAGAAATAAACATTTGCTAGCAATTACCAGACAGGGCTTTCTGAGATCACCTCAATTTCCTTCCGTATTAAGAAGGGGAAGTATCTCTGGTAACTGTGCGGTAATGGCTGGCAAATATTGTCATCTTCTTTATGCTGTTTTTTAATGTCATATATTTACTGTTTAGGACCAAATTTTGACCTTCATATTGTTGTAAGTAGATGTGGGAAGGTCCATTACTCCTTCGCTCAGATTTAAAAAAAAAAAAAAAAGCAGTGCAGCCTCTAGCTAAGGTAAAATGCATGCTTGGCTTTTGTCTCCTAGAGCTCTAGAATAGCCGTTAACGTCTGGAAGAAAGAATGAATGGAGCAGTTCACCTGTGGCTGGGTCCCTCCAAATATTGCTGCTGAGGACACAGTGCTAGTAAATTGAGAAGGAACCAAAAGGGCTGCCAAATTTTTTGCTGCAGCACTAGAAAATCAACAAAGTCATGTAATGGCTAACAGTAGAAAAGCACAATCATGAGAAGAATCAAATATTTTGAAGCATTCAAAAGAGGGCTACCAAAAAAGTCAAATCCAAATCTGCAGCCAGGGTCACTTGGGCAAAGCTGCTTTCGAAGGTGATAGAAGTGTGTAGGATTGGTCCCGACACTGAAGAGTAGTTGACGTGGTACCTTTGATATGGTGTAAATGGATGCAATTCCACTGAAGTCAATGCAGCCGGGCTGATTTGTGCCAGCTGAGGCTCTGGCTCTTTGTTTTTTGTAGCACTCGTTTCTAGGGAAAGCAAACATTAATTGTCCTTTGCTGGGTCAAAGGAGTCACTGCAGAAGGATCCTACAATTTATAACTGTACAGTAGGATCCTCCTATTTACAATTAGTATTACTCACTTAAGTGCTATAGAACGTACATGGCAGAACTTAACATATGTGCTTCTGAATGTAGCTGGTAAGTCTCGACACCCTGTTGATGAATGAGGGGCAGTTCCTCATTCATGAATGAGGGGCAGTTGGGAAAAAAAGATACATTATTTTCTGTTTCATGCAACACAGTTCATATAACAGTAATTCAAAAATTGTAAGCTGAAAAATTACACACTGTACCATCTCTTGTGGTTTAATTAAATACACCTTTTTTCCATAAGTATTAGCATCTTAGCTACTAAGCACTCATTTTCTTTAACACAGTCATTTTTCAGTACTGTTTATTCTTTCCTTACTTGTGTGAAGTTAGATGCTCTGTTCACAGTAAACTGCTATTATCTTTAGATCAGCTAACCCTAAACTTTGTTCCATGGAACACTGCTGGTCCATGGAGAAAAGGCACATCACATTGTGCTCGCTGTTCTCAGTTCCAGCTTCACCTATACACACATCCACTTACTGTACTAACTCATTTACATTTCCTATATACTTGCCAAATATCACATGTCATGTAAACATTTGATTTAGTTCCCACAGGGATGTCACATGGCCACGGATGGGAGGAGGAGATGATCAACAAAGCAATTGTTTAATAAGATGTGGTCTGCTCACTGGGAAGAAGTTTGAGAACCTTTGTGTTAGATGGTTTTTAAAGCTGCTTTCTAGGATATAGTTCAGAAAAGGCCCCTCTCCAAATGTTGATAAAGATATCTAGTCATTTCACATCTTTCAAAATTCATTTCTGTTCTGTACTAAAACACCCCTTAGGTCCCCCGCCCCTAGTTATTACTAGTCCAATGTAACAAATTATTTATATCACAACCTAAATGGATGACTCCTTGGACCAAATCCTAATCTGGTATAAATTGATATACCTATGTTGATTTCACTGTAGGATTTGGTGACTAGTCTTGGTCGAGCTTGGCTAGAACTCTGATATCTCAGAAAGGGCTTGCAGATCTCAGAGGAAGCCCTTGTTAAAATTTTATAGACAAACTGAAATGTGCTTTGGGATGATTTCCCTGCCTCAGATGGAGGCATACTATCCCTGCATACTGCTATAACTTACCCCTATGACTCATAAAAGACTAATGAGGAAGGGGAAATTTTTGGCCTTTGAAATGGACAAAATTTTGTCAAGGGTCAGATACTTTCAAAAATTATTTTCTGGGAAAGTTATGATGGGACCTTCTACAAGAGTTTTAAACCCCCTTTCAAATGACAAGAGGTGAGCCCTGTGCTATACTGCCAGTACGCTCAGCACGTTGTTCAAGATAAAAGTATATTTTCAGCAAGTGCACTTAATATGTTTGTTTGTTTGAGTGATGTTGCCTTCCTCTTTTGTAGTACTGAAGTGAGATCGTTTTATTTACAGTGCAAAGAGCTAGCACAAGGACTGTACATTGCTTGAGACCTCTGTAAACCCTATTTTCAGAGTTTACATGGGATTTAGGGAGTACAAAGGAACTGTAAGAGTGTAGGCTTTTTGCACTAGGGTGGATTTCACTGTAAATGAGACTTAAATAGATTCTCCAGTCCCTCACCCATATTCTTTGCACTTCTGGGTTGAGCCCGGGCTAAAAGGGCACATTTTTTGTGGGAGTCCCATGTGAAAATATTGGCAGCCAATCACCAGCCAGACTCCAATGGCAATTATTATTTATTAATTGTGCCACCGCATCCAACAATTTCAATACTTTATTGCAACGCTGTTTCCAAAAACAGCTTGACTTTACAAACCTCAAATAAACAAAAGCACCTATTTCTGTGCCACGTTTTAAGCGTTTTCCAAGACTGTCCCGTATTAAATGTACTCTTCTCTAAGGGGGTATGATATCACTGAAGTACCAAATAAGTGCATCTGACTATGTGATAGTCCTTTTTAGCAGTTTGAGCATATTATTACCACTCTTTCTCTGAAACATGTTAAGTTTATACATTACCAACCAGAGCCCTGATTGGCCTCATTAACACCATTTTTCATATACCTTTTAACAAGATTTTTTTTTGTCCCCCGTAATCTATGTACTCAGTAAACCTCAGTTCAGATGGTGCATCCCTAGTTTTCAAAGGGGGCATTTTACCCAGCACTCAGCTGAGCTGGCTGACATTATAAGGAGGACAAGTAACTTACCCAAGGGCAGTGACTCAATCAGGATTAGAACCAGGATGCTCCTACCTCTCAGTTCTTCACTCTTACCTCTTAATAACATGGCCTCCCTCACTGCTGGAAATATGCAAGTAGATTACATTGATTGTGAGAATTGCCGCAGACAAGGACGAAAACAGTATATTGCACCTGCATAGCCTTGGGACTTGCGACAGGTCAAAGCAGGCTTAGCAGCTGGTTACAGGTAATGCTTCTTTTCACCAGTAAAGGTCAACTTAATGTGAGATCCATATCAAAAGCACTAGCTGACATATTGCCCTAAATCTCTGGTTTTTCTCTCTAAAAAGGTACTCTAGTGTCTGGATCTTGCATTCCTGAGGAGTTTGGGGTGTGGAAAAAATGCAGGATCCGGCCGTACATATCTTAGTTGTAAATGCAGTTTGTTAGATTTTATTTGAGTGAATCGATATGGGATTTCATATTATGTTTTCCTTATTTTATTTATGGTTAAATTACGCTTTCCAGGTTGCCATAATTATTAATAATATTTACCCTTAAATTTTGATAAACATTATTTGAGAAACACTACAGATGGTTTTTAGTTTAATGACCAAGATAATGATAACTGCAATGATTAAATAATACAGTCCAATGCAAACCTAGCATCTTCTTAAAAATCCCAGAGCACTTTGCAAAAGCAATAAAACAATAAATTAAAATAACAGCTGGGCTAATCATAATCCAATTTAAAAAGACAACAATTTGGTTTGGTTTTTAAAAGTAAGTCATTTCAGCTTTTCTACTGTCCAAAAGAAAAGAATTCCACAGATACAGTGCTATACGCTGGCTAAAGGCAATAGCTCTCAGCTTATGGTAAACCCCTCAGAACAGATAGCAAACAAAGAGTGGCAGAATAAAAGACAAAGAGAATATGTAATCAATTCCATAAGATAGGAAGTGGTAAGATCATGGACTGACAGTACCTTATATGTTAATAACAGAATCTTAAAATCTATTCAGTGTTATACAAGGAGTCAATGCAGTGACCTGATTACAGATGAAATATGAAAAGACTTCTTAGTCTGCCTTTGTGTCCTGGTGCAGGCATTTTCAGTCAATGGAAACCAGTACATTTACTTATTAGAAAGCTAGTCAAAAAAAGAGCTCCATTGTGAGTTCTCTGTAGGCAAAGTATGGATAACCAGTTTGGTGTCTTCCTGGGAGAGATGACCATGTAATGTTGAAAGTTCATGAAATAAAAAATTGCTGATGTATTGATATGTAATGATGCGCTATGATTATTAAAGGGAAAATAGGGATAAAAAATTACACCAAGGGTTTTCACTGTTGACATAACATATATTGTGTCGCTTATCAAACAAAAAAGGATATATCCTAATAACATTGTAGACTCATGATGACTGAAATGATGCTGAAAATATGCAATACAATAAAACATAATGCAAATGTACATAGTGTTATACGCTCACTAAAAAAAACCATGGTACTTTAGAAAAGCAGTGTAAGGTTAGCAACAGCTGTGCTAAGCATAAGTAAACGGAAAAAGACAAAGTATCAATTTTTAAAGTATCAATGGGTCTTGGTTAATCAGATGTCACAGCACCCCCAGTGTTGCCAGTGGTTTCATGTCTATGAGCAAAAAACTTCATTGAAAAGTATATAAACAAACTTCTTCTTTTTTTCTTCTAAAAGCCAAGCAAACCTCTGCGATTGGCTGGAGCTCAGCTTTATCTGCAAACTTTCTGGATTGCCTTGCTTTGTTGAATACTCCAAATAAAGTTTAGACAAGCACAAAGATGCTTGTGGCAATCAGATATGGACATAACTCAAGGGGTTAACACAATACTGAGTACTCCCAAATTCTCCTACTTTTAATTATAATTAAAGAGTTTCTTGGCCATTTTGGACTCAGCAAAACTCATTTGAATACAAGTCTTAGAGTACGGCTGGTGTACACTTAAAAGTTAGGTCAGGTGGGTGAAAAATCCAGACTACTGACTGACCTAGCTATGCCAACCTAACACCCAGGGTTATGCCGCCATAGTTACAGTGACATAGTTATGCACTGGTGTAGTCTCCGCTGACATACCCTTGGTGGATGTTTGTTTAATATGTCATAGACTATCTCACAAGCAGTACAAGAGCTCAGATATAGAGCTCTGATTTACAGTGACGATGTCAAATTAGTTTTAGTGCAAATGACAGATTGTGTTGTAAAGGGGCTTTATCAAACCTAACACAGCTAGAAATGTTTTCATGAATTTTAATTTCAGTTAAAATGATTTTCTTAATTTAAACTTTCCTTTGCAGTTTTATGAATGCAAATACGTATGACTCACATTGTACCATGAAAGAGTTTAAGTACCCAGAAAACAAAACTGACTCATCCGTTCTCTGGTCCAAGCTGACTTCAAAGAAAAAAATATACTAGCAGCATATGTTAACGTTTAAAAATTCTTTCAATTTTAAGTATTTCAGGGTTATAAGTAACACAGGTAGGGAATTAACAAAAATATGGCTGGTTCTTCACTGTCTTTGTTCATGTGCAAAATGAGTGAAAAGCTGCTGTAAAACCTACCATTCTTATGAGGTAGAATTTTACACTCACTTTGCATTCGTGTAACTGATCACACAAGGAGCAGTGTAGTGGAGAATCAGGCCTTTTATTTCTCTTTCAATGTTGTTGTACTTTCAAATGGTGAACAATCTTGCAAACCCACTTGATTTATGCAGTTTGATTATTGCTGAATTCTGCAGGTGCTTCCAAGCACTGGAGCTCCTTTTTGTACAACGGAAGATGGCATGCATGACTCCATTTCCTGACAATTCTAATCCATTTTGGAGTTGCACACACCTCATTGGATAGGTGTTAAAGACCACACACCTCACATCATTTGACAAGATTTCTTAGATCTTTGAAGTTGTTAAAAGGATGCTGTCCATCTGATTTTTTTTTTTAAATCGACCAATTCCCACCCCCACCCCAGTCCCAATCCTTTGAATATTACATTGATTTTCTAAATTTATAGAAGGTTTAGGATTTTTCTGTTCTACCATTGATATTTAGAAGGTTCTTTTCAGAAGACCTGAGAACCCCCCCCACACACACACACAGGGCCGGCTCCAGGCACCAGCTTGCCAAGCAGATGCTTGGGGCGGCCCCTCCGGAGAGGGGCGGCACGTCCAGCTATTCGGCAGCAATTCGGCGGACGGTCCCTCACTCCGGCTCAGAGTGAAGGACCTCCCGTCGAATTGCCGCCACAGATCGCGATCGCGGCTTTTTATTTTTTTTTGCGCCGCTTGGGGTGGCAAAAACCCTGAAGCCGGCCCTGCACACACACACAAAACATTCACAGACACACTTTTCCCCTTTCACTCGATGAAATTAACTGCTGAAAAGGCCAGCCTGAAATCTGTGTGCCATTTAAATCCTATTTAAGCACTCAAAATAGGGCTTAGGTAGTGCATTGGGTTTGTGCTTGCCCTGTGAATAGGGGTGATTTTCATCTGTGCTACACACTCCTGTCTACTGCCTCTTTATGTTCAGTTTCAGCTTTACTGATACTGTTTCCAGTCAACACTGTCTTGCAGAGATGAGTTGGAGATGCAAACCACTGAGATTTACTACTCACAAAGTCCTGGAATGCACTAAGTAAGGAAGCAAAAATAGAGCAAAAGAAAAGAAAAATTGTCTAATCTCTTGCAGTTATAGAAATCTAAAAATGTTTGGATGAGAGAGCCAATTTCAAGATCCCAGTGTCCTTTTACTGAGTTGGTGAAATGTACTCAAGTTTCTGAGTAAAGATGGTAAATTGTGAATATTTTTATCCAAGATTTTAAAGTTACTTTTTAGTCTTACAAATTGGGCACATAATATTTAAAGACATGAGAAGACAGACAGTACATGTAATAATACCAGACATTTTTACACACACACACACACACACACACACACACACACACACACACACACACACACACACACACACACACACCCGGCTGTGGTGTCCCCTCTGTACTATGTAATACTTTTCATAAAAGAAATGAGAGCATACACTTGATACTCTGTTCAAGGCAAGGGAGTTATATATGTGTATACACACACACACACACACACACACACACATACTCTTTATACTGCTGTGTTATGGTATGTTATATACTGGAAGTTCTCAGGTCGGGATACCGCCCAAACGATAGGCAAAAGAATGTTATGGGACTTTGAAATTGGAAAAAGTAAAAGAAGTGATCTCTTGACAGAATTATATAACCTTCTCACACTGTCTCTGAACTTCACTGAATCCTTGAGGTGACAGAAAGCTGGCAGACTAAGTAGAGGCAGCTGCTCGCAATGGTATGCCAAAGATGAATCTGTTCAGGGTGATCAATGACTGAAAGCTCAACAACCTGAGTCATTGATCACCATGACCCCAGTTGCTGCTAAGTCCATTAGGTTGTAATGAAAGCTTAAAGGAAGGGGGGAGTAGGTGATACAGAGCAGGGCACACACAGGAAAGGAAGAAGAGTCACAAATACTACACCTAAAAACTGTTCAGGAAAATACAAAGCCCATTACTTTGTATGGGGTGCTTGATCAGATAGATTTTTCATTAAGATTCATGGATAAATAAAGGCTGAGAAATTCGGTTATATACATAGGCTGGGATTCCAAAAGAGCCTAAGGAAATTAGATGCTTGTCTCCCATGGAATTTCAATGAGAACTGGGCACCTAACTTCCTTAGGTTCCTTTCAAAATCCCAGCACCCTTTCAGCGAACAGGGGCTGCTAACAGGGAGTTTCGCAAGGGAGTTCTCCAGGTGAAGGAGGAGCTAATACAGCATCTGTGGGGTAAGTGACTGTCTGTAGTGTGTGTTTGTTTGTGTTTGGGGGTTACTTGCTGTGTGCTGAGCTTGTGTTTGTTTGTTTGTTTGTTTGGTTGTTTGAGGGACCGTGTGCTCTGGCTGGCAGTTGGAGGCAGGTTTGAAAGCTCGAAGCCTCTGGTAATTGGCTGAGCCTTACTCAGTGGGCGGGGCATTCACTCAGGCCAGGGCTTTATAAAGCCGCGCACAAGCGACCAGGGGCTGCTAACAGGGAGTTTCGCAAGGGAGTTTAGAAGGGGAGTGGGAAGGGAGTGGGAGTCCCTCGCCAGCCGTAACCCCATCCCCGTGGCCCCCCCCTAAAACCTATAAACCATACCACATTCCAAAACTCCCTTCTGTAAACCACCCTTTCACTAACTAGGATACAATGCAGGCAGAAGCCCAGCAGCAGAGTGGGGGCTATCCAGTTTATTGCACCGACTGTTGCATGTATGATTACCTGCCCTGTGGGCGGGTGGCGTATGTGTGCAGTCGGTGCAAGGAGCTCCTGGCCCTCAGAGACCATGTACGGACTTTGGAGGCCAGGGTGGCGGAACTGGAGGAGCTGAGAGAGGCAGAGAGGTATGTTGATGAGGCTTTCCGGGACACTGTAGAATTGTCCCACCTCCGCTTAGACAGCACCTGTGCTGTTAAGGAGGAAGAAGGGCCCAGGGAAGTAGAGCAGTCAATGGGAGCAGAGGGAAACTTTCCCGTAGTTGGGACCCTCCTTCCAGATGGTTCTGGGGTTGCCTCTCGCACTGAGGTTGCCTCTCCGGGGGAGGGAACTCCAGTTTCTAGGAAAAGGCAGGTGTTAGTAATGGGAGATTCGATTATTAGAAATGTAGATAGCTGGGTCTGTGATGACCGGGAGAACCGTATGGTGACTTGCCTGCCTGGTGCGAAGGTTGCGGATCTCTCGAGGCATCTAGATAGACTTATGTGTAGTGCTGGGGAGGAGCCGGTGGTCGTGGTACATGTAGGTACCAATGACATAGGGAAGGGTAGGAGAGATGTCCTGGAAGCCAAATTTAGGCTGCTAGGGAAGAGACTGAAATCCAGGACCTCTATGGTGGCATTTTCAGAAATGCTCCCAGTTCCACGCGCAGGGCCAGGTAGGCAGGCAGAGCTTCAGAGTCTCAATGCGTGGATGAGACGATGGTGTAGAGAGGAGGGGTTCACGTTCATTAGGAACTGGGGAAACTTCTGGGATGGGAGGAGCCTATACAGGAGAGATGGGCTCCACCTAAACCAAAGTGGAACCAGACTGCTGGCACTAAACATTAAAAAGGTTGTAGAGCAGTTTTTAAACTAGGAGATGGGGGAAAGCCGACTGCTGCAGAGGAGCGTGTGGATCGGACACAGACTTCCCTTAGGGGAGAGTCTGATGATAGAGAATCTCCAGGTTATAGTCAGGAGCAGAGGACTGAAAAGTATAATGTAAGGGCCGGATCAGATGATAAACAGCCACATAAAAAAGAATCTGGCACATCAGAAAAAGACAGGCTAATAAACAGGGACAAGTTTTTAAAGTGCTTGTACACAAATGCCAGAAATCTAAATAATAAGATGGGTGAACTAGAGTGCCTTGTGATAAAGGAGGATATAGATATAATAGGCATCACAGAAACCTGGTGGACTGAGAGCAATCAATGGGACACAATCATTCCGGGGTACAAAATATATCGGAAGGACAGAACAGGCCGTGCAGGGGGAGGAGTGGCACTATATGTTAAAGAAAGTGTAGATTCAAATGAAGTAAAAATCTTAAGCGAATCCACAGGTTCCATAGAGTCTCTATGGATAGAAATTTCATGCTCTAGTAAAAATATAACATTAGGGATCTATTATCGACCACCTGACCAGGACAGTAATAGTGATGATGAAATGCTAAGGGAAATTAGAGAGGCTATCAAAATTAAGAACCCAATAATAGTGGGGGATTTCAATTATCCCCATATTGACTGGGAACATTTCACTTCAGGACGAAATGCAGAGATAAAATTTCTCGATACTTTAAATGACTGCTTCATGGAGCAGCTGGTACGGGAACCCACAAGGGGAGAGGCGACTCTAGATTTAATCCTGAGTGGAGCGCAGGAGCTGGTCCAAGAGGTAACTATAGCGGGACCGCTTGGAAATAGTGACCATAATACAATAGCATTCAACATCCCTGTGGTGGGAAGAACACCTCAACTGCCCAACACTGTGGCCTTTAATTTCAAAAGGGGGAACTATACAAAAATGAGGGGGTTAGTTAGACAAAAGTTAAAAGGTTCAGTGACTAAAGTGAAATCCCTGCAAGTTGCGTGGGCCCTTTTTAAAGACACCATAATAGAGGCTCAACTTCAATGTATACCCCAAATTAAGAAAAACAGTAAAAGAACTAAAAAAGAGCCACCGTGGCTTAACAACCATGTAAAAGAAGCAGTGAGAGATAAAAAGACTTCCTTTAAAAAGTGGAAGTCAAATCCTAGTGAGGCAAATAGAAAGGAGCACAAACACTGCCAACTTAAGTGCAAGAGTGTAATAAGAAAAGCCAAAGAGGAGTTTGAAGAACGGCTAGCCAAAAACTCCAAAGGTAATAACAAAATGTTTTTTAAGTACATCAGAAGCAGGAAGCCTGCTAAACAACCAGTGGGGCCCCTTGACGATGAAAATACAAAAGGAGCGCTTAAAGATGATAAAGTCATTGCGGAGAAACTAAATGGATTCTTTGCTTCAGTCTTCACGGCTGAGGATGTTAGGGAGATTCCCAAACCTGAGCTGGCTTTTGTAGGTGACAAATCTGAGGAACTGTCACAGATTGAAGTATCACTAGAGGAGGTTTTGGAATTAATTGATAAACTCAACATTAACAAGTCACCGGGACCAGATGGCATTCACCCAAGAGTTCTGAAAGAACTCAAATGTGAAGTTGCGGAACTATTAACTAAGGTTTGTAACCTGTCCTTTAAATCGGCTTCGGTACCCAATGACTGGAAGTTAGCTAATGTAACGCCAATATTTAAAAAGGGCTCTAGGGGTGATCCCGGCAATTACAGACCGGTAAGTTTAACGTCGGTACCGGGCAAATTAGTTGAAACAATAGTAAAGAACAAAATTGTCAGACACATAGAAAAACATAAACTCTTGAGCAATAGTCAACATGGTTTCTGTAAAGGGAAATCGTGTCTTACTAATCTATTAGAGTTCTTTGAAGGGGTCAACAAACATGTGGACAAGGGGGATCCGGTGGACATAGTGTACTTAGATTTCCAGAAAGCCTTTGACAAGGTCCCTCACCAAAGGCTCTTACGTAAATTAAGCTGTCATGGGATAAAAGGGAAGGTCCTTTCATGGATTGAGAACTGGTTAAAGGACAGGGAACAAAGGGTAGGAATTAATGGTAAATTCTCAGAATGGAGAGGGGTAACTAGTGGTGTTCCCCAAGGGTCAGTCCTAAGACCTATCCTATTCAATTTATTCATAAATGATCTGGAGAAAGGGGTAAACAGTGAGGTGGCAAAGTTTGCAGATGATACTAAACTACTCAAGATAGTTAAGACCAAAGCAGATTGTGAAGAACTTCAAAAAGATCTCACAAAACTAAGTGATTGGGCAACAAAATGGCAAATGAAATTTAATGTGGATAAATGTAAAGTAATGCACATTGGAAAAAATAACCCCAACTATACATACAACATGATGGGGGCTAATTTAGCTACAACGAGTCAGGAAAAAGATCTTGGCGTCATCGTGGATAGTTCTCTAAAGATGTCCACGCAGTGTGCAGAGGCGGTCAAAAAAGCAAACAGGATGTTAGGAATCATTAAAAAGGGGATAGAGAATAAGACTGAGAATATATTATTGCCCTTATATAAATCCATGGTTCGCCCACATCTCGAATACTGTGTACAGATGTGGTCTCCTCACCTCAAAAAAGATATTCTAGCACTAGAAAAGGTTCAGAAAAGAGCAACTAAAATGATTAAGGGTTTAGAGAGGGTCCCATATGAGGAAAGATTAAAGAGGCTAGGACTCTTCAGTTTGGAAAAGAGAAGACTAAGGGGGGACATGATAGAGGTATATAAAATCATGAGTGATGTTGAGAAAGTGGATAAGGAAAAGTTATTTACTTATTCCCATAATACAAGAACTAGGGGTCACCAAAAGAAATTAATAGGCAGCAGGTTTAAAACAAATAAAAGGAAGTTCTTCTTCACGCAGCGCACAGTCAACTTGTGGAACTCCTTACCTGAGGAGGTTGTGAAGGCTAGGACTATAACAATGTTTAAAAGGGGACTGGATAAATTCATGGTGGCTAAGTCCATAAATGGCTATTAGCCAGGATGGGTAAGAATGGTGTCCCTAGCCTCTGTTCGTCAGAGGATGGAGATGGATGGCAGGAGAGAGATCACTTGATCATTGCCTGTTAGGTTCACTCCCTCTGGGGCACCTGGCATTGGCCACTGTCGGTAGACAGATACTGGGCTAGATGGACCTTTGGTCTGACCCAGTACGGCCTTTCTTATGTTCTTATGTTCTTATGTATTTTTAGTTGAATATAAAAGCAAGACATCACCCACAGCACACATCAAATGTAGCAAAAGAAAACAATAGAAATGGAATACAACTAGAGTATATTATGTGGATGTGCAAAAAAAAAAATATTTTTTTGTATTATAAAAACAATGAGGAGTCTAGTGGCACCTTAAAGACTAACAGATTTATTTGGGCATAAGCTTTCATGGGTAAAAAAAACCCCACTTCTTCAGATGCATGGAGTGAAAATTACAGATACAGGAATAGATATAATGGCACATGAAAAGAAGAGAGTTACCTTACAAGTGGAGAACCAGTGTTGACAAGGCCAATTCAGTCAGGGTGGATGTGGTCCACTCCCAAAAATTGATGAGGAGGTGTCAATACCAAGAGAGAGAAAATTGCTTTTGTAGTGAGCCAGCCACTCCCAGTTCCTATTCAAGCCCAAATTAATGGTGTTAAGTTTGCAAATGAATTGTAACTCTGCAGTTTCTCTTTGAAGTCTGTTTTTAAAGTTTTTTGGTTGAAGGATGACTACTTTTAAATCTGTTATTGAATGTCCAGGGAGATTGAAGTGTTCTCCTACTGGCTTTTGTATGTTACCATTCCTGATGTCTGATTTGTGTCTGTTTATTCTTTTACGTAGAGACTGTATGGTCTGGCCCATGTACATGGCAGAGGGGCATTGCTGGCACATGATGGCATATATCACATTAGTAGATGTGCAGGTGAATGAGCCGCTGATGGTGTGGCTGATGTGGTTGGGTCCTCTGATGGTGTCGCTAGAGTAGATATGGGGACAGAGTAGGCAACGGGGTTTGTTACAGGGATTGGTTCCTGGGTTAGTGTTTCTGTGGTGTGGTGTGTAGTTGTTGGTGAGTATTTGCTTCAGGTTGGGGGTGCTGTCTGTAAGCGAGGACTGGCCTGCCTCCCAAGGTCTGTGAGAGTGAGGGATCATTTTCCAGGATAGGTTGTAGATCGTTGTTGATGTGCTGGAGAGGTTTTAGCTGGGGGCTGTACGTGATGGCCAGTGGTGTTCTGTTATTTTCCTTGTTGGGCCTGTCCTGTAGTAGGTGACTTCTGAGTACCCATTTCGCTCTGTCCATCTGTTTCCTCACTTTCCCAGGAGGGTATAGTAGTTTTAAGAATGCTTGATAAAGATCTTGCAGGTGTTTGTCTTTGTCTGAGGGATTGGAGCAAATGCGGTTGTATCTTAGGCCTTGGCTGTAGACAATGGATCATCTGATGTGTCCTGGATGGAAGCTGGAGGCATGTATAGCGGTCAGTAGATTTCCGGTATAGGGTGGTGTTTATGTGACCATCACTTATTTGCACTGTAGTGTCCAGGAAGTGGATCTCTTGTGTGGACTGGTCCAGGCTGAGGTTGATGATAGGGTGGAAATTGTTGAAATCAAGGTGGAATTCTTCAAGGGCCTCCTTCCCGTGGGTCCATATGATGAAGATGTCATCAATGTAGCGCAAGTAGAGGAGGGGCACTAGGGGACGAGAGCTGAGGAAGCGTTGTTCTAAGTCAGCCATAAAAATGTTGGCATACTGTGGGGCCATGCGGGTACCCATAGCAGTGCCGTTGACTTGAAGGTATAAGTTGCCCCAAATCTGAAATGGCTGTGGGTGAGGACAAAGTCACAAAGCTCAGCCACCAGGTGTAGCTGTAATTTTCACTCCATGCAGCTGAAGAAGTGGGTTTTCTACCCACAAAAGCTTATGCCCAAATAAATCTGTTAGTCTTTAAGGTGCCACAGGATTCCTCGTTGTTTTTGTGGATACAGACTAACACGGCTACCGCTCTGATGCTTTTTATTATGTTCCACTCATAGGGAATAAGACAAAAATAATCAAACAATTGAATTGTTTCAAAAAAAGAATCATTTTAGTGCAGGTCTGCTCTGAAAAGGTGACTTTGTGAGAATGACGGAACAGAGTTCTACATGCATTGTAGCTCGATGATTTCCATATCAAATTTGCTCAGTTTACTACTAAAAAACTGCTTTACTGCTTCAAACTGCTAGTGCTGTAAACTCAACCTGGATTCTAAAAGGCCAAGCTGGACTCTTTCTGTCTTATGCATCCCCTTAATTAATAAAGAGTCTGCAGGCCGAATGCTGTCCTCAGTTACACGTCTACAATTCTAGTGCTTTCAGTGGGGTTGAACAATTGTAACCAAGGGCAGAATTTGAACACAACAAGGATGTATAAATGGCTTCATTGCTATAGTGGATGATGCACAAACTGGAAGAGAATGCAACTTACTCCATCAGAGCTGTGGCTGATGGAAGTACAAACGTTTTTCACTGAAGTGAAATCTCAATACTAGAGCCGGGCAAAATTTTTCAGCTGAAACGTTTTTTTCGGGGGTCAAAATAAAACAAGAACAAAACATTCAGGGGGAAAAATCTGTGTTTCTTTTAGACATTTTGAAATTAAACATTTTGGTCTTTTTATTTGAAATTACTTTTTTTGTTTCAAATTGTCCTTCAATTTTATTTTTAAGTAAGGTTTTAAAACCACAAATTAAATGAAACATGTTGTTCAAAGTAAAAAAAAAAATGTTTGTTTTCGGTTTACTTGAGAAACTCCTTCACCCCTCCAACCCCCCAATATTTTCAGTTTGACTAGTGAGCCAGAAAATTAGGTATTCACACAGCTGTACTGTATATGGAAGGGCCTGATCCAGAAGTGAGTGGGAGCCTTTCCATTAACTTCAGTGGGAAATGGATCAGGTCCAGAGAGTGTACCTACTGAACAAAAAGCCACTTTTGAGAGTAGCAATGCACTTTAAGGATAAATATCTTCTATGCTATTGTTAGGAGTAATGATGTCTCATAGTGCTCTGTTCTCAGGAAAGGATAGATTCTTATATAACAAGGTGCTTTCATTTCCATATGGCAACAAAGTGTATGAGTGTCTAGCTACTGCTACCTACAAATAGGATGGTACAACAATTTGAGTATAAGAATAGATCTTTGAGCCAAAGCATACATAAATTCAAAGTAATAGATTAATTAATTTCTATTTCTATCAGTAGAAAGTCACATCACAATATGGTGTATATGACCTTTGATTCATGCATTAATATTCCCTTTGTTTTCATTTTCCTTGTCTTTGAATTGGCCCTTTTTGTTTCATTATTGAGCAGCTGGGCTGCAGAAAGTCGTCTTCAACTATATAAAGTTTCCCAATATGTAAAATTTGGGGGCTGAGTTTCATCTTATCCCAGTGCAAATTAGGAGTACCTCCAATTCTAACAGAGTTATATTAGTGTAAAACAGAGGTAAGTGAGGGTAGGATCAAGTCCTTAGGCCAATACAAACTTTATGTGGTTACAGAGCTACTAAAAGATGCAGCCGTAAGTCCTCTGTCTGTAGATGACAGTAGTGACTGGCAGTGCAAGTTTCCCTAGTGTTGCCTCCTTGATATAGAGAGATTACTAGAAGTGAAAATATATCTGTCTCCATATTCATCTCTTTCTTGACCTTAGGCATTCCTAAAACCACCAGAAAGGGTGCCTGTTATATGTTCACAATGTTTGGTCAGTACTAATCTGAGAAAACTGAATTAGTAACCTAGAGATGAAAGACCCTGTATTCCATTTCAAGTGCCCTGAGCTATCAGGCCTCCTCTTTTCCCATCCCCTGTACCTCTCTCTCTTGCAAAAAAACATTTTTATTTACACAGCAATCTTTCAGCCTAGCCATGGTGACTAGGTTTGGATCAGGGGAAGTAGTAATTTAGAACTTTTACATTCAAGGCCAAATTATCTATCATCTTATTGTCACCAAGCTCACCCACAAAATGTGTGGCTGCAATCTCTTGCATTCGTATAACATTTCATTTGCAAAAAGCCAAATTTACACATGTAAATGCTAGGGTTACCATATTTAAAAAATAAAAAAGAGGACACTCCACGGGGCCCTGGCCCCGCCCCTTTCCCACGCCGGCCCCGCCCCAACTCCGCCCGGCCCGCCCCAACTCCGCCCATTCCCCGCCCCTTCCCCAAAGTCCCCGCCCTAACCCCCCCTCCTCCCTCCCAGCCACGCGAAAAGGGCTGCCCAAGCGCTACCGGCTTCACGGTTTGCCGGGCAGCCCCCAGACCCTGCGCCCCTGGCCAGCGCTTCCCCAGCGCAGCTGGAGCCTGGGAGGGGAAGCGTCCAGCTGGGGGCGCAGGGTCTGGAGGCTGCCCGACAAACCGTGAAGCCGGTAGCGCTCGGGCTTCGGGCAGCCCCCATGCCTCCGGACCCCAGCCGCCGGCCGGGCACTTCCCCTCCTGGGCTCCAGCTGCTCTGCTCCTCCCCTGACTCTTTGGCTCTGTTTAAGAGCCGAGCTGCCCGAGCGCTACCGGCTTCGGGCAGCCCCCTTGCCTCCGGACCCTGCGCCGCCAGAGCAGAGCAGCTGGAGCCCGGGAGAGGAAGTGCCTGGCCGGCGGCTGGGGTCCGGAGGCAAGGGGGCTGCCCGAAGCAGGTAGCACTCGGGCAGCTCGGCTCTTAAACAGAGCTGAAGAGTCAGGGGAGGAGCAGAGCAGCTGGAGCCCGGGAGGGGAAGTGCCCGGCCGGTATTTTTCCGGACATGTTCGGCTTTTTGGCAATTCCCCCTGGACGGGGGTTTGATTACCAAAAAGCCGGACATGTCCGGGAAAAACCGGACGTATGGTAACCCTAGTAAATGCATATTAGTGAACACCCATTTTACTGGATGAATTGCTGGTTGAATATTTCATCTCAGTATCCCTGATTTTGCACAATGCATGTAATATTCTCTTGAATTTCCTTTGATCAACAACTGCATATTCCTGTTAGGTCCCTTTACTGCAGTCATCCCCAAACTGTGGGGTGTGGAGAAACATTCGGGTGGGGGGGGGGGGGGGCGCAGCAGGGCCCGGGCCAGCCTCCCAGCTACCCAGCCCGAATCTGCCTCTAGTTTCGGCCCCCAGCTGTGACCCCAGCCCTGCCCCCAGTCTTGGCTCCCAACCATGGCTCCACTTCAGGCCCAGGCCCAGGCCCAGCCTCAGCCCCCATTTGCAGCTCCACTCCTGGCTCCAGCCCCGCCCCCAGCTGGGCCCCAGCCTCGACTCCCTTAACCCTGTCTTCCACCGCGGCCCGGCTCCCGGCCCCAGCTCCCAGGGCGTGCACAAACAGGGGTCGGGAGGAAGTGACGTGAAAAGTTTGGGGACCACTGCTTTACTGGAATCTGTCAAAGTCTTTCAATGTAAAGGGATCTTTTACAGTTAGTTTTAGGACAGTTCTATCAGTATTAGACTTCTTATCTGATTTTTCTTTATCACCTGAGATCAGTAATATCGTATTTGGACTCACATCTGATTCCCCAGATATTCTGGATGTCGCTATGTGATTAGTCTGCCTTTTGCTAGGTTTCTGATCAGGGGAAAGTTCTCCACTGTTCATACATTTTCTGTGCTTTTTTCCCCCCCCCTCATTCAGTCTCCAGTTTAGCTTGTTTAACAGGGATTCCCTTCAGTTTTTGTCTTGAAGGGAGACAGAGTTGCACATGTCATTTTGCTTGGCATTCACAACACCTGTGTGAGCATTTCTCAAATCACATCTGCTGCATAAGTGGGAGCAGAGACAGTAGGCTCCAAGGAGTTCATGGAGACATGTGGTTGGAAAAATTCCTGCTGCTTTTGTTCTTGCCTGTAGGCATTTTTCAACAGTTTTCAGTTCAAGTGCACCTTTACCTCTTGTTTAATTTTAATTTGTCTAACAATTTAATAATCCCTTTAGGAAGTGGTAGTGCTATAATAAAAGCATGTATAAATTTTATAAATATATAACCAAGTAGGAGCTCCTAACAACTGCCTCCTCACCATTAAATGGTTAGGCTCTATCCCTTGATTCTTTTAAGGTTTGGGGGAGAAATAGTTTGTGGTCACCATATGTGTAAAACAGTGAAAAGAGAAAATCTGTTGGATCTTTCCATAAAGGCTAACCTATAAAAATGAATTTGAGTAAAACTAATGGGATTCTGTAGAAGCCTACAGAAATCACTCCAACCAACATATAGAGAATTATATGCTGCTATTGAATTCCATGCTATGGTTTAAAAATTCTATTAAAAGGCTATCATTCTCTATTAAAAGGACACTCTGAACTTTAAAATTACACTTCTATTACTTACTAACTATTAATTACTTACTATTATTACAAGTACAACCTAGGATTATTATAAATGATTTTGCAGAGAAAATAACTTTGTGCAGTTGACAGCACCCTGTGTATATCAATTTCCCTGACTCCCTTGTATAGTTAGCAAATTTCTCCTAATGTTTGTGTTGGTCTTTCACATGGTCACACAGAGAAAATGCAAATAATAATAAAAAAGGAAACACTTATGTATGTGTTTAACTTTACTCACATGAGTAGTCCCAGTTAGTTCAGCATTGAGTTCAATGAGATTACTCACTTCAGTAGAATTAAACACGTCAGAGTTTGCCATGTTCATTATGCAATGTTATGGTCTAACAAATCAAGCTAGCCAAGAGGAAAAAGAAAACTTCTATAAACAGCTACAGAGCACAGTAGAAAAGGTCCCAAAAAGAGACGTCCTCCTCGTAATTGGAGACATGAATGCTAAAATGGGGAGCAATAACACTGGCAGGGAACTAAATATAGGGAAACAAGGCCGCAGTGAAATGAACAAAAATGGTGACATGTTTGTTGACTTTTGTGGAAGGCATGACCTGGTCATTTGAGGAACTATTTTCTTGCACTGTACAATTCACAAAATAACTTTGAGGTTGTCAGATCTCAGAACAGAGAACCAAACTGATCATGTTACAATTTGGCACAAATGGACAACTTTAGAGGATATACATAGCAGGAACAAGGCAGAGGCGGGAACAGAATAGTGGGAGCGAAATTGAGAATAAAAATAAGAACAAAAAAAGACCCAAACAACAGAGCTGCCCATATTATAACATCACCAATCTAGAACAGATGACGACACAAGAGTTTAGAAATTGTGCTAGCAAACAGATACCAGGTGCTTGAAGATGAAAACAATAGAAGGCAAATGATAACATTAATCACTATCTTTTTCCATATTATAGTCAGACATTTCCCAATCACTTTTTCATATTAATTTTTGTTGTTTTTTACAGTGATGTTCAGAGAAACATTTTCAGAAGTATTCAATAATGCAAAAGAGAACAATACTGATTATAGTAATGAAGTGAGACTATAGGAATGTTGCCAATTACATGTTGAGATGACAAACTGATCTAAACTCTGTCCCTTTCCACATCTCCTTTCTGATTTCCCTGCATTCTGTCCAACTTTCGTTCCCGATCATTCCTTTGTTTCCTTCACCATTTGCATTTAATGCCTTTTTTGAGTCCACTATGAATGAAAGCCAAGTTCCTTCCTTCTCCAACCCAACTTCTAAACTCCCACCTGTTCTATGAAGCACTCCCTCATGACCAATCAGTGCTATGTGTTTGCTCTGTAATGTGTTTTACCTACTCGTGCCTCTAGTTCAGCAGTTCTCAAACTGTGGGTTGGGACCCCAAAGTGGGTCACAACCCCATTTTAATGGGGTTGCCATTAGACTTGCTGAGGCCCAGGACTGAAGCCCAAACCTGAGGGCTTCATAGAATCATAGAATATAGAATATCAGGGTTGTAAGGGACCTCAGGAGGTCATCTAGTCCAACCCCCTGCTCAAAGCAGGACCAATCCCCAGACAGATTTTTGCCCCAGATCCCTAAATGATTGAACTCACAACCCTGGGTTTAGCAGGCCAATGCTCAAACCACTGAGCTATCCCTGGGTGGCAGGGCTCAGGTTACAGCCCCCCCGACCCAGGACTGAAGCCCTTGGGCCTGCTGCCTGGGGCGGTGGGGCTCAGGTGGGTTCAGGCCTTGATCTCCCCTTTTGGGGTCAGGTAATAATTTTTGTTGTCAGCAGGCAGTCGTAGTGCAATGAAGTTTGAGAACCACTGCTATAGTTTATAAACTAAGGAGAGCAAGGAATAGTTATTTGTTTGGCACAAGTTCCCTAATTGTACAGGGCCATGGATACTTATAGCACTATAAAAATAATAATAATAATATAAAGATTATAGGGCAGATCCTCACCTGCTGGAAATCAGCATAGCTCCATGGAAGTCACAGGAATCACTTTTCATATGAATTCTGTAAGTGAAGCAAGTTATATTGCAAACGTGATTATCGTCAATGAGTGCGTGGGTATTAGATTTTTTTAGGCATAAGTACTTTTGCACTTCAGTTTTAGTACAAGATTGCAAAACCTGAACTTTAAATGATCTTTCCTTTCCCTAAAGCTTAAATGCTGTTTGGATACTCACTGAAAACTCATGTGTATGTACTGTAATAAATGTGACAGGGAAATAGGCTCTTGGGGCCCGTTCCTGCAAGCCCTTTTGAACATGAATAGTGTCCTTATTTGTATGAGAAATCCCATTGACTATTCCTGTAAGTAAGGGTTTGTAGGACTGGGACTTTAGTTTGTGGGTTCTGTTTCGGAAAACCACCCTGGCGAAATAGCAACCTAAATGGAGTACTAGACAATGTCTGGTAGACACTGAAAATATGCTGCGACACTACTGTCCTTTTAGCAGGTTTACAACTATGAGGAAAACCACAGCTCAAGGACAATGTGGAGATTATAGTACTTACCGCACTGGCTTTTATTTAAAAGAGCAAAACAACAAATGGATATTTTAATGCATAATATGTGGAAATATGTCATGTTTTAATGCCCTGAGCCCACCATACCTCTCATATCCGTCTGTCTCTAGTATAAGCTAATTGAATCCATGTAATATATTTTTAATTTGCCCTTCACCATAGAAGCTAGGCATTATTAGGTGCTATTCCCAGTTTACCTGGATGTTTGCATATTTTCGACCCAGATGTTTTTTCTACTTCTAAAATACTAAACATTTCTATAATCAAAATTTACTAAGTCCTATGTGCATTTTTCTTTTCCTGTCTCTTGATACTGTCAGTCTTTCAAAATGTAGTTCCTGGTATTGGTTCATTGCCACTAATTATTTTTATTTTAGCCTTTGTCCCTGATTTCTCAGTCTGAGAGTTTAAAGAGGTATGACATACACCAAGAAGTATCTAATCAAGAGATGAGTAATCAAACAAAAAGCTTTTTGGGGAGGGGTGGAAATGGAATGAACCATACTGTCTGGCTAATATTGTGTTTCCTGTTCTCAACCCTTAAATAGAGTTCTTGCAGAAACCAGAATACCTGCCCATAGTTTGCTGGGTTGGGTTATTAAATAAGTGGAAGCTTGTAAAGAGGGAGTGGTGGGAGAAACAGCATAAAATCGATGATGTAGAAAGGAGTTAAAGTATACACACTATTCAGCTCTTACTGCCTTGATTGTCAGGGCGCTAAACTCTCTGCAAGTATTTGGGTGGGTGGGTGGGTGTGTATGTGGGGGAAACCTAACCATTAATTCCAAAGAGGTGTTATCAGAGGCATCAGGGTTTGGCTGTAAATTTGACTACATTGCTGTGGTGCACAGAGAAATGAGTGAGGAAATATCTGATTAAAGTGAGCATTGCTGCTGAGGCAACTGAATGTTGCCATAGCAATTGAGATGAAATGTGCAAGAAGTGAGATAATTAAATCTAACCCCTTTAGTAGTTTTGACAGTCAATGCACTGCCAATAGGAAAAGTTATCTACAGTGTTAAAGATAAAACACATTCCTCATGGAAGTAGTCCTTGCTGATATTTTGTTGTTTCCTTTCTAAACACATTGCTTCAGGTAACCTAATCTGAATGTTCTTTTTAATAATCAAATACAGTTTTGACCTTGGTCTGTAACTGCTTAGAACTTTCCTGGCTTATTGTATCATGGGAACTGGCTACACAAAATATCCAAAATGTCCCTCCCCTCCTCCACATCCCCGCTTACAGTATGGTAAAGCCAGGACTGTCATGTTTTAGCTTACAATTCAATAATATCTAGAACGTGCTGCCCTCTTCAGGAGCTGGCGATTAAAAATACTTGATTTTGTTTATTGATTCAGAAAATGTAATGAGCAAACATGAACTAGAGCATCTGGTGAGTTTCTTGAACTTTGTAATACATAACCCAAAGACAAAGACTAGTTGCAAAATGAATGGAAAACTGTGATGTAAAAAAAAGTCTTATCTTACTGGCACTGCAAGAACAAAATTAAAGCCTGGGGCTGTCACATTCATATCCCCTTAAAGAATGTATTTGGTCAGTGGAACCAAAAAACTAAGGACACCGTGGAGTTGAGATTTTTTTAAAATAAATTATTCTGTATAATACCAAGTGACTAGAAATTAAAGATTTTGCATGGCTTAAAAGGGACTCTCACATTAGTTGTCAAGCTAAACTACTCATATGTTTATGTAATTCCCTCTGAAATCAAATGAAGTTGTGTGTGTGTGTGTGTGTGTGTGTGTGTGTGTGTGTGTGTTTGGGGGTGGAGGGAATGGTTTCTAAAAATGAGTATAGTCCTGTGGGTTCAGCCACAGGAAGGATAACCATTGCCTGGTCTGAGTGCAGGGATTTTCAAAGTAACAGTGCTGGACCAGCTGTGGGGAATCAATTAATTCACCCCAACACACCAGAGGGATAAACTGAGGGAAAACAAGGCCAAAATCTAGCACTCAGATTCGAGGAGCAAGGATCTCTGAGACGAGCACTGGGGCTGTGAAGAGAACTGGTGTGGGGAGCGGTTTCCTTTTCCTCTTTGAAACTTGGCTAAATTGAGACATGCTGACGTGTCTTTTACCTTTCCTTTTGCTGAGGGCTACCCTGTTGTCCTTTCCTTCAGTGGCCAAACAGAGGGAGAGATTCTGTGCTACATCTCACAGGATTGAATGTTGGTGAGGGTGTGTGGGGTGGTGTCTGTACTGAATTTCTTCAGTTCTCAGGACTGTCACAGAGTATCATTCATAAGCAACACTTTTTTATTTCAGTAGATTGTAAAGGATATTTAATATCTTTTAATAGCCATCTAAGGAATATTCTTATTTTAATCTTTACATAACGTTTTCAGTCCAGTGCAACATGTTTCAGTCCTTTGAAAAGGGAAATATTGGGTCTTATCTGCCATTTGTGTCACTCTAGTTTTATTTCAATATAATTCCATTGATCTCAATTTTACACCATTGCAAAACATTAATGCACCACTGAGAATAGGGGTTGATTTTTCAAAGGCACAAGGGGAAATTAGATGACCATCTCCCCATTGAAAATGTAACACTAGAACCAAATTTTCCAGACAGTGCACAGACAAATCCTAATGGAAGTGCAATCCCAAATCACGAAGGGATTGTGAAATAGTCTCATCTCCTGCACAGAACCTCATCCACCCATCCACTCCTGTAATAGACCCATAATCTCTGACTAAGTTACTGAAGTCCTGAAATCATGATTTAAAGACTTCAAGTTACAGAGAAGTCACCATTTACACTAGTTTAAACCTGCCAGTGACCTGTGCCCCATGCTGCAGAGGAAGGTGAAACCCCCCCAGGGTCTCTGCCAATCTGACCCAGGGGAAAATTCCTTCCCAACCCCAAATATGGCAATCAGTTAGACCCTGAGCATCTGGGCAATACCCACCAGCCAGATACCTGGGAAAGAATTCTGTGTAGTTACTCAGAGCCCTCCCCATCTACTGTCCTCTCTCCAGCCATTGGGGATTTTTGCTGTTGCCAGTTGCCAATGGGCTATATGCCATCATAAGCAGTCCTATCATACCATCCCCTCCATAAACTTAGCAAGCTCAGTCTTGAAGCCAGTTAGGATTTTTGCCCCCACTCATGGGCAGCGGTCGAACCCCCACTTTGGAGAGGCTAGCCTGCTGGCCCTGCCCCTTTTGCCCGAGGCCCCCTCCCCTCCTTGCGGCTGGAGGAGCTGCCGGCCAGCCCCAGCACCGGCCTAACCCCAAGGCTGCTGGCTCCAATGCCGCTCTGGGCCACTGGCCTGTCCCCTGGGCCAGCCTGAGCCGCCCCAGTCCCTGGCCACCAGCAGGAGCTGAGCCCCCGTCATCTTCAGAGAAGAGGGGAAGTGAGAGTGGGGCCTCCCAGCAGAGCGTGGGCAGGGCCACAGCCTGGGTTAGTGCCGCCCATGCCCCCACTGCTCCCCTGGGAAGGCTGTTCCAGTACTTCACTCCTCTGATGGTTAGAAACCTTTGCCTGATTTTGAGCCTAAACTTAATCACCAGTTTATATCAATTTGTACTTGGGTCCAGGTACTTAACTTAAATAACTCCTCTTCGTCCCTGGTATTTATCCCTCTGATGTATTTATAGAGCACAGTCATGACTCCCGCAGCCTTCTTTCGGTTAGTCTAAACAAGCCAAGCTCTTTGAGTCTTCTCTCAAAGGTTAGGTTTTTCGTTCCTTTTTCAAAACTGGCCCATACTGCCTAAGTACATGTAATATATGTTCAGATCTGCATTAAAATATTGATCTGTGCTTTCTACGATAGATTTTTTTCATTTTTGTTTTGCTGCTGATGCATTGTGTTTGGCAGTTAGAATCCCTATGGATGAAGGCATAATAACTAATAACATTTTCTTTGCTTTCCAGGGTATTTATGGTACAATGATGAATTTCTTCTTTCCCAGAATGGTAAGCAGAAAGGTATTTCTACCTCTGATAATACTGACTACGAAGAAGAGAAAGTAAATTGTTATAATAAAAGATTGTACATTTATTTTTAAGCAAACTGACAATCTGATAATTATATGGTATATTGAAATGTAAATCTTTGAATATTCAAATCCTGTTCACTAGCTAGAAAAGTCCCACAGAGTATTACATTTATTTCTAAAGACACATAAGAATTTACCATATCTTTTGGAAATGCTTCTGAACCTGGAGTGTTCACCATTGAGGTTTTCTGCATAATTTATTGTAATATATACATACCCACACACACAAATATAGTTTACATCCTATCAGGAGAGAGAGCAAGTGTATCTCTCCTTTACACTGAGAAAGGGTGAGTCCTATACAATGTTTCACTGTGCTGAATTGTATAAAAATTGATCCTTATTTATGTTTCACTAGGGCTTTGCCGCATCTGTGAATTTAAAATTGTATGTTTTCCAAAAGCAGACATCACTTCTTCTGAGAGAGCTGCCTGCTATCATGTTGTTTAAAAAAGATGGTTTCAGTTGTCATTCTCCATTTTTTATGACTGAAAAAGGCAATATTTATTTTACCCCTTGATCATAACGTCTTTACAATCAAATAAAAAGAAAAATTCATCATATTGTACATGTAAAGGTCATCCTAAAATAACACTTCTGAGCAAACTATACTGAATCCTATGAGTATGCTGCTAGGAGAGACATTTCCAACAGTTCTTGGGCATTCCCTTTATAAAGGAATTTCTTTCCACTCCATAAAAATGTAGTTTGAAATCAACATAAAACCATCAAGAAGTGGAACTACTGTTAAAATGGGAAGAAATATTACTGGAAAAAATATCCCCTCCGAGCACAAATTCAAACTTCAAATGTGACTGCTTCTTAGCGTTATAGCTGAAAGACATCCAATCTAATCCCAGAAGGAACTCAAAATCTGCTTTTAAAAGGAGATTATTCAAAAAATGTAATGCATAAGAGCATAAAACAATGAAGGATTAAAATGAGTGCCAGCCTGGTTTTCTGTTGTCTTTGAAACAAGGCAGAAGGGTTCCAGAATTCAAGAAAACCCACAGAAAGACACAAGTTTAAAATGAACTTTTAAAAAATGATGATAGGGTTTCTAGTGCACAAAGCAAGGGACTTGTTCTTTGGAACTTTTTTCTCCTATAGGAAAGTAAAGCCTGTAGGTGAAGCTGTTTTGAACAAACTTGTTTTTAACCAGTAGATCAAACCATTTGATAATAACAATGAGGTTCTCTGCTTTGTTGATATTTTTACCTGCTTGTTAATAGTGGGTGTCTCAGCAGTATCAGTGTCAAGGATATGTTTGGGGGACTGTGATTAAAAGGGAAAAATAATCATGTAGAACTAACAAATAAAAAAGAGCAGCTCCAAGCAGACATGAGAACCACATTTAACCTCCCAAATCCACAAACAAACAAACAAAAAATGCTGAAAAGAACTGAAGAGTCATTTTTAATCAAAAAGATTAACTATGTGACAGTTAAGTATGTTTGGGATTAAACCATCAAAGAACCTGTCTCTTTTGTGTATATTTGCCTATTAGCAGTAGGTACTTGGCACAAGAATCATATATAGGCTGCAGCCATAGATCCTTGCACTACATATACGCTTTTCTACAGTGTTAAGCAATAATATTGTTAAAGGTAAGTGTTTACCAACAGATTTTGTCCACTTAAAACAGTTTTAGCTTACGGCTGAATAAATGAAGGGGACTGCTAGGAAAGTGGTGGAAAAGAAACAACATTTAATTTAGGCTGAAAACAAATCTGTTCAGTTGGCATCATGATTGGGGTCAATATAGCTATAAGTTTGCAGGTTAAGTAAAATTATTATTATTGGTTGTGTGCCAGCAGTGCGCTTTGCACTCTGTAGAACAAAGAAGGGACAAGAGTTCTGCCCTCAAGGGTCATATGTCTTATACAAACAAACAAAATGATACATGCAGTGCGCTGGGTGATCAGGCACTGGTGCAGAATACCAAGAGAACACTTTTGGGAGGAATAGGTTTTGTAGTTATAACCATAGACCCATCCCCAAATATGACATTTTGCCTTTGGCTCCCAGGTACAGAATTATTATGCTAGTTATGGATTACCAGTATGATAGTATGGATTACCAGTATACTAGTATAGATTACCATACTGGTATGGATTACCAGTCTTTTTTTCCTGTAAATAAATTATTTGTTACCTTAAATTAATGCTAAATATATATAATTGTAGCATTTCGTTAAATATATAACCATTTTGTCTTTAAATAGGGTTTTTTAAATTCCATAAATGTTTTTAATCTGTGAAAAATTGCATGTTTTTTTACATCAAGTGAGAATATGAAAGAACTGCTACTGCTGCTATGATTTCTTGAATAAGACAAAACATTGGTTCTCACTTTTCTCTCAATTAAAACTCCATGCAATTATTTGTGTAGATTATAGATCTCTTTTGGGATTCTGGTTTCATACAGCTTTTTGGTTCATTTCACAGGAATAATATTAATCTTAATTAGCAAAAACAATTGATGGGCTTTTCTCTCTTTATTTTTTTTTATCAGAGTATCATCACTAGATTATCCTGATAAGTGAAAATTTCTTGTATTTTTAAACAATAAACTGGATATGTTATCTATCCTCAGGTTTGTAGCTTTTTTGTTAGACATCATCTTGTTGAGACGGGATGGCTTTCTTGATGAGTAGATGACCCTTTTTTTGTCTGGAACCCTAACATTGCTGGGCATTATGCCAACTTAGATTCTATCTATTTATGACCATGCATTCAAGGTTCAACTATGCAAATCACAACTATTAAACAAAAAGACATAGCAGATTTGCTTTTTAAACGTATTACATAGCTCACAAGGTCAACACATTTGTTTTCTCCATTTTAAAATATAGTTTTGTCAGTAATGATCAGTAATGATTGAAGAGATCATCACCTTTTAACATTTTATTTAGACTGAGTCAGATAGAACATAAACATCTTTTCCCTCCTATGCTAGAAAAATAATCATATGGAGTACAGCAAAAAGAAAGAGATTTGGGCTGAAGTAAGAGAGAGAGAGAGAGAGATGCCTGTGAAACGCCTAGATTCCCTGTATCGTATTAATATATAGTCTTTAAGGAGTGCAGTTCCACCATTATAGGAAACTATACATGAATGCCAGGCCCAAATCTGTCCTCAGCCTATAGGCAGGACAGCACCACAACCCCTCAGTGGCTGCTATTTCAGTTTTTAGGCTACAGTAGGAGCCATGATCCCACCAAAGCCCCTCTCCAGGAGTTTATGTGGATCTACATTCATTTAGTAGGCATAATCACATAGTCCAGAATTATTGTCCTGACCCAACCCCAGCCACTACCATCCCTATAGTGGATTCCAGCTCTACTGCATGTAAGAATCTACGTTCTCATATGTTACGAGCACTCTACAGCTTCTATGCCCTGAGTGCATTCTGTTCTATTCAGCTTAGGTTCTACCATATCCATCCCTCATGACATCTGAACAGCACCCTAAATGAAAATATAAGTATTGTGCAGTTATGAAGGGAGGTAAAAGTAGCTCTTTGGGGTAGGGCCTGCCACTTACTATGTGTTTGCAGAGTGACCAGCACTGACTGGGATCTCTAGGCACTATGATAAATAAAAATAGGACACATTAGTAGTCTTGTCCTCAAGTAGAGCTTGTTGTCCAAATTCTTCAAATAAAAGTACAACAAAACTTATTTCAAGAACTGACAGAGAAATATACTACATAGCAGAACAGAAATCTACAGAATATCTGAATCTGTTTAGATACAAGCAAAAATTAATACTAATAAATACAATTTCCATGGCTTAACCAAATGGAGATTTGACTCTAAAACTATGACTGTAAACAATTTATCTACAATCTATCACTCTTCTATTGACCATAATTAATTATAATTAAAACTTGCCTTTTTTAGGTATTAAATATACAGTGTTACTGTGTTTGCATTTAAATCATATAATTTCTTCTCCTAGTACACTGAACTCCTGCAGCATTATTCTCTTCTCATCCTATGTACGTGTGTGGTAAAAAGCAGATGTGTTTATTTGAGTTGTGGATGTTGCATGTTTATCATAGAAATATAATAGATAGATTCAAGTTTATGAGGAACATTTTTCATTCAGAAAATCTTGATAACATAACATAAATGATGCTAATGAGACTTGGGCAGTGTATATAATACCAAGACTCAGAAGACAGGGATATTTTTCTTGTTAAATACACATTATCTGGTACTTTTTGAAAATGCAGAAATATATGGTATCTACTTTGTAACTCATCACGTCTTTAAACTGTTTTAGCTTTTTTCTGGGTAGCACTGAAAATTTGTAAGAATTAGTTTATAGTGGATAAGGTACTGAAGAAGCATTTGAGGGAAAGTTCATCTAAGTAGACAGCGACCATGAAAATAACATTCACATATTAACAAAGGATCAAGGGCTGCATTCAGCCCCACCAGAAGCAGGTTCCATGGATTTCATTGGGTGTTGTGTCCACTTATTGCAGGACTGAATTTCTTCCCATATGAAAAACAAACACTGAAATGGAAAATGGCTCACTGCACAGGACATTCGCTAGGGAAAGAGACAAAAAAGAACACAGAGAGACCATAGTTGTATTATCTAATTAGCCGCAAAAGGGAAGATTACCTAAACTGAAATAATCCTACTACATCACAATTAGAAGATTAGTGAAAAATGCTAGAAATATAAAAATAGGTAATATAGTGTTAAGAATGGTTAAATGTAAAGTATGTGTTCTAATATAAATAAAATATATCTCACTTTCATTTTAATCACACATAAGTAGTATAATAGGCAAAATTAATAAAATCTCATATGAACAGCGGTGTGCTATAACTGCTTTCGGCAGATCTAAATTATATACTTTTTTTTTTTTTTTTTTTTGCCTTCCTTAGTTACACAGAGATCAGGTCCATATTTTTGAGCAGGAAGAAAGCTGGGAGGGAACATATGTTTCTTTGTCAAGTGAACATGCCAAACGTACAACTGATGGTGGATAAAGACTGCTTATTTTACTGCCCATAAAAATGGGGTTAATTAACAAGGAAACAAGGAAAGGTCGGACTTTTGGAATAGTCTGTATTTTTCCCAAATAAATAATTAACTTTTTAAAGGGGGTGTAAAATAGTTAAATGAGCTTGTAGTAGTTGTAGGGCAAAGGGGATTTTTCAAATGCTATTTCCCAAGCTCTGACTAAATAAAATAACTTAATCTGAAATCAAGAGTTGACTATGGCCAAGTAAAGATAGTTTTAGCTTTGTAAGGTACTTATTATATATCAGAAAAGTCAGTTTTATGTGTTAGAGCAAAATAATGTGCTTCAGCGGAGGTGAAGCAATTATGGAAGAAGTGATGTGAGCATTTTAGTGCAGAGTAAAGCCAAATAAGATGAACTAATTGGACAAAGTCTTATTAGTGTGTCTTAGCCAATATCCATTCTGAGCAGATGTAGGACTCGTTGACTTCAAGTTAAATTTTTTTTTAACTTAACAGCTGTAGGGTTGAGACCATGGGTGAAATCCTGGCCCCCAAAAGTCAAGGAGAGCTCACCCAAAATTATTTCACCCCGTAGCTTTTTCTCAGCAGGAGGGTAAGGGAGTGGAAAGAGGCTGCCCAGGAAGTAAGGAAGGAACAACTGGGTTAAGGAGAGAGGTTAAGGAGAGAATATAGAGATCTTCCACCAAAATCATGGTGAGGTGGGCTTGCACATCCAAGTACAGAGTCTAAGCCTTATTAATTCAGTGCAAAGCCTAGTAATTTACTCTCATTTAAACAGGTTTCAGAGTAGCAGCCGTGTTAGTCTGTATCCGCAAAAATAACAGGAGTACTTGTGGCACCTTAGAGACTAACAAATTTATTAGAGCATAAGCTTTCGTGGGCTACAACCCACTTCTTCGGATGCATATGCATCCGAAGAAGTGGGTTGTAGCCCACGAAAGCTTATGCTCTAATAAATTTGTTAGTCTCTAAGGTGCCACAAGTACTCCTGTTATTTTTTCTCATTTAAACATCTATCCTTTAGTCAATCCATTTTGAAAGACTGCCCTTCTCTAGAGAAAGCAGCAAAGTCCATTGCTCTTGTGCACAGTCAAATATAAATAATATTTCAAAAGCTAAATTTAAAACATTAGCAATAAAAATACGCAGTGTATATTTCTTTCCTAGGAGCCAAAATGGAAATTGAATTCAATTGAGCCCCACTTACTTAGAAATGGAATTCAATTTAAAAAAATCTCCCTGGATTCCATACTGTGGAAAGCCCTCGCAAATTTATTGTGGGGAGTTCTGGTGTGGAGGCTGGCCATAGTTTTATTTTTATTTTTTTAATGGAATCCAGTTTCAGTGTTTAAGGTTATTCATAACTCACCTCTGCTGCACAGTTTTCACATATAAACTGACTGAGGACAACTTGTTATTAAAGCAGTCGGCAGGTGTTCGTGCTCTGAAACATATTAAATAAAGAACTCAACAGGCTCACATTGGCTGCAAGCTCCAAAGAGAAATTAAATAATGAAGACAGCAGCTCTGCAACAGAGACCATTTCAGCATAAGTACAAGGGCTTGTCAGATGATGGGAAGTTCTGTTACATTTTTTAAACTAGATTCCGCATAAGGGTGTTTGTTTTTGATATGAAAATTGTAAATTAGAGATGGTCACAAACCCATACGTTGAGGAAGTCTGGATCCGAAGCCAATAGAGCACTGGAGAAACATCGAGACAAATTCTGGCCTGACTTGTACCTGTCCCATGCCACCTCATTTCTTCATTACTCACCAATGGGCTTGCATGGTGGGCAGAAATTAATTCTATTATTTTACTGAAGTTAGCTGAAGCATCTCATCCACACCAATTTCCATGTGCAATAACTTTGGAAAGTCCAGAGGAGAGAGGAGAAAAAAATGACCCTCTTCACTTCTTTAGCAAATATTTTTCTAATGCATGGAGTTTTACCAAATCCTGACCTTAACCTTATTTAAGCTTTTTCCAGACATGGTAAAAATTTAAAATACACACTCACCCTGCCTTGGGATTTAAGTTTAGATTTTAATTAAATAATTCTAAATTGAATTTTTAAAAGATTAATGACCAAATGTAAGTACAGTCTTACTCTTCCCACAGATTCTGAGTTGCTGAACAATCATATTACAGAAAATGTCTTAAGAATGGCCCTTAATATGAGGAATCACAGAGTGTATTGGTTTTTCCTTTATTAAAAATGTTTCCTTGCAATCATTATTTTAAGAAAATTGACAATTAATAAGAAACATCTAATACAGAGCTTCCTTTTTGGCAAAGGTTGAGTAATATGTGGCCAGATCAAACTCCTAGTGAAGCCAATGGATAGTTAACTTCTATGATTCTATGATTGAGCCCATAAGACTTACTGGAAAATAAATTGTTAAATGCATCCATGGTCACATTTAATATTTATTTAAAACCTGAACTTTCACAATGTATCTTCCACAAGTTTTCACAGTGAAGTAAAATAGTCTTTCAGTAATGTACTTTTATTTAAAAACTCTTACTAATGAAAAAAATGCTACGAAATCTTTGTGCCCACCGCCTCTTCTTATCAATAGAATATATTCCTATAATATAAGCCCTAGAATTCTTGAGATGTCATAAGAATTTGGTTTAGCTTTTCTTTTAAGTGCCAGTTGCATTTTTTTAATGAATAAGAGAATTTCTGAAAATCTCCAAGACCATTTATAATTTCCACTCACACGCCTACAACAGCTCTGCATCAGACTTTTCAAATTTCCATGTCTATTTACGCTTTTTACTTCTACCTCTCCAGGTTAATCACATAGGCTCTGGAACATCAATTTCTAGCAGACCCAGTTACAGACTCTAGAAATCAATAAGTTAATATGTACTTACAAAAAAGAACATTTACTCATTTTCTCAAAAAATACAGAAATTGATTACAATCCAAAACACCTAAGATGTCCCCAGTCCTGCAAACACTGAGGTATGTTAATCTCCATTAACAGGCATAAAGTTACTCACATGTTTAATTGTTTTCAGAATTAGAGCTAAGGTCCAAACTTGGCAAAAATTTACACATGTTTAACTTTACAAATGGGAGTAGTCTCATTCATTTTAATGGAACATGTTAACATGTTTAAAGATAAGCATGTGTGTTTACAAACTGGGGCCTAACCTTGTGTTAATTCAAATTAAAAAAATAACATGAGTTAAAAAAAAAATAGGTTCCAAATTCCTGATGCCTTCTATTCTTAGCAGCCGTGTTTTCCAAATCCATAGTCATTATTTCATTTAAGAGGAAAAGAAAAATTCTTTAGTATTATTCACTCACTAGGCATAATTGAAACCTCACCCAAATAAGTTATTGTCTTTACCAGTCTGTTTCTGCCAGCCTGAGGTCCCTTATATGGGTAATTAATATGTCTTTAATAGAAACAGTTGTCTGAAAGTTCATTTTCAACCCCCAAAATAGTTGGAATGAGGCTAAATTGCTTTTAATCAATCATGAAGAATTTTTTCTACAATTGCTCTTTGGAGCCTCGGAACTGCTGTTCTTTCATATTTCCAAATGAAGGCACAAGCTGACTCTAAGTTTCTTCTCTGAGAAGCTAAACATACTCACAACTGCCTTTACTGAGTCCAAAACCCAATCATGTTACTCTACATCAAATCCATTACCATTTGCAAAAATATAATACAATAGGCCAAATTCCTCTCTGCCTATGAAGCTAATGAACTCAACAGCGTTGCACTGGTGTAACTGAGAACATAAATTGGTGCAATA
Organism: Emys orbicularis; assembly: GCF_028017835.1. Classification (NCBI taxonomy): domain Eukaryota; kingdom Metazoa; phylum Chordata; order Testudines; family Emydidae; genus Emys; species Emys orbicularis. The sequence goes on from NC_088690.1 coordinate 27,743,696, forward strand.
CATACACTCAGTGTTATGCTTATGGCTCATGCCTGTACTCCTTATTCAGGTAAAACTCTTATTTTAAGTCAAGGAGTGAGTTAGGAGTGCAAAATCAAACCCTCTATCTTTAGATTAGTCTCATGTCAAAGCAGAAATGGCTATCTCAGGGATCGGCAACCTTTGGCATGCAGCCTGCCAGGGTAACTACCCTGGCGGGCCGGGGCTGGTTTGTTTACCTGCCACGTCCGCAGGTTCGACTGATCATGGCTCCCACTGGCTACGGTTCGCTGCTCCAGGCCAATGAGGGCTGCGAGAAGCCGCAGCCAGCACAATCCCTGGGCTATCTATTGGGTGCCTTGGAATGGAGGGTGAGCAAATTGATTATATGCAGTTTGAGATATTTCATCCACACAGACTTCCATTTGTAACATTTTGACAGAACACAAAGAGGTAAATATAATTCTTGTATATGCAGTATATTAAATGTATATTAAAATTATGATTCTACAGTTTTAATTATATTTAATTATTAGGGCTGTCAAGTGATAAAAAAATTAATTGTGATTAATCGCACTGTTAAACAATAATAGAATACCATTTATTTAAATATTTTTGGATGTTTTCTACATTTTCAAATATATTGATTTAAATTGCAACACAGAATACAAAGTGTACAGTGCTCACTTTATATTTATTTTTGATTACAAGTGTTTGCACTGTAAAAGGACAAAAGAAATAGTATTTTTCAATTCATCTAATACAAGTACTATAGTGCAATCTCTTATCATGAAAGTTGAACTTACAAATATAGAATTATGTACAAAAATACCTCATTCAAAAATAAAACAATGTAAAATTTTAGCGCTTGCAAGTCCACTCAGTCCTACTTCTTGTTCAGCCAATCGCTCAGACAAACAAGTTTGTTTACATTTGTAGGAGATAATGCTGCCCACTTCTTGTTTACAATGTCACCTGAAAGTGAGAACAGGCGTTCTCATGGCACTGTTGTAGCTGGCGTCACAAGATATTTAGTGCCAGATGCACTAAAGATTCATATGTCCCTTCATGCTTCAACCACCATTCCAGAGGACATGAGTTTATTTTGATGACGGGTTCTGCTCGAAAATCATCCAAAGTAGTGTGGACCGACACATGTTCATTTTCATTATCTGAGTCAGATGTCACCAGCAGAAGGTTGATTTTCTTTTTTCGGGTTCTGTAGTTTTCGCATCGGAATGGTGCTCTTTTAAGGCTTCTGAAAGCATGTTCCACACCTCGTCCCTCTCAGATTTTGGAAGGCACTTCAGATTCTTAAATCTTGGGTTGAGTGCTGTAGCTGTCTTTAGAAATCTCACATTGGTACCTTCTTTGCGTTTTGTCAAATCTGCAATGAAAGTGTTCTTAAAACGAACAGCAACATGTGCTGGGTCATCATCCGAGACTGCCGTAACATGAAATATATGGCAGAATGTGGGTAAAACAGAGCGGGGGACATACAATTCTCCCCCAAGGAGTTCAGTCACAAATTTAATTAATGCATTTTTTTTTAATGAGCATCATCAGCATGGAAGCATGTCCTCTGGAATGGTGGCCGAATGTTTATCATATCTGATACGTAAATACCTTGCAATGCTGGCTACAAAAGTGCTATACAAATGTCTGTTCTCACTTTCTGGTGATATCGTAAATAAGAAGAGGGCAGCATTATCTCCTGTAAATGTAAACAAACTTGTTTGTCTTAGCAATTGGCTGAACAAGAAGTAGGACTGAGTGAACTTGTAGCCTCTCAAGTTTTACATTGTTTTGTTTTTGAGTGCAGTTATGTAACAAAAAAAAATCTACATTTGTAAGTTGCACTTTCAGTACAAAAAGATTGCACTACAGTACTTGTAAAAAGTGAATTGAAAAATACTATTTATTCTGTTTATCATTTTTACAGTCCAAATATTTGTAATCAAAATATACAATTACAACACAAAATACAAGATATATATGAAAATGTAGAAAAACATCCAAAATATTTAATAAATTTCAATTGGTAGTTTTTTGTTTAACAGTGCGATTAAAACTGCGATTAATCGAGATTAATTTTTTAAATTGTGCTTAATTTTTTTTAGTTAATCGCATGAGCTAACTGTGATTAATTGACAGCCCTATTAATTATATATCATTAAAACTGGAAGACTAAGAAAATTAAACATTTCACCAGAGGTTAAGCTGCATATAAGTAAACTTAAAGTAACATGATTATAAACCCATATATAATATTTAGCACTTATCTTCAAGGCATATTGCAAGTGTAAAGACCCAGTTCTCCACTTCTTGCACAGCCATGGGCTCATAGACTTTAAGGGCAGAAGGGACCATCGTGATCATCTAGTCTAACGTCCTGCACATTGCAGCCCACAGGACCTCACCCACTCCTGAAATAGACCCCTAACCTCTGGCTGAAGTCCTCAAATCATGGTTTAAAAATTTCAAGTCACAGAGAATTCATCATTTACACTAGTTTAAGGCTGCAAGTTACCCATGCCCCATGCTGCAGAGGAAGGTGAAAAACCCCCAGGGTCTCTGCCAATCTGACTCAGGGGAAAATTCCTGCCTGACCCCACATATGATGATCAGTTAGGCCCTAAGCATGTGAGGAAGATGCACCAGGCAGATACCTGGTAAAGAATTTTCTTTGGTAACTCAGAGCCCTCCTCATCTAGTGTCCCATCTCCAGCCATTGGGGATTTTTACTACTGGCAGTCACGGATGGGCCACATGCCATTGTAGGCAGTCCCATCATACCATCCTCTCCATAAACTTATCAATCTCAGTCTTGATGCTAGTTAGGTGTTTTGCCCCCACTGCTCTCCTCCTATTGGTTTTCATGAGATCTCTGGGTATGCAAGGAATGTCAGATCCGACCCTAAACAATAATCCTCACTGTCTTTGTGAGGCAGTTAAGTTTTATTATTATTATTATTCAGATTTTACAGATGTGAAAACCGAAGTTCAGAATTGTTAAATTACTTGCTTTAGGCCACAAAAGGAATCAGTGTCAGAATTAGAACACAGGACTGCCTGGCTCCCAGTCTTGCACTCAAACCAGCCATCTCTATGGGCTTAAGCCAAAGCCCACTGAAGCCTATAGGAAAAACTTCCATTGACTTCAATAGGCTTTGGATCAGGCCCTAAACACTTACATACTGTCTAGTGATGCTTTCACATCGCTGACATATTCCTAAAAAGTTCACTCTCATTTGGTCTTGGGAAAAGATCTCTATAGTCATAAATGTTTTACATATTTTATTTTCTATATTTAAGAGAGGAAATAAGCTTTGCTCCACTTCATATTTATAACTAGTATTGCCAGGATCCACTCACTAACGTACTATGGAAGCTGGTTTACTGCAATACTCATTCTAGTTGTCCTTTCTGCAATGAGACACAGCAAATCCCTATATTCAGATCTAAATGACTATGAATTCACTGACTCTTTGTCCTGTAAAACTTTTCATATTAATGTAGTTTAATAAGCTGAGAAATGCATTAGCTTTTTAAATAAATCTTTAAATAGGGTAGTTTTAAATCAGAAAGATGTTTTGGTCTTGGAAAATTATGAGAACTAGTATTTGTCTAACAAGACCTTAAGACCCTGGGAAGAATTTTAAGGATTTTTATGAAGCTCAGTATGCATTCTTCGGCTAGGTTTTGGCATAGTTTCAGTATGACTCCAGTGCAACTCAATCAGTTTATTTTATAATTAAAAACAAGGAAATAGTAACAAAAATACATAATATATAGCACTCGTGTTTATAATAGAAACATCCATAAAGGAAGAAACATGTTCTAACTCTTCTCATTACCCCAAAGGGAATTGCATCTTTAATCACACAAAGCACAACGGCTTTCTAATTTTGTTTAAAGTGTTTCAGTACTTACAAAAACCAGATCAGGTTATTGTAAATCTAGAGCAAATTAGAATCATTGGCCTCTGCTCAGCTGTATTCAAGGGTACTATGTAAATCATAAATTTAATGGCATACTAAGACACACATCTGTTTCTATTTTGTAGAAGTTAATAATCTAACTACAGAGTATTTAAACACTACTTTCATTAACTGGAAAATTGAGAAAAATAGCAACTGCTGTAAGTCACAAGGTGTTGTTGCTTTGAACCAAGAAAACTACATTGATAAACTGCAAGTCTATATAGTAAATAGTTTTCAAAGATATTTGTGTCATTGTCTATTGCCTGACCTTGTGCTGCCTCTTTCTTTCTCCTAGAAAAATGTTGCTTAAACAAACAGAGTAGTACTGCTAACTAAAGTCTGCACCTGCACATGGTACATTTTAATCTCTAATTTTAGTAACAAATGGTTTCACAATAAGAGGTAGAAGATGCCTAAATTCCCCTTAAAACTAGATAGTTAATGGTATAGTGTGGTAAAAATATATGCATTTATTTTTACATAATTAATAGACTAATAATTCCAGCATCCTTAAATTAATATTCATTTTCCCCACTGCTTTGCAAAAGATACTTTTATGACCAATACTGATGAAAATTTTCTTTTGCAAAAAAGATTGATTGCTTATGTACATTTGTTTTTATACATTTTATTTTCTAGAATGTCTACCTCATCCCGGAAGTTTTCATATTATTGTCTTTATTTAACGTAGTGGTGTAAACATACATACAATATCAGATGCACTCTACAGTTTGTGGCATTGTGCCAGTATAGGTCCTGTGGCTCTGTGTGGGCAGAAGGGTCCCAGTTGGTGTGGATCTCATTGCAGAATTTGGGCCATTGTTTTTAACTATTGTTTATTAAAGTCTTTTTTTTTTCAAATAAATATGTAAATGATTAGCCAAACAACTGATCAGATGTGTATATACTTTATCCTTTAAAAAAAAAATTCAGTTGGGGTTGCAAGTGAGAGTAGAGTTTGGCCCCTAGCTTTGTGCAGTAATAAAAGACTTAAATGTCAAGGTTTACTGTGATAAGATAAAGCCATTATTAAGGTGACAGATTTTGAATGATTAATTCTATTGTGAACCCAGAACACAGTTGCAGTAAGTGGCAAAGTTCAAGCATGTAGAAGATTAAATTAAACACCCATTCATGAAAATTATAATGGCACAAATTATTTCATGATGGAAGAATTGCTCTCTAAAGAATCTATCAGAAAAGATCCAAGCCCTGGGAGGTCACAGATCTAGCTTCAATGCTTGCTCGTTTATGCTAAAATTGTCTAAACTACTAAATACTTTCCATTAGGCTTGGGATGCAGGGACTTGAATGACATTCATATATATAACTGTATGAATATGTATCTCATCTCTCTTATCAGTGCTAGATTCTATGAACTTCTATTTATATCTATATATACACATACAGTAATACAGATTAGGGGGGAATTGATATATTCACCCTTCTGCCAGTACTGGCTCCCACTGGGGAAATAGTGGATTGAATCCTTATGCTCAAGCATAGGGGACAGGAACAGAAAACTAGAGCGCTAAAGATTCAAATGATGAGAGCAGTAAAACTTTGTGCTTGTGAACTTCAGTAAGACTCCATGAATACCGAGACAGGAAAACCCCACAACTCCTGTGTAGTTATGCCTATGAAAAACTTTCTAATACACTAATAATTTCTAACAATGTCCCCACATAGTTTTCAGGAGACCTTTTCAGCCAGGCAATAAAATTATGCTTAAGAGTGTTGTCTTACTGATATATTATAGCATAGTACTCTGATTCACTACGTGCAATTTAAAAAGGTCTATTTTGGTGCTGATTTTCAACAGACAGCAGCTAGTGCTTAGAATGGGCTGAGGAGTAGCATCTTAATTAATTATTTAATGTTTTTTAATATTTATAATTAGTAGTAGTACTAGGTAGTCAATCAATGTTCCTCACAACAGTAGTGCTGTGTTAATATCACTCTTTCGACTGCAGTATTTTTAGAAAGCATAACCATACCTTCAATCAGACAGGAGCAGTATTTGTCAAAAACATTGAGGTTTGTCAGAAGTAAATGCTCATTTGAAAAAAAAAAAAAAAAAAAGAGGTGGAGTATCATTGATCCCTATACTTTAGTGATATTAATACCCTTGTGCTGCAGGTATTTGTAATGTAAAACAAATCATTACTGAAACAGATGCCTTTACAAGCAGTTTTTTTTTTTTAGTTTTTTTTTAAACAAAATGACTTTTCTTACAGCTGTTAGAATCACACCTGGTGGTTTGACAGAAGCATGGTAAAATGTGAACTGGAAGACCTAAGTTTGGAAGGAAATCTGGGTCCCAGTCCATGCCAGTTGAGATTGATTGCAAAGCAGTAGTGAAGTGCACAGTTTGTTGGGGGGGGGGGGGGGGATTGACTTCACTGCTGTTTCCAGGCTCTCTGACCAGTGATCCATGATGCATCTCTGGTATCTGCTCCAGAGAGCACCAATCACATAACTGTCAGTGCTACGATGGCAATAAGCACCAAGAGGAAGAAATATATATATAAGGAACTAGATCATTGGCACAAAGCAGAATCAAAGCGGGCATAATGAGCCAACTGTAGATTTCTCTGGTGGAGGAGGACTCCCTGGGTGGCACAGGACCAACTCAGAGCAGGTCCAGGTGACAGAGTGGTTAAAACACTACCGATGCTTTGTCTAGACTTGAACTACCACTGACTGGGAAGTCTAGGATAAATAAGGTCCTACAAGAATTGGAGAAAAAGAATCCGCTCAGGTTCAGCAGTGGTTCTGTTCTTTTCTCGTCATGTTCTTATATTGTGCCCATCACTGTCGTATCTGAGCACAGTGGTCACTCAGTGGTCACTCTTAAAGGTATTTAGGTATTGCTGCACTCAGTGCTACTTCAGCTACTATATGGGCTTTCGAAGTAGCTGGGATGCTTGTACTCTGTTACTTGAGATAGGCAAAGGAATAGGCTTCTTGATCCACCATAGTCACAGATCTACTAGTTTCCCCACTGCACTGTCCATGGCTTGTTAATCTCCTCTTTATGGGCTTCTATCCCTTGTGATGTTCTTTGCTGTGGAACCAGAGCTGTTCCACTGTTTGAGGGCTTTTCATTCCCACTGATGGTTTGTGATGGACAGAGGGAATGTCTGAATTAGGTGACAAGCAGCTCTACGGAGGAGAGATGGTGAGAGAGAGAAAGAGAGAGTATGTGTGAGCAGTTGACCCATAGGGTATGTCTACACTACAGCTAGGAGCACGCCTCTCAGCCCTGGTTGACAGACTCACATCACACTCCGTCTATACCCAGCCGGGGTGACAGACTCACGTCGAACTCCCTGTCTGTACCCGGCCCGGGCTGGGCAAGCTAATGATCCAACCAGAGGACCAAATTCAGTGATGAATCCTGGTCACATGCCACCTGAGGCACGTTGCACACATGCTAAGAGGAAGTTGGACTCAAGCTAGCATGTTAAAAATAGCATGGTGGATGTTGTGGCTTGGGCTGCAGCTCTGACCCTCAAGCCTAGGGGATCAGGTGGTCACACTATTGCTCATATAAGAGCATGGTTCTACAATAGCATATACTTCCATCATTTGTATTCACAAATTTACTGCTCAGGGAATGAGGAGACAACTGTATTGTCTTCTCATAAGGAATAATCCTGTTCTTGCTGAACAAAGTTGCTTCTAATATTACTAAATTAAAAAAATAATTTCTGCCTAAGAAACAAGAAACAACAGCCTTGTTGAATACAATTATCTTCATTTTCATGAAGCTATTTAAATTAGAAACATGAGTTTCTACAGTTGGAAAAAAACATCCATGGTTAAAATGTTTGAAGCCCATCAATCTCCTTAACCACACAGCTAATGTGTTCCTTCTGTTTTCTTTGAATGAAATCACCATGAGTGGTTAGATGTTGATTTAACATAAAACAAATGGAAATGGGTGTTTCCTTAGTCATGTGTAGAATTTATTTTTAAAAACAATTAGCAAGTATTCTGAGTAAGTCAATGATTTTGTTATTTCTTAAATAATAATATAGATTGTGAGTTGTTAAAATTGATTAGTGTAGTAAAATGTATTCAAACTGCACTTTACTTGTTAGGAACAGCTGCAGAATTTTCTTATTTTATTGATGGATTCTGATTTTTTTTCAGTGACATTAAGAACAGTTATTTAGTTTAAAAGAACTGGCAATTGTCAAGATGTAGTTCCAAAGTCTTAAGATAATATACATTTCCTATTGTGGACTAAACCCTGTTCACTTTACAAAACTCTCCTAAGCTTCGCATGAATGAGACAAGCCGGATTTAGCTCTTTTTATCATTCAGTATTGTGTTTGAAATGTTGAAGTCTGAGTGCCAAATTAAATATGTCTTAACACTATAGAAGAGTTAATGTAAATTTTAGTCTGATTATTACACTATGGATATACAGCCCCTTCCATCGGTCTTGGCTCATATTAGGACTAATTATATGTTCACTGATGTGTTATTCACAGGAATGTGTGGATGGATGGGGGAAATCTCTTTTACTAATATTTAAAATGTAATCATTTTTGTACACTCAAATAAAAGAAAAGTGGATGCAGAAAATCTCTGTAAATCTTCAGTCCTTTCTTTTACGAAGAAAAAAAATATCTGGGATAATACTAAATTATGTATCAAGATATTTTAACATTTTTAATTCTTCTTTCATGAATACCCAGACACACACCACAATTTTATGGTAGAAAAATCCAGCGGTGTCAACACGGATGCATGGTTGTATATGAAAGCACAGTTTGACCAGTTTTGCAGGATATGTTCCATCATCTTTTTGAAGTATACCCTCCCAAGAACACGGATGACAGTGAATTCTATTCCAAGCGTTGTCATGCACCCTTTCATTAGAACACCCATATTCAGTAAGACATTTACAATTCCTTGTGAATCGTGTCAATAATCTATAACGGTTTGCCATTAGTCTTCAAGGGTCTGATCTGGGACATGTGTAAGTCCCACTGACTTGAAAGGAGTTTTATGCATGGAGAACATGTAGGTTAAAAGATAATGTTAACAAAACCTAACATAATAGAACTGTGTTAGTGAAAGTATTTGTTAAAATAATGTTGATGTAAACAATTTTGTCTGGATTTAAATATTCCCTGCAGTGTTTGGAATCCAGATATTTTGCAGTATTGTGCATTATGATTATAAACAAAAGAGAAAATGACTAGTCTATATTTACTTTGTGGAGTTTAAGTGGTGTGAAATGCAAAAAGTGAAATGGTGGAAACAAAATTATTTATTCATAATTTTTTCAGTTTTAATGATCTAAAATGTTGTTAGTAAGAAATTGATTTTTAGATATGATTTTTAACCTGACAGTTTTCCTTTCAGTTGTTTTTAATCATTTCACTTATACATGTAACAGTGTATTTCCACACTGTATTCCATCTTCTTACTGAAAGGTTTGTTTACATAATTGAATCAACCATAATTTTAAGGGTATTTTTGGCACATTTCATAGCTAACAAAAAGAAGTCATTTAAAGAAAAAGAACAAACTATAACAGGGCTGGAAACATTATTTTAAGGACTGTAGGATCTGGCCCATACTCTTGGAAAAATCTTATTGAAATCAGTGAGGGTAAGAAGTGCAGAATTGAGTCCAAAATATGCTGTGTGGATATATTCTGAAGAAATGTATCTGCAGTTTTACCCGTTGTTACAATTTGTGGCAAAGGTACATAACTCTTTATGTACAAAGAAATTTAACTCCCAAAGATTCCTAACGAAAGAAAAAAAGTTAGACCACAGTCCAGAAATGGAATCCACATAGGTGAATCTCCATTGTCTACAGTGAATATCCGCAAAAGGCCAAGTTCTGCTGTCTTCCTCCTTCTTTACTCAGACAAAACTTTCACTGAAGCCAGTCAACGTTTTGCCTAAGAATGGACAGCATGATTCCTCTCTCCCAAAAGAAAAACAAACATAAATCCCTATATATTTTGCACTGTTTATAGCCCAACCCTGCTCCCACTCACTGATTGCAGTAAGAGCAGGAATAGGCCCTCTGTTAGTGGATGGCTCTCATAATTTTTTTTTCATCTACAGCTGAACTTAGTTTAGAAAAACTAGAATATCAGTAATAAATATACATGGGCATTTTTGTAGTTATGGTTTCCGTTATAAAGATGTCTCCATAGCAGGTACACTTAACCTCTAAATAGAAACCAGTTTCAGATAAATGCATTTTTAAATGATATACCATTGTGTATGTTTTAATTCTGTTAAACATATCTAAGGGCTTTGCTGGTTCCCTGAAATTATTTATAAAGGTTAATTTTTTTCAGCAAGAAAGAAATGTTTCCCTATTATATGGGAAAGAGTTAAACTGACTATACACAAAGGGCTGTAAAATGCTCACATTAAAACTGAAAAAAAAAAATAGTAGAAAAAACATGGACTGGAATCTGGCCTCTGGTTTTTTAATTGAGGTGACCTTTAAGCACATCTGCTTCTCTTAATTCATATTAAGAATTATTTAAAAAAATACTATTGCATTTTTATGTAGCGACATCAAAGACTGTTATCGCAACAGAAGCTTACATAGTTGAATAAAAAGTAACACGCTAACAAGTTGATATATCAAGTGTTTCTGAATATGGAGATGATGACCCAGATTTTCTGGTGTGATGTGGTTGTTTTGACCTGAACTGCCAGCATATTTTGGACCTAAAGTCATCATGACTGGCACTGGGAGGATCCCCAGAGCACCAAGGTAATCCTGCAGTAGTGTAGAGCCAAGAGAGCTTTTACACCACTTTGCTGCAAGAAAAAACGAGGGAAGGCCACCAGTAAAAAGGAAAGTGATTGGGTCACACTTGTGCTAAGTATCAGACGGCTAGCTGTGTTAGTCTTGTATCCCCTTGTGCAGCTAAATTGATCCTTGGATGGATGTTTGTCCCCATGTGGCAGCCTGGTATTAATTCAGAGCAGTTCTTCAGCTGTTCTAAGCCTGCACAAAAGTGAGCTTTAAGTTAAATTGCACAATGCTCTTGATTTGTGTTATCATTTCCCAGGGTTCTGTCTACTGTTCCTCCATTTCTTTATATAAACAAACACTTCCCAATGCCAAGTCCTTCTTGCTGAACTGGGGCTTTCGAATATTTTAAATTTCCACATTTTAGAAACAATAGAACATTTCTTCAGTATTTGCAACTTAAGAAAACACTTCTGGAGCTTTGAGAGGATATTATTGAAAGAAAGCAACAGGATTACTGGACTGTATTTGTACATATACGCACATGATTGGTTCAACTTAGTATCTTTCTTGAAATTGTGTTCAAGTATTATTTATCCTGGCCTGACATGCATTCTTTAATGTAGCTCCTTAATGTGGATTGCTGTCTCTGATTGCTGACATGGGTAATGAATAAGAGGCGTAAGGAAATGTGTTCACTGGACAAGAGCAAAGTAATTTCAATGCAAGGAAATGAAGGAAACAGACCTAGAAAATCCTGAATGCATTTGGGAGCCTTAGACTCATTTTCCTTCCTTTGCTTATTTTTGCTCAGAGATGGTAGCGTGCTCCACAGACTCACGGTCTGGTAACTTATAGGCATGTACACGAACAGTCAGGGCCGTTTTTACTCAGGTAAAGTGTGCACGCTCAGGGTCTTGCACTTTAACTTCTTGGCGCGAGAAGAACGTGCTGAGTGTCCCCTGAAGTCTAACGCATTCAAAGGGCAGCCCTCCCCCTCAGGTGCCTTTCTTGGCTTGCCTCCGCGCTCGGCGTGCGCCAGAGCCACTGCAGGCAGATCGCACACAAAGGAGGAAGGGCTCGCGCTAAAGTTTCAGGGGCCTGACGCTGGCTGCTGCCCCTTTGCGAACGTGCACTGGGAAACGTCCAGCCCTGCATGCTGGAGTCGAGGAGAGACAGTGCCGAGGGGACGCCTGCCTGGCCGCAGCGTCACGCTCGGCTCGGGAGAAGTCCCTGGGGAAGGGCGTCGGAGGAGAGGCCGAAGGGGAGCCGGGCAGACAGAGCGAGCCAGCCAGGGACATCCAGCATCGTTCGCTTCGCTGTCGGCGGCGCGGGCCCTTTGCAGCCTGCCCGGGACAAACCTTGCAGCAGCTCCATTGGCTGAGAGCGGCTAGCGCTGCTGCGGCTGCTGCCAAAACAGCTCAAGCCAAGCGCCCGCTTTCTCCAGCCCCCCTCCAAGCAGGGCAGCGGCGGCTGCAGCAGCAGCAGCCAGCCGCTCAAATGGAGTGGGAAATGGCTAGTGGTGGCATATAGCGCCATAGATTATCTGCTTCACGTTTTGTATTTAGCTGTCTCTAATCTGCTTTCCTTTGCCTGAGCCCCCAGCTGGGGGTGGGGGAGAGGCAGGCGGGAGAGATTCTGTCCTTTGCTGCCGGTAATATACGCGATAATGTTTATATGATTAGCTGAGCCCAGGGGTGGGGAGTAGAGAGAGGGGGGTGGAGATTGGAGGAGGAGGCTGGAGGTGACTCCAGTTCAGAGCCAGTGGAGAGTCTGTGTCAGGATTTAGCAGTCCCCAGTCACACACACAGAGGTGCATGAGCGAAAAGGAGCTTGCAATACAATTCACTGGGATTGTGTGCGTGTGTTGCGTTACCCCCCCCCCCCCCCATTGCTGTGTGTGTTAGTAGCTCCGCGCTTGGTTCCTGGGCTCCAGCCGTTCACGGGGCAGCAGCGGCGAGAGGAAGACGAGAAATCCGAGGAGGGGCTGGAACTGTATCATGCCAGAGGCCAGAATGTCATCCAGGGAGATGTAAATGAGGTCGATGCGAACGACAGAGACACGGAGAAGGGAGGGGGCTTTGCTCTGCAAAATTTGAGTTGGTCGCCCCGCTGCTCGCATCGCCTTTATTCCCCTTCTCGTGATCGCTGCGGAGAAAGGACTCCCAAGGCTGGTCACATACACTGGGCTTTGCACCGTGGTCCACCCCTTTGATTTATTGCTATTATTTATTTATTTATTGGTCGGGGAGCCTGGCTATTTTAGACCTTTCCTGCCGAGCGGGGTGTTGGAAACTGCCGGAAAATGTTGACTTAGCCCTAGCAAAGCCAGCCTACCGACCGGCCGGCCGCTTGGAGGAGGAGAAGCCGCCTTGCGTGTGTTGTCCCAGCTCAGCAGCGAGCTGCAGAGCCAGCTGCCTCCCTCTCTCCCTACCCAGCCCAGCTTTCTCCTGCCCGGTCCCCGTTGCGCCTGCTGTTGCTGTGGTGCCTCCTGAACTAACTCCTCTGCCCCTGGCGTTCAGAGGGGGCTCACCCGGCGCACTTCTCTGGGGCATCCGAGTTGAGAGAGAGAGAGCGAGAACCTGGCCCGGCTTCGGTTCCACAGAGCGAGGTAAGACGAGCTAAGGGCAACAATCTTGCTGCTGCTGTTCCCAGGACCTGTTTGCTACTTGCGTCGCTTCCCTCTTGAGCCGTTTGCAAAAAAAAAAAAAAAAAAAGACTGGGCAGGGGGGTTGGCTTGTTTGCTGAACCCAAGGCCGCCCCCCTTCTCCCCTGGGGTATCCCCCGTTCCCAGTGAACCACAGTAAATTGGTGGCGACGGCGAAGAGAGGAATAGGCCCCCCACACCCCATGCAGCCTATTTTTTTTCACGCCATCACCATTTACTAATAGTCCGCGCCGGTTAACTCAAAGTGCTGAGTGGGGGTGAGGACAGACCGGGCGAGCCGAGGGGGCAGCTGCCACTGGGGGGGGAAGGAGACTGGGCAGGGGAGGTAGGGCGCGAGGGCCGGCGGCAGGAGCATGGCTTGCTGCCTTTTGGGCAGGCAGAGCCCATGGGGCTGGTTAATCCTCCGACAGGGGCTTCCCAGGCAGCCCCAGAAAGGAGACGGTGACATGAAAATGGAGCCAGATGTGAACTAGGGTGGCCGATCATGGCCAATTAGAGGCAGGCTCCAGGGGCTGTGGGCCGGCTTCTTGCAGGGGGTGGGCGCCCTGGGGAACCAGGGCTGGCAGGGTGGGAGTGCGGAGGAGCCCCAGTGGCGTGGGGTCCCGGGGCGGCCACAGCCTCTGGGCCCCTGGGGAGAGGGAAGCCGGTGCTGTAGGCTCCTGGGCAGCCGGACTGGTGGAGCGGGACCCGGGGGCGGGCTGCGCTTTCCTGCCCAAAGGGGGCTCCGGGCCGCGGTGGGAGAGCAGGGCCGTGGGCAGACTGCGAGCTGCCGGCCTCTGAAAGAAGTAACTCCCGGGGATCCTCGACCTCCTCCCACAGCCCTCACCTTCCCCCCAGCGAGGGCTCTGGTGTCAGAGCTGGGGAAGGCTGTCTCCTGCCAGGCACCCCTGAAAAGGGACCAGGCTGAGCGGCTCTTCCAAAGGAGCCTGCAAGGCTCTAACTAACAGCAGGAGCCATATGGTTCCCGTTACCGGAGCAAGGCAGCCTTTTCTCTCCTCTTTGGTCTGATCCAACATTCTTTCCTGTATATTGAGCCAGCAAGTCTCCTTCTCTCCCCTCCCTCCTCGGGTTCAGAGGAGTAATATCTTGACGTGGGTAGTTCATTCATTTGTCTCTGTGTGTGTATAGAGCAGGCCCCACCAAGTCTGGCGAACTCAAGTTGCGCAATGAAGAAAGTTGCATCCGTTTAGTAAATAATTACCTGTTGCAGATTTATTTTAACTAAATCAGCTTCATAAAGAGCCAGTCCGCCCAGCCGCGAGTGCATAGGGAAAGAGGCTTCCAGCTAGCAATGATAATCCTTCCCAGTTGTGGAAGAAGGAGGGTTTTTTTTAGTTTCAGATGTGGAAAGCTGGGGCCATCTGGAGACAGAAAACAAAGTACGTGTGTCACGGGCACCTTTTACTGTATCTGGGTTTAACAAAAATAGTATCCGGTTATAAATCTAAATTAGTGCTGGTGGGGTTTGGACATAGTTGATTTGTCAGAAAGTAAAGATGTGGTATTCAGGTGTATGTTTTTCTTTGCATAGAAATGTTCTTGCGCACACGATGAAGAATTCTGCAGAACAAATGTTCCGTTGTTTGGTTTCTTCAGACACTCTGATTCCCTTCTTTTGTTGCTTGTCACTAAAAGAGGTGCCATTTCACATCATTCTGCACAAATTGTTTGAATTAATGCAAGTGTGAATTCTTACCGTTTGAAGGGGGCTATTAGCATATCAAAGGTTTCTTAGTTCCAGCTCAATTGAGAAAATTTCAGCTTGTCTTCCATTTGCTTCCAAGCAGAGGCCCAAAGGGCAGTGGGAATTGTAAAGGGATAAAATGGGGAGGTGGATTTGGGTTATGTTTCTGAACTTTTGCTGTTTTGTAATTATGTGAGTGAAAAACATTGTCTGTCTGCTGCAGAGCCCTTGCAAACGGTCAGACAATTATTTTCTATTGGTTAATGGTTTGTTCAAGAAAAAGAGTGACCTTTTATGACAGCCACAGTGACATTGCTTCTGGTGTCTTCTGTCTGTTAGTGGGATTTAGAAAGCCTTTTCTACTGGACTCATGCTTCGGGTATGGCCTACACATTATGGCATTAGGGGGTCTGAATAGGAAAGAACTTCTGATTATTTCAGAGAAAAATGAAATCTTGAAATAAAAGACAATTCCAAACCTTTGAAGTAAACATACTTTTCTCCTTAATATGTAGACTAGGATAATAGACAAGCTTTCATATGTAGTTTAAAGAAAGTGTTACCATCTATTAGCCATGTACTTCAATTTCATTTTTATTATAAGTACATTTCTAATGTGAAAAATAATAACTTCTTGTAATCTGATTTAATGGGTTAAATATGGGATACTAAGAGCAAAGTATTATATTTTGCGGTTAATGATAGTGGTGTAGTAAATATTCTTAAGTAGGTGTGGCAAGGCCTGTGTCGGTCTCATAGTAGAATATTTATCATTATGTTTTAAATTGGTTTACATACCTCAAATTTACACAATTTTTGATTCATTAGGTACTGTTGTTTTCCTGTGTTTGCAAAGAGCAATGTCTCAGTCTACCCTTTCATTATCTTAAAAAATCAATATTCATAATCTGGCAAACCAAGAGCCAAGCAAAATGCAGTTATCCTTCAGTAAGGTGGGCCCTTTTCCAGAGAGTCGATGGTTCTTGGGGACTGCATTCTGGTCTCTCTCTTGTCTTTGGCAAAAAATAACTTTGTATCTCCCAGACCTCTTAAACTGAATAAAATATCATCTGTTTTGTGTGTGTGTGTGTGTTTTTTAAAGTGGTTTTGAATGCTTTGTAGGTTCCTGGGTTCTTTGCACATTGTAGTGTAAGGAATATGAATATGACATGCCTTTATTGTAAGAGGTATCTTTACTAATGTTCAAAAGTGTTCCTTTTACTTTCATTTAATAAAGAAACTGAGTTGCATGGTATAAGAGTCTTGAAGAAAACTGTAGTTCATTACATAGTTTATTTAGATTTCTATTACCCTTAAATGGACATCACTTCAGTATTTTGTAGAAAGATGGGTTTTAGTGGTCCTAAAATTGTGTCATTACCTTGAGGTAATTTTTTAGCAGTTTATTTGCCTAATGCCTTCAGCTGTCTAAAGTGTACCTTTTGGTGGTATAAAAGGAACATATTGATGTGATTGCCATTATTGCACTTAAGTTGCTGTTAACTAGTCTGCTTTGAATGCAGAGTGCTATAAAGAAAGCGCATTATCCTTAGCGCTATTAGGGATAATCTAAAAATTGTCTTGAAAATGTTGCACTTCAGTTTATGTGATGGTGATCCCAAATTTGACAAATCTCTAAAGATATAAAATGCAGTGGAAGAAAGATTTTCAACATTCAGATGACAAAATTGGACCACTTAGAGAAAAATTAATGTGCAACAGCAGCACTTCAGCTGCCATTTTCAATCACTGTGGGTTTCTATGTGTTGGCAACAGAAAAGGAACATAGACATTCATATAGTTCTGGGAGCTGGTGGTTGGGGAAATCAGGATATTGAATCATGTGGGTAGAACAAACCAATTACTTCAGGTTTTGACTTGAGACTGGCCAATAAACATTTTTTTGGGGGGCTTCTGGCTCCCCCTGCTCATTAATAGACCAACATCAAAGTGAGCAACCAAACTTCCAAATGTTATAAAAACTAATGTAAAGATACAGATCTTACATGTAGTCTTGCAAGTCTTAATTTAAGACAAGCAGTTGGAGTTTTTATTGCAGCAATTTTCACAATCAGCAGAGACATTAACACCAGGCTTCTGGGTGTTTCCTTCCTTACAATGAGCAAGAGGAGAGCTTTAAAAAACAAAGTTTGTTTAGTAGTTAGTCCTTATTTGATCACTTCAGAAGCTTTCTCCATGTTTTATTTATCCTTTTTATAGCTTTTAATGTTTTAAATCAAGAATTGGGGTTATTCAGAGGATATTTCTTAGCTTGGGTAAGAAAATACTTTATTGAAATTAAAATAATCAAGGTGGCAATAGTTTAAAAGTTTGTGCTATATTTATTTTTTAATGATACATACTAAATATGCGATTTTGTTTCTGAAAAATGTGATAGTTCAAAGTGAATCTCTATTTGAATAAGGTTATATCTTTTTTTAGTAGAGTAATCAAATGAATTTACTGTACTGTTTGGTAAATATATTGTAATCTGGCTGGTTGTAATTTCACTTTTAGAAAAACAAGGACCTATTTGCAGCAAATTTTGTCTAAATTCAAGTTGGAAAAACATTTTTATTTAAGTAAGTCTAGCAATTAACTGTGTGCATCCAGTATAGGGAAAATTACATAATTAGGAAAAATCAGAGATTGAAGCATAAAGATGATCACATTTTTTTGGAAAATTTGGCCTAAAAAGTTTATCTGATGCACTGGTACTTGCTAGGTTTGCTCGCACCACTTCCATGTAGTGTGTTGACTTTCATATTGAAAATTTTTGTAGATTTCTTCTAAACAGCTCTTGCTGAACTTGTTGGTAAAATTATCTTTACCAGGAACTACACTAATCCCTAGACAATTCTTTTAAATTTTAAATAATTGCAATACATTTTCCTGAGCCGTCATATTTTCCATTGGGAAGTACATGAGAATGACAGATAAAACAAGAACTTGAAGTAGCTATTAATGATCTTACCAGGTGAAGTGCAAGAGAAGAAGTTAAACTATGTCTGGCGGATAATTGAAATCATATTCATGCACAGGAAGGCAGTCAGTTATAAAGCAGCATACTTTATAGCAAACTTTAGTGAAATTATAATCAATCATGTTACTTAGATATGTCATGTTCAACAGAAATTTTTTAAAGCATTTTATAGGATTGATACATTTGTGATGTGAAAAGGCAGCTTGAAATAGCAAAATATTCTACTTCTTAAGTATTTAGGTGCAGCTTTAAACTTAATTTTGTCTTTTATTTTTGTTTTTCAAATCTCAGAGTTTGAAAAAACTAAAAGATTTAAACAATCACTGTATTGCAAGTGGATGTAAAGATAACTGGAAAAGCAAAAAGCTATGTAAAGGCCATTCTCAGTATTTTTAACAATGCCGTTTAATATTTAAATAGATTTCAAAGATAGGTTCATTTGCTTTCCAACAGTTCTTAAAATAAGAGTAGTAGGTGGTTCTGTAGGGATAGGTAAGCTTGTGGTATTGTTTGAATACATCTATAGGAAGAGGCGCATTCAATCTTTACTTAATGAACACACTTATTTCAATCTGAGCTGTATCCAGTAAAAAGATGAATTCAAAGTTGTCACTCTTAAAGCCCTGCTCAATAACCATATTTTCTTGAAGCTCAACTTCTTCACCTGTCAGTGTGTGAAATACAGGTTCCAACATTTTGGGGTTGAGGAGTGTATGCTGCTTACTCGCTAGTGATTTAAGTTGTAAAAATGCATTGCTTAATGAGTAGTACAATCAATTCAACCCTCTTACGATACAAACTGATAATTTAAAACCAGTTCTTAAGAAAAGGGCCCTTGATCAGATTCTGAATTATAGCATAGTCCAGGTTATGGGTCATTATCTTAAATTGAGTATTTTATGGGACTTTGAAGAAATATATAATTTGCACGTGTCATGATTTCTTTCTTGTTTGATTTTCAACAGTCATTATTGCCACGATTCAACTTACACAAGCCTGTTATTTACCAAAAATTATTTAGAAAGGCATAATAATCAAGAGCATTGCAGACTGACTGAAGCAAACACAATGCTTAACACCTGCAGGTAAAGTGCAGCCTACTGCAAAATGCTATTGATTGCTTTTGTGGCACAAAGCAAGCTTAAATACAATTTATTTAATTACAACAAAATTGCAGTTTTATGAAGTAATATACTTCATCTTTTTAGAAGATTTTACATGTTATTTGCTGGTAAGTAAAATCCCATCACAGTAGTATGAATTTGTTCAATTACCAGAGCAGCTAAGGGGGATGGGGTGGGGTGGGGAAATCAATTTACACTGAAAAGCTCCAGAAATGAGATTAACTTGGTTAGTAGGAATTTGCCAGCAGTATCTAAATTGCTTAATATTATAAAATATTACCATATTTCATGTACAGTAAGAATGTTGACTACACATCATATTTGTTGTTTTGGCTGTTTTTTTGTATCATGTAAGCATTTCTATTTTTATTCCTACAATAGCATTTGCAGATAAGTCAAAAGTCTAACAATAACTTACAAAATAGAGGGACTAATACTCTCCTCTAAAAGAAATAGTACTATTTTAGATAAGTGATCACAACTAGTTATTTCTCCTGTCTAGCTTGTTGTCTGTAAATACCTTAGCAGACATTTCAGACTGAAAGGCAAGAGATAAAATGTTAATTTCAGAGTGGCCCCAACAGTGTCCATATTCTTCTTGTCTGTAATGTAAAAAGTCTTTGCTCATCACCTCCAGAATAAAAAAGCCATTGTTACTTCTTAATATAAACCATTTTTTGTGGAGTATTTAATATTGACATTAGCATTTTATCTTTAATCCTTATATGTAAACAGTGAACTGGAATTTTTGTATCTGCAAAATCTGTTGTGGTTTAGACTTCCTAGTATTTAACCAGGCATCTGCTGGACTCTGTTCTTGCTTTATTCAGTCACCAAAACTGACTTTGCTACAAGGACGGGCAACATGACAAGTTAGAACCAGTGGACCATTTGTAGGTAATAAGGTCAGTTTACTGGAATTTCTGAGGAAAGTGGTTAAAAAGAGAGGACAAATGTCACTATGAATAGAGATGTTTTAATCAGACCTTCTGCCTTAGGGTAAAATTTAGGTCTGTTTTCACCAGGATGTAATGTCTCCCTCTACAGAGAACAGTATTAATTACGGTGTGACAAGGGAATGTGTATTGAGGAAAATGGGGTCTCTCTTGGTCTTGTCATTGATTTTTCTAATCTGTGAGGAGTACGTTATAAATATTAAAATTCACACAAAGGGAACTCAACTCCGTATTTCAATGCTGAAAGCAGTTACCTTCAAAGAACTGTATTTAAAACCAATAGAACTTTTCCAAGGGCCTCTTTAGTGGTGTGAAGTTTAAAATATTGTGTTCCTTTCAAAGTAATGCAGTGGTGCAGTTTTTCATCAGAGTGCTTGCTTCCATTTTATTGTGTAAACATGACAGAGTCTAAGTCTGTCTCTGCTAGGTTCCTTGGAGCATTAAACCCCTCTGAAAAGAATATCCTTTTATTTTAAAAGCAGTTTTAAAACAGATCTTTTCTACCATCTTTTTTTCTTTTTTCAGCTGCCATAAATATATAATGTAGTATGGCATAATTGCCCACAGATCTTTGTTGTGCCCAAGTTGTCTTGTTGGAAGAGAATGGGGGCAGAGTTGCAGGGGAGGGGGGGGGAGAGGACTTTACACTGTTTGCTGTATGGTTTTTTTTTTTAATTTTGCATTTTAATTGTTACTTGTCCTGATTACCTGCAAATGCTTAGCCAAAGTACAAGCCAAAACAGTAGTTGTCTTAGGAATTTTTTACAAGGACTAGATTTTAGATGCTAACTTCTAATGCAGTACAGAGTAAAAGATGTTTAATATTTTGATACTGAATTTAGTAAGGGATTGTATTACATCATTCTTCATAAAAAAGAAAAATTAAGGGAAAGGTGTTCTTTTATCTGGTGGTGGTGGTTTTTGAAGAAAAGGATATTTTAATGTTATTCATCAAAAGCTACACAGATTTTTGATAAAAATTAGATATTTATTTATGGATATATTTTTAACTCTTTTTCTTGTATTGCAGTACAGAGTAAAGTAACTCACTGTGTGTGAGCTGTGCTTTTAAACTACGTTACTTGTATATTTATTTGGTTGCTTCTAGATGTGGTAGAATATTCACTCTAATTTAGACGGGTTTCTTCCTTTCTTTGTGTCCTCTGTTGGTATTTTCATATCAATCAACACCTCAAACTGGTTATTGTTCTGAATCTAGATGACGGAATAATCTAACACCCGTTACTGTCAAAAATTGTTCCTGGCAGCTGGGGGAGGGGTTGACTGACCTTGTTTGAGACTCTAATACTTGCTTTGTAGTTGATGGGATTTGGTGTGCATGGATGGTCTTACCATCCAAGCACTGATTGCAATATGATACCTTTCCCACCGTCCTTTTTCTTTCTTCAGCTGCCATAAATATATATGGTTGTATGGCATAACTGCCCACTGACCTCTCTTCAATTTTGAGCAATGGTTAATGTCAGTTCTGAATAAAATACATTTAAAAAAATGTAGTAACTATTTCAATTGTTGATTTTGCATTTCAGAAGATGATAGGTCTAATTTTTTTGGCAAGCTCATGACTCCAGGTTACATGACAGAACATGATCATGTTAAACTGACTCAGCCATTGTTTTACCCATTTTTACTGTGTTGAAACTTTGGAAACTTTTTCTGTTTGAACTCATTGAATAGAAAGGTTTGTGTTCAGAACACAAGAGATGACACAGCTCTTTGGGCTGAAGAAATAATACAGCTCCTAAAAGATCTGTTCTCAGTATTTTGTTTGGTAGGTTTTACATTTAGACATCAGAAGATCGAGGTTTAGGTCTATTGATGTGACTGATTTCAGTGTAGCTGAAGTATTCCTTATAGGTGGATTGGCACGGCCTGATTGTCCTCTCATTTATATTGGCAAATATCTTGGGTAAGTGCATTTATACTGAAATCAGTGGAGCTATACTAATGTAAAACTAGTGTAAGTGAGAGGACTATTAATGTTCTGGTGTATTAATGGCAAGGGTGTCTAAGTTGAGACAAGGGAGGGGATAAAATAAACAGTATATTTTAGATGATACAGGAAGGGATGGGGGGGGGTGGAGGGACAAAAGAACTGCCTCCACTCACAGGAGTTTGAAAGAGATAACTTTGAGAGAGAAAAACAAAATATCCTTTCCCCCTTTACAAACCATAATCTTGTCGAATACTTGCATAGATCCTCATCCCGCTGAGATGCTGCCCCCCACTCCCTTTGCTCAACTTTCTCCATTTTAGGAGTTACATACTAGTACCTGATAATGACAGGTTATGGATCCATCCACTAAAAACGTCCCTGCAGCAAGAGAGAGCTCAACATCTGCCAGCCATTGTCCAGACGTGTGTGTCCAAAATTTGCCCTGTTTTTTGTCCTGGTTAACCACTATACCCTTACTAGAATGTCATCAAATATGGATTCTCTCAGATTATTTCATCTGGTTTTTAATGTAAATTGATGTTGAAAGCAATGCAAGCTATAGTTTTAGTTTAATTCAGGGGTCGGCAACCTTTCAGAGTGGTGTGCCGAGTCTTCATTTATTCACTCTAATTTAAGGTTTCGCGTGCCAGTAATACATTTGAACGTTTTTAGAAGGTCTATAAGTCTATAATATATAATTAAACTATTGTATGTAAATAAGGTTTTTAAAATGTTTTAAGAAGCTTCATTTAAAATTAAATTAAAATGCAGAGCCCCCGGGCAGTGTGAGTGCCACTGAAAATCAGTTCGCGTGCCACCTTTGGCGTGCGTGCCATAGGTTGCCTACCCCTGGTTTAGTTTCTAGAGCGGAAGGATGGTCCACTGGTTAGTGCACTAGCCTAGGACTTACAGAGAGGCCTGGTTTTATTTCCTTGCTCCACCGTAGATTTTCTGTGTGACCATGGACAGATGGGCAAATCACTTAGCCCTCTGTTCCCCAGTCCCCCATCTGTAAAAATGAAGGTAATAGCACTGCCCTACCTCACAGGCGAGAAGTGAGGATAAATATATTAAAGCAGTGCTTCTCAAAGCCGGTCTGCCGCTTGTTCAGGGAAAGCCCCTGGCGGTCTGGGCTGGTTTGTTTACTGCCGCGTCCGCAGGTTCGGCCAATCGCGGCTCCCACTGGCCGCGGTTCGCCGCTCCAGGCCAATGGGGACTGCGGGAAGAGGGGCCAGCACATCCCTCGGCCCGCGCCGCTTCCCACAGCCCCCATTGGCCTGGAGTGGCGAACTCCGGCCAGTGGGAGCCGCGATCGGCCGAACCTGCGGACACGGCAGGTAAACAAATCAGCCCAGACTGCCAGGGCCTTTCTTTGAACAAGCGGCGGCTCGTCTTTGAGAAGCACTGCATTAAAGGTTGTGAAGTGCTTCAAGATCTACTATTAAGGAGTGCTTTGTAAGAGCTAGGTATTATGTTTATTTTTTCAGCTAGAACAGTCCACGTAGGGCCAAATCCCCCTTCTTACAGGACGAGTAGTCCTCCTGAAATGTCACTACTTACAGGATTTGGTCCTGAAAAGAAAGATAGCCTTACTCACTCTCTAATTCTTTCTTTCCATGTTAGAAAAGGCATTAACATTGCCGCCACACTCAAGTCTTTCTAGTTGTTTGAGACTGAGTGCTGGAGGTTAGACAGGACAATTGCTTAATTTTGATCTGCTTAATATTTATAGTTCCAGTCATTGAGGATTTTTTTCCATTTATATTGAATTTTTTTAATTAAAGTTCATGTTACATATGTTATGAAGAATAAATAAAGACATTTCAAGCAGGGAAAATGCTGATTGGAAGGCTAATAAAAAGCAATCTTCCTTCAGTTGAATGAAAACTAGTTATAAAAGCAAGATGATTGCTTCCATAAATATTATACAGATTACTATAGACTTAATTTTTAAATGGTTGAGTAGAACTTAACATATCTGTGTTGAACTTAATTGATTCTAAACTTTGTGGAGATATGTATCTCAAAGTGGCATAGGGTCTTATCTTCAGCAGTAAATACAGCCACAATGCTGCTGTTTGTTTGTTTTTAAGTAAGGGAGATACACCAGACAGGCTGGATGTGTTGTCTTGTTTTGGGTGGTCTGTCATTTCAGGTTAGCTTTGTGTAAACAGAACAGTGTTTTTCCTTCCCCTGAAAACATTTAGGTGACTTTGAAAAAGAAGTCTGTGTATCTTGAATATTAAGGACTAAAGCTGTACACATAACTATTCTGAAGGGCAATAATAGTCCTGTAGAGCCAGCAACAATATTTTAAGGGTGGCTTCTCCAGTAGCTGTTTGTATCAGATAACTGATAGAAAAAGGATATCTTGGGGGAATTGGTGACCAATTATCAGGGTTCTTTTCTGGCTACTGACCACATTTTTCATATATTTTTGCTAACCCTTCTTATTACCTGCAGAGGGAGCTTGTATATGAGATAATCAACATAATCAAGGCATTGAGGGCTGAAATGTTTCCAGTAAATACAATTTCATTTCATTGAATACTCTGTCATACTCATGCAGTGCAGAAAGAAAGCTTGTTTAAAGGATTTTCCATCACTAACAGAGATGACAATGGGGAAAGATATAAAAAGTCAGGTAGTCAACATTTACACTATAATTGTTTCAGACTTAAGAGAAGTCCCTTTATTTCGTTACTGGAAATGAAAAAAGAATTGAAGGAAATAATTTTCTTGCACGTCAAATTGATATTTTTATTCCATTTATGATGGTTACAAAAAAAGCCTTGGGAAGCAAAATACAGCAAATTCATTGGTTGCATAAACTGTCTCCTCTCTTTTAACAAATGTCCTGCGGACATCAGATAGACAACATAGTACTTTGAGGACATATGAAAGTGCCTGCATAGAATCTAAGCAGAAAGCATTAGATCTTTTCCATTTAAATATTAATTATAATTGGCCTATTTAGAGATGCAAGTTTCTTTTAATTTTCATGCTTTTATGAAATAACCTGTAATGTTAGTCAATTTCATAATTATATAGTTGACAATAGTGCATTAGTACTTAAACAGGACAACTAGCGGTTAAGAATCAATCCAGCATTAAGATTTCTAGAAAACTGCTGTCTTAAAAAATAATGCACGCAGAAGAATACTGAATTATAAGATTATTTGTAAATAAATAAAAAACACTACTTTTAAGAAGCAGAAATGCTTTCATTTGAAACAATGAATGAAAAGATCTGTTGGTACAGGTTTGAGAATTTTCATTGTAAATTTCTGGGCATTGAAATGATGATCCTTTAAAAAAGTTAAGACCTTTTTAGTGAAGAAAACAATTCATTTTTAATATAGCTTTGCTTGCTGAGCAAGAAGCATTTAAATAAATTCTGCACTATTTAGCTCTGAAAAATGGTGGCAGTCATTTTTCATTTAAAATATTTCAGTAAGTTTGCAAGCTATTTGCTATTATACTGTTATGAAATAAAGCATTATGCATAGTTGCACATTCCATAAAACAGAAACAGCACTCAATAACATGCTCCCTTGTAATAAATCCTCCAAGAAAATTGATTTGAGAGTTGATTTTCCATCAGTTTATTACAGAGCTGTAAACTTAAAACATATATGTGCAGCGGAATGCAGTCGTCTTGTTGCATTTTGGATTATCATTTTAAACACCTAGAAAAGGTTTACTATGTCTAACAGGGCACCATCTCAGTGCCGATTTATTATTTATACTGGCTAATCCATGCTAATGTGAAAAGTCAGCTTGTTATTGTAACACCAAATGGCCCTCTAAGTAGGGAAACAGTTAAGTAGATCTGCTGTAATAGGTTGTTGTCTAATAAAGAGATGTATGGTATTGGAAAGGGCTATTGTATAGGTATTACCCTCTCACAGCATGATCATGTATTATCTTAACAACTCAGTGCCACGTTTATGTGGAGCATTTTTATAACAGGGTAAGAATATTAGCCACAGCAATTACACTCCAATAGGATTATGGTGGTAAGATTTATAGAAAATATATGAATGCTGTCTTTTATAGAAATTTTGATAGATATTGGTGGTTGAAAAGTTGCATCATGATTTGCTTGTGAAAATGTATTAGTTTATGATGAAGAGAGAGTGGTTTCTTAAATTAATCTTACTGAGGAATAATGGGGACGCAATTAACATAATCTGTTTCCGCACAGTGTGTTTTTTCTCTGTGAGGTAAGGATTACTCAGAAATTCAGCCCAGAGAAGATTGTTCTACAAAATACAATAAGTATCAGGGAGTGTGTATAACTTCAATTCTGGTGTGGGGATAATACTGCTAGGATTAAGTTCTACTCTTGCAACTTCACAAATTTGAAGGTAGGACAACAATGTTTTTAAAATGCTATGTTGAAAGTCCTTTTGTGTAGATTTTACTTGCTTGAAATAATCTTACTCAGTTTTGGCTTTACTATGAAACAAATTTTGGTTTTATTTACTGCTAGATGTACTTGTTAGGGTACATCCTTATGAAGACAAGACAATTAAGTAACTAAATAACAGCAGCTACCACACTTTCTAACTAGTTACAAGTTTAGATTATATTTTGAAATGTAGCAACCATTACCCATTGATTTATTTTATTGAAACCTGGTGTAGGAATCCTTTTGAGAATGAAAAGTAATGAAAGTTATGTAGTATTTGTATTGTTTCCCTTTGTATAGCTTTCAAGATGTTTCCTACTTCTTAACATTTTCCATCTCCCCACTTCTCTCCCTCCTGAAACCCGCCCCCTCCAAAAAAAGGACACATTGAGGAAAGCAATGTACCATGGTTAGTTACATTTAATCAAACTAATTACATATTATCAATGGAAGGCACTTAAATGGAATGATAGATCAAAATAAGGTCCTGTTATAAATTAGGATTACCCGAACCGAACTACAATATTGTAAATTATAAATATAATTACTGTAGATTTTATGATAGTTTAAATGTAAATTATTTAATAAGGGGAAGATGTGTATCTTAAATACAATTTTTAAAAATAACAAACACCAAAAAATCTCTCTTGCTTTCCTTGGGTACACTGTGACAAGATGAAGTCTTAATTAGGTCTTTCAAATTAAGGAAATGTACACATTGCTGTTTTCATTACTGAAAAGCCTTCCAACAAGTATGTATATATTTTGCATGAACACAAATATATTATTGGTTGAAAGTGTATGTGAATGCAATATCATGAAATGTTTGGTATCAATAGAGAAAAAAATGAATACTGCCATATTTGTAGCCACATAATTTATATCACTGTTAAGTGATTACTAGTAACTAGAGAAAAACATACCCAAATATTGACAACGTTTTTTTAAAATATATAGTCATACAAAGTAATATTGCTAGTGTAGCTAACATACTGATGTTTTAGTGAATAACTTCCATTTCATTAGGGTTTAAAAATAAATAATATGAATTATTCAAAATTTGATTTTTAGTTACTTTGTTGGTCACCGGTGGATTGTAGTCAGTAATTCATTTATCTTCTATATGCATAATTAGAGTGGAGCATTAAGGAGCTTTGTCATTTTGGATCTTTTAGGTAGAACAAGAATTATGAGCGAAGAATAACACATTTTGTTTTAGAAAAACATCAGTAGGTACGTGGACTGTTATGACATTTTGTCCATGTTGGACTCTGGAACGGGATTGCAACTTTTGTCTAAAAAGTAAAAAATCCAAGGGACAAATTCTACCCTTGGTGTGTGTGGGGCTCCCATCAATTTAACTGAAAGAGCCATGCTTACATACTTGAGGACAACACTCCGTCTATATGCGTTAACTAAAAATAAAGCCAACACTCAGAATTAAATGAAAAGTAAAAATAGTGGAAAGAAACCTAAAATCCATCATAAAAGGTAATAGAGTGAATTAAAAGCCCCGATGTTGGCCAGCATGGAAAACCTCACTTTAAAAATTGAGCTTATACATTTTTGTCATATTATAATAGAAGGATTAAGAAGCAATAGGTTAACAGCGTATTAGTCCATTCATTGTCTACATATATGTTTCAGTAAATACATTTTTTTAGATGCCTTAAGAAGAAAAATTATAGCATATATATATATATATATATATATATATATATATATATATATATATATATATATATATGCAATAGTATTTAATTAAATGCTGAATCCTTACATTTTTACTTATACATTTTCAAAATGTTTATAAATAAATGTGGAATAAAAAAGATTACCTTTCCAGCACAGATTTGGGTTTTTATTTTATTTTGTTTGCCTTTTTGCACAAATTCTGTACTGAATGTCTTTTTAAAATGAGGATTCTCCTGTTTCACAAAATAGTAAATCAAAACACAAGTCTGTGCTGTTATCATTTTACTAGCACTGTGTATTAAAAGTGAAGCTACTTTATAAGGTAATAGTTAACTGCCTATGGAAAACATTCATATGTAGATAGGGGATTTAGTTTTAGTTTATTGTGGTGTTTTTCACTGACTCTTTTGAAGAGCAGATCTGTTGTGATGAATAAAACTTGTATTTAGCAAATGGAATGTAAGTGACCAGCAGCTATTGGCTTATGAGTGAAAAATCCACAACATAGAATAAAGCAAAGCAATGAGCCTTTGAAATACACCTGTGAATGAAATTCTTCATTTTTAACTGTCATCTACAGATAATTCAAATATTTCCTCTACACATTAAGATACTATTTTGTTAGCAACATCTTTTCCAACATTATACTGTTTCTGATATACTGATTTTTGCAACCATATAAGCAAAGTAGTATAAGATGTTTGTAAATTATATGGTGGCTTATAATTTGTATATAATGCTGTAACTTACAGGAAGATCATCCTATTTATTATATGTTATTTGATTAGTGGTCAACTGTAACTCTGTGTGTGGGTTTTTCTTTTTTAATATAGTTTCTTAATGTTTACTGTCTGGCTTTGATTAGTTTTGCTTCTGCTTGGTTGTCAATATGCTGTAAAATTCTTGTTCTCATAGCATTCGCCTCACTGGACAAGTTTTGCAAAATAAAAAAAATAGTACCTGCATCTGAAAGTACTGCATGTATTTTTGTTAGATGTAATTTCCATTTTGCAAATAACTGTTGATTGGAGAAAAAGTTTAACATGCTAGTCAAGTAAATAAGTCAGTAAGTCAAGTCAGAAATAAATTAAAATTTTACATGAAATTTACTAGAAGATGTTTTGAGTACACATTTGATTAAATTCATGTAGAAATGAATTAACATTTGATTTGGAGAAATTGAAGAAAATGGCATTAATGAATTAACTTCAGTGTAGTACCAATTGATTTTTATAACAGCTTCTTAAAACCCTTTCCAATGATTTGTAGGTATTTACCCGTTTATAATTAAATTGCTTTTTGTTTATTTTGTTTTGAAAATTCACAGTTCCTGTTTTTTTGCTAATGCTTTACTTGATCAGAAAAAAATCATATTTCTAAATGCCACACCTCCAGCCATATATACAATTATATAATCTAGTTTCCACAACTTTTTCATGTTTGAGAAATATTAATGTAAAGGTAATCAAAGAAACTGTGGTTGTAGGGTGGTTACTTGGAGAAAACCTTTCAAATGCTGTCCATGTGGATGATATTATTTGCTGCCTTCAGAAACACTGGAATCATTCTGCTGCTATGTCCTGTGACTTTGGAGCTTGATTGTGACTCATAAGTGGTGAAAAGAGGTCTTTCCTGCTTACTCCAAAAACATACGCTCCTTGAGTTAAGTTTGTTAGACCCTTGAACGAGTTATTTTACTGCGGGAGACTTGTAAAATAGGTTGTGACATTTCATTCTATGCACTGACACATAGAAGTGTTTCCCTTCTAGCAAAACACACTTTTTCTGCTATATAAATATGTATTAATATATTAAATAGTATATAAATACTATCTGACATTCATAAGTCTGGAGGACTAAGATTCCTTCTATGTGCAAATTTAAATTGACATCTAGATTCCTTTAGTTGCTTTATAATAAAACAAAGGTGTAATAAGTACTACCTTAGTTAATGATCAAGAAATGAAGGTAATCCCTCCTACCTATCCCCCAAAAAGTTTCATAAAGTGGATAGTTACTTGGTGAAAGATAAGATCATTATGAGAAGGAACACTAGACTAGTGAACTATTTCCAGCTAAAGACATTTGGAACCAAAGTTTGTCCTTTTTCTGTTGTTCACAGTCAAAAAGTCAAAATCTCCATTTTAATGAAGACATTTCAAAGAACAGACAGGTTGAGAAAGACACTGTATTTCTCTACATGCTCTTTCCTTTTAAGCATAGAACCCTTAGGGTATAAATTAAAGAGTATGTTAGCCTTTATAGTTGATTTCAATCTGCGCAAGGGCAGTAAAGTGTTAAAATTCAGATATAGATTGTAAATGACTTGGTGGTCTTCAGTTTTTTACCCATGTCTTTCTTGACTCCTCATACCACTAAAATATAGTTTGTGGGAACAAGGAAAAGTAATTTGGCACAGTGTAGATTACGATGATAGAAATGCCTTATTAAGTAGGAAACGTTCTAGTGTCTGCATGTAAACTGAATTCATTATGAAAATCATATTGGGACATATAAACATGAAGATATTGGGCTTTATCCTGCACTTAATGAAAAATTGTGGTTTGCCATCTCCAGACTGCAATAATCCTTGACCAAACTCCCTATACAGGACTGCAAATGGGCTAGATGCCGACTCAGGAAAGTTGTGAAAGATAGCCTCTCTAGACACAGGGAGATGTGCACCTTCCCTTGATAATGGTGCATTTACACCAATCACCAACCCCAGACAGAGTGCTGTTAGTGAAAAGATTTTGTGTAACTTCTACCCTTTTTGTTGTTGTGTTTATTGTTGTAACTGTTGAGGTTTCAAATACTCCTTAGCATTTAGTTAAAATAATCATCAAGTGCCGAAAAGGAAATCTGCAGATTATAAGAGTTAAAACCATAAAACCAAAAACATGTAAAATTTAAACAAAATCCCATACCACAGAGCCAGATAAGACAGGCTGCCAGGCCTGCAGCTGCAGTGTTCATGTATGTACACTTACAAGTACATAAAACTCCCTGACTTCATATCAGAAGTCACAGCAAAAGAGCACCTTTGTTCTGGGTAGGGGGAGAAGAACTTTGGGTATACAAGGCAACTTGCTTGGGTGGAGTAAATGGGATTTAGCTCTAGCAGCCTCTCTCTCAACCACCTTTCTTAATCATCAGACAGGAGGTTTGAGTAAGCAAGCTCTAGGCCACCCAGGGCAGTGTGATTAACAGTCATTACTCTAGTGAGTAACCTGCTCTGGGACAACTGGCTGATCCGCAGGCTAGCCTAATAGCCCTAATAGCCCAGTACAGAATTGGGCCAATATGGAGTAGTTTTTGGGGGTTAGATTCTTAGTGAGGAAACTAACAACTAAATACAGTTTTGTTCTTTAAAATCTTCATATTTGTAAACTTTCTTGAAGGTTCTTGTCAAATTTCAATTGTTTTGCAATCTTTGCTGCTTATACTTCATTCTTAAAAATTAATAATCTTGTTGAATAGTGTTTCCCAATCAACTTGAATTATTGATGCCTTGGTCCTCAGTAGAAGGACATTGTTACTTTTCTTCCCCTACAGCAGTATGTATTACCCCATTTTAATGAGCTACATCCCAGTGCAGCTAGAAAAAAATGATAAAATTTTCATAATTGTGGCTTACTTAATAGAGCTCAAGCTGCAAAATATGTGGCAAATAAACTTTATGCAAAGCCCAGGCCTTAGGAAATTGATGTTGTCTGAACATTAAAGTAATTAAGGTACATGCTGGTTACATGTTGAAGGGAATACTCTGTTGCCAAAACTATGATCATTGCAAGACAAATTCTTAGAATTGAATGAAATGTTTACCAGTGTATTTACGTAACTGAAAGGATCAGTTTAGCTGACTTGTTTAGGAATGTGTGTTTATTCCTTGCTTTGATATTATGGTTGAGATAAATATTTTCAAAGCAAACAAAATGGAAACACAGGCAACTTGAAGGATATTACATGAGTTCTTACTCTTGAATGATTGGCTTTTATATATTTATATCTCTCTGTGTGTATAAATACACACAAACATATGTATTCACTTTTTAATTTTAAAATCTGAAAGCATTTGCAAAGATGGGTAAATAGTATTATCATAGATTTATAGTGACAAAACTGCAGCATACAGAGGGTAAGGGACTTGTCCAGGATCACCCAGCAACTCAGTGCCAGAATCAGGATCAGGAATAAAACCCAGGTCTCCTGGCTCTCAGCCCCAGTGGATGAGACCCATATACATGCTTCCTTTAGGTAGTAAGTGATCATAGTGTGAGAAAGCTGAAACGTATTGTTCAGGATTGCACTTTCACAGTGTTATTTTTGGTCTCTTACTGTACCACAGAGGTCATTGTGGTGTACTGACAGTAGAAAATTTATGCTATGTTTGCTGTAATCTGTACTTGAATTTATACAGTATTAATTTCATGTAGAATATTTTATTTTTTTAGAAAATATTGAATATTGTTGTTTTAGGTCAAAATGCATCAGTTCACCTCTTGACTAAATGTATCATTAAAATAGAACAAAGGCTCTTCTAGAGAGCATATTGACACATGGCAATATCATGCAAAGTGGTGTAGTAAAAGCTGACATAAGAAAGCTAGGTTCATTATCCGTGAGTCATTAGTCTTCTTGTTTAATGGAAGAATAGACTTTGAAAGCTCTTTCCCCCACCCTATTAAAAAACAAAACATTGGGGGGGAAAAGAAACCTCCCCTCCTCGGCTGTCCCCAATAATGCACTACCAATAAACTAGGCATTTACTGCAGTCATGACCTCTTGTACTTCTGGATTTGATTCTGAAACAAAAATTGCCCAGAATCTGTAGCAGGCATGTTGATACTCTCTGGTGAACTTTTATATATTCTTTTATCATTGTAAAATTATCAGTAATGTATAGAAGATAACTTGCAGAACATAAAACTATTAGTAATTGCTTCCAAATAATGTATTTCACGTGTGTACACACACACACAAAACCCATGTCTCTCAGCATGTTTTAGCACTTGAATGGTCACTCAAACATAATTTGTTGCCAGAATTATTTCTTTTCTCACACATCTATTGCTATTTTGGACCATTCTCAACCAAATGAATGTACAACTTCTGATTTAGCTTGGTTACCTTTTAAAAAGTCAGCATTTACACTCACCATAACATTTCTCTGTGGTTAGGATCTGAGGTAATGCTTGTACCTTGGGTTCCACAGTGTAATAGTGTGTCAACTATTGGTAAATGCTGACTATCCACTCTAAACAAAACAAATTACACTTGAGGTAATTTAGACCAGTAAGCTTTTCTGCCGTCTGCACCCTGCCTTTCCCTGTACTCTTCAGCATTTTCTCTGTTCCCTGTTGTATTTCATTCTTCAGTTGTCAGTCTTCTCCGGCTCTCTCTATTGCTTCTTTATTTTGCACAGACTCCTGGACAGCTTCTTCACTCCTTCTGTTGCCTTCATTCCATTTGCACAGACCTCTTGATAGAGTCCTGCTCCTTCTGCTGCCTCTCTTCTCCGGGTCTTCCCAGTTCCATCTGCTTCCTTTCCTTTTACAGGTTACCCAAGGGCTTTCCCACTATCACTACACTTCAAGGGAGCTGAGGGAGCATGTCTTGTTTCAGCTCTCCATGCTCCAATTGCTTTTTCTCCCCTCCTGTACAGTATGCTTCTAATTGATTTCTGGAGAGTACTTATTAGAGTTGGGGGAGAGTCTACTTATTGATGCTTACTGTGTTTTCTGATTTTTAATCTATCACAAAGGTGCCCAGAACACTGTGATCACCTTTACTGTTAAATATAAAAAGAATAAACAAACTCATGGAGGATCATGTGGTGGTAGTTGAGATGGGGCAAAGGATTCGATACAGAGAAATACATTTGGGGAAATTGTGAAAATCCAGTGGTCTAGATTAGATGTGGAGTTTTAAAATTGCTAAATGACAAATTATTTTCTCTTTGTCAACCTCATATACATTTTCTAGCAGGGCAGAAACAACCTTCCCTAAATCTAGTTTTAGATTGTTCTGTCAGCTGCTCTTTCATCCTGAATGTGAGGTGAGTAAATGTTTAAAACTGTATTTGCTAAAAATATTTGTTGTATTTCAAAGAACAGAGTGTTTTGGTAAAGCAGTCTTAACTTTCTGGCCTGACCTATTGTTTTCTGTTGAAAGTGCCTTCACCTTACAACGAATGTTAAAATCTGATTAAGATGTCATTGTGTTCTTTGCTACCACAGCAGAAGACTACTATAAATTGCATTATATGAAACTGAATAATACAGTTTGATTTAAAGTATTAATAATACCTAAAATTGTACATTCTTGCTGTGGGGATTCGGGATTTTAATTTAGTGAAATGCCATAACGTCTTTTTGTGCTTAGTTTGATGAGTGTTATGTGAGAATTCCATTTTACCAAATTAGGGAAGATGTATATATCACACCGTTTACAAACTCTAATTATTAAAACCTGTTACATTTCATATTTAATATTCAGATGTCTGTGCAAAAGAGCTGCTTAGATTTATTGTCAGCCTTGTTTGATTCCTGTATTAAAGTTGATTAAATTGCAAATGCTAATCTGAGCAACTGTGGAAGGTTGTGATCTGGATTTGAAAATAACAATGGGGCTACTGCAACTACAGTAAATCTTTAATAATAAGCAAGCCTTGCACACAACAGGAGGAATGCATGCTATGAAAGAGACCCACACATTGATACAGTTTGAGGCATAAGGCAAAAGTCAAGTGACTCCTGAATCTGAGATGTGCCAATATCTCTCAGCGTAGTTTGTCAAGTTTTAGTCCACTTGAAAAAAAAAATAGAGTATGTACGTTTTTACATTATCACATATTTTGGGGGTGTATATGAGTAGTGACTTAATTATTCATAACTTTTATTTAAAATGATTATTCATTTAAAAGTCAAACTGATTTTCAAAAGCATATCTTTGGAGACCTTAGGACAGTCAGGATCCTAATCTCTCTATCCCATCTCAAACAATGGTGACTCCTGCCTTTGAAGTATATATGGGAGCTGTGGGAGTAGTGTTCAGCCAAAAGAAACCATCAGTTTGAAAAAATATATGCTAAATCTACCTACATCCTGGCTTAGTGCCTTAAAGCTTATTCTTTTGAACAGCTAGTTTCCGTTGGCTAAAAGAGGCTTCAGCCCCAGTTATGGGTACTTCAAAGCCTGGTGCAGGTAACAGGTTCTCACCTGTGCGTCAGTTGTCACATATTGGAACCTTTTTTGACCTTGTTACCTGTAGTTTTTTTCATCTCTTTAAAATGCACCATGTAAAATTCCACCTCTCACAGGAAAATACTATCATACTCGTTTTCAAAACAATGCATAGCTTGGACAGAAATGCTAAAATTAGCCAACCAGAGCAATCAATGAAAAATAACGTGAAACCCTGAAGGGATTTCATTGCCAATTAAAAAAAAAAAAAGTACATCAAATGTTTCCTTTTTATAGGTGCCTGACTGGCATGGCACTGGGCTCTCATGTCTGGAGACCTAGGTGCAAATTTGATTTTGGTTAAAAGACACAAACCAAGTTTGTTGATCTCATTCCGTTTTGTCCACACTAC
This sequence comes from Emys orbicularis, assembly GCF_028017835.1. Classification (NCBI taxonomy): domain Eukaryota; kingdom Metazoa; phylum Chordata; order Testudines; family Emydidae; genus Emys; species Emys orbicularis. Next base: position 27,779,482 of record NC_088690.1, read on the forward strand.
AAAACCATGGTACAGTGTGGCATGATTGGCAATTTATTATTTAGTTGTCCAAAACTGAAATTGCAGGGGTTGAGTTGCCTCGGCAGTACTGTGCAGAGAAGTGTGTGTAGTGTTGGCCTATTGTGTTTTTGGCTCAAACCAATGTTGTGTCTCTCACTTCAGAAGCATTAAGATTTACCAAATTCTTCCTTAAAATATATTTTAAAATTCTTAATAAAAAATGTAATCTTCAGAATTTTAATTGTTTTAAACACATGCATACACATCTATCCAAAGAAGAGAGTACTGTGAAAATAAATTATTTTATAAAAATTAAGAAAATAAGTCAGCCAGAACCATAACAAATTTTGGTAGAGAAACCGGCATTTGGAAATTGATTAGTAACTTACTTCACTACTGAAAAACTACTTAGAGCATGGGTTCTTACAAGGTTCTTATCTGAAATATTTTGCGTGCACGGACACACACACACACACACACACACACTACGTAGTAATACACCTCACTATTGTCATAAGCTAAAGTTACCAATTGAACAATAAAGGTATAATTTATGCCAAACCAGTTTATATATCTAGATGCTTTTTCAGAAGATTGACAATTCAGTAGAGACTGCCTTTATATATTTTGCTATATAAAATGCTTATTAATGTTAGTAGATGTTGCACTTTAATCCCCTAGAATGATTGTTTGGTACCAGCAGGAGATTTATTAAGCTTCAATTGTATGAAATAGTGTGTGCATAAGCTGCTACTTAGATTCTAAAAATGCCATTGAAAACTGTTAAAAAGTTCTAACGGTAATTGGCAGAGAGGTATTAGCTGTTCTAAAAGAAGTATGTATGTACTGTTGGCCCTTGTGCTGTAACCTCTTTATCATTTATCTTCTTGTATTAATGTCACTGAATTATTAATTCATGAGCAGGGGTGGATAGGGTGAAGGCACTATTTAAATGTGTGGCAAATGTATCCTTATCGCTGGAGACATGAAAAGAGTCATTTTGTGTTATCTGTAAAATGGAAAGGACATTTTAAAATTTCATTTACAGTAATCCACTTCACTTCCAGTAAAACACCTAGATTATTGCTGCCATAATATAATGCTCTTATTAAAATTTTGTAACCTTCTCCACACTTTTCACTTAATAAATAAGGTGGATAGACAAATGCAGACTTCATTGTTCTCATGTGTTGCACACATGAGAACTGCAGCTGACAAATTAAGTGTGTAGTTAATTGTTTAAAAAAGTAATTTCTATTAGTGGCAAATGAAGTAGTGACTATTAAGTATTCACAAATAAGATATTCAAAAGTAGACAGCATGTAATTTAAAATGGCAACATATTACGTGTCACACAACTCCAGGCCTTGAGGTTTAAACTCTGCCTACTTGGGAAGTCTGAACTGTACTTGAGCAGAAGGAATAAAATTTTTCCCACATCATGGGAAGTATGTCCTGGCATGATTGTCAGAAATAAAAATAATTTAAATCTGAATTATATAAATGACACAGACCCTTGCTTTGAGTCAGGTAAAAGTTGAGAAAACTAGAGAACATAAAGAGTTACTTTCCTAAGAGATATGTCAAATTTTTAGAGAAAAAATTAAACTGAAACTGGGGTATATCCTGAATTTTGTCTGGAGTGGGAAGATTGAAATTAATATTGTAAGAGTTCAAATCTGCTTCAGTGTAGATTTTTTTAAAAGTGTTTTAGAAAATGAGTCAAGACATGTAGTGCTTTCAGTGATTCCAGTCTGTAAGATTATTTTCCATTCTGCCCTTCCTTTGGTATTAGTATCCACTGCTACAGGGAAGAGAGAGAGAACATAACACGTAAGGTATAAGAGAAAAGAAAAGTGTAAATTGAAATTAAGCTACATCTTGCGTTTGCAACTGCTTTAGTTAAGGTTTCTATTCAAAACCCTGTGCTTGGTTGCTTATCACTTTTCAGAATTTGTACATTATATTTTCCAGCCTTGATCTTTTCCCAAAGGTAATGTTAATAAAATAAAATAGTTCTGCCATCTCTAAGTAGCTCTTTAAGTAGTTCTCAGCTCTCCCTTGAAATGTCTGGGAGCAGGAGGTTTATATTAGACATGAAAATAGCCCCACTGAGGAGAAATGCCTTTTGAGTGTTCCCAGGAATAGAACATATGGGATGCTGGGGAGGGCACAGTAGCTTTTTGATTTGACAAAGTTTTGACCCATTGAAAATCACACTAAGCTCATAAAGGATGAAAGTTACCTCATTCAGAGAGCCAGTACAAGATGCATGCAACACTGAAATAAGTCCCATTTCAGTGCACAACTAAGAGAGGTCACGATATGCATGGATACTTCAATTGTACAGAAAATGTTTTGCCCCGATCCTGTAATAAGATGTTCATGGATAACTCATGCATCTACATGGAGCCCCACTGAAGTAAATGGGTCTCTAAATGGGCACTGGGGTCCACCTACATACATCTCATTGCAGAATCAGGCCCTAAGTTAGGTTATGTATTGCACAGAGTCCTGCAAAACTTATTGCATATGTCACAAGAGATATGCATGATAATTGTATGAGAAATAGTATGTTATATAATTAAAGACTGTATAGTAATTCATACATACAATGGACCGAGTTAAGGCTGCATGTCCAGTTTTAACGGTGTCATTTCCTGGATTTGGAGCATTAACATTCTGTCAGTATCGAAGATTCTCTTTGTAAACTAGGAAGGCAAGGGAGGAAATTGACTGTGAAGAAGGAAGGAGAGATAAGAGGTATTTTTTTTTTTTACTTTAATTATTTGTAGGTTTTAAGCCTTCTACTGTGCAGCTCCCCCACTGTGTAAATTAGTATGTCTGGAGGATTCACTTTCTGTCAGTGATTGGCAGGAGGAACTGCTTTTTCTGTTGCTGATATTCATAGTGGGGTCTTCTGAAGAGTTATCTAGGTTCAGTGCAGTCCCGTTCATATAAGCCAGGTCTCCACTGTGGAATATCATTCTTGTTTTGATCGTAGTTTAAAGGTTGTATGCTATGTATTTTTTTAAATGTTTTTTTAAAGGGCTAAGCATTTTGTTCTGACTGTTTACTTCTTTATCTCTCGCCCTCTTAGATATTATTACCATTAGAGATTTTAATAGCATCATGACTCAGGATTGTACGTGGGATGCTGGATAGTGCACAGTAGCTTTCATATTTGTCTGCAGTGGGGTGTTGCACTATTTTAATGTAATTAAATGGTTTGTAAAGTGTTTGGGGAATAAGGCTTCATTGAAAGCACTCTAGAAGTTTATTTTATTTTGTTGTTGTTGGTTTTTAATGGGACTATTCTGTGGTCCTTTGAAGCATTTGGCTATTGGAACCATGGTAAGGAAACAAGGATTTCTGATCAAAGTAATATTAATGATTCTTTTAAAACAAAAAAAAAATGGGAGGGGTAAATTTGAAATAAGAAAAAAGTATATGGTGAAGTTCGTTTATAAAAATAGTCTTTAATAAAGAGGATTATTACAGTGCTATGTTAAATATTAATATCTGAAGTTATAATGAAAGATCAGGTATTTAAAAATAGGGATCTCTCCCTCACATAAGTCTTTCTCTTTACATATAGTTACAGCTTTTTCATATTTATTTGTAAGCTCATCAGATATATTTTATCCTAGATTACCTCACTGTTCCCAAGAAATCCCTGTTGGTAATATTGGTGACCTAATATATGACAGATCTTGGGTCATTATTATTTCATGTAGTGGTCATATGGATAGACCAAGAGGGAATCTGAATATCGATTCACTGAATGGCTAGTAACAATGATTTATGAATCCAGGATTCAGTGCAGTGAGCCAAAAATAATCAGCATTACATCTTATGTGCCACCATTGATTTTGTTTCATATTTCACTGCACAGTGATTAGGCCATGATCTCACAGATGTTAACGTTCGAACCATATTCTTTTTGTAACTATCAAGCTATGCCACTAATTACATCCAGTGCAGTATGTGTATTTTTATAATAATATATTTCTGCTAGTTTTTTTTAAAAACAGTTAATTTTTTCCACTTATTTTTGTACCTGATTTGGTCTGATTTTAAGAAAATACCAAAGGTGATTTTTTTTTCATCCCCAAAGACCTGTCCTCAAAACTGTGAACAGTATCATATATATACATTGCATAGAAATTTATTTTCAGCATAATGTATGGAAAAGTGCCAAATTAAGATGTAACTGTATCCTTCAGAAAGCTGCTGAAATGGATGCTATCCTGATACTCCCATATATTTAGTAGGTTATTTTCCTATAAAAAAGAGTGTGTAAAAACTGTGTTTCCAGCATGAGCAGTGTTACCAAACCTAGATCTTTAAAGGTCTGTTCATGCTTACAGTGTAGGATCAGGTTGCAGAACGGTTGTCCCCTTACCCGATTACAACACAGTTGCAATTTGTAGTGTCAGGACCTCAAGGCTTTATTTAGCCCAGTTATGGAATGTGTTTAAAAGGTGATGAGTTCTTGTCCACTCTTTAAGCTTCTATTGGGTTGTAACTATGTTCCTGGACTTGCTTGTGTTTTCCCAGGTAGATGTGTCCTACACTGATGACATTATTTATTTCAGTGTGTCAGCTGTAAAAGGCATGTCTGAACCTCTCTTCTCTTTGACATACTAACTTTTCTCTGCTCTTATGCCAAGTGAGGAAAGGTCATAAAGCGTATCAAGTATGTTAAAATCCTTGCAGTCAGCTACACAAAGCATCATGTGACATCCATTCCAGAGGTATAGGCATGTCTGATCACAGTTTCATTTTGTTTGTCTACCTCCACTTCAAACAAATTCTCTGCTGTGAAAAATACTAGTTGAAAAAAGGAATTAAATCAAGTGACATAACATCTTTCAGGAAAATGGGTCTTTGCAAAGCCCTGTCAAGACTGTCAACGAATATTTTACTGTCTTACAAGACTACAGTGTGTGTATGATATTAGACCGGTGGTTTCTCATCTAAAAGGAAAGATACATCTTTTTTAAAATAAAGGATTATTTTGTGGATTTCTCATCTGTGAGAAATTTGAAAAGCCTTTGAATTTTCTTTAGCTGTAAGATTGTTTCTTTTGGTTTGTCATATGGTTCTATGAGTGTTTTTATAGCTATTCATTATTCCCTTGTTTATTTTTGATGTTCATAAAAATCTATCCTATAAGAAAATGAGAGCTATTTGTTATGCATTTTCAACAGCCTAGGACTATTTATGAAGAGAACGGCAAACAGCCTCAGACTGTGCCTCTGGTGTCCAAAGCGATCAGCATATTTAACATGCTCAGCATGACACTAAGATATTACAGCCGATAACAGTTGTAATTGACTTACAGAATCTCTTCCCCTCCCCTAGTTTTCATGTACTAGGGATTTATCATTAGGGCACCAGCAAGAGTCAGTGATACACTGAGGCCAAAAATATGAAACAACTTCAGTTTAACTGTTTGAGTTCAAGTAGTCTCAGTCAATGATGCAGTGTCAATTGAAATGAAATGGATGAATAATTTAATGAGTAACGGGTGACCCTCATGATTCTGAGGATCTAGTGGAGGCAAAAGAGAAAGATTAAAACTTGGCAAAAATAGAGTGCCTGGAGCCAAAAAAAGCCTTTCTGATTAGCACTAGCAAGGATTTACTTTCCTGGCTTATTGAATGAAAACTCCCCAGAGCGTCCATGCTGTATCCTGTGTTAACAAGAAGGGGCTGAACGAGCCTGTCAGGAAAGGCACTCCATGTAGAATATATATACACAATACCTGGTGAAAACACAAGAATGGAACTGAGCCAAATTGGAGTTATAAAGAGAAATGAACATCTTTGCCCTTTTTAATTGAATCCCATTTATTTTCCTTGTGAATTATTGAGGCAGACCATTGAGTTGCTGCATTTTGATGGGATAAATTGTTGTCATACTATTAAATAATTTGTTTAGTGTTGCTTCTCATACAGGTAGATCCTCCTTTGTGAGTAAACTTCCACTGCTCTGATTAACAGAGGGACTAATTTTTGTGATCTCTGCTTCAGTTTAGATTCAGGGTGCATGTATATTTATCCCATACAGTTTCAGGCTTTGCTAAAGCATTGATGTATCACTTCAGAGTACAAGGCAGCTGAGTGCATAGAAATGACTTTTTTATTGTAAGGCTGGGTGACCTTGGTCACGTCTTGTTCTTACTGTGCTATTCCCTTCCCTGATACTGCATTCCTTCTGTACTGCTCAGACAGAAATGTTTTGTGTTAGAAACCCAATGTTCAAGGTGTTAATTAATGGGGATTGTTGCGTACAGAACCAGAGATAAGACTCCAGGGTTAGGTCTTTAGAGTTGCAATATTTTTAATGGAATATCAGTCTTTGTTGACCAATTTTAGATAGAGCTGGTTTAGTCTATCCGTTTCTTCTGCAATAAGCAACCTGTTTAATTGGAAGTGGATTGCAGACTGACCACTTACCATAGTTGTTAAAATTATGCTAGCTAAACAGAGTTGTGTATTGCTTGTGTCTCTAGTTTTTTTTACAAGGTCTTGCAATTTAAGAGATGTGATATGGCTTCTCAGTTGTGTAGCATTAATGTAAAGCTATTAAAGCAAGTTAAGTCCCCCCCACTTTAAATAACCTTGCTGACGGGTTAGGCATGTCTTGAATATTTAGTGCATCTAATAAATGTAAATATGTTACTTGCTGAAAGACTGCAACTGTCTCTTATGTTGCAAGCAAAGTATAAAACAGAGGGGCTGTTGGACAATAAACAATGCTAAGGCACATTCCAATATTTCACTAGTGGAGCTTGAAAGAAGGTTTTAGTAGTAGTGGTGCATTATTTGACTTTTTACATGGCAGTATTATAGGATCATTAATGGTCATTTTTGTAAAACTGGGAAACCTCATGGACACAGGCTTTCTGTGGAGATCAAGTAGTCTGTATATGTGTCTCCACACATCATAGAATATCAGGGTTGGAATGGACCTCAGAAGGTCATCTAGTCCAATCCCCAACTATTTTTTTGCTCCAGATCCCTAAATGGCCTCCTCACAGATTGAACTCACAACCCTGGCTTTAGCAGGCCAATGCTCAAGCCACTGAGCTATCCCTCCCCCGTCCTTGCCTCCCTATCCTTTCTTAGATGTATTTTAGTCTCCTGAGGACTGAAATGCTTTAGTCTAACCAAACTAATTGGACTCTGTGTAGGAGTTTCAGAGTGAAATTTAACAGCCTGTGATATACAAGAAATCAGACTAGACAATCTCCTGGTCCCTTCTGGCCTTAAACTCTATGAAATCTATGGATTTTTAAAATTTACTTATTTAAAATTTAATAGCTAAGATTACAAAAGGTGGTGATGGTGAGATGGGGGGCAGGATAGTGCTTATAACAAGAGCCTCTAGGGCAGTGGTTCTCAACCAGGGATACATGTACTTCTGGGGGTACATCAACTCATCTCGAGGTTTGCCTAGTTTTACAACAGGTTACATAAAAAGCTCTAGTGAAGTCAATACAAATTAAAATTTCATACAGACAATTACTTGTTACTGTTCTATATGCTATATCGGTGATTCTCAAACTGTGGGTGAGTTCGTTTTAATAGGGTTGCTAGGGCCAGCGTTAGACTTGCTGGGACCTAGGGCAGAAAGACGATGCCCGAGACCCACCATGTGGGGCTGAAGCCTAAGCCTGAGTTTTTAAGTGAGGTGAAACTTGGGGTACGCAAGACAACTCTGACTCCTGAAAAGAGTACAGTAGTCTGGAAAGGTTGAGAACCACTGCTCTAGAGTTCTGCTTGTTGCTCTGCCACTGGCTCAGTGTGTGATCTTGTGTAATTCACCTTGTTTCTCTGAGCCTCAGCTTATCCATTGATAAAGTGGGTATGCTTATCTACCTTAGGTATGTTGAGGCTTAATTGAAGTTTGCAGAAGCATTTTGAGGTCCTAAGATGACAGAGCTATATATAAATTCAAAATAGTAATATTGATGGATTGTAGGATCTTGAAAGCTCTTCAGCAAAAGAAACAACCAGGCTTACATAAACACAACTTCAGAGCTCCTCTCCATTTTCATTAATGGTAGGGCCTGATAGAATAGGACAACGTGTTACTCAAAGGGGGAGAGGGACAGCTCTTTGCATGTTGTTTTGGACCTCTCAGAACCCTTGGGGCTTGGGTTCCGCAGAATTTGGGGATATGTCTAAGAGGGAGAAGCTCCTTTCAGAGAGCCGCTTATCTCCAGACAGTGCCTATTTCAAGGGGAGCTGATACTTGGAGCAGCATTTTCTGTTTCTGGGGTGCTCCTGAGCAGTGTGGAGGGGGGAGAGGAGAGAAGGAAGCTAATGGTAGAACATGTTCTGTAGGAGATGGGCAGCTAGGCTTAGAGGTTTCAGCAGTCAGAGGGGTCGGGGAGCAGGGCAGAGATTTTAGAACAGGGGCAGTCAATAGGCAGACCGTGGGCCAAATCTGGACCGCCATACACTTTTGAATGGACCCCAAAATCTTTTTATTTACATATTATCATCATCATTGTTTTTTTGTTTGTGTTTTTATTATTTTCTCCACAGTCTGGACCTTGACCAAGAAATTTGGACCTCGACAAAAAATAATTGGCTACCTCTGTTTTAGGATATGTAGGGCTGGGAGCAGAGCTCCGTGCATTCCATAGTGCTGCACAAGTCTGAATGCTGACTTCTCCTGATTTTTCCCTCCTTCAACAGGAAATATACAAAGTAAACCTCTCAGTTCCAGTTCAGGTTTTCCTGTGAGAGACTACAATATGGCCCAGAGGTAGGGATTTAAATTACAGCTGAAGTTTTTTGGACAGCTTTTGTTGCACTCTTAAGCAGTCTTTGCTCTGGGGAGCATCTCTCTTTCCCACTCTCAAACATTCTCTCTGGATCACCAATAGCTTAGGCCTATTAAGATCTGAGAGCAACAAGTTATTTGCACAGGATAACCACTTGCTGTGATCTACTTTTCTGTTTGCAAAGAGGTAACTTAATATGGCTTTTCCTGGTCCTGTTTGTTTGTTTTTTGGATTTTGTTGTTGTTGTGAGATTCCATTGTCTCTACATTTTTGGCATTTACGTGATCAGAAAGATGAGACTGACAGCAACGTTTATCTCTACAAGTGTCCTTTGGCTCCAGCTTGTCTTTGGAGTAACTTTTTCCAGGATTTGTTTTATTGTGCTGCTGAACAGTTGATTCAGTATTGTAATGTCCTTTTATTTTAATTGAATTAGTTACTATTCAGAGTTTCATAACAATTTGCTTAATGGAGGGTTGTTATTAATTTGGTTAAAAAAATAAAAAACAACAACAAAAATCTCTTGAAGTCAGTTTTCAAACTGTATTTGAATTTTTTTCTGGCCTTTTGAAAGCACATCTTAGTGATAAACAGTCTGATGAAGGCTAATTAGTTTCTTTAGACATATTTTGCCTTCAGTGCAACAAAGTGAGTCAAGTTTTATTTCCCAGTAGACTAGAACAGTATAAATGTTGTACACCCACTATTTCTGTTTGTCACAAACATTTCAGTTTACATTGTTCCTTCACCTGGGTGGTAGTTGCTGTTTTTGTAGTGTCCCAGGAACATTCTCAAGCCCCTTCTATAAACTATTGCTGGGTGTTAGAACACCTAAAATAAGTCCATTTAGAAGGTTTGAGGCCTTTACTCCTTCCCTCTGCCATTGGTTTTCCTATCTGGGCAGCTATTTCCTAGAAAGTGGTCATCAGTCTCTAATAGTGCTCTGATTATTTCCTTCCTTTCTTCTCATAAACAAGAAGGCATTGAGGTGAAGAATGACAAAGCACAGCCATGTCACTATCCACTCTGAGGTGAAAAAAAACTTTTCAAAATTTATGCATACAGTTAAGCAGCCCATACAGCATTAAGTTATGGAAATAAAAAAGCCCATTTAAAACTAAATCTCAGGAAATCAAAATCCTCTGGATGGACTGGGAGCAATCAAAAGGCTGACTTAATTTCACGTGTAGCCATTATTGTGCCTCATCCACACTCTCAAATTATTCTAATTACTTGCTCAAATCATACTGAGCAGTCTGCAGTGTCTGTGAAATAGTTCAGTGATTCAGCCCTTTGGGTGTGACGGGTGAAGAATTAATCTAAATTCTCCTTAGGCTTTTTCTGTGGGAGAATTCCCAGTTTTTGATAACTTAGTATCAATACCTGCTTTTCTTCTGAGCAGGAACTCCTTAGCAATCTTACTTTCAGCTGCATGCAGTGTCATATGCGGATTTTAGATTTTTCAATATGCAAAGCCCTCTCAGCCCAGGATGAAAGATTTAAGAGATAAAATATGACTATCTCAGATTAATTGGTGATGGATCTTTCACCTCTAGGCACTTGGGCTTGGGCCGGGAAGAGCTACTCTGTTTTTGTTCTGCTCTTTGTGGAAATACATGTGTTATATGCATCACTCTGCCCCTTTGCTTGAAGAGCACTTGTTGGCTGTATTTGCAAATTGCAGGAAAAGAGCCTCTTTTGTTGAAAGCTTAGAATGCCAGTTCTCTTTCATTTCCCTGTATATGAGACTGTAAGAGCTTTGCATTCTGTAAGAGGTATGTGGGAAAAAATCCAACAGTGAAGTGGCATCGCCATTAAAGCCACGTCCACTGTGAAGCAGCATACTTGTCTACTCTAAATTATTAAACTCTTGTCTGACTGCATTGGTATTATGTCTTCCTGCACTCACAGCCAATGAAAGTGTGCGAGTCTTGTGGACAAGCAGCAGCAGTATTCCACTGATGGATTCATTGCTGCCCACAGGACTGTGTATAGCAGCTCTGAAACAAATGAAGTGATTGTTAATTTCACCCTGCTGCTGCTTGTCAAAGCAATGAGCAACATCAGAGGCATTGCAGCTGTCTGTCTACAGACTCAATGTGTTTGTGACCACGAGGGTTAGAAACTTTTTTTTAAAGGAAAGTGTAAATTCTCCAGAAATCAATGATTTGGGCATCCTTGCCAAGGAGAGCTTTCCCACTTGTCATTGGTGACTGGATGAATAGATTTTTCAAGTCCTAAGTGTACACCAATTTATAGACTCCCATATGGCCATTGAACTGAAACTTCTACAGTGTATCTCCACTAGGGCACTATCATGATCGTTGATGCATTTTGTATAGCAGCTTTGATCCCTAAGGATCTCAAGGCTGTTCTATAACAACTTTATAAAATGTCATTCATTCACAGCTCTGGGGCTTTAAAAAAAAAAGATGTGAATGGGTTGAAATGGACTACTAAGGACTATCCAGAGTACTGGGGTGTGCGGGTAGTTGCCCTTTCATTGGCTTAAGTGATTTTGCTGCTTCCAGCCTCAGTTTGCTATGCACAAGCAAGAAAGATAAAATAGGATACATGATCTGTGGAACTTTGGAAACTCAGGTTACTTATTTTACATTTAACCTCAGGCACCCAAATTTGAAAATTTTGGTCTGTCTGCCTATAGGGTCTGGGGTAATGTGGTACAGAACTTGTCTCCTTTGATCTATGTCTGTGCAGCATTTTTCAGAGGTTCATTATTATCATGTTCTGAGTTGCACACTCCTCTAGCTCATAGAGGAGTGTGCAACTCAGAACATGATAATACTGGAAATTCACACTCATACTGGAAATTCAACTGTGCATTCACATTGATATCTTTAATATCTCAAACAGCTGTCTGCTAGAGACTGGGCCAGCTCATAGACCTACCTATGAAAGAGGAAGTAACCTGTTATTCCGATGGTTGTTGCAAGAACGAAGGCACTGACTGAAGAGTGCACATGGCTGGTCAGACTTTCCAGTTCAATAACTGTTTTCCACTATCATAAAAAAAAAAAATTTCAAACATACCTTTTTAAAGTCTTTCGTGTTACATGGTATGCAGGAGAAGTTCAGGTGAAGTTGGTTTCTCAAGTAGAACTAAGGAGTTCAGTCACTTGCTAAACCCAATGTGATCATGTGCAATACCATCTTTGACCTGGGCTAATGTACATGTGATTTGAAGTGGCAATATTAACAATGTGCTTGCAACACGTGGTTTTTTCCCCCTTGTTTGAAAGGTTTTTCATTGTGGTTAGAAGTTCTTTGAAACTCACTGGTCAAAGAAGCACGAGCTTCCTCAGCAAAATGGTTATTTTGATGACAATGTTGCTGTTTTAGCTTTTTGTCTGAGGAGGCAGAACTACACCTCTACCTAGATATAACGCTGTCCTCGGGAGCCAAAAAATCTTACCGGGTTATAGGTGAAACTGCGTTATATTGAACTTGCTTTGATCCACCGGAGTGCGCAGCCCCGCCCCCCCGGAGCACTGCTTTACCGCGTTATATCCAAATTCGTGTTATATCAGGTCGCGTTATATCGAGGTAGTGGTGTATGTGTAATAGGAAAAACTGGCGTTCCTATCTCCTGTGGAAGCCCTGATGTGGAGGGGTCCTGCTGAGCTTCTCTTTTGAGGTTTTATTGTTGGTCTGTATCTCTTTCTGTACTTGGATCTGTTTTGTATCAGTGTTGTGTAGAATAATGTGTCTGATGGGGTTTTTTGTGTTTAAACCCCACTCATCTGCAAAGCATGTTCTTATCTTCACTGTATCTCTTAGTAGGAGCACATTAACTACAATCACATTTTAAACTTCTTCATCCTGGTTGATCACTGACCTTGATCATAAATCCAGCACGCCTGCCCGCTCCCCAGCCACAGTACAGCTGTACTTCATGTTATATTTTTTACTTTCTGTCTTCATGTCAGCTAAACTTTGATATCTGATATGTGAATAGTTTTTTTAAAATTTGTTAGTATATGACTAACAATGGAATCTTTCTTTGTTTGTTTGTTTTCCATCCCCAGATATGAAGATCAATGATACAGACCACCGGCTTCAATGATGCTGGGCATTTATAACTGGGTTCATTAAGGAATACAAAGAAAATACTTAAAGGGATCAATAATGGTGTCTTCTGGTTGCAGAATGCAATTTTTTTGGTTACTTCTCATAATCGGCTTCCTACAGAATACAGAAGGTAAGATTATATTATATCTTTTAGTTATGCTCCAGATGAGAGACCACATGCTCTTGTATAATTTTAAAATATTATTTTGCTTTTAGATTACTCAGGAGTTTTAGGATGCATCTGCCTAACTAGAAACAACTAATTACTACCTGTCCTGTTCTAGAGCTTAGCTGTTAGTCGAAATGATTGATATTAAAACAAAACAAACATTAAAAATAAACGTACATTGTTTGATACAGTGACACTAAATAACAGTATTCAGACAACTGGAGTGATGATAGAACTGGTAGGTGGTTTATTTTTAGATTCCTTCTATTCAGTCCTCTCACTATACTGTTCTTGAGCACAAGTAAATTGCAAGTTATATAAACAATGCATAGTTGTTTAAAATATGTTCTAATGGAACCAAAAGCAGCAGTCAGAGCACCTAGTTTACTTACATTGATTGGCTTGCTGGAAATAAAACTGCAAATATTTCATTAAAATCAGTGCTATACGTTTGAGAATTGGGCAAATGAAACTGAAAGTGCATACAGGAGCGCTGCCAGTTTAAAAACCTAACTGCTCTCTGTAAATTGTTCACCTCTGGTACATATAGCACCTAAGATTGCTCTTAAATAGAAGATATTAGTGAGGAAAAACTTTTTTTTTTCTTTGTGTAAAATCAGTTCACTGTTTCGATAATATAGTCAGTCTCCTTGGTGTTTTTGTGGCTTTTTTAGACAATTAGAGTGGAGCGAGAAACATTTTAAAAGAATAGGAAAATATGATTTTAATTTTTTTAATCACAAATATTGGCAAGGGAATTTCGGGCTAAGTGTAATATCTAAAAATATTTGTAACTTTTTAAAAATTAACTAGGTTTCAAGTTGGCCGTTTTCCTTTAATAGCATTCATCCCCATAGTTAGATAACCCCATGACTGATAGATAATATACTACTTTTAAGAGTGTAATGATTTAATTTGCAGTTCCTCAGTTACATCTGATACCACTTAAAAAAAAAAAAAAAGTAGGGAATTCACTATGTATGAATTCTTTGGATTCATAGGTCAAACCCCTCTCAGTAATTCAGAAAATAGAGTGCAGTAAAACTAAACAAGCACTACTGTCAAACAAAACCCAGCAAAGTTTAAAGGCTTAAATATCTTATAAAAGCTCTCACATTGAATATATATTTATTTAAACATTTGTTCTAGTCTAAGACTCTCTCAACTTACTCAGTTCTTGGGCTTGAATTGATAAACCTATCTGGCTGAAATATAGTAATAACTCCTATGTAGATTTCAAGGAGTACACTTCAAGGAGTACCTTCCTGAGGGTTATTGCCTTTGAAAGGTCTAGTTTTGCCTAAACAGCTTTCAAGATTTCTCTCTTCCCCCATCTTCTCCCCGCCCCGAGTTGTGAGTATAGTGCTGAAGACCAACACATTAATCTTTTGTATTGTATGATTCTTTGGATGGTAACTTATGATTTGTTAGAGACTATACATTTGTGTGTTCTTGGTGTCCTTCATGTTTTTAGTCTTGGATGAAACCTTATTGTCATATGAAAGACAAGTTTCTGCAGATGGGAAGCCACTAGGAGCTTAGATATCTAAATTTTACAGCTAGTTGGCTTTGGTAATTACTGTGTTTGATGCAAAAATGCATTCATCTTGCAAGAATGAATGAACTAGTCTAAAATTGTATTTAAAAGATAGTACTGGGAAATGGTGTTTTCACTTCATGGCTTTTCCAATTAAAGGTGCTCAATGACAGTTATAAAATCTTAAGTTTGTGTGTGTGTAGTTATTTAAAAATCTCTCAACTCAGAATTTTAAAATATTTATCAAAATATCTCAGTATTGGAGTTCAGCAATATGTAGCAGTTGAAGAAGATCTGGAAGCAGGAAGGGGAAAATGGTATAGAACACATAGTTATAATTTTTTCTGATTAACTTAGATATATCTAACAAGCAATTTACTACTGTGTTTGGGTAGGAAAAATAAACTGAAAGCTTTTGCATGCCTAATTGTTACAATTTGCAGAAAGGTAATTTTCATTTTCATTTGTAACATTTCAGATCCATGTTGTTCTATCCCTATTCGGGCTTCTAGGAGGCAGTAGCAATCTTTTGATGCTTCAGTGCTGAATTCAATTCTTTTAAAGTCTACACAAGACTTACTTTCTCTGCTAAAATAAATGGAAGGAAATTGGGAGCAGCTAACAGAATCACACACAATTAATTATAAATTCTAATAATAAATGAAATATTTTGGCACTGTATTTTGAAAGTGAATATTAATATTGAGTTGATTTAAGCCACCAGAAGCAAAGTGAATACAGCATTGCTAGACTTTCTGACGAGATTGCGTTGCCTTTTGTTTGTCATAAAATATGCCAAGTGTAACATGCTCTAGTAACGATGCTTCATCCCTGGAAGTATAACCACAAACAAATGCTAAAAAACGGTATCTAAGACAGTGGTTCTCAAACTTTTGTACTGGGGACCCCTTTCACATAGCAAGCCTCTGAGTGTGACCTCCCTCTTATAAATGTAAAACATTTTTGTATATATTTAACACCGTTATAAATGCTGGAGGCAAAGCGGGGTTTGGGGTGGAGGCTGACAGCTCATGACCTCCCATGTAATAACCTTCCGACGCCCTGAGGGGTCCCTACCCCCAGTATGAGAACCCTTGAAAATAGTAATATCTTTAATTCTCTGACTTGGAATCTAGCTACTTAATTTTTGTTATGGAAATCTTATATACATAAGCAGGTTGTTGCAGCGGGTAGAAAAAAACTAACTAAATTTCATGCTGTTAAGAGTGAATGTTTCTGTACAGTGAAAAAAGATTCCAGGTGTGGACCAATGGTTCATTAGTCCACTTAATGAAAAATGTTCCAATCAAGACAAACTCCTCGTTGCTGTCACAGTAGCTTAACTCAATAGGTTGTTAGCAGACAGAGACTGTTTCATGAGAGACTGCAGTATTATTTGCAGTATCTATCAAGTCAAGAATCATATCTGCAGTTAAGAGAAGTTTCTTTTTCTTTTCTTTTCTTTTTGAGGCAACAGGCCAAGGGGTTTGCTTTTGAAGCAGTTCCTTCCTACAGGTAAAGAGAACCTGGAAAGGACATATACGGGCAGAAGGAAAACTGCAGAGAGTTAGTACATACTTCTGGTACATTGATCTGTCATCTCAGTTTGTTTTAGAGAAGTCTGACAGGGCATCATAGCCTGCTAACAGCAGTAAGTAGATAATAAATCTGACACCAAATAAAGAGAACCAAGCAAAAGAAGGAAACATGAGGGAAGAAGAGCTAAAGTTAATTAGCTTAAATATTTACTTTACTTTTTATTTTAACATTACGATCAAGATTTGATTTAACGTTTTGATTCATTTTATGTCAAAGTAATTAGGGAAGAAATTCCAAAAACGTGTCAGTGGGTTTGATGTCTCATGTATAGGAGGATTTTAAAAGTTTTTTTTTTTCATCCTCGTCTATTTGATTTTTAAAAAACTCTGTTTCCTAAAGTAATAGCTAATATTAATTAGTTTCAGCCCCTCTTTGTCTATAAATAGTCATTTTTGTTTACATTAAAATGAAAAGCATAAAACCCAGATTTTTAAACATTATATACTCCAGTGGAGTAGACAATATATTTTGTTTCACAAAATTTTATTTACAAAAATTGAAAGTGCTTCTAAATGTGCACCTGGAATTATTACATTTATTTTAAAAGATACATTTAAATACAGGTACTATACACACCTAGTTCCTGAAACATGGAGAATGCATGTAGCATTCTTAGCCCCCTCCGAATCCTCTGAAGGCAATGGGAGTTGAAGGCTCTGAGCACATTTCAAAAGATGCTCAACATCCTTGCACAATTGAGACCCCCCCAGGGCCTAATTCTGCAAACAGCTGTACACATGAATAAATTCACATATGTATATGTGTAAGTGTTAGCGGGATTGGGCCCGTAGTAGTTAAAACAAACAAACCCTTGTTTACAGCATATCTTGAATTGATAGGAGAGCTTCACTAATAGAGATATCAACTTTTTGTTAACTGATTTAATTTTTGTTTTGTCCATTTCTTCCAGGGTAGTGCTTACTGTAGCATCATGTGTCAGTAAGTAGGAATGTAAATTGAATTTCTCTAGCTTGGAGAATTAAATCACAGTAACTCTGTGTGAAACACTACATTTATTAGGCAACTTCTTCGTTTAACGAAGTATCCACAAACATAACGAGTACAATTTTGCGCCACTTCTGTTAAGCAACCAATTTTTGTCAGTCCCTTGTGTGCTCAATTCTGATAGGTTTTACTGAATCCATACTGCATAATGGAGTCTTAGTAAGTAAAAGTCAGATATTTGAATGTTAGCACTATTTGGCACTAGTGATTAATTATAAATAACAGCAGCTCTTGGAAAAATGGGGATAGATTTCAGGATAAGTCATCCAACATAGTGTATTTTATGATTCCATTAGTAAAAATGTTTTTGTTAAATAATGAATGCAGATTATTTAAAGGCAAAGATTTATGTAAAAAGGAATGGTAGGGTGCCTATAAAAAACAAAACAGATGTATTGAGTTCTGCTTTCAATATTTGTTGTGAACAAACGAAGAAATACTTTCATGGTGTTTATTTAGTGATGTTTCTATTTTGTTTCCTGAAACAGACATAGGGCCAACACAGCTTTTAAAAAGTAAATTGATCTAAATAGTGAAATCAAATTTCTTTTTAAAGAAAAATGCCAAGTAAACTTTTCAAGTGAAGTTTTAGATTAAGGAGGCTATCAGACTAGCTGGCAAAAAAAACAACCAACCAACCAAACAAAAAAGCATCAGATTATTTAGCACGTGGGCAGTGCATGTCCTTTCGTTCATTCCCTCTATGGTGGGACTTGAGGTTCATGTTTTGTGAAAGAAAATAGCTATTTCAAAAATGTTGGAGAAATGACATGGGAATAGAGAAGTCTGATAGCCTTGACAGTCTCAGTTTGTGAAGTGCCATTTTAAATATTGCACTAATACTTGTTTAGAGGACTTACTAAGAAATCTTAATTTTAGCCACTAAATTATTTATTTTAATTCATACACACTCTCAAATTTGTTATAATTTTAACAAAAAAAATTGAAATCTAAATTACGGTATGCTAGGTATTAGCTACTCTTTTAAAGAGCTGTGTTCCTGCTGTCATTTGCTAAAACTTTGAATTCCTCTTGTGAAAGGGGAAACTGTATTGTGGCTTCAGAGGCTCTCCTCACAAGGAGAGAAGGACTTTGAAAATTTGTCAAAAAATGTACAAACACAATTTACTCCTGCTAAGGGCAGATGTTACCTTTCCAGAGTCTTCTAAACTATTGCTTCAATTTACCACTTTTCATTGTGATAACCTTGTTCAGTCTCAATGGGAATAGCTACATGACCAACCACTAGGATGAGATTGAATTGACTCAGCTACCTTGGCTTAGCCTACTGACACAGTTGACTCTGAGTCTTCCCCCCCCCCCCCCCCCGGCTCCCATATTTGGATATGTTTTAGATTAGTTAAAGACTATAGGGTGCCTTTTCTACAAGGTACATGTGGATTGGCCACACATCTCCTATATAAAATTTATTGGGACTCTCAGTGCTATGTTATGGAGCACAGAGAATGTAATATATCATTTTAATTTTTACTACCTTTAATGGTTTTAAAACCAAATCACTGTATACATTTATTTTAATGATTGCATTCCTGTTTTGTACTAAAATGGAAGTATACTGTTGTATCTGAGAAACAGGGCATTTTATTTAGCTTTATCAGTACACACTTCAGTCCTCCTTAGTTGTGTTTGTATTATACTTGTGGAACATAGTACAAAATGGAGAGATTCGTAACCCATAGGATGAGGAAGCATAAAACATCTGAATTAGTGTATAACTGAAGACCATGCACTGAAAGTTCTCTTCTTACTACTGTCGTATTTGTCCACATCAGAATCAGAAAATAATGAAGGTTCTCATAAAGTATAATAAATCTAAATTTAGCATGCAAAACCCTAATCCTGCAATCATGCATTTAATTTTACACCCACAAATAGTTCAGTTGAAGTCTATGGAGTACTCGTGTGAGTAAAGTTGCATGCACCAATCTTTGCAGGATCACATCCATATATTGAACGGAATATTTATACTAGTAGTTCGGTTAAAACCTATCTTACTGACTTTGTGCCAATAAACATACTTACACAGTAGTAATACAGATATATTGTTGAATGTAAGATTCACATAAAACACTAATTTTCATGTGCACTTCTGTATTTGTGATTTAGTTCCAGGATGTGTTCCACAAGGAACAAGAAAGCAATCCATTCAGAATAAAAAGGGACTTTGCTTTATGTCTGTGCATGTTCTCTTTGTAAGTGTGCTTGATGGTCTATATGACCTTTCTGTATGCTGGTATACAATTGCTTATGCCAATATGACAAGTTTCCCAGACAACAGAGGCACTTAAAAGTTGACTTTGGTGTTTTTGAAGTGTGATATAGTAACACAATATTTACTTTTTAACATAAATATGATATCTTCAGTTCTTTCTATAGGGTAATTATATAAAGGCAAAGATCCTTAATTAGCAATATACTTTGCTCTAAATTCTACTGTATCCCTAGCAATGCATTTATTTTTGTAAAATCATCTTGCAAAGTTTTGTTTCTAACTCACTCTAAAATTAATAAAAATTCACATCATTAAAGCTAGAGCCATTTTCAGTTTTATATGCTATCTTCTGTAGCATTAGTTTATTCACTGATAAATCTTACCAAGCTTGACAGATTTATTGTAATGTACAGGTATGACTGGATTGATGTTTTGAAAGTTATACCTAAAAATATTGGATTTTCTCCTGAATTGCCATCCTTGTTCTTAACAATGTAAAATTTCCCCACATTTAGCACACCAGTAAATTTTGTGTCATCTTAAATCCATGGAAATATTATGACAAACTGAAACAGAGCAATCTTTGCTGACATATAGGAACTAAACAAAGCCCCATGATTCAAGATGTCTCAAATTTTCTGTCTACCAAAAAGAAATTTGAACTAACTAGTCCACAAACTTTCAAAACCCAATTGTGCTAAAGCTTTTTGTGTTTCTGTTATCTCTATCTTCTAGCTTTCTTTTGAAGTGTAAAGAAATAGAGCTGTATAAATGTTTGCTCAGTTGGTGGATGCCTCTTTCAATAAATGGAGACAATTCATCCATATCCAAGTGACATTAAGACAGTCCTTTTAAGGGGAGTGAGGGAAAACGTGTTCATTTCCAATGACACTAAATCAGTTCAGGTGGTTTGGAATTTTTCATCCTTTTTCTTTTCTTACCGTATACTAATAAGGTAATTCACTGGTATTTCAGTGCTGTGCATTAGTGATGTTTGAAAAAAAAAAAAAAAAAAAAAAAAGAATCTTTCCCCCTCCCCAGAAATGTGTGAGTGGGAGAGGGGTTGGAAAGCAAACTAAATTTTTGTATTGGTTGCCTAAGCAACTCGTACATGGGAGAAACCCAGAGAGTTCACATAACTTTAATTCCTGCTTATAGTGGTAGGCTAACGAGAGCTAACTTTTCCCCCCAGCCACATAAATTAGGAGTTAGACCACTGTAATTGATGATCTATACTAGCAGAGACTATAAGTAGTCCATGACACTGTTTTGAGAGGGTTTTCCTATTAAACTTGAATTCAGTAAGTTCATTTAAAGCTGTCATTCTCAGCAGATTCTGCAAATATGTTGTATTTTTAGGTGGGAAAAGAAGTGAGAAATATTTTCTCTTTAAATTGTAGCTGGAAGATTTTTGTCCTGTTTCGTATCACCTCTTGATTGTAAACATCTCTGTCTAATTGGCCTTTTATCCACTGATCCTGTCTGACTACTTGGCATGCAACCTGACCTTCCTTCCCTAATTTTCACATTATTATCTCCCATATTCTCCCCATTGAGCTGTCCCAGTTCTTTTCTCTAGCTCAAGGCTGATAGGTTGCCTCTGATATTTTTGTCTACTTCTTCAAACAAGTTTCTGTTGTGAAAGGCTGTTGCTTGTAAAATGAATTTTAATAATGTAGTACAGATTATAAAATGTATCTTCAGCATTGCAATTCTGTTTGGAAAAATGTGGTTTTGTGGCCATTTAGAATTGATTAGGTATTTCAGTGGTTTCAAGATAAATTTGCTCTTAGTAAACAAAAAAGAGCAGTTTGGTGCTTACACTTTTATATTGTTTAATTTGCAACAGATGAAGTTGGTGTGCATGAAGAATGAAGCCTGGAAAGTACTAGAAGGCAAACTAGTGGTTCGTGATGTGGATTATTACCCATTAGTATGGATGGAATCACAATATATCATTTTATAGATTACCAGCTAAAAGAAAATGTTATTAATACAACATGTTATACAGTGTTGTTTCAAGTGCTACTCAATAACCATCAGCTTTGAATTTTCTCTATATGTTTATAGATTGTTTTGCAATGTACTTTTTAAAAAAAGAAGAAGAAAACGTTTTACACGGAACTGTAAATGTTCCAGCACTCAAACCACCTGAAGTATGTGCAGTGTAAATACAGGGTATGAAAACCTTGAATACCTGCATATAATAAACTGCCTTAAAAGATTTTATAGAAATAATGTTTTACTAAAAGCAGAGTGCTCATAGAGGAAGATTATTCAAGAAATAGATTGAGTTGCCAAATGTTTTTGTTGACTAACTACATTAATATATTAATTAGCTTTGAGTTTGACTTGATTAAATCAATGGAGTTGTAACATATTCTGACAACAGTTGCGCTTACAATATGAGACATATTTAATCTGTAACATGCATTATTATCTAGCTTTTGCATGATATGTTTTTGAACAACATTTTCACATCGCCGTTTATTTAAGAGAAGAAACTTGTTTAATCCTTTGCTTTTAGAGTTTAGACAAAGAGAAGTGCTCTGAATATTAGCTTTCAAAAACTCTTTCTTTTGTTGCATTGATGACATTCATAGCAGAATCAATTATACTAGCCTTATTTACCATGAAAGTGTATCTGAGAGCTATCATTCCATTCCTCAGCAGTATTGTTAATTGGCTGATAGCTGATAGCAAATGTACAGTGACAGTAGTGGGGAAAACATTTAGTGAGAAAAGACTTGATCAAGTTGTACTGAAGTGGCAGGTTCTGGCCAAATTTAGGCTCTTGATCCCATTTCCACTTGGAGTAAAATATTAAATGGTGAAGAAAGAACAAAATGCATTTAAGAGCATTCAGAGATGTTAAGGAACAATAAAACTCTGTAACCATGTAAATGACAGCAGCTGACTATTTGAATTAACTTTGTGTTTAGCTTAATTTGGGGTCCTAATTATTCTTAACTTACGTGAGTAGATTTCAATTATAGTATACTGCAGGGATTTGTAGCTAAGGCAACTGAAGGAATCATTTCACATAAAGTACTTTTGTTCAACTGATTAGGCAGGTTAAAATGGAACGATAGAAAATTGAAACCTTGTCTGATAAGGCCCAACGGATTGTTTCCAGTTGCACCATGAAAAAATTGTGCTAGTACAGTTCATTCCCTCTCCACCCCATCACAAGATTTGCATCAATAGAGAAGATGTATTGTATAATATGTTTATAACCCGATAAAGTATTTTTATTTCAAAAGATTACAGGCTTAGTGCCAGAGTAAACCTGATTGCAACCAACTGATTATAGCGACTACTAAAAAAAGAGTGTGGCTATAATTAAGGAATATATTCATATTTCCATGAACCCTTAGATTAAGTCTTTGTAAGGGCAGTTTTTTCCCCCCCAGAAGCTTATGTTGAGTATTTTATAACATTACTTATCTGAGCTTTTAAATTGTAAGAAGTTGACACTGCTGCCCATGTGGAATAACTACTTCCTCAACAAAGAGTTTTAGTACATACTGTAATAAAAAGTACCCAGAATAGATGTACTTCTGATAGAGACACTGTAAAGGTGGCATGCCTCAAAGTTTAAACATCTTATAAAGTCAGTATTCCTAAATGTCCTCCAGATACTTGAAAAAAATAACATGCTGTGACGTACCAGGATACAATCCAGACTAATGAGTAGCTGTGTAACCCCTGCCCTCTAACCTGGAGTGCCCTTTACAATGCTTTACTGCTGTAGCCTCCAGCATGGACTGCTCACAAACAGCCTCAAGCATTAAGTTACTCACAGGTAGGTAGGTGTGTGTGTGTGTGTGTGTTGTAGCCAGCCAGCCACACCGTGGCTTTTACCAGCCTAAGTTATACTGCATGGTGACCCCCAACACACTCTGTCTTAGATTCCCTCCCCCCGAAATGTATGTCCTGTACTGCCAGCCCTCTCCTGGACAATACAAGTTTATATCAAGTCAGTTACTTTAGTAGAAATAATATGCACACAACTTGTCACCCCAAATGGACAGACACTCCCCTGACACTTCAATTTAATCACACTTGATTAAAGCAATAGAACAAGGTTTTTAATTATAAAGAGAGAGAGAGATTTTAAGTGAGTACAAGTGATGAGGCATAAAAGTCAGAAATGGTTACAAGAAAAATAAAGATAAAATGCAATTGGTGCCTAATTTAACAAGCTATGATTCATTCAAAGCAAAGTTTTCTCACCACATGCTTTCAGCAGTCTTACTGACCAAACTTCTTAGGTCAGAACCCCTTCTCCCAGAATCTGATGAATGCTTCCTTTATTACTTCGGTGTCATCAATGTGATAGGTGTGTATGTGTGTGTGGGTTTCGTGGGGTATTTGTCCCTCCTTTTTATAGTTTCAGTCCCCCTCTTGAAAAACATTTCCAGCTGAGTACTAAAAGTCTATGTGGAAAAATGTTCCCTGCTGCTTTTTCCTCACCTGTTTGAGCTTCCTTTGCTTCCCTTCCCTATTGATGACGCTTTCCTGCTTAAATGCAAATTAAGCTGAGCCCACATTCTTTTGTTTAGGACAGACCTGTTTGCCAACTTCTGCTTGGGTAGGGCTGTGGTTTGGAACACATGTTAATAACATCATACTGGGAAATCTCTTAAACTTCACATGCAATGTTGCCACACACATTTTACCAGGATAGTAATGACCAGCAAATTACAAGTTTTCAAATGATACTCCGCAATGCATACTTAATACAAAGATTATTACAATAGGGTAGGGAAGCGGCAGCCAGCACATCCCTCGGCCCGCGCCGCTTCCCACAGCCCCCATTGTCCTGGAGTGGTGAACAGCTACCAGTGGAAGCCGCGATCGGCCGAACTTGCACACGCGGCAGGTAAACAAACCAGCCTGGCCCGCCAGGGTGCTTAAGCTGGCGGGCCGTGCGCCAAAGGTTGCCGATCCCTGCAATAGGGTGTACAGCACAGGGATACATTCTGTCACACATGCCTCCAAAATGAAGTCTGCATCATGGTTTAAGTCCCTGCTTCTAAAGTGAGTAAACTAAACTTGCTGTTTGTGTTTTGTTCCCCCGGCATAACTATCATGTTGTCTGCCCTCCTCTGCCTTCTGGCTCAGTAATTCTGAACAGCCAGGGTAGTGGAAGTTACAAGGGTTCTTACCCTGCTGACTCAGAAAAGCAGAGTGGAGGAACAGCACAACATCTATGTCTGCAAACCAAAACATAGGTCTAATTCAGGTCTGCCAGCTTTGACCATGCCCCTAGAGTACACACTTAGAGCATATGTATACTGGCTTCATAGAAGCCACTTTGTTATTATGTGTGAATGTTGTCTTAGGCATTAAGCACAAAAATGGTTTAATTCTGCTGTGGTCAGAGTGACGCTCTGATTTCATAGCATATCAACGTGCTTTTTCAATGCATTTTAAAAAAAAGACTGTATTAAAACACATTTTAAAATGAAGTTCTTAAACTAGGTAAAACCTAATTACCTTTAAGTAAGGAAATTAATAAATAAGTTTAAATTTATTGAGAAACACAGTGGTTTCCAGAAGTGGTTGACAAAAATGGGTGTTTTTGCCCATACGTCTGACATATTTCTCAGCTATTGTTAGTTCTCAGCTGATAGTATAGCATTAATGGTGTATGTGGCCCCTGTTAGTGAACTAGGAGAGCTCTCTGGAACTCGTGGAGATGTGCAATGCCTCCCTCATGCCATTTTTTCATTTTCTAAAACCTGTGTAGTATAGAATAATGGTTTCTACCACTGGGAAGGCATAGAGAGAATGGAAGTCTTTGTACAGGGCCACCCTAAAATAAGTGAATCTTAATGAAATGTTACAAAGTTTAATTTTTATAAACGTTTGCTCATACCTGCAGGTGTTTGTGGATGTTGGGGAACACATCTTTTTGGAACTCTGTAGCTGGTATATTCCTTCTATTAAAGGCTGTGGCTTCCCTTATATGCCTGTCCAGGAAAGATGGGGGCATGGGCTACCCTCATCACATGACTTAGCATGGTAGGTTGATCAGTCTCTGCAAGACTGCTGCTCCCGCGCTTGTGCAAGTGGGTGGAGAGGTATGTGGGGGAGCCTTGACTCCACTGGCACATACAGGAGGAATAATTTTTACTAAATGAAGGGCTGGCTCAGATTATTTCCAAAGGAGGAAAACCAGGGATCAAATTTGTGATTGTTACAATCCAGTCCCTGTTCTGCCCTTGGGGAAACTAAGCACCATCACTTAACCAAAGCTAGTAAAAACTCCATAATGCAGACCTAAGTAAGTTTTCCTTGTAATACTCAGATTATAACACATATAGGGAATCATATCCAATCTTGCCTACAGCAATTTAAAGGTGACCTGCAAAAGAGGGGAGAGTGAAGAGGAAATAGTTTTTTGCCCTGTTTTCATTAATGATGTATAAAGAAATCCTGAACATTAGTTTGGTTCTTCAGCAGAGAAAGGTTCTCCTTGGTTTTTACCTTAGGTATTCAGAGCCTGTCTAGACTGCAAGACTGATGAGTTGGTGAACTAGAGAAAAGATAACTTCATAACTTATGTTCTTATGTTCATAAGAGTCAAGAGTAGAGGCAGAGTAATTGAGGGAGAAGGGATTTTTAGTTAGACTTCATAAAACTTTGGGTTTTTATATGCCGTTTGTTAATACTTAGATAACTTCTCAGATGTTTTAGAAAGGATGTCTTTGTGAAAGATTCATTACCTCCATCCTTTCAGCAACGTGTGAGAGGTGGTAAAATAGAGGTCCTCAAGCACTCTTCCAACATCAGAGAAGAACAGAGTTGATCTTTCTAAGGTAAAAAGTAAATAGGAAAAATAAAAATAAATTTTTCATACATCAGGAGCAAAGAGGGGGAAAAAGCCCACAAAACAAAACAAGGGAACAAGCCCAGCTTCAAAAAATCATTTGCAGTTCACCTTCAGCATTTGTATAAGGTAGTAGGCAAAGACTGCATGTATTCTATTGGTTAAAGTATTTGCCTATGTATTGCATTGTTAATAAGTTCAAATCTTGTCAGACTGGTACCTTTATTAAAATTTGTAGCATTCCACTCTCAACTTGGTCCTTTGCTAGGGGTCTGGAATCCATACATGAGAACTTTAGTGTGGAGAACTAAGTTTACTCTAATGGTCTTGCTTAATGTGACTATTTAAACACCTAGTTCTATTTTATTGTAGCTATTTTATCATATCTTTATTGATCCCATCATTTCTAAATGTGAAGAAGATATTTTAGAGGCCAATTTGATCCCTCTTTGTGGGAGGAGGGGACAACGTTTAGGGATATTCTTGGGGGAGGGGAGAGGCAAGGGGAGGTGGAAATAGAGAAGTATTTTCTCTGTGATGTCATCCATATTCTTTTTCTGACTCTGCAGAAGTACCTCCCGAGGAGTTCCTCAGGAATCTTGGTTTTCTGGTGCAAATGGAATAGGCTTCTGAGTGCCTCTCCATAGCATCACTACCCAGTCACCCTTTGGGACTGCAAACCAAGTGATTGTTGTCATGAATTTAGGTCCCATTAATTTGTGCTCAGAAAACCTTCTTGAAGGGAATCCCAGGGAAGTGGCCAGTGGGGAAGCCCCTAGCAGCAGAGCCAGAGGATGCCAGGGAGAGAGAGAGCCATTTAGATGGCTGTGGCTTCTAGTGATGTATGGACTAGAGATGTGTGGACTCCCCTACTCCCCCCCCCCCAAACTTTCTGCCCACTCCATAGGGGCGGGGGGAACTCTGCTTACCTGCCCTGCCTCACTATGGAATGATAATGAAGAAACTTGCATTTCCAGTCCTCTGCTCAAAAAATCCTTTGGAACAAGCACACTCCATGTTCACGTCTCACTCACCTCAGGTTCACAACAATGCAATTCTATAGATTTCAGTGGAGTTGCTTCTAATTTACTAAAAAAAGAACAGGAGTACTTGTGGCACCTTAGAGACTAACAAATTTATTAGAGCATAAGCTTTCGTGGGCTACAGCCCACTTCTTCGGATGCATATAATTTACTAGCATCAGAAGAGAATCAGGCCTTCTCAATTTATACAAATTAACAAGCTGATCCTTTAAACAGATCTTTGGGCCTGAGTTTACAGACAAACCTTTCAGGGCTCCACAATGTAATTCCAATAGGAACCAAAAATTATACCAGATTGTATCAGTAGTCCCTCTAATCCAGAATTTTGTCTTCAGCAGTGGCCAGAGTTAGATGCTAAGGTATAAAAAAGGTGACCTGCCAATAGTGGAAGTTCCTTCCTAATCTTATCAGTTAGTAATTGGTTTACATGTTTAAACATGAGGGTTTATAGTTCTGCTTTAAAATATAACACTATATACAGTTATATTCCATATGATATGACTATAACTGAGTGGTGGTCTTATTCAACTAAATGTCTAATCCTTTTTTATTTCCTGCTAAGTTCTTGGACTCGATATTATGGCACTGAGTTCCACAGTTTGTGCAGTGTGTAAAAAATGTATTTATTGTAATCAGTTTTAAATGTCGCCTTTCAATTTCATTCAGTGTCTCCTTGTTCTTGTGTAATAAGAGAAAGGAAGTAGGAGTACGCTATTTACCTTCTCTCTACAATCATTTTATATACCTCTCTTCTGTCCTCTTACTCTCGTCTCCTCTCTAAACCAAACAGTCCCAATCTTTTCCTTCTCACTTCACATGGGCGTTTCATGAAGGCAAATGCTTTTCATTGTCCATCTCTGGACCCCTTAGGTTTCTGCTATAAACTTTTAGATAGTGTGACCAGGATGGAACACAGTTTTCCAAGCTTGGGTAACCATCAGTTTATATAATAATGTTTATAGTATTTACATTTTCAAAATGTTTTCTATCCCATTCTTTATCTTAATATTTTGTTTGTTTTATTGCCATTGTATCTGGAGTAGAGGTTTTCATTGAATCATGTTAGGTCCTTTTCCTGAGTAATTAGAGTTAGTTTCGAACACAACAATGCTTATAAATAGTTTAAAATTATTCCTTCTAATGTGAATTACCTTGCATTTGACAACATTTAATTTTGTTTACCATCATGATACCCATTAACCTTTCTCTGTGAGATCCCTGTGAAGTTTCTTAGTCTTCTGTAGTCTTGACTAACCTAAATAACTTTATATTATCAGCAGACTCTGTCATGTCATTTGTTGTCACCACCATTTCCAGATCATGAAGAAATATATGGAACACTACCAATCCAAATATGGAATCTTGTATCTTTCTCCACCCTGCCCTCTTATACTTATCTACCCAACACCATCTGTGATGAGGAAATTATTCATTTTCTCTGCATTGTCTTCACTCTCCTTAACTGCTCCCTTAGCTCCCTGATGTCCAGCAGACCCATCAGTTCTTTCACAGGCTTCCTACTTTTGTTATACTTAAATAATTTCATGTTATGAGATCATTGGAAAATGTTTTGGAAAAATATCTACACATTTGAGGTGTGCACAGAACATTGTGGCATGTTTTCTTGTTACATGAGTGAGAGTACAATAATATTTTACTTTAAACAGCTGTTATGAATGGCTATTTCTAACTGCTGCAAATACTTTTCTATAATTTGGTAACTGACACATTCTATTGAAAATTTTACTACACATAATTGTAGCAAACTCTTCCATGTGTATTAAATAGCTCTCTCTGCTGTGCAAACCGTGCATTGTAGGCTTGGTACTTGTGTATAATATACTCTTCTATTCAGGGACTTTTTGAAAGTCAGATTTTGTTTTAAATTAAAAAAATGCATGGCCAACACATGCCCTGCAAGAAAAGAAGGCAGTTGCAGCTGGTCCAGAGAGGGTCTGTTATGTACATAAAAGTTTCATGTCAGCATTTCAACACAACATTCTTTTGGGGTATCTATGTTATCACTGAATGAGAAACTGTTTCACATTGACAGGCGGATAGAATGTTGTGCTGAATGTGTAAATTGGAATTATCACATCTAGCATTTCCCTTTACCAGGTGCCAGTTTGCTGCTGCAGTTCTGCAATAATGTCGAAGTAGTGCCAGGAATAGTTTCACTTGCTAATTATCTTTTATCATCTCCAGTATTTAGTGCTTGGGCAAACAGCTTGTCCAGGTGTTTTCAGGAATGCCTAGTAGGACCGTGCAAGACTGCAGGTGCTCATGTGGCAGTAAGGACAATAAACAGAACACCAAAGGTATCTGCGTCCATCTGTGTAATTCTTATTAAATTCAAGGTTTTAAAGTCCCTAATGTACCAAGGACAAGCCTGTCAGTACTCTTCACTTCCTGTGTAACTTGTGAATGTGAAAAAGTAAAGAAAACTGCTATTCAAAGTAATGCTTAAGGAAAAATGTATTTTTTTAGCAACCTGATTATTACATTTGTGCTTCTTGAGAAAGGAAAATACTTACATATCAGTAAGAGCTTTACAAAGAATTTCATGTTAAAATAAATACAATTTGATAGTTTAGGGAAGTAGAGGAATCAGGGTTTCCTTTCCTCATTCTGTTTTTCAGATTCCTGTTTAAAGGGATTACATCATTTTAGTAATGCTTCTTTGATCTGTCATTTAAACAGAAGTGTTTGCCTTACAAGCTCTTTGTGGGCTAGAGCTAGTCACTAACAGAATATAATGGAATTAATATTTTTACAGTTCTTTAAGAATTCATATTACAATCCTTTGCAAAATATGACTGAAAAACTGTGCGCTTTAAGCACAGAACATTAAAAGCTGCCTTTTTGTTCATAATCCAGTAATGCAGAGATCTGAGTTATCCTTCCCTGGGCCTATTAATTAATCAGTGCAGTCAAAGAAGCTAGAGGACTTTTCATGCCACTTGTTGTTTAACCACCACCCAGTTTTCTCTGTTACATTTACAGTATACATATTGGCTTTATTGTGGGTAGCTGCAACATCTGTTCTTTCATAGTTTTTGCTTTTCTCATAAGGGTTACACTTTTAATCACTCTCTCAAGATCCACAAGGAAGCTCTGTCAAAGCAGGTTGTCCAAAATTTATAAAGTCCTCTCTGAGCTTGTCAGTAGTCTATATGCAGCCAATGAGAACTTGAGAATTATTGTACCACTCTTCCACCAGCTATATTTCTTTCAACTAGGCTGCCAGTTACTGCTTTATGACATTAGCATTCAGGAGTCTTCATAAGAACACAGCTAAGGAGTAAAGGTATCTGCTCCTTTCGTTTGGACCATGAAGTTACATATAAAGTCATTGATAAGTTCAAGACATGAGTTTGGAGTCATAGTGGAGAAAATGAGTTGCGTGTTATATGAAGGGTACACTTTTATAAATAGTTTATAAAGGGTTAATAAATGATTAATATAATATAGATTGTTATAGAATTCAGTAGATCTGCAGGTTGCTTATAATTATGTCTGCTAATTATCTATAATACCTTCTTCCCATGTGCTTATAGAATCATAGAAATGTAGGGCTGGAGAGGGACCGTGAGAAGTTGAGAAATCCAGCCTCCTGTGCTGAGGTAGGACCAAGTAAACCTAGACCATCCCTGACAAGTGTTTGTCCAACCTATTCTTAAAAACTTCCAGTGATGGGGATTCCACAACCTCCCTTGGAAACCTATTCCAGAGCTTAATTGCCACCAGTACATACTATTCAGGTCTGTAACATGCTTATAACATCCATTAAACATTTATTAATGCTTTATAAATTTATTTATAAATGTACCATTAATATATATTAAAATGTGACTGAAAACTGTCTGTTTCAGTTAGATAGGTATGTTTTCAAAGGATCTCATTAGGATATTTCAAGGGTTAATTCTCCATGTGATTCTTTGAAAACACCCTACAGACTGAAGCAGACAGCTCGGTCCCTGGTTGTAGCTTCATATATGTTTTGGACCATAAGTGAGAGGAGGGAGAATTAATAGCAAAGGATAACAAGACAGCAGCTTTTCTCTAAATGGCAGGAAGAACTGGAGATCACAATGTCCTCTACTGACATAAAAATAGTAGATGTCTAGGATAAAGAGTAAAATCCAAATGTGCAGGGCTAGCACTTAGCCCTAGTCTACACTGGGGGTGGTGGTGGTGGTGGTGGTGGGGGATCGATCTAAGTTATGCAACTTCAGCTACGTGAATAACGTAGCTGAAGTTGATATACTTAGATTGACTTACCGTGGTGTCTTCACCGCGGTGAGTTGACTGCTGCCGCTCCCCCATCGACTCTACCTGTGCCTCTCGTGGCGCTGGAGTACAGGAGTTGACGGGAGAGTGCTCGGGGGTCGATTTATTGCATCTAGACTAGATGCGATAAATCGATCCCCGCTGGATCAATCACTGCCCACTGATCCGATGGGTAGTGTAGACATACCCTGAGACAATAAGAATACTCCCTTGGGTAAGAAGTTCTCCATTGCAAGCTGGTTGATGTCTCTCTCACTTTGTCTTGACGTAAGCAAAATAGTAAAATTTAGGTGAGACTTAGCCAACACATGCTAATTAGCCTAACCTAAATAGTGTCTTTTTTCCTAGTGTAGAGACAGGTAAAATTTCTAGGTGATCAGTTTTCTACCATAGGCAGAAGCCTAGGTTAGAGCTCAACTAACTAAATTGAGCTACAAGGTGTTTCTCTGCATCTACACCAGGAAAAAGATAGTATTTAGGTCAGTCTAATTAGCATGTGTAAATTAGGCCCAATATAAGCTTGATCACTTTTCCTTGTCAAGACAAAGCCTCTGAGTTTTGTGTGGAAGAGCCTGGAAGCCTTCACATTTTTCCAGGCAGACTAATTTGTATCGGGTAGCTTTCGGTTTGGGCATTGTTCAGACTTGTCTCCTCTAAAAGAGTGTAGCTTCAGGATAGCTTTCCCATATCTCCACTAGAGAGAGAGGATTTTTTTTTTGTGCTATCCTGTTGGTAGCTGCTGTGTTTTTAGTCTAATCTGTGCTTAGCTGGTTTACAAACATACATTTTGTGAAGCAGATGTCAGAAGAAATGACTTAACAAGTGAATTCCCTTTTTTTAGATAGTTTCCTTTGGCATTTGAGGTTTGTTGCAGCATGAAACATACCAGGATCCCTTCCAGTGAGAGTAATGGTTTGAGGTATAGAAACCCCTAAGTCTTAAACCTGGCTCTTCTATGGACTCCCTCTATAATTTTGGGCAAATAACTTGACCATTCTGCCTATGTTTTACCCATCTGTAAAAAAGCAGAAAATATTCACCTAACTGTCCAAGATATTGTGAGGGTTAATTAATGTTTGTAAATTGTTCTGGACATGGAAGTGCTATTTATGATAGTATTATTAAGTCATTGGTCTTGCATACGTTTTTCAGGCTTTTGAGATACTTAATTTGCTTGCTTTCCTGGATATTTTTGGATGTTTTCTTAGTGGGAAACTTGCTGGGCACCAGTTTGCTCATCAAGTTTCTACACATCGGTCTTCATAAGGTTAAGCTATTGCATGTGTAGGGTTTAGGCACTGGATGTATGTCATATGTAGCCGTTCTTTTTTTATTGTGAAAATTATTTCCAGCTCTTCATATATTAACGCGTAGTTCTCTTTAGAAACTCATGCAACAGAGGCTAGAGAAACAGTCTTAGCAGGCAAAAGTAGTATACCAAATACTGCTAAGCCTTAAGAGTAGCAGAAATGTTGAGACAAATGTTTTAACCTCCTTCACCCCAATTTAAAGTGTAATGTGTAACAGCCTGTGCTGTTAGTGGCTGGTTGGCCTCAAAGAATTAACATTCTGGTTTTGATCTAAGAATTTAGATTTGGATCGCTTTCTATTACCCCTCTTCTGTTTGTGTTTGTTTGTCTAAATTGTTTGCAATACATATTTCTGTGAATTTATACCTATCTAAAATAAAATGCCATATTTGTGATAATTGGAACCATCTCCCTACAGTCAGTTTAAAAAGTTCCATGATCTTAAGCCATATTGATTTTCAGTCTCGGAGAATGTAATATGTAGTTCTGAGAACAATTAACTGTTTAAGGGAAAATATTTTAGTTTAAATTAGCTATTGATAATGTAAATTCAAACCTGAATTTGCACTCTTAGATCCATCAGTCTAGCTAAATATTGACAGTTGCAGCTTATATCAGTCGAGTGGCAGACAGCACCACCAATCATTTTGCTTCAAGGATTTTGGTACTGCAAGACTTAATTTCTCTCCTTGTCTCTTGTTTGAGTATTCACTATTCACTGAGAGCCAGATTTTTAAAAGGTATTTAGATGCCTAAAGATGCAGATAGGCACTTAGTGGAATTTTCAACCATGCCTAGATGCCAACTCCCACTGGTGAGAGTTAGGAATTTAGGCACTTTTGAAAATCCCAGTAGACACTTATCTGCATCTTTAGGTGCCTAAAAACCTTTAAAAATCTGGCCCTGAGAGACAGTCAGAGTAAGATTTTTCAGTTCCTGTTCCTACCTGAAGTCTATCGAACCAATGGAAATGATTAAATGTGACCTAGATAATAAAGCACTGGACTGGGACTCAGAAGACCTTTTTTCTATTTCTGGCTCTGCTGCTAACCTGATGGGTGACCTTGGGCAAGTCACTTCCTCTCCCTTTGCCTCAGTTTCCCCATCTGTAGAATGGGGATAATGATACTGCCCTCCTTTGTAAAGCTCTTTGAGATCTACTTATAAAAATACACTATATAAGAGGTAGGTATAATTTATTATTAAAGGCCAAGAAGTGTATCATATCAATGAATTTTCTACAGGCCTCCAAAGCACCCACTGATGTGGTAGCAGAGGTCAGTTCCTCAGGCAATTCTTAGACCAGGCATAGCAGGATTTTCAGAGAATAAGGGTACAATGCTTGCAGGCCAGGTAAAGCCTCAGAGCTCTTCGCTCTGCCTTTCCCTGTAATAGGTCCAAAAGGTGCCCCAGATCAGGCAGAAATAGATAGTGGAGAGCTGATCTTTTCATTCCCCAGTAGCCAGAGAAAGAAGTCAGATCAACCAATTCTATCCATTCTCATTTTTTGTAGTTGCTATTTCATAAGTCTTATTGAGAGACAGATGGTGCGAGTTTAACTATTCCTCTGCCAATTTTTATGCCTGTTGTACTAGCAGTACATTGAAAACTTAGGGGGGAAAAACAATTTTTAGCAAGAAGAACACCAAACTATTTTCGCAAAAATACATAACCCAAGCCAGATTGAATAAAGAGATTATTTATTTATCTGTATTATAGTAGTGCCTAGGCGCTCCAGTCACGGATCATTGTGCTAGGCTCTGTATAAGCACAGAACAAAACAAACACACACAAAAAAGTCTGATCATTTGTTCTCCATGTCCACGGAAGATAGGCCAAAAAGTAATTGGCTTAATCTGCAACCAGGAAGATTGAGATTGGATATTAGAAAAAACTGCCTAACTATAAGAATAGTTAAGCACTGGGATAGGTGGCTTCTCAAGGAGATTGTTGAACCACCTTAATCCTGGCCAAATGGGGTCAGAAAGTAGGGTTTCCAGAGCACTAGCCATTTAGGCCAACATAATGGCAACTAGAAGAAGGATTTTAAAGGACAAGGAATGGAGCTCAGAGGCTTCAACATTTGCTAAATGTTACCCCAGTTGTACATGAGATACTGTAGTATTTCCAGTACTAAGTTCAGGAGGGAAATGGCAACTTGGCACATGCTGACTACTTTCTCTAAATCACTGATTCATAGAAATGCAGGGCTGCAGGGGACCTCAAGAGGACATCTAGTTCAGCCCCCTGTACTAAAGAAGGGCCAAGTATGCGTAGACCATCCTCGACAGATGTTCTAACCTGTTCTTAAAACCTCCAATAACAGGGATTCTTGGGACTCATAGACTCATAGACTTTAAGGTCAGAAGGGACCAATATGGTCATCTAGTCTGACCTCCCGCATGACTGTCCCTTCCTTTCTCATTTCAGTTTTTTCCGAGATCTCACCTAGTACAAGGAGATTGTGTTGTCTAGTTTCTTCCTTTTGCTTAACAGTGACTAAGGCTATCTCTAATACTTCATGGAAGTCATGTGAGACCCAAAATTCATTCCCAAAATGTCCAAAGACTTAGCTTTTGTGATTAACTACTCCTCTTCTGGGAGGAAACCAGGAGCCAAATATTCTAAAGGAGATAACAGTTGTATTCTGAAATATACACAGCAAAAGAGGTCCTGTACCCTGTGAAGATTTGCTTGTTCCACTCAATATGTGGTCACTTGCTGGATTGGCAGAAGAAGGGTGGTCTTGTGATTAATTGAGGTACCTGTTTGGGACTTTCCAAACTCATGAAATGTTGGTTCAGTTTCTGACTCTGCTACAGATTTCCATTTGACCTTGGGCAACTCAATGTCTCTTTGCGTCAGTTTCCTATACTTCCTTTCTTATACCTTTTCTTCCTTGTCTATTTAAATTGTAAGCTCTTTTGGTTAATGACTGTTTTTTGCTATGTGTATAGTACAGTTGAGATATGATTTCTTCCAGGGTCCTTAGGCATTTTTGTAACAAATAATATTAAAAATAGAGAGAAAGTCCTCTTTGAAAGAGAGATGCAAAGCTGCAGTCTGCATTTCTTTCTCAGAAACTATCAGCCTAACAAAGTTTTACCGTCTGTAAAAATGTCTTTAAACTTTTAAATTCTGAGAAAAATAGTCTACCATCTCAGCTGTTCTTATTCTAAAGAACCGCTCTACAGATCCGATTAGTCCATATAGATTGATAAACAGTCCTCCTTACTTGGTGCTTCTGCTGCAACTCAGGGCAGGTGTACTCTGAAAAGGCTTCAGTAGCACAGCTGCATCACTGTAGCGCTTCAGCAAAGATGCTGCAATGCCGATGGGAGAAGTTCTCCTGTCGGCGTAGTTAATCCACCTCCACGAGAGGTGGTAGTTCTGTCAATGGGAGAAGCCCTCCTGTCGACAGAGCACTGTCTACACAGAGGTCGGTATAACTGCATTGCTCAGTGGTGTGGATTTTTCACACACCTGAGCTATGTAGTTATACGGATGTAAGTTTATAGTGTAAACCTGACCTCACAAAAAACGAAATTTAAATTTTTAAAATACTAGAAAACAGATAGTAAGTATCCCAGTTAATTTTTGTAAGATAGACGTAAGGATTTTTGGCTTGTGGCTGTATTGTGAACATGGCTGCTGTTAGCAGTAGCTTTTTGTTTTCTCCTAAATGATGTTTATGTTTGGCATTTACAAATTAAAACAAACATTTTATTTGCTTTTAAATTTGTAAACACAGAACACTTTTTAAATGTATAATAGAAACAGCCTAATCAGCACTGTGCACATGCTAGTAATGTATTTGGTTATAATTTATCTACTTTGTGTATTGCATTTGATCAGAATTGCTAATACGTAAAAGGCTAAAAGTGATAACATGTACATCATTAAATCCAGCCCTGTGACTCTCTCAGTAAATGTTGGATCCTTACATCAACAGTCTTGGGAGAGACTTAAACATGGTGGACATGTCTTCCCGTACTCTTATAGATTTTTCCCCCCCCTTAGCTTGCCCACTAGGTGCTGCTTTATATTTCTGGCTTGTCCACCCCAAAAATATTTTGAGATGTTATTCATAGTTAATCTCTCTCTCTCTTTTTTTTTTTTTTTTTTAACAGTGTTTTCTTCTCTGGGTAATTTCCAAACTTCCTTAAGTATCAAGGCATTCAAGTTAGTGGCACTGAAGTGGCCAGCCAAGATAAGGAAGCATTCTTTAATAGAAGTACAGAAATTCTCATAGCCCTTCTTTACTTTGACCAATTGGATAGTGCCATTCCTTTCTAATTGAAACAGCCTTCCATTTTTTCTTTATGAAATTTAGCTACACAGGATCACATTAGTGTATCTGAAGTGGGTAAAGGATGGGAGGGTTACATTTTTAACCTAGAAACTTGCTTTTTGTGTTGTCTCAGCTCTAGCAACCTACATGCCAGCTGGATATTGTGGATCTGAGTCATATGAATAAAATTTCTAGGCAAGAAACTTAACCTGCATTCTGCAAGCATATTGATACAATATGAAAAAAAAATTGTCTTATAACCATTTTCACTTAGCAGAGTTGAAGAACATGTCAGCACCACCTCCTGTTATGAGTGCAAATATTTAGGATTTGGCATATTTCATCATTGTTTATACTTAGTCCCTGCCCCTGACTCTTACTCTCTCTGTCTTCCTTTACATGTTGCCCAATGCTGCACACTGTCAGCACTTAATAAATAAAAGTAATAGGAGTTCTGCCTTCAAATCCTAGTGTGGGGCTCCTGCTTAAATTAATAAGGAACCAAGTGTATAAATCTGAGCACAGAATTTGGCCCCGTGGCAGTATTTTACGGTAGGGTCTATACTGTGGCAGGACATTCTGAAATGCCTATTCTCCTATATTTTAGACTGTAAGACATACAACATGATCAAAGAGTTTTTCTACGTAAGAGTTTATGAGGGTAATTGTTCTTCTCTCCTCTAGCAGTAATTACCTCTCTCATTCAGACTGTTTGAGCAATTAGTAAGAAAAGAGACTGGATGGAACAAAGATACATATCAATAAAAGTCATAAATAACCAAAAGCACAGTAGCAGTATAAAACACAGTTACTGAAATGTAGCATATTTTTTAATCGCAGAATCAAGTTTTTTTTTTTAATATTGCCATTTTTATTTTGACATAATGGTATACATGTTCCCAACATTTCAGTGAAGGAGACAGTCTCTGAAACAAAACACACCATTTATACAGGCTGTGGAAAACTGAGCTCTCAAATTATTCTGACTTCAGCAGTATGAATTACACATATAAGCAGAGTCTTTCACATAAGATTACCACTTCCCCATCCCACACTCACACCTGCATTTTCAAAAAGTCATGCCTTTTGAAGATAGGCTTGTACACCGACCCCAATAGTAACGTGATAAAACATGATTGATTTTCTGTGATGATATTTTTATGTGAGAAATATCCATAGTTGTTGCTTCACCTGAAATTTGCATTTTAATCATCATAATTTATAATATTATACAACACTTTTCATCTGAGGATATCCAAGCTCTTCACACACTATTAACAGATCCTCCCAACACCTTGTGATATAAGAAACTAGCTACTTCTATCCCCATTTACAGATAGGGAAACTGAGGCAAAGAGATTATGTGACTGTCTCAAGGTCATAGGTTGGCTCAGAGACAAACAGGTATAGAACCCAGGATTTTTACTCCCCTTTTTTCCCATGGAAAATGAAAGGTTTTTATGACTCTATTTAAGAAAAGAATAGGATAGAACCTAGGTTGGCTCAGAGTTTATAGTAAGACCTCTGCTTATAAATTTGGGGTGATCACCAATTTTTATAGGTACAGTTAATTTCCATGGAGAAAAACTGGCACCAAGTTTCTTCTGCTATTCTATGGTTCCCAGTAGCATTTTATCCCATCTTGATCACTTTTATTATAACCCCACAAAACAGCTGGCAGAATGTGTAGATTAAAATGATGCTTTTATAAGAACGATAAAGTGTCAGACTAGTTTTACCCTGACATTTTGGGCAGCCAGGTTTTAATTATTGACTAAAGTTGTTAATTCAGTTTGATAAAAGCAGTATCTAAATGATAGATGTAGATGTCAAAATGCCACAGAGGGTTCTATATCTTTGATTAAAGGTGTTACTACAGTGTTAAACCCAGATTACGAGAGCATCTTAAATTCTATTGATTCTGTCAGCCTGCTTCTTAATGTGCCATTAAAACTCAATGTTAAAAAAAAAGGGGGGGGGGCCTAAAAATGACATTGAACTCTGCACCAGAGCTGCTGATTTCTCTGCTAGTTTCCAAGAGACTGTCCTTATGTCTATCAGTCAAGAAAGTACTCTGTGAATCAGTCTGATTTGGCTGTCTTGCTTTAAATTTCATTTTGTTATACATGCTTTACCCATCTTGGGACATTGTATCAGAGCATGTGCTTGGGGGATGCAGCTGTCAAGCATTATTCCAGATAAACAGAACCCAAGCTACATCATATCAGAAACGCTGTCCAGAAAATCAGATACTGCTTTCTTTCTGGATTAGCCTGCCTTTCTCTTAGATGTGCCACAAACAGCGCTTGGAACATTATGTACAGTGCTTGGCACATTTTGATTAGTTACAAATTCATGAATATATGCTGCTTTTGTTTAATGCTTGTTTGTTATGACCCTGGGCAAGCTACTATTCCCTTCCCCTCTCTGTCATGTTGGTGCTCTGCTTCCCTCAGTAAAAGAAGGGGTAATTCTAGCATGCAGATGACATGATCTCAAGTTAGAATATTTTTTTTATCTCATTAATATCCTGTTTTGGAAATGGAGAGGGGGTGATGGAGAGAAGTCATTAAACAGTGCTACAATATGACGTTGGGACCAATCCTGTGCTGGTTTGATTATACAAGATGACCTCATCTTTTCTGTAGCTTTTTAGGATTTCAAAAGTATGTTACAATGGTAGAAGTAAAAGTTAAAAAGTACAGTTGGTGGGTAAATGCAGGTGTCAGCTCCTTTAAAGTACTGTAAGTACAACGCAGTACCTACCATACTCAGCAGAAATCTGTGCTTTTTAAGGCATAGTTCTGGAGTCTTAAAATTCCACCTGCCCTACATGAAGGGAGTATTTTTTTTTTTTTTTATTTAACAGAAGCCAAATGTTGTTCAATAGAATTCACTCCACAGGGAAGATGGAATTTTAACACTCCCAGTCTGTACCTAGAAGAGCAAGTTTTAAAAACCAGCATGTGTCTGATTTTTTTCATTATGTTTCTTAATGGAAATGCAGCAACAGCATGTGCTGTGACTGTACCTCAGATACTGTTCTGCAAAATTTATACCTGAAAATATACAATTTAAATAGGGGAAAGGATATTTTTTTTCTTTTAAGTAGCTTCTGGGAAACCGGGAATAGTTTGAAAATAATCATGAATTAGAATGAATTATGTCACATAGCTGTGGAGGCCATTTAGTATTTCAAAAACACAGCAGGGGGCCTTTTTAAAAGACATAATTAAAAAAAAAAAGGGAAGAAGATACAGACTGTTACGGATGTTAAGTTCCAAGCTTTCAGAATAATCTAAGTTCTTCTGAAATCTGTCTTACTATTGTCATCTATTAGCATGTGTAATATTTCTCTTTAGTCAGTGTATGCACTTTAGTAGATGGGGAAATGTCAATAGGTCATGACTATGTTGGTCAAT
The DNA here is from genome assembly GCF_028017835.1 of Emys orbicularis. NCBI lineage: Eukaryota > Metazoa > Chordata > Testudines > Emydidae > Emys > Emys orbicularis. The sequence goes on from NC_088690.1 coordinate 27,820,111, forward strand.
CTTCATAGTCTTTTGGTGAAATATTATTTAATTACTTTTAGATAAAAAGATTCTTTTGAGAGAACTTTTGAATAAAAATCATGATACTCACTGCTATGAAATAACTTATCTTAAACAAGAAAAAGACCTTGCCTCTTTAGTTGATTTACATATACGTATAAAAAATGAAGCTGTCTCAAAAGACTAAGGGTCAGTACTTCTCTTATGCAAACTATCAAGTTGTATGGCATATGTTTTAAATCAGCTCTAGACTTTTTAGTCACTGGACATCACCGATTAAAACAACTCTTCGTAGCTGCACTTGGGGATACATTTATAAGCGTTAGCTTCAGTTGTAATTTCAGTTGTTTTGAATAGTTAGTGACGATTTTTGGGAGGGTGGGAGGAGGACTACCAGAGTCATCCTGGCACTTAAATAGTGAGGACAAATGCCTGGTTTTTGAAAGGTAGAGGGTAGAAAAAAATAAGTGGGGCAATTTCAGTGCTATGAATATTTCTGAAAAATTTAAAATGCAAACCTGGAATCGAAAATGTATCTGAGACTTTCATTTTTCCTTTATTTTAATGTTTATCTGCAATTGTTATATTGCGTTCTCTAAATTCCAATGACATATTTACTGCTGTAGATATGGGTCAGTAATGCTGTGACACTAGCCATTGGCATCTGTAAACTGGATATTGTCTTATACAGTTTATAGCTTCATTCCCTGTACCATTACATAAATAAAGCATTCAGTATGTGCATCAGTGCTATCAAGCATGAATACCCTGGTGGACTGGGAATTAAATGCCAAGTGAGGGTCAGAAGCAACAAAGGCTGAATAACACTCAGCAAATGTATACATATTAGGTAAGGAACACTGCTCCTGATGCAGAAGAAATTGAATAAGCACCTTGCAATGTCTAGATGGAGCATAAAGACTTCTTTTGTTTGCCTGAACTGCCATCATTGACCCATGTAGAATATTCCATTATTGAATGAGTTGGACAATGGTTTATTAAAGGTAAAAGGAAATCTTTGGGATTCAGATTCCTCTGTGTTGTTAAATCTTTAGGCCTATTTATTATATTGGCTAAATACCATGCATAGGGAACATACAGAAAAGTACAGTAACTATCCAATTTATAAGTCTTAGATAACATTGACTGATACGTTCTCTTAGCAATGTAAAAATGGTTTGATGCCTTTGATACTTTTTCCTAGATTCTTTTTAAAAATACCTTTATAAATAGCTGTGAGTATTTATGCATGCAATGGAGTAGTAATTTTATAGTAGGAATTGCTGTAGTTTCAGTTTTTTAGAGCATTCCTCTTTTATGTTGATGCAAATACAAAGTTAAAATTCTGAGTTTTCAAAACTGAAATGTGTATGTAATTGACGCTTCAAGGCAAACCAACAGTGTCACACTTTTTGGCTCACTGACATGATATGATTGCCCAACCTGCTTTTTTTTACTTAAGTAATTTGAATGGCTTTTTCTAAGAATTTCGGTTATGTTCTCTTGTTTAATCTAAATGTAAAGAAATGCCTAGCAAAAGTTCCCAAAAGCTGAGCAAAGTTCTTTTTTTTTCCCCTTATGTTTTAATTATACCTATAAAGGGACATATTTTGGTAAATACTGAAATTGGTTATTCCTGGATCACTAGTTTGGCTTGTTTCAGAACACTATAGTATATGTACTGAAAATATAATTAAGGTTTAGCAGGAAACATTGTGCATGCCTTCAAACGAGTGCTCATAAGCTTTATCATTTTTTTCTTTGGTGGCCTGAAGTATGAATAATGAGCTTTTTCTCCCCTCTGTGATATAGGTCATTTTCTGTTACTATTAGAGATTCTTTTATGAACAACTAAAATGAAAAGGCAATTTTTTATTGAGAAGTCTTTGTTAAAACACAAGAGCAAAATTAAATAGGTGACTTCTTGGAAAGCTGAACCAAGGGATAATTATTCCTTTGGATGAATAATAGCCAGGAATAGTTGAAGTACTGATAATTGTCCTTGCTCCCTTAAAACATTGTTCTTGGGTCTTATATATGGAAATTAGGATGGCCATAATTCTAATTCAGGGGTGTGTGTGTGTGGGGAGGGGGTGGGGATTCTGCAGTTTAGAAGGAAAAAGTATTATGAATGAATTTTCCTAGTCAGTGAAGTCAATGGACTTTCAGTGGACTTTGGATCCCAACTTCACAGAATCACATGGGAGTAGACCCAGTTGGCTTCTATGAGACTACTCATGCGAAAAGTTATGCACATGGTTAAGTGTTTCCAGGATTTTTTGGTGGGGTGGGGTGGTAAATGTGTAACTATACCTCATTTTTAGGTAGGTTGGCTATCTGATTTTGAGTTACTTACCATATATACTCGTTCATTAACCCGTTCATTTATAAGCCGACCCCCCCCAAGATGGTTAGGTAAAAATAGCAAAAACTGTATGACCCTTTTATAAGCCGACCCTATATTTCCAGGGTTGGCAATTTTGGCTCCCGGCCTGTTAGGGCAAGCCACTGGCGGGACAGGATGTTTTGTTTACCTGGAGTGTCTGCAGGCATAGAGTCTCTCAGCTCCCTGTGACGGCGGTTCGCCGTTCCCAGCCAATGGGAGCTTCGGGCTCCCGCAGCTCCCATTGGCTGGGAACGGTGAACCGCGGCCACAGGGAGCTGAGGGGCTCCATGCCTGCAGACGCTCCAGGTAAACAAAACGATAATGTATTAGATATTCAATTCAATGATTCCATAGAGCTTAAAATCATCAAATTTTGGTGTAGACCTGTTTATAAGCTGACCCCCGCTCTTTGATGAGTTATTTTTTAACCAAAAATATTCGGCTTATGTATATACGGTAAATACTTTTGGAATGAAAAACCAGGTGAAATAAATAAGAACATAAGAACATAAGAAAGGCCGTACTGGGTCAGACCAAAGGTCCATCTAGCCCAGTATCTGTCTACCGACAGTGGCCAATGCCAGGTGCCCCAGAGGGAGTGAACCTAACAGGCAATGATCAAGTGATCTCTCTCCTGCCATCCATCTCCATCCTCTGACGAACAGAGGCTAGGGACACCATTCTTACCCATCCTGGCTAATAGCCATTTATGGACTTAGCCACCATGAATTTATCCAGTCCCCTTTTAAACATTGTTATAGTCCTAGCCTTCACAACCTCCTCAGGTAAGGAGTTCCACAAGTTGACTGTGCGCTGCGTGAAGAAGAACTTCCTTTTATTTGTTTTAAACCTGCTGCCTATTAATTTCTTTTGGTGACCCCTAGTTCTTGTATTATGGGAATAAGTAAATAACTTTTCCTTATCCACTTTCTCAACATCACTCATGATTTTATACACCTCTATCATGTCCCCCCTTAGTCTTCTCTTTTCCAAACTGAAGAGTCCTAGCCTCTTTAATCTTTCCTCATATGGGACCCTCTCTAAACCCTTAATCATTTTAGTTGCTCTTTTCTGAACCTTTTCTAGTGCTAGAATATCTTTTTTGAGGTGAGGAGACCACATCTGTACACAGTATTCGAGATGTGGGCGAACCATGGATTTATATAAGGGCAATAATATATTCTCAGTCTTATTCTCTATCCCCTTTTTAATGATTCCTAACATCCTGTTTGCTTTTTTGACCGCCTCTGCACACTGCGTGGACATCTTTAGAGAACTATCCACGATGACGCCAAGATCTTTTTCCTGACTCGTTGTAGCTAAATTAGCCCCCATCATGTTGTATGTATAGTTGGGGTTATTTTTTCCAATGTGCATTACTTTACATTTATCCACATTAAATTTCATTTGCCATTTTGTTGCCCAATCACTTAGTTTTGTGAGATCTTTTTGAAGTTCTTCGCAATCTGCTTTGGTCTTAACTATCTTGAGTAGTTTAGTATCATCTGCAAACTTTGCCACCTCACTGTTTACCCCTTTCTCCAGATCATTTATGAATAAATTGAATAGGATAGGTCCTAGGACTGACCCTTGGGGAACACCACTAGTTACCCCTCTCCATTCTGAGAATTTACCATTAATTCCTACCCTTTGTTCCCTGTCCTTTAACCAGTTCTCAATCCATGAAAGGACCTTCCCTTTTATCCCATGACAGCTTAATTTACGTAAGAGCCTTTGGTGTTAATTTACGTAAGAGCCTGGTGGTGTTTTTTCCAGGTGAGATATCTTTAGGCCAGATTTACTTCAGTGGAGCTATACCAAATGACAGTAGTCAAGGATCTCGCCCCCCTCTTTAAATTTTGTTTTTATGATTCTATATAAAAGTTTATTTAGGGATCAGGAAAAAAATACATATCTAACTCTGAGTTGACAATCATTTTCAGTGTGCAGCCTAAAATGTTCTATTTTATTTTTATTAAAAATATATTTATTTTTAATTTCATTTCTAATTTTTAAACACTATTTATATACATGATGGCAACAGGAGCTCAAGATGTTTTGTGGCCATTCATAAAGCTCTTTATTTGCAAGCTGGCTAACAGGCAGCATTGAAAATGTTGAGCTACTGAGTTTCTGATTACTCAGGCCTGGTTTGCGTTGAAGAATTAGATAGACCTTTCTATGTTGCTCAGGGGTGTGAAAAATTTACAACCCTGAGCACCGTAGTTAGGTAGATCTAACCTCCAGTGCAGATGTGGATAGGTCAACAGAAGAATTCTTACCCTCTCATAAAGGTGGATTAACTACAGTGATGGAAACCCCCTTCTATCACAGTAGGAAGAGTCTACACTGTGGTGCTACAATGGCATAGTTGAAGTGCCATAGCTTTGCCACCATAGTGTCAGTGTAGACAAGCCCACACTGGTATAGTGTTAAGTGTTATCTCCAAAGGATCAAGGTAGGATTGAGTCTGTTCACTTGAGAAAGTTATTGTTAATTAGGTTTAATGCTGATTTTTAAAATTGGATTTGGAGGTGTAAAACAGGTTGTGTATGTAGGAATTTTTAAGAAAAAGTTTAATCCTAAAAACAAAACCCCACTGTTAAGTCATTTGATCCTCTCACTGCTGACCTGTGGCACTGCTCAAGTGGAAGAATACAGCCTGCTCCAAATCCTTCACTTTTACCTATTCCTTAATGTTTCCATTGAGAGGCCGGACAACTTCATTTCCTCTGAGCATCCCCAGATAAATTAGATACCCAGAGCAATTTAGTTTATGCCCAATTAGTGGTTTGTTAGGAATTTTACAGAAAAATGGCGAACAATAAAAATAAATCTGTGCATCTTATAGGAAACATCACTAGACTGGAAGTAAATATAAAGTTGCAGAATAATGCCATATTATCTTTTCTCTGTCCTTATGAAAGGCCTCTGTTCCTTACCCATCTGGGGGAGGTAGTACAGAGAAAAAAACACAAGAGTGCATCTGCAGGAAATTCCCTTCTCCAATTACAGGGGAGTCCCAGTACTTCACAGGTTTGGACTCAAGTGTTCTTTAAAGTACAATTCAACTCTGAAAAGTGATTGTAAAATGGTATTGTGGGTTCTACTCATGTATTTCAATAGCTTCTATGTTAAATTTGCCCAGTTTTCAGTTAGATTTTTTTTTTAACTGCCAGATCAGCAGACCCAATCTAGGATTAAAAGGAAGGGTGCAATTTTTGCCATCTGTCTGTCACCCACCCACCCATCAACACCATTTATTTATGAATGGAGCCTCAGAACTACACAATGTGACCCTAAATATTTTACCAGATTATTCAATCTACTTCAAATACTTCAATTTGTTTTTCATCCATAATTGTTAATTTGTAAACTGATAATTAAGTTTTTGTCACATAATGGCTTTTTAAAAAGTTCTAATGAAAAGTTGATTGTACCACCATAATGAATATGCTGAATTTGTGCTTGTACAGCACTATTTCTGCTTAGACATTCTGTAATTTCTACTTCATTATCCAAACAAGATTTCAACGTCTCTTGCGAGCATATCTTCATGATTAATTGGTCTATTAACCATAAGGTACATCATGCAAGAGGGTAATCTAGCAGTGATGTTTTGGAATGTATGCGATGTCATCCTGGGGCCTAAATAGATGCTCCAAAGAGCCACCAGTCTACTGTAGACTTAGCTATGCGGTCTATAAATGGTAAGCATCATTATAAATTGCATGTAAATGCTTTAATTGCTAGAAAATAAATTGTTAAAGTTAAAGAAAATAAATTGGTGTCTTAAAGTTACTAAAGAATTTATGCTATATATCTGGATTACATAGAACACTGTTTCTAACAATTGAGGAAATAATATACTTTAAAAGCTCAATTTAAGTTTTATATTTTTAGTTTTCCACCAATTTTCTGTGTCTTACATTTGACAAACTTTGGTCTAACTTCCGCCTTTGATTACTGAATTCATTTATCAGTTGTATGAGTGTAATTGAGGGCTAAATTTATCTCATTGTTTTTGTCCCCTCTCCCCCTCGGTCTTTTAGTTGTAATTGGAATTAACATGGTTGCTTTTGTTTAACAATAGTAACAACTAATGCCTGGTCATGCCAAAATGTCTTTGTTTGTGAATCACTGATTGATATTGGTACCTCTCTGGGAATAGTGTTTATTAGTTAACTGCGGCTGCAGAATATGCACAAAGGTGTCTGGGGTTTTTATTTTTTTAAGGGCAAAATAGAAGTAGTATCCTTTGACATTTCTTTAACTCTGGCAGTAGCAATGGTGGTTACCACCATCCTTCTACTCCACCAGATTAATTAAAATCAAGGTGATTTAACTTGCTGATTTTAATCATGATTTAAATCAACTAAGAAAGCCTTAGTTTACGGTAATTGATTTTAATGGTGTTTTGCATGTGTACTTTTTAGTTATTTTCCTAAAGAAAGGGTGGTTCTCATTAGTTGGTAACCATTAAATCATCTTGATTTGCAGCTAAATATAGCCTTTTCACTAGACTTGTTGCTTCTTTCTTCTAACCAGGAGAATACATGATTCCATACACGTTTATTTAAGCAATTGTATAGCTTAGTTTAAATTTATTCAGATTATTATTGTTTACATTTTTATTTTATAAAATGGTGAATGATACATTTCTTGTTTAGTAGATAATGATTAGGTTTTTTTACTTGTGATTTGCATCAGGCTCTATTTGGATAGACATTCAAATTCAGTTAAAATGCATGAAAACAGTATTTTATTTATCTATTTTTAATTAAATAAAGCTATCTTAAATGTGCTAAAACATAAGAAAAGTATCAAAAATTTTATCATAATGTTTTGCATTTAAGACTGATTTATTGGACAAATGAAGTATTATCTGTAGTTAATGAATTGAACTGATTATTTCTGGTCACTATGTCTTTCAAGATTTTAGAAATAGTAAATCTTATCCTCTCACACTGAGTTTTTATTCACGAATTGGTAGAGGAAGACAAGGTTTCCTGCTTTTGCAATTCCCAAAGTTCCTTAATTTTGAATGAGCTAGTTGTTGAACTGAACTAGTTGAGTACAGCGAAATGAAGAATATATTCTCTCTACTGCTGCAGAAGAGGCTACTGCTATGGAAGGCTGGTTTTGCAGTTCACCAGGCTGTGATTCTAGGTGCTTAGCCAATGACTTCCACCTGTGCAGTGTTTTGACTTTCTTTAAAACTTGGCAGAAAATATGTACTACTTAATATTATTTTTTGTATTTAGTTTAAATGGTTTTAGTAGATTATAAGAAGTTTAGGCCTTAACATCGGTTGTCAATTTCAAATTTAATTTTAAATAGATTCATTTAAAAAAACCCTATATTTAATTTAAATTAAAAAATCTGATTTTATCCACACTGCGCTTTCTACTCCCAAAAGAGATAGTTGTAATCTAGAGGCACTTCCCTATGAGCTTATTAAACATTTTTTAAAACATTTATAAGAGATAGTGTGCCTGGTTTCTGAGTGTAAAAAGTTGAGAGAGGGAAGGTGGGTGAGGTAATATCTTTTATTGGACCAACTTCAGTCGGTGAGAGAGAGACCAGTTTTTGAGCCACACAGAGCTCTTGTGTCTCTGACCCACAGACGTTGGTCCACCTTATCTCGCTAGTATCCTGACACTGATACTTCTACACCAACACTGGATCCAGGGGTGAAAGTAACTTAAAGGACTTACTGGTATGCCAGAGTCCTGAGCGGGGGCGTGGCCTCAACTGGAGGAGGCATGGCCTCAACCGGAAGAGGCAGGGCCTTTCAATATTAAAAGGCCCGGGGGTTCCGGCTGTGGCTGGGAGCCCCAGGGCCTTTAAATCACCCCAGAGCTACCAGCTGCAGAGGTAGCTGAGAGCCCCGGGGCTCAGGGGCGAATTAAAGGGCCAGGGGCTCCGGCCGCCGCGGAGCTCCGGGCCATTTAAATCACCGCAGGAGCCCTGCCTTCTCCAGGCAGGGCTCCGGCAGTGATTTAAAGGGCCCGGGACTCCGCTGCTGAGGGGAGCCCCAGGCCCTTTAAAGCGCCGCCCGAGCCCAGCTGCCGGAGCCCCGGTGGTGATTTAAAGGGCCAGAGGCTCCCCACAGCGGCCAGAGCTCATGCCCTTTAAATCACCGCTGGGGAAGCCAGTCCAGTCCAGTACGCCATATTGGCTCTTGCCGGTACGCCGTACCAGACCGTACCAGCTTACTTTCACCTCTGACTGTATCTAAAAAGTTTGACAGTTTCACTTTCAGAGAGGGATTTATTATTTCAATTTTTAAGGGTTGAAATGTCTTTATGTTGCAAATCTTAAAGAGAAGACCTGATTCGCAACTTCTGTGCACAAAAAACTCCAGTTGAGTTCACTCCCATTGATTATATTGAGAGGGTTTGAAGGCCTTTAAAACTAATTCTTCAAGGAGAATGAAATTCTCAAATTCTGCATAATCTGGGCAACTGGGTTTATGTTCGGCACAGAAGTTGAAGGATTCAAAATACATGCACACATGACAGCATGCTGCCCAGTAGATAAAGAGATGTCAGAAGGTACCATTATGATCATTTTTTTCAACATAGGTCATGGAATTTAACCAAATGATTCCTATATCAAGCCTGTAACTTTTGGTTGAGCTAGAGCATCTCTCTTAGAAAGATACCTAGTCTTGATTTAAAAACCTCGAGTGACAAGAATCTACCATGTCCCCAAGTGTGTTTTTCCAATAGCTAATTTCCTTCACTGTTTAGCAATAAGGGGCAAATTTTTTAATGTAATTTAGTCTGTTTCATCTTTTGCATCTTTTTATACCTTTGTCTGCCTTTGTCACTCTCCAATGCTACTCTGAACTGCCCTACTTATGCATCCGAGTATCACATTTGCTCTGTTAGCACCACGTTGCACTGCAAGCTCATGTTCAATTGCTTATCCACCAGGATGCTGAAATCCCTTTGAGTCACTGCTTTCCAAAATACATTCCCCCTTCCTGTAAGTGTGATTTGTGTTGTTTGTTCCTCGATATATGGCCTTGCAGTTGACCGTATTAAATATGTGTTTTTCAAGTGAACTCACCTTCCCAAGTGTTCCAGATCACCCTGTAAAACTTTTTTTTATTTGCACTCCACCAATATTTGTGTCATCTGCAAACTTTACCAGCAACTATTTTATTTTTTCTTTCACATAATTGATAAAGATATCGAAAAGCATTGAGGCAAGAATCCTGTGGAACCTTACTGGAAACATCCCAACTGGGTGATCCCCCATTTGCACTTTTTTTTAGATCTATTAGTTAGCCAGTTTTTAATCCATCTGTTATGTGCTACCTTGATTTTTCATATTGTTAAATTTAAAATGGAATGTCTCATTTTAAAGTCAAATGCCACACAGAAGTCTAAGTTAAGTTCATGTACACTTTTATATGTATATACATAAACCCTTAAGATGTAACAAACAACTGTAAAATACACAATCACATGTAAAATATGACAAATGTACTCATGTATTTAGTGGGAAAATATTGTAGTTTATATTGGAAAATCTTTAAAGAAGCAAATGGCATAAGGACATATTTTCAGTGTATTACAGAAAATATTTGACCTGTACAACTACACATTTAAATAGAACTTATTTATTGCAAACAATACTTAAGGCTAATTGGTAATAAGAGTGCATATTGTGAGCTACCTCAGTGTGGGCCAAACCTGAGGTATGGTATGTGGGATGTGTGCTTGAAAAATACACTCAGAGGCAGGCAGGGCAGAAGCCTCAGTGCCCACTTGCTGTAGTTAGCATGTAGCCAAGCCAGAGCCACTAGTAGGGGATACAGGGAAACACTGAGTTCTTGGTCAGATTCCTACTCTGAAGCCATATGACACCTGGCTAAAAGCACAATTGAGGGGCACAAAGCTGACCATCTAAAGAAAAATCTGTGTGCAATGGTGAGAGGTTTTTTGTGGGGTGTGTGGTAAATTTTGTGGGGTAATTTTTGCTTAAACAAATGCCTGCTGGTAATCTTCACTTCCTTTTTAAATATCAGTTCTAATCAGTAAATAACAGTGAAACTAAAGACAGAAGGAGTAGTTTTAAATATTTGCAGCATTGGTCTGGAAGTTGTGATGACTAAGACTCCCCATGCAGAATTAGTTAAATCGAAGGCCACAACTTTTTATTACCTGTGATGTAACAGAACTAGCGGAGGAACTGCCAGGCAGCTTCTCCCCACACAAACCTGACAGGCCAAGTCTAGTGCAGCTCACAAATGGTGGTACAGGCTGTTAAATCCATAAGAGGAGGCTACCTCTTCTCTCCTCTGCTGTGAAATCCATGTGAGGTCCAGGACCAAGATGTCCCCTTTCCCTTTCCTTGTGGGAGGGATAAATGCCTCTCCTCTTGCCATGCATCGTAGAACAATGGTCCAGCCATTTACCACCTGGATAGTGCCTAGGCCTGCAGCCAGCTACTCTGGCTTCCACTTTCTTGTTTAACCTGCACTGGACACCTGCCAGCACCTAAAAGGAACCCCCTCCTGCTAATGGAAAAAACTGACATAAATATGCCCTAAATTACACAAAACACATCAAATCATTGGTAAAAACAGGTGCATCCTTTCTTCCTTGAAAAGTCTGGCAGAAGGATAAGATATCCTTCCGTGACTGATCACTGATTTCCTAAGGAATTTGGCCACCCTCCCTAATGCTACATATTTTAAAAAAAGGCTGATTGACCTTGACTAGCCCAGTAGCTCCCTCCCAACCCTTCCCCCCAACAGAGCATTTATTACTAAACCAGAAAAAAACCCTGCTTCATCTTGGAGAAATGAGAATAAACAGAATATGAAAATAGCATCAAAAGTCCTCAAAATCTCTATTCATTTTGGTCAGGCTATACATGTTATCAGACTATTCGACCAAATAGTACTGCTAGAACATCAGGTTGGCTCCCCATTGGGGGAAGAAATGCAGAGCTTACTAACTTCCCCCCTGTCAAAGTGGGGAAATGCAGTTTATTATTAAGCCCCCATAACATGTGGGATGGGGGACATGTACAGAGTTTATTATTAATCCCTGCCCCAAATAGGGGTGGAGGAAGAAAGTACAGAGTTCATTCATCTCTGTTCTTCAGTAAGAGTTGCAGGGGTCAGTACAGAATTTATTAACCCCTCGCTACAGAAGGGGAAAATATCAAAGCGAGGGAGGATTATAGGCTAGAGCCAGCAATGCCTTAGTCCAACAGACCACTCAAGGAGCTGTCCTAAAAGGTAACGCACACACTCATTTCAGGGCATTCACCAAGCCTTACGTGGTCACTGCCTAATGGGGTGGGGGTTGGCCAGGAAGTCTTATGGCTCCGTCACTCCTCAGCTGATGCTGCCATTTCTTGGGTTGGCTTACGACCCAGCTCCTGCAACGTCTACCGGCACTTCTTCCCTGGGCATGTCTGAAAGGAAACAAGCACAGATGACAGCCCACCCAACGGAGCTATGACATGAATGATGTTCCACATAGTTAGGTGTCGGGGTGGGAACTAATGCCCTGCTATAGCATGAGGCTATCAAAGAAGGGAAGAGGCAGGAGCTCCCTTTCTTTCCTGCTCAAGTAAGGACACCAAGAGGCATCATTCACCTACTGGTCCAGCCAAATCTCTCCCTCATCCTTGCAAACTGGGGTGGGAATGGGGAGGGAGAAAAGGCTGCATTAGTGTGATGGGTGTATGGTGTGATCTGTGGGGAGTTATTACTGACATCTGTGCTCACTTTCAAAAGACTCTTAAAAAGGTTGAAGCCAGACATCAGAGCATTAATTTATTATTTCCCCAGTCATGGTTCATGCATACACTGAATTTCTTAGAGAGTCTGAGAGAACTGTCAGTGTGAAAGCAAACATTAGGGAGCAAAAGCATTTGAACACAGGGTTTAGTTTATTTAATCTATCTTGTTTTTGTATAAACACATTTAATATTGCTTACTGCTAGCTGTGTATGCTTTTGGGCATGAAGATGCCCTTGATTCCTATCTTGTGGAATGTTTGTTCACACTTTATCAGCAATTGGTCCTGATTGACAACAGACATTTGTGTTTTTAGCCTGACTGTTGTTAATGCTTCAGTGCCACAGTGAATAATAGCAGACATATGGCATTAGAAGTGCATGGTGATTTTAATACTTTCAGGGCAGTAGTTTCCCCAACCTGTCTACCGCTGACAGTGGACTGGCTTTGGGAAAATTGGAAGCAAGCATAAAAAAATTAATTAAGAACCAATCTTCATTGAATGATCCTAAAAATATTTGAAAAAAGCCCTTAGTGTGATGCTTTACTCTATTATGGATTTTACTCACAACTTTGCAAACAAACCTCTGCCGGTTGTCATTTTACAAAGAGATAGGGTTTTAGCTGAAGAATGAGTTTTTGATCTCCACTCTAGTTCATCTTTTTGTTCCAGGAAATCATCATCTTAACAAAGATTGCGGAGACATTTATCCTGTGTGTATGCAAAGAAGGAAGGAAGAAATTGGCACCTATTCATCTGTCATTTAAGAGGCATATCCTGCCAGCTGTGCCACATGATCATACCTGTAATGGGTTTAATCTACAGCTTTCTTTTCTAACATGCCAGATTAAGTTGACTACATTTATAGCATGAAACCAGTTTTTGCAAGGTAGATTAAAATGAGAACAAAGTAAGAACTGTATTTATTCATGTTTTATTGTAGCTTACACAAAGAAAATATAAAAGTTAAGGCTCGGGGTCTATTTTGTAAGTCAGGGTCTTTACTGAAATGTGAACGCATTTTAAGACACCTACCTATTTCAAAGGTACTATTGATAGACCACCTGCTGTTGACATGCAATAAGGAAGATGGAGGGATGTAAATTAGTTTGTGATTTGCCTTCCTTTGAATACAAATGAGGCATACAATCTCCTGTCCTGTACTCTAATAGTGAACTACTAGAATGTATTCAATGTGCTTTGTTGGGAAGTGAGGGCTGTCATAATCGATTACCATTAGATTCTTCTTTGTTACATGAATTCTTGTTGGCACTGGATAATTTGAATGTGATTCAGTTGGAATACATGCTATTTAATATATGTCACTAAATAAGCATAGTGTAAATACTTTTTGTCAGTAAGGAAGTAGTTCTGATTGAAATTTGGAAAGACCATTTTATCTGAACTTAAATTACTGGTGAAGAATTTATGGCCAAGAATGAGAGATATAATGGATTAGTTGAAACAGGAAAGAGCCTAAAAAGCTGATTTTTTTTAGTGGTTGCAAACATAATCTTTCCCTTTCAGAATGATGAGAATGCATTCAGAACAGACCCATGGAGAACTTGTCTAGAATTCCCTGCCAGTTTCTTTACTTAACCGTGAAGCTTGCAAATTTTATGTATCTGTTCTTTTACCAAAATTTGTCAAAGACTACAGAGATGTCAGTATGTTGAAAGGTAACTTGTGTGGCTTTCTACTTTTAATGCAGATGCAGCATCCTGTTTGTTAAGTATGTTACTTGATGTGAGTATCTAACATTTTTCTAGTGGCCTGACATAAACTTGTTTAGGATAGAAATGGCAGTGAGCAGGAAGAGCTCAATTACTCTTTGGATTGATGAGATAAAGAATAAAATCATCAGGAACGTTTCTTTGGATAGGACAGGTGACAGCTATAGAAGGGCTTTTAGACTGATTTACATTCTTTGTTTTATATGATCCTTCTTGAAGAAGTTGACAGATTTATTTTAAGCTAGCACCTCCCCTTTCTGTACCCATAAATTTTGAAAGGACTCCACTATGATTCATTCATGGTGGAAAACTGCCACAGGCTGTCTCCTCCCATCATATTAGCCATTGCTTTGAGTATCTGCCATGCATTCCCTGTTCCTGCGTGGCTTCAAAAGCAACAATTGGCACAAAGGGATGGAACACCCTAATGACAGATTTCACTCTCCTTAATATCACTGGTCAGTCTGAAAAATTAAAGATGGGAATGATTTCATAACATCAGTAACTTTGGCTAGATACTGATTTTGTATTTTAATAGCAAGATTCAAAACTATAAAACTTGCAAGCCATATTAATGTCTGCTATTCATTAAAAGAGCAGCAAACATAATATTTTGCTTATGAGACTCTTTTTACTGGAGGTCTAGTTTTTCTACCCCAAACTTGGCTCAAAGCAAAAATAAACATTCCCACAGAAACTGGCATAAACCTTTCAGATTGTATCTTAGTCTTTTCCTTGCAGTTTTTGCTAAGGTTGCAGTTAGCTGGACTCGCTTTGTCTCATATTGCTTCTGGGGATGAACAATATAATATTAATCTGCATTTGTTAATCCTGTTTTGTAATTAAATCCATCTCTTAATATAACTTCCATACAGCTTTGAATGAAAAGGAATTTATGGAAACATGACTTGCTTTTTATAAAATAGTTTGAGGATTATTAAATCAACACTAGAGAAAAAAGTTTGCTCACAGAACTAAAGATTTTCTCTTTGTTATTCTTGCTTCGCTGGTGCTATGGGGAAAAAAAGAGCATTCAAGCTGGGTTGCATGTGGTTTAGCTCTAATTCTATAGGCTGCACACTCTTTCTCCCCAAAATCCCCACAGCAAGTGACCTTGTCAGACAAAAGTGTAGAATAATGGGAGGCAGCCCAGGGACTGTGGCTCATTTACAAGCAGCTGTTTGCTACTGTCAGAACAAAGGCAAATCAAAGTTGCATTAACGGGGTATGACAGGCACAGTGAGCAACTCCCCAACACTGCTCATCCTCTAGTGTTATCCTGGTTATAAAATTGGTTTGCCTTAAGAAGAAATGGACATGGGGTCAAGTCAGACGTATGTTTTTTTTAAATCCTTTCAAAATTAAACATGTTTAGTTGACCAAGTATTGATGGAATTCAATTAAATATATAGAATGGCAAAAAAGAATGTTAATGATTTTCCATATATAAAATCATATGAACAAAGTAGGGAACTGATCATTATAATATGTCTTTGCAGTAAGATGCGCTTCTAGTATAATCTGGCATGCACTTTCTTTCTGACCTGTTGAGTTTCACACAGTCTAAAGTGAAGTGGATCCATTTTTATGATTCTTAAATTCTGCATGGTATCTAAGAATCTTTGCAGGAGCCCACTTTCTTCTGCTTAGTTTCTGTAATCGTGTGGTTTTTGTCTTGGGCTGAAACTTTCCCCTTAAATCATTTCTGCATCTTGCTTAGTGACACAGAGGTAGATATCTGCCCAGTAGTAAAGATATATTTTGAATGATGTCCTTCTTCCCTTCAATTTCTACTAAAAACTTCCACTGAATTCTGTGCAAGTTGTGTGTGGAGAACTATGATGACATGATTTGTGGGGCATCACACCATGTATTTGAATGGGAATTTCAACGTTGGTAATTGGTAAATAGATGTCTTATGAGAACGTAGAAGTGGCCCGACAAAATGTTCCTGACAGTCGAAATATCTACAATTTGTAACATAGTCAGTAATGGGTACTTCTTAAAAATGACTTAATTCAGCAAAAATGGTGCAAATTTAGCTATGTGGATGAGACAGCTGAATAACTTCAGCCTTTATCATTGAACTCCCAACCTTCGTTTATTTCTAGTTGAAGCCATTCTAATCATTGGTGTCACTGTGAGCATGTCTGACAAGGAGGTTTAAGAAGAAAAGAAATTAAAGTAGAAAGGGCAGAAAAAATGCTAGGTATGAAACTATTTAAGAAGGCACCCAATAGGCAGTGTATTTCTGTGTTTATTGTATCTTGTGTAGTGCTATAAGGCTGAAAGGAGAGTGAGTTGAACAGTCCCAGAAGTGCAGTACCCATTACTGGCTATGTCACAAATTGTAGATATTTCGACTGTCAGGAACATTTTGTCTGGCCACTTCTACTTTCTCATAAGACACCTATTCTACCATTTCCCTGAGAAACACACTGCATAAAGTGTCTTATTGTTATGAATTTAAAAATAAGGGAAGCAGTGAGACCTATACATTTATTTGACAAATTGATGTGGGGTATTACCATGTCCTTCTTTGCTGGGTATATGAGCCTATATAAGGTTTAGGTTACTTGATGCTTTTTGGGGGGGAAGGGGGGGACAAGGGGGCAGGGGAGGGGAAGAACCTTTAAAATAAACTATACTGCAAAATAAAAAGCAACTATATAGTACATTTTAAAACCTCATATTTGACTTATGTTTTAAACATCAAGATATGGTCAAGATTAATTTTTTTCTTAAGTCTTCAATGCCATTTTTTGTAAATATGCTGAGAAGGTACAGAGATGAATAACATCTTGATTGAAAACTAAAGTAGAACAATTTATTTTGTAACTTTGAGAAATAGCACATTACAGTTCTATGTGCCTTCTTAAGGTCAGACTTTATCCACTTATGTATATACAAAGTTACACGTGAAAAGAACTGTGCATACTTTCTGAGCACTGACATATGCGTGTGCAATAGATGAAATTTATGTACACAGAATTATTATTAATTATTTGTATTATAATATCACATAGATTGGAGCCCAGTTGTGCTAGGAATTGTATATTGACTGTTAATGCAGGTGGTTTTGCACATATAAATATGAAGGATTTATTGAGGCTCCCTTGAAAATTTGGCCAGTAAAGTCTTTCTCCTTTCCCTCACCTATTATCAACTGAAATACTGAAAATCCATAAGACTAAAACAAGCTCCGGGGAGACAGTTTCTGCTTAATATTGAAAATGCACCCAAAGTTCAAATTGCGTTGTTCATTTTGAAGTATATAATAGAGTTTTTTTATTTGTATACAACATGCATTTGCACATGGCTTAGAAGTCAAAAAATGGGAAGTTCAGTTACAATCATCTAAATTTTGTTCCTCTAAAGGTTCAAAATTTCTTGTACTGTTGTATGTGGTGCATAATATCCAGCAATGTTACTTTCTGTATCATCCTCTTTGTAGTCATTAGATTTAGCCATAATTAAAGAAATGGAGACTTTACTTTGTGGTGAAGCAGTCTGTTAACCTCATATGTTTGTTTCCTGAATTCCTTTCAGTTAATGTTCCTTTTCTTGCTGGGAAAGGAGGACATTTTGTTCATTACTTTGCTTGAATAGTACTAACACCCTAGCAGATGGTCACTTTCCAACTGGGTTGTCTTGAAAAAAGAAATTAAAATATTATAGCACCAGGGAGAAACGTTGTAATGTGTCCATTTCAAATTAACAGGTCGTTTTTTCTACTACTTTATGATTATAAAATAGCTCAATGTCACATAAAAGGTTAAAAGCTGGAGTAAATGGCATCATGGGAAATTTGAAATAAATAGGGTCTCATATGGTTTATAGCTCTATACTTGAACACACAAGTAAAATATTTCTTTACTTGAAAAGACATTTTTATGAGAGCTTGCCATGTTAATATGCACTGTGGTCACAACAGATTCTAGTTGAAGCAGTTTAATTTACAAGGTAATTTTTGTTTTTGTTCTCTAAATTACACTTTGCAAAGGTCACCTGTTGAAACTCATAGAAACCACTTGAGAGTGAGAATTTTAAATGTTTCAGAGAAAGTTGAAAATTATCCATCACAATTCATTGAATTATTCTACTTGTGGTTGGGTAGTTGCTTTTGATGGCTCTGGAGCAGTTCAGAGATCCTGACTTAAGGACCATTTGAGTCTCTGAGCCCCAATCCAGCAGGCACAATATTATTTCATATCAGTGATAAATTTGTCCTTTGGTGGTAAGGGTAAAAGCAGATGCACTGTATGATAGCTCTGGTAACCCCTGCTGGATAAGACTCATAGATTTGGCAATGGTTGTGAATGCAGCTTGTCTAAGAGGATGGCTGATTTATCACCCACACAGAGAATGAGATGTTGGAAAAGCTTCAAATGGGGATGCCAGTAGCCACTTGTGAGGTAGCTCCAGCTCCTTCCTTCATGTGTGCTAGAAAATTCTGTAGCAGTTCGGCCTAAGATGGCGTACATCTATCTAGCTGGAGTTGACTGTCCCAAACAGGAATGTTGTGCTCACCAAGAGTAAGAGGCTGAAAAATAAAGTACAAAAAAGAATGTAGACGTGCCTACAGTTTGGTTTATGTGTATAAAACTAGCATGAGAAAGGAGGAGAGCCCTTTTGTTGTTCTAAATCATTAGCAATGGTAACCTTTACAATTATGCAAGTAATGCACAGCTGTTACCATTTTTACTCCTGTATCTGATACTAAACAATTTTATTTGTTTGTTTTTGCTTTGAATGGGGGATTAAGAAAATATTTCTAATGCCACCAGAGGCTCTGGTAGTGGAGTTCAAAAAAGAAAAATGTCAATCTAAAATTCTTCTGCCTCCAGAGTTTTGCCCTCAATATAGAGTACATGCAATTTTCATGAAGGGGAATACCATGTATGCTGTTTGGGGGATTGGTTGCAACACATGATTATCTCCTTCCAGTCTTCCAGTCAGGGGCCCTATGGAAGAGTTAGGAGTCAATTAGCGTCCTAGCCAATCTTTCTCAAAGTATTTCCAGTTTTTATCTCTGTTCTGTTTCCAGCAGTCTTTTTTTAGAAATGTTTTGGTAATTCGTAACAAAAAAAGTATATTTTACACTTACCTTAATTTCTTAGGAGGAAAAACTATAGGGGGAACTGGGGGAATAAGTACTCATGTAGGCAAATCAAGCTAGCAGATATAATTTCCTCCAAAATGATATCTCTTATTTATTATTATTTGCAAGTGGTTTCTTTTAATTACTTTTAAGAGAGAGAGAGAGAGAGAGAGAGACTTTGTGTGTGTGTCATACAAGATAGGGAAAGGCAGAGAGTCCTGTATACTTCACTCTTGGATGTCCACCAATTAGGAGACAGGCCTGCCTGCTTTTGGTTTCATGCCAAAGAGGCTTTTTAAATCAAACAATATAACAATGGCTTATTAAAAACTCAGGATATTAGTAAATGTTTAGCAATTCAAGCTACACTGCTACAATGGGTAAGAATTTTGAAAGCTTCAGCTCAGGATCGTGGGAGGCTAAGAGAAAAATTGAGGACCTGGATACAGTGATTGATGGATACAGTGCTGTTCTAACAGGGAATACTAAAGATTGTAAAGCACTGACAAATCAAATTGACCACCTGGAAAACAGTGCAGGTTAAGAAATATCAGGTTGATAAGACTTCCTACCAACAGGAGAAGCCAGGGTATTTTTTTCACAGTGGATTATGAAGGTGCAAGGTATGGATCATTTTGATCTCCTTGTATATAGCAAATTGTATCTCTGGGAAAGCCAGCCATATGACATCTGGTATGGTACTTATAGAATGTGAAACTCTTGGAAGGAGGAAAAATAAATTGGTGTGGAAAACTGAGTAGCCTTCAGGATTATAAAAGAAAGCAAAAAAGACACAAGGAAGTGTTGCTGTCATAGGGTTTAAAATAAGAAGTCATTAATTGTTCTAATAAGAATAAAATTCTGGCTAAATTATGTCATTAAGTTAGCTGTAAAAATCAGACAAAGGTCTTTGTATTTTCTCCCATGGATGCTACAAATGTGTATTCCAAAGGAACATGTTTGTACCCAAATGGTACAATACGTGCTTGGGACTGGCCTTTTATTATGCAAACTTTGGTTAAGCATAGTCATGCACATGTTTTAGCCAGACAGTATGAACTTTAATTTTTATATGTATAGGGGATTGCTCTGCCGTTACCAACAACAGCTGCTATAGCTGAAGACAGGTTGGAGTACAGTGTGTTTGGAGGGGGTAAGAAAAGGGAAGATAATGGATTGTTTAGGATGAAATGTCTACTCAGCTTTCCATGAGAGAGTATTTCCATAAATTTATTAAATTAAGCTATGCATATTCAAGCACCTTTCTACTGATGTAACTGAGTGCGTGTTAAGGGGTTGCACAGATTTAATCTTATTAGGTTATGTCTACACCGCACTCCTTATAATGGCGTGACTGTGCTGTTGCAGCCGCGCCACTGTAAGGTGTGCGGTGTAGCCGCTCTTTATCACTCGGAGAGAGGCGAGGGGCAGTAGCTTCATCACCAGGAGCGCCGCTCCTGCCGACGGAACGCTGTCCACACCGGCACTTTTAGTTAAAACTTTTGTCTTCCAGAGGGGGGGGGTGTTTTTTCACACTCCTGAACTACAAACGTTTTACCAACGTAAGTGCTGGTGTAGAAATAGTCTTAGCTTCTGAACTGAAATAGCTAAAGCTGTACAAAAACTTGTGTGTAGACCAGGCCTTAGAGTAGGAACTGAGGAAACAAGCACATGACCTGTGAAGACAGCTGGGGAGAGCAGCAAGTGCACCAACAGCGGCACCCTTCAGTAGCAGAAGTGAAGAACTGTAGGCAAACATTGCTTTCAGTTCCAGCTGCTCTGGGATGAAGGTCAAAGATTTGAGAAATCATGACGGTTGACAAGCATGAGTGAATTAATGTACATGAGTAGGAGAACCTATGACTGATATGCATCTCATTTCCTGGGAGCAGATTTTTCTTTTAACCACAAATATGGGCAAACTTTCTGAGAAGCCTACTGTAGAACCAGAATTTACTGCATCTTATGGCTTGCATATCCCATTTTTTCACAGATCTTTTAATCACAGAAGTACTCATCATTACTATGATTTAGAACAAAGATTTTACCCATTGTTTCCCATATCAGTAATTATGTGGAGTGAATTGCTGGGATACTTGAACATACAGCAGTAGAAAACCTGTGCTCTGTACTCTATCTTATCTTGAGATGCTTGGTTTATCCAACAGACAGACAAAACAATTACAGTTGGTAGAGCCAATAAAGCTAAATAAACAAGTGGATGAATAGACAGAAGGAAGTAGCTGTCAACATGTGGTTATATTTACTTCTCTCTGAAGATTGAACACGTTTAATTCTGATGTTCTTTGTGTACATTGCGATATCTAAAAAAGGAAACAAGTTGCTAAAAGCAAAACAATGGATAAATAGATCAAAAACTATTATTATATCACTTTGTTTCATATTTTCCTTTAATTTTAAAGTTGTTACCAGTATATTGTGGTGGTGACCAAATGCCCTCACCAAGATTGAGGCCCCACTGTGCTAGGCACTATGAAAACACAAAGGAAAGACACTGCTCCCTGCGCCAAAGAGCTTGCATTCTAAAATAACAGAAAGTGATGAAGAGTGAGGGAAAGTTATACAGTGAACAGATCAAGTGGTCAGGGTTCATCTTGTTTATCTTGACATGTTTTGTTTATATTACAGAACTTAGTTTTAGGAGTGTGTTTTTTTGGTGGTCAGTGACTGGTGTTGGACTGGGGGGGAGGGAGTGATTGTCTGAGCGAGAGAGGAGTGTTTAAATGAAGGGAGGGAAGATGAAAGAGAAGCACAATAATAGGGATAGTGAGGCAGGGCGGCTGAATGATTGCTGAACTGTAGGAGAGGGGCAGGATTAAGAGGAAACCAATAACCAGCAAATGGAGAAGAATCACCAAACGTTCCTTTCCAGATCTCTTTCCAGTCTCTCTTTCTCTGATTCCTAGCAGGAGGCCTTTCCTCTCTCCCACCCAATATGCCCTCCACCTTTCTGTCTGCTCCAGGTTCCTGAGAGGCAAGTGATATGATGGGTGCGCCTACCTAGCCCCTCTGCAGTTCTCCTCTCTTTCGAAAGTTGGGGGTGTCTCCTCTGAAAACTGGCACAGAATTTCTTGGGAGATGGGATGGGGAAAAATAGAGTTTCCTCCCCTCTTCTCATCTCTTAGGGCTACTGTTCTTTGGAGTAGCTTTATCTGCTACAACCCCAGCTGGCGCTA
Source organism: Emys orbicularis (assembly GCF_028017835.1). NCBI lineage: Eukaryota > Metazoa > Chordata > Testudines > Emydidae > Emys > Emys orbicularis. The sequence goes on from NC_088690.1 coordinate 27,842,298, forward strand.
ACCCTGATGATGCATGAGTCTGCCCCCCCCCCCCCCAAAGAAGAAGAAGAAAAGATAAAGTTTAGCTACTTACTCACCCTGAGACTTACATTTATGAAAAGTGATTGTCACGGGGGGAGAATAGAGAGAAGCCATACTTTAAGCCTCCCAAGTAGCAGGGCATCAGATTAGATTTAATATTTATTTGGTTTTGGTTTTTAAGCACCGTGGTTTCACTTGCTGTAGAGTATGCTTCATTTTTCCTGGTCATCTTTTTCATGATCATCCTACATAACTGCTCTAAAATCAGAGCTTGGTCGGTCACCTCTTCTAGTGGATGTTTTTCAGACTGGGGTTGAAACAATGAGACACTGGAGATTCCCAGGACTTGTCACAGACCAAGATAACAATGCTCAAGATTTCCCAACAATAACTTAAGGAGGCCTTTCTAGTAAATACAGCTGCTGAGACCATCCAAAGCACTGTCAAGTAGTTCAGTCCCATTTCTAATATGAGGGTTGATAGGAATATACTAGAGCTTATACTAGTTAATTACTGTCTACAGATTAAAAAAAAGATGGTGCTGAATGCAACGTTTGTGTGGTAGCATGGCCCTGTTCAGTGAAGCTCAATGCATGTTACGTGATTGCCTGAGAGGAATAGAAAAGCTACTTTCTCAGTCTCTGACCAGAATGCATGATAAGGCTTGGTGTCAAAAAGGGCAAGATGGGGCTCACAGCAATTATGGCAGAGGCATACTGGTTTCCTTGACAACCAGATTGAGGATTCTTTGTGATTTATTATTTACCACTTCAAACCCTCGTTCTGTGATTTAATTAGGGAGAGGGATTTCCATATGTCCAGTCCCTTCCAAATTTGAATACCCCAGCACTATTGTTATGACTACACTGCAACTATCCCAAATTGATGTTGCGCTGAAACAGCTACAAATTAGGCTCAGCATTTAGCTTTGTGGAATTTTAGGCAGGTCGCTTAGACAACAGTTAACTGAAATTCAAAGGATATTATACTGGGTGATGACTTGTTAATCTACACTTACTAACAAGGATAATAGACATCTGTGCTCACTCTCCCCCCTCTCCACCCCAGGTTTTTTCAAATGCCTCGGCTTGCAACAAGTGACACTACTCAGTCTTCTTTAGATATGTAGGAAAACAAAATAGTTTCTCCTGTGACCCAGCTTAATAATAAAATAATAATAATAGTTAATGGAGATATCCTATCTCCTAGAGCTGGAAGGGACCTTGAAAGGTCATCAAGTCCAGCCCGCTGCCTTCACTAGCAGGACCAAGTACTGATTTTGTCCCAGATCCCTCAGTGGCCCCCTCAAAGATTGAACTCACAACCCGGGGTTTAGCAGGCCAATGCTCAAACCACTGAGCTATCCCTCCCCCCTTCTTTCCCTTGTTTTGCAGTTTGCTGTTTCAAATTATTTTCTATTTGCTGAGTACAGTAATATTTTTCAGCCACCCTTAAGAATATGTAAATATAGATATAAATAGATATTTGTTTTCTAACTTTACTTTTTCATTAAGGTGGACACTTTGTCATCTGAACAGGAACTCTGTGTGTTCTGGAGCAAAGACTCAGTTACTTGTATCAGTCAGAGACATTGTAAACACAGTTAAATATGGATTTCTAATTGCTTCAAGTGTTTTTCAGATATATATTTCTTGAATTGCATAATTAGACCAAATTGTGATCAATGGTACATTTTGTCTCATAAATTTAAAAAACAATTTCATTATCTATTCAGACATGATCATTTATATAAGATGTATATTTTTCAGGAACATAACTACAATGTTAAGTGAGGAGGAATTACTGTATCACTGGAAAGCCTCTCTCACTGCATGTTGAGGCTGAAATTGGGGCCTCCTAAATAAATTTGTAAGAAAACTACTTTGCTGGGTTGCATGTTTTTTATTACATATTCGGCATGAAGCTTCTGCTGCATTCAATATAATAAATTAAGCAAAGTCCTATGTTTGTCAGAGCTTGGACTGGAATGCAGGGTATGTTGAAAGTGATACAGGAGGTGGCACTTTCCTCTTCATAGGGCAGATCCAAAGCCCACTGAGGGCTGTACACTTAAAACTTGTATTGAAATAGCTACATGTCTCTGGGGCGTGAAAAATCCACACGCCTGAGAGACGTAGCTTTGCTGCCCTAACCCCCGGTATAGACAGTGCTAGATTGAAGGAATAATTCTTCTGTTGACCTAGCTACCGCTTCTCGGGATGGTGGATTAACTACAGTGACGGGAGAACCAGTGAGTGTCCACATGGAAGTGCTACAGCAGCACAGCTGCAGTGTTTTAAGTGTAGACATACCCTGAATAGGTGGAAAGACTCCTGTTGATTTCAGTGGCCTTTGTGTCAAGTCCTAAATCAATACTAAACCAATGTCCCATGGTGTTGGTAAGGGGTACTGGCAGCTAAAGACACTGTCTTTTTAAATGAAACAGAACAATGAGGCTCATTAATGATCCCATTGCATTTTTCCTGAGCACAATGGTGTTGAGCCTGGGTGATCTGACAATTCTAACAGCTCTCTGCTGCATTCATTAAGTCAATGGAAACCTCCCATTGACTTTAATGGTGCAGGATCAGGGCCTAATTGGGGTAATTAGATTCTGCTTTGCCCTAAATTTCCCCATTATTTTTGAGTGCAGCAGCTCCAGAGAGTTGTGTAATGTTGTCCCTTACCTCAGAGGTGGATGCATTTCTTTGCTGAGTAAAGTGATTCCTAAATATTGCATATGGTTTACAAAGTGCACTTGCATTGTTGGATAAATGTAAATCATCATTGAGGAAAGTAGTAGTATTTCCTTTTTTCCCCAGTAAATATTATTTCACCCAGCAAATTTATTATACTGTATAGAACAAGATAATGTGGGCCAGATTCAGTGGAGCAGTGCTGGGTTACAGCAGCTAAAGCTCTGGCTTTCATAGTCAAAATAGGGCAGAAGTGAAAAATACATCACAATTGAATTATAGAAGTATGCATATTGCAAAGAAATAGATGCATTTTCCTGTAACTGTGGATGCCTGGGAAAATCCCTACTTGTACAAAAAGCTTCATGGTTTCTTTACTGTCTAAGCAGAGCAGAACCCCCTTTTAACATCTCAACTGAAAAATCAGCAGAGTAAACAGAATGGTGCTCAGCTTAATCTGCCTGAGAACAGTTAGAGGTGGAATCAGCCCTGCTGCGATTTGTACTTCCATGAAGTTGAGGTATTCAGTACCTGATGATTAGATCACAAGCTATCCCCTCCTTTTTGCAAAACCCATCCTACTGTTTGTACACCTAAATAGTGTGTCTTGAGAACACGCTTTTTGATAGTTTCAGTAGGAAAGTGTACTTTTAGGTGGGATGGAAAAAAAGTAGAGCAGTCAGATCTGTTATATTTGATGGCTGCCTTTTTGAAATACTTGCTTCAGATATTTAGAGCAAGAATTTTCAAAAACAAAATTGCAGGCAAGTCTGGCAGTATATGTAATGTGTATTAATCTGTGAAGAAATTGCCTTATTTTCCAAGACTGTAATAATGGTGCAGTGAATTGTCTAGTTTGTGGGACTCACAAGATGCCTACATTTCTACATATCTCACATACAGCTTTCCAGTTTCTTTCATAAATTGATGCACTGTTTTGGAAGTGCAATTTATCAGCTATTAGATGCATGCTTCTTAAAAGGACGATATTAGCATATGTAAACATTTCCTGTCTCTAGTCCTTTGAAGTGTGTGCTTGTTGTTACTTTCGAATGTAAATACACCTCTACCTCGAAATAATGCTGTCCTCAGGAGCCAAAAAATCTTACCGTGTTATAGGTGAAACCGCGTTATATTGAACTTGCTTTGATCCACCGGAGTGCGCAGCCCCGCCCCCTCCGGAGCACTGCTTTACCACGTTATATCCGAATTCGTGTTATATCGGGTCGCGTTATATCGAGGTAGCGGTGTAATATTAATCATGGAACTTCTGTCCCATGCATTCATAAGAAAAATGATTTTTGATTGTGTCTTGGGGTGGCTATTTCTGGGCCCTCTCCATTTCCATCCTCTCTCACTTGAGCACATGTACGCTCTCCATGCCAACACTGTCTGGCTAAGAGCTGAGAGCAGTTCCTGTACTTTCTAGTGCACTCATTACCATAGCATTTGAGTACCCAGAAGAAGGGTAGTTTTGTGGCTAAGACACAGGACTTGAATTCTGAGATTTTAGGTTCAGTTTCCACCTGTGTGACTTAAATTACTTAATCTCTCAGGAACCTTGTTCACTATCTGTGAGAGAGGCTGTGGACACATGCGTACAGTTCCCCTATAGTTGGTTAATGCCACATTGTAGGTGTCTGATTTCCCCTTACTCAGGTATTTTCTCAGAGATACAGAGTAATTGTTTCATACAAAATATGGTCAGAAAAGATTACTTGGTCTTTCAGTCTGACACTAGGCATTTTTCAAGATTACTCACTACTCATTCTGTTTTTGATAATATCTGAAGTGACTGCATTTGCCATAAAGTACATTTTTTAAATTGTTCTTCTGCTTGTTCTAAAAATGTATATCTGCTATATTTTGGCCATCAGTTTGCTCAGTGGGATCTTGCTTCTTGATATTTACAAGGGTTCTTCTTTCTCCTCCTAATCTAGTCCACTAGAAATATTTTAGAGGGTAGAGTGAATGAACCTAGGTATTGCTATGCTAATAATAAATGTGTATGCACTCTAACTTTGTCTGAAGTGACGTGCTTTCATAGAAACCAAACACATTTTTCATTGTAAATTACACATGTGATAATAGTCTCCACACTGTCTCTATACATTTAGAAGAACACACCAAAAGAACAGAGGACATGTACACACACCCATTGTTACTTAAGACAGTTTAAAAATGTTTCACAAGTCTACACTTCTAAAAGAAACAAGACAAAACCCACCCTTGTACAATAATCTCTTGTACAAAATCTCTTATTGTACAATAACCCTTGTACAAAGATGCTACTGTTTACAGTGCTGATATTACACTATTTTTGGTGAATACTATAATAAATTGTAGAGGTAAACTCACATATTGTAGCCTACGCATGGACTTGTATTTTCAGTTCAGTTTTCACACATAGATGTAGCATGCTGCATTTTGAAAATATAGCCTAAGAGGTGAATTTCCTTGTTCATAAAAGTCAATACAGAAAATACTTGTCATTCTATTAATTATAATAGAATTCCTGAATGAGAACTGAACATGATGAAAAAGTACGGTAATTGCCAAGTAAGGGACAGATATTTTGTTACCTGTACTCAGGTTGAGTAGTACTGAGTTAATGGGATAACTGTGGAGTATGTTACTACTCAAAATGAGTAAGAGCATCAGAATGTGATCCTTAACTTTTACTGAAAGTAGAAACTTTGCTAAGCTGAACAAGGCAAGGTATAACCCTTTCACAAGCCAATGCACACAAAAGGCAATGAGTCATTACTGGCAACTTCATCCTGAGCAATATTTTGATCTTCTGTAGGGTGGTTTGACTTTCACTAATGTGCATATTCATAAGGAATTTTTACCCTTTTTTGAATTTGATTGCACATTCATGCAACACTGTGTGTAACTTATTTATTCAAGGTTTGGGGTATTTTTAAGCTTGGGAAAAAAGGTATTTTGCCTTTGTCCAACTGTCAACTCAGCATAGGCTTTTGAACATTGCTTATGGACATGTTTTGTTTTTTCTCCTTACCAACCTTATGGTTAGCAGAAGTTCCCAGGCAAGTAGGACTTGGTGAGAGAATTTTGAAATATAAATGTTTACCAAGAAATGATATTTTAAAGCAAATACAAAAATTACAATATATTTGAGTTTTGCTACCAACATCCTGTGGGGAGGAAGCAATTCAGCAGGAAATCCTGTTGGCACAGAATTTATGACACAGAAACCATTTGTGTGGCTTGCCTCCCTGTCTCAGCCCTCACTGAGGTTGTTCCAAATTCAGAAGCTTCTCCTTCCTGACAGGTAGCATGTTCAGTTAAGTGCACTGATGGCTAACCATGGGGGATAAGCTCTGAGAGACTAATTGATAGACACGCTCTGGCTGATTTGTTTTGAGAAACTTTAAAGGTACTATGTGTTTAAGTGCTAAAGTAGAAAAGTAGGGTGCCCTCCTTCAGCAGGCAAAAGATCGAGTGCCTACAATGTAAAGAAAAAGAAAGGAGACACTTGTCACCTGGGAACAGGCACCAAACTGGCAAAAGGAAGGGAGTGTCATGGATAGATGAATGGCTTCAGACTGGGATCATTCTAAACCTGGAGGACAAAGTTCTGCCCTCAGATGCTTGAAAGTCCCATTGAAATAAATGGGGGATGTGCATACATCTGAGCATAAAATTTGGCCCTGTGTGAGGATTGAATACCTCATATGCCTATTTAGGTGTGGTTCTGAGTGTTTCACCTTTAGGTCATGTGATTCCTATGTACCACAAGTTGGCAGTGATCAGAAATTGCCAGTGTCAAGTGCCTGGTTTGGTGGCTTTTATTGAATTAATTGGTGGTTTCAATCAAATTCCAGTGCAGTGGCATTCAAGTGCAAAAAACACCACCACAGTGTGGTGTTAATTAGCACCCTTGTGGCAATTGCTGCAGGCAGGTGAAGGATTAAATGGGCATGAAGACAAGTCTGTGTGTTTACCCATAGTAGTGATTCCCTTCAGAATAAGGTTGAGGCGTGCCGGAGTAGGGTAGGAAAGCTTGCACTGCCACTGTCTGTGCTGTACTTGTTCTGGATGATTAGAGGACTTCGGTTTATGGAGCTGTCAATCTAGCACTCTTTTCTCTTGCTGTTTTAAAGAAAGAAAAATTGAAGTCTGCTGCCATGGAAAGCTAGATTTTTGGCCCTCTTGATTAAGGAGAGAGAGCTGCCTAGGAGAATTTAATTGAGGTATCTACCATAATTAACCATATGCAGAAGGAACTGTCACAGTTACAGTAAAGAAATGGGTTCCACTGCCCAGCCAGTTCCTGGTGCAGAAATCAGGTAGGCCTCAAAAATCATGTTTTGCTTCATAGGATTGTTTTTGAGAACGACAGGGGAAAAGAGTTTATGAAAGGCAGATTCTAATATACTTCAGTGAAGTGGAAGCCAGAATCCAGTATTCTGTTGGAGGCTGTGCCTCAAAGAGGTTTCCGTGCTATATGTTTATGTATATACAAAATAGCTATATGATTATACAAAATTGGCAACTGTTGTAATTATGTTGCTTACAGCAAACCTTAAAATATACTAAAATTTGACAAATGTTTTCCAAATTTTAAATGACTTTTAGATTTCATATTAAAATAATTCCATTTTTCAGTCCTTTAATCTGAGGAGTTTGTTGAGAAAAGCTGTCATTAATTACTTAATGTTTGTAAAGTGCTTTGAATACGAAAATTGCTTGTAAGTGCACATTATTATTTTCAAAGAGCAAGGCTTCCAGATTTGGTATAGTGGGATTGTAAAATAAAATAAGGGGTCAGATGAGTTGTTCAGTCATTACTAATTGTCCGATGCAGCACTCTTGTACTCATGCCAGTAGTCCTTACTTATTAGAGTAGTTCATTGAAGTAGAACTGTTGCTTGAATGACAGAGTAAAGACAACTCATATTGTGAGTATGGGTTTGAAGGATCAGGTGGCATATTGGTTCAAGTTCAAATAATAAATATGTCTTTGCTGTCATGTAATTTCCTCAGAATTATACAGCAGATCATTTTTAGCAATCAGGTAAAAAAGATTAAAAATTGAAATAAGATGCTTTACATTTAGTTGGACTATTAAAATGGATTTTCAGCAGTGAATGATCCATTCTCTCTCGATGCTCTTTTAGATACATTCCTTTGTTCTGTCTCTGATGTGAAAACGTTACACTCTATATGAAGATGATGGCAGGACAACCAATTTTTAAAAGGGGTCATTTTCTGCATATTTTTTTATCCTGGTTGGAACAGCTGGCTGTTGTCTACTGTGGCATTGATTCATACTGTTTACATTTTATCTAGTGGAGTTCACTGAAATGAGAGCTGAGTACTGTGAACTCCAGACCTCGGAGTAGTATCAGAAGCTCTTATTGTGCCTATGTAATCTTTTAATAGACATGCTTGCCAGAATGATTTTTTCCTTTGAAGCTAGAATTAGATAGCACACTTGTCATTTAAATTGCCTATATCTTTATGGTATTTGCTACTGCAAAGCATGATCTGTTGACCAGTATTGGATAATTTAGAAGCTGTTTAACAAAATAACATGCTTGTTTGTATAAAATATACACTGCCACGTGTGCCCCCCCCCCCCCAAAGGTGTGTGTGCGGGGGAGAGGGACAGAGAGACTACCCTTAGTGGTGGTGTTAGATCGATCCTGTGAGGAATTTCTGGATTCTGAGGGTTTTATGCATGACTTTACAAATGCTTTGGTGAGCCCGTGCTATGAATTCCCATAATTTTTGTAAACTGCCTCTCTTCTCCCTTTGTCTCTCTCTCTGTCTCTCTCTCTGTCTCTCTCTCTCTCTCATACCTACACACACAATGCATTCTTTCAGAAGTAGGGAGAAGGATTCTAAACACAGTTGTTCATACATATCTGCTTTTTTATAGAATGCAGAATTACAAAATATTCTCATCCAGTCTATCCCGTTTTGATTGGAAAATAAAAGAACCTTTTTCATCAAGCTTTGCATTTGTTTAACAAGTTATTATTGAAATTCTGCTCAACATGCATCACTGTGTCTTGTTTGGAACTTGAATTGTATTTCATGATTTGATAAAATAAACGATTGTGAGAGAGACAACTGTAAACATTCTTCTTGAAAAGATGTGCTCTTTCCAAAAGACCTTTCCATAAGAGCCAAATAACACAAAAACTGACATTTCATTGTTATAATCACCCTGGTCGGTTTTGTTTCGTGTTCATATTACCTTCAACGACTGCACTCTTTTGCTTCGAATAATTTTGTATTTCCAGGAAGATTTACTGGTGGTTTAAGTTTTACCAAGGTTCTAACCGCAAGTAGTACTCATAGTGCCAGTAATATTACTCTTTTTGTTTTTTCTTTACATGGGGAAAAATTCCAAGGTAACTTTTTTTTAATCTTTGTATATTAAGCTTGTTGCATTCTGTTAATATTGGCAACTCAAAAGGATTGTATGCGAGTGGGCACAAAACTGTATTATTAACTTCTCTTTGTGCTTTTATTAATTTAGATAACTTGTTAAAGACAAAATATTTCTTTAATTGGATTAAGTAGCTTGACAACAGGATGGTAAATGAGGCAGAACATGACATTTTGCAAACTTCTGTAAAATATTTTTTAGCATAGTGTGGATCACATTATGTCTACTTAGTAAAGCAGAGCATGCAAATTAGATTTCTGCAATGTGTACTTCAGTTTGCAATTAAATAGGAATAAGTAGTGGGGAAAGTTTCTTTACAAACTATTCTTTGGACTCAATGATCGATATGGCACAAAGAAACGCCTGCTACCATTAAAAATCCCCATTAACCTACTTTTAGCCTTACTTGAAACTGGAAACATGATCTTAGAAGAGCAGATTTATTTTATTATTTCAGATACAATGAATACACTCAACTGAACGTTGAGCAAGTAAAATGTGCAACAGGCATATGTTTGCCATGACAATTGTTTATAAGTTGAGTGTTCAGCATGACAGCAACCTTGTTCTTTTTCTCATTAAGTATTTTTCTCCTTTCCATTTTAGGAAAGAAATCTGATTAAAATATATAAACACAAATGAATCGGAGGTAGCATATGCTTCAGTTGGCAATAGGCTGTTACTTGAGTTAATGTTTAGCTCGTGCTTGCAGTCCCAGCCCCAGTACTGTAGAGGTCCTTGACAATCAGCTAGCACTGTGCTTCCTTAGACATCATGAGCAGTGTCATCCAGGACATGGTTAGCCTGGAAGCAATTAGCAAAAACAACAAGGAAAGTTGATTTTTATTTTTGTTTTGATTTGCAGTCCAACAAAATAGTTTGTGCGTGGCACTGTAAAGCTTTTTCATCCAGGCAGCAGACTGAATGGAGATTCCTTAGTAAAGCAGGGTGTTCAAAACATTAATGGCTGGAAGTGCACCTGAGATATAAAGTTGCTAGTGACAATAGTAATTATTGACAGAGTAGCATACTTACTTGTAAAAAGCTTTGAAATGATGCAAAACCCTGGTCTTTCAAATTTCCATCCTGTCGCAGTTTATCAGGAGTTATCTCCTGAATGTGAATGTATTTCAGTCCTAAGTCACTGCACCTGTTGCCAAGAGGTATTTATTCCAGTCATTCACCAAAAGCACAGAGCGTTATTGCTTGACATTTTATAGCACTGGAAAAAAACCTGTCTTTTCAAAATCATTTGTTCAGAGAGGAGAAAATGGAGCAAAACAGTTCATTTTATCCTAAGCACTGCTATTTGGCAGTGTTCACATTTGCACGGCACAAAGCTGCAATATTGATTTTTCACTCACAAGGCCTCCCACTAGTTCTTTCTTCGATTGTCAGGGTTGTAAGATGGATTGAATTACACTTTGCTTGTTGAAATGCTTATTTTTTCTTTGTTGATAGCAAAAGATTATAAATGAAGCTTAGAATAAAGATCACATCAGCTTTGTTACATGACTTTTAATTTTTTTTTGCTTCCTTTATGGTGATTGTGTTGTAAAAATTCCATAGAGGGACCTCCCTGTCTAACACACTGCTTTCCCGCCTTCTCTCTCTGCAAAGTAGCATCCTACAATATAATGTGAGTGTCCTCTGTTACCCAATGAGTGACCTGATGTTAGCTTGTCTAATATTTTGAAATGTCAGCCCAAATATAGAGCAATGCATGTAGGGAAGGGGGAGGGGAAATCTAGGTCAATGTACAATTGGTGATACTTAAATCAATTGCCACTTCCCTTAGATATAAGATTTGCAGTTAGCTAACATCAGTACAGTATTTTTAGGATTCAGTATATTTCCTGTTGCAAATATAAATGAGGGTAACGATCTGTATTCATCATAGATAATGTAGCATGATTTTCAGTACCATCCCTGTAACGATAGAAGTGTCTGACCTGATGCTGCAAACACGGAGTGGCTTACTGTGCTCAGTCAGCCACACACTGTCAGCTACTTTAACCTCTCTTAGAAGCAAGATGCTCTGCACCCATCTAGCGCTCCTCTACAAACTGCCAGGAGGCCGCAGGAAAAATCCGGCAGCATAGGCAGAATTAACTAATTCCCTACTTTGTGTTGGATGACTTAATTTTCAGAATCACAGAATGCAGGAATGGCAACCATTGGCAGCATTATTACTAGTCCTGGCATGGCTGGGGCCATGGTGGTTAGTTTGGAGGAGCTGTTATATGCATCTGTGGGGATCTCATTCCTCTGCCCATTTTGCACCCTTATGGGACACAGAATGGGGTAATGGTCAGATTCTGTAGCTTCTCTGCAGTAATTTGTTGCAAAGGAAGAATATATACAGGCCATAGTCACAAGCTAAAGTGTATATACTTTGGATCAAAATATGTTGACTGTAATTGAATCACACTCATGTATCAGAGACGAGAGCATGACCTTCTGGCTTTATCTTGGCCCATTGTGACTAAATTTAGCAAAGATCTAATATTAGTGTTTGATGCCATGCATCATATGTTCTGTCAAACCTAGGGGCACGAGTTTTGTATGATGTGAAAGTTTAATTTGAAGTTTCTTTTTTTTAAAGTGTACCGTTCTTTCTTCTGTTTTTAATAAATATTAAAATGGATGAGTGTAAACTGACTTCGCTTACAGATTGACATGATTAAAAGAAACAAGTCTTTTGGAGATCTTACTACTCAACATCTCAATTCAATGGGAGTTTTAATCCACAGATTACTAACACAATAGAAAGAGTGCCTCTCTAGTCCATATAAAATACTACTGCCAAGATCACTTTCTCGCCCGTCAATTTGACCATATCATTTCTTTCTTTAAATCTTTCCACTGGATTCTCCTTCTCCACCTCATCAAATTCAAGATTTTTGTCCTTTCCTTCAAAGTTCTACATAATTCTGCCCTTCTGTACTTATTTGGCCTTGTCCTTTTTGTCACTTCTTGTCTCTTCTGCTTCTCCAGTTACTCCACTATCCTCAAATTCTCCCCCAGTCATCTCTGCGCTTTCTTCCATTTTGCTCAGAACACTCTTCCAGTGCTGATCCACAAAGCCACTACTTTCTCTGCTTTTGATTCTCTTCTAAAGACATACTTCTGATACCATGACTATAAGAAACCAGTGTGTATGTGACTTGAGAATATTCTCTTTCATGCCCCCATCCAAATGCCCCAAAATGGCACATGCTACACCACCTGCTCTTTGTCTGTTTGTCTTTGTTTGAATTTTAGCTATGTTTTATTGTTACAATGCATTTATTATTATAAACTCTTTGGTGCAGAAACTAGGCATTCTTTGTGTTTGGTTGGAAAACACATAGCACAGCGTGAGAACTACTATAAATAAATAATAATTATGCCAGTCGTATTAATACATATACCAGTGGTGTCCAAACCACAGCTCTTTTACAGTTGAAGTGCAGCTCTCAGAGCCCCTTACACCGCCCTCCCATTCTCCCACATACCAGACTGGGGGGCGGGGGGAGCTCGGGGCTTCTGCCCGGTGGAGGGCCTAGGGGCTTTTGCCCAGCGGGGAGGGGAGTCTAGGGGCTTCAGCCCTGTGGGGGTGCCTGTTAGGGCTCAGGGCTTCATCCCCATGGAGCACACCTGCTGGGGCTGGGGGCTTCAGCAGGTGCTTCCCGTGGGGCTGAAACCCCCAGAACCCTCTCTCTACAGGGCAGAAGACCCGAGCCACCAACCCGCCACGGGGCTGAAGCCCCAAGCCCCGGCAAGCACACCCGGCTCTCGAACTTCTGTTGATTATCATATGTGTCTCGGAGGGTCAGTAACTTTGGCCACCCCTGCAATACACCATATTTAAAATAGACTATACCAAATGATTCATATGCTGTGTTGCATGTGTGTAATAAATGTCTGAACCAAAAATCTTTCTGATCACATAATGACTGTATGTGTGTAATAGTTGTATATTATTCCAAATGTTTTGCTTATGGAAGGGAGAGAAATGTTTAGAGTATAGAGTACCAAAGATAGGTAATTCTTGAAATACCTAACCCTTTAGTGTATACCAGAAACCTTTATGGAATCTTAACTATAACAGTGCTAGAGTGTGTTACTAGTTTTACTAGAATGCTTAAAAAAAAAAAAATCTGTGGTGCTGTTGAAAAGTATCTACTGTTTTTAAAGAAGTTATTTAGTACTATCAAATCATCTAACTTATCCCACAATTTAAGATGATGATGGGTTCAAATTTTGTCAGGGAGACAGAGCAATCTGATCTATGTTAAATCTTGTACGTATAGCACAGTGGTTCTCAAATTTTTATGCTGGTGACCCCTTTCACATAGCATGACTCTGAGTGCGAACCCCCCCCCCCCCCTTATAAATTAAAAACACTTTTAAAATATATTTAACACCATTATAAATGCTGGAAGCAAAACGGGGTTTGGGGTGGAGGCTGACAGCTCACAGCCCCCCAATGTAATAAGTTGAGGGGTTCCGACCCCCAGTTTGAGAACCCCTGGTATAGCAGAATATACATATAGCTACTTTATGCTAGCACTCTACACTGACTGCATAATGATGATAAAGGACAAAAGGTTTCCTATTGAATTAGCTAGTCCTAGCTTTTGGTGCCCCAGATAATTGCATGTTACTTCAAAACCCTCAATGGAGTGGTTTGCTTTAAGGAATTCTCTCAGACAGAAGAAGATTTCGTGGGGGGGGGAGAATTGTAAAGGGGATGAATTTTCCTGATTGGACGCAGGAACTTGGGGGGCAGGGGGGCAGAATTGTAAAGGGGATGAATTTTCCTGATTGGACGCAGGAACTTTTCAGCACACTTCTGCAGTCCATTGCAGAAATTACTCACATACTTACTCATAGTGCTGTTACTCAAGTAATGTGCTATTAGTTTATGCAAAATGGCACAGGTATGTACACTAAAATGTAGGTCTGCCGAGCAGCTCTTACAGGCTGTTATGTACGGTGTCTGTGTCAGGCAGCAAACTGTCATGGGGGCCACTTTTGGGACATAGAACATCCAAGAAAGGAAAGCTGCATTTCAAAGAGCGAGGAGAGGCACAAAGAGGAGAGAACCGAGACAGGCAACGCTTTTTCCTCACATTGTTTAGCTGTGACTCTCATCATCTCTGCCTGCTCCCCACTCTTGCAGACTGCTTCTCAGGCTGGGATCTGAGTAGTTAGATAGAGGGCAAAGTAGCTGCTTGGCAAGTTGCTCATCATAAGGCCCTCTTGCCATCCCAAACACCGTTATCACCAGGGAACCCACACCTGAGGCCACACCTCCGTCCTACCACCAGGCGGACACCCACTGCCCCAGTCAAGCACCTCCCACCGCCACCACTCAGCCAGCTGCCCCAAGTGCACTCCCTCTCCCAACATCTTGGGTCAGAGCCAGAGGTCAGAAGCCGAATGCCGGAGCCCAGGGTGAGCCAGAGGCATGGTCGGGAAGCAGAGCCGGGGGTCAGAGCCAAAGGTGTCCAGGATGGATAAGGGCAGGAGCAGGCATGGGCTGGGAGCAGGCATGGGAGCAGGAAGCAGGATCAAGCACAGTTGCAGTGTGGGATGTGTTGTGCTGGCTGCTGCTGGGTCAAGTAGTAGTTTAGCTCCATCCGTTCACCAATCAGGATGTGTATTCAATCAGGCAACCCCCTGCTAGCCTCAGCTATGCCCCAGTGTGTTGGTAGGAGACTGACCTTGCTGCAGTTGGCTCCCTGACACTGCACTCCCACCCAACCAGCTTCTTTTGCCACTGCCCACTACACACTCAGCTGCACCAGGCACTTCCCCCTACTAGAACTCCCACCGAATCAACTTCTTCATCTATCCAGATGCTCCAGCTGACTCCTCCAGCTGCCCCTCCTTATCCTTCTTAGGGCTGGTCTTCACTACCCGCCCGGATTGGCGGTAGAAAATCGATCTCTCGGGGATCGATTTATTGCGTCTCGTCGGGACGCGATAATCGATCCCCGAATCGATACGCGTACTCCACCAGCCCAGGTAGGAGTAAGCGCCGTCGACGGAGGAGCCGCAGCGGTCGATTTGCCGCCGTCCTCACAGCGGGGTAAGTCGGATCAGATACGTCGAATTCAGCTACGCTATTCCCGTAGCTGAATTTGCATATCTGAAATCGATCTTCCCCCGTAGTGTAGACGTAGCCTTAGAGACACAGGTTCTCCTGGGGTGGAGAAAGGGGAGGTTAAGGTCCTGCCTCTGAAAACTCGGCAGCTATGTGAATTGGTTGTGAGAAGAATTCTCCCCGTTGTGTAGCTGAGTTTTCTGCAAATGTGCAGCACATTGATTTACACTGTAAAAACAGTAGCTTTTCAGTGCAAAGGACTGAAAACTTAACTTTGTAACATTTTTTTTTAATTAAAGCTCAGAATGTGTAGAATCCAGAAGAAACCACCAAGCAATTCTGAAATTCTGAAAACGTTTCTTCACTCAGTGATTTTCTCTTATGCCTGGCAATACCTCATTACTGTATTTATCTCTGCTTCTAAAAGGGAGACCCTGGACCAATTCAATATGAATTTAGATCTTTGGAAAACATTCAGGAATTTTTAAAGATATTTTGCAATTAGGCTAATATGATTACAATGCCAAAAGCTATGTTCTGTGAACATGATAAAAAACGTCTGTAATGGCTTGTGTTACTTTCCTCTCCTTGAGCATGGGATAGAAAGTGTAACATCCATGCATACGCCAGAAAATGTTTTCCTTTAGTCAGTTTTTTCTCATTGTTTTAATTTTATTCCTAATTTTTTTTTTTAAGGTTTCAGCCGAGCAGCACTACCATTTGGTTTAGTTAGGAGGGAACTGTCTTGCGAGGGCTACTCCATTGACCTTCGGTGTCCAGGAAGTGATGTCATTATGATAGAGAGTGCTAATTATGGACGGACAGATGACAAGATTTGTGATGCCGACCCTTTCCAAATGGAAAACACAGAATGCTTCCTCCCAGATGCCTACAAAATTATGACACAAAGGTAAAAATGCATTTACTGTTTTCCAAAAGTGTACCACACAATTAATTTACGCATTGTATATGTACTGATTTGCATTTTTGTCTCAATTAAAATATCCGTATAATTTTTACCTAGTAATATTACAAAGAAATTGAAGCTAGCTACCAGCAAATCTTTCTGAGTTCCTTTTATAGTCTCTGTGACAAAAGTGAGAAAGCAGGCAGGTGATTGCAAGGAGAATGAAACATTTCACTTCTTTGAAGCGTCACTGTATCCTCGTCTTTCAGGAGGTCAAACTGCACTCAAAAAGTATTCAAATTGCTGCTGCACATTTAAGCAGTTTCTAAATGCCCATGCTAAGTTAAATGCTTGCTATCAATACAATCAATAACTGACCCCTCTGCTCACCTACAAAACATATCAAACTAAAAAAACTGTACAGACAGGTCAGTTCTTTGGAAAGGCGGTAGATATTGTCCTCTTAGAGGACGAAACTGCTTTCTGACTGTCTTGCTCAGCAGGTATTGCTATCACTCCAGCGTTCAGCAAGTCGCCCTGTTAGTTTCAGGGTATGAGACATAGCACCAATAAAAGGGACTTACTGTACAAAAGCATCACAGAGACTGCATCTGCACTGAAGATTTACAGAAATTCTCCTGCCATGGCCTAATAATACTTGTGTAGATCAGCCAGTGCTAACAATTGTGGAAGCTCTAGTGTAGATTGGTCATAGGATGGTAAAAATGCCCATCATCATCAGAGATTGGATAGAGACCATCTGAAAAAACTCCCTTGTAAGTGCTCAGATGATATCTACATACGATTAGCTTTGTCCATTTTTGTTATAAAATACAAAAAATCATGTCTTTTCAAATAGTCTTATCTTAACAGACAAATGAGTGGGTATTGGTCAAGATTGGTATGATTTCCCCCTCTTCAAAAAAACCCACCCCTCATTATTCTCGTGGGGGGGGGGGGGGGGAGGAAGGGGCCTAGAAAAAGGTGGAGAGAACCATAAAGATTTATGAAGTCAAGTGCATGGTATTTCTTTTATGCTTTATTTCTTTAATTATATTTTCTTATACTATAAAAAGGCATGTTTTCTGTAAGTAAAGCTAAAAACAATAATTGAGTCTCCAGTCTACTATTGTCTTATTACTCTTTATCTTCCCTTCTATACCAGTACACATTCACCAATTTATTTTGTATTTCAGTACCTAGCCTATTATGAAGTTTTTCCACAGTTTTATTTCCATGCTTTTCAACCATTTTGATGTTATTAATTGTAACAACAGCCTTCATAGACCTAGAATTA
This sequence comes from Emys orbicularis, assembly GCF_028017835.1. Lineage (NCBI taxonomy): Eukaryota > Metazoa > Chordata > Testudines > Emydidae > Emys > Emys orbicularis. The sequence continues at coordinate 27,859,737 of NC_088690.1, forward strand.
GGGTAGAAATCTGGATCTTCAATTTTAAATGCTAGAAGGGTATTAAGGAATTTAAGATTATGTTTCACCTGATGGCTTTTGTATTTGTGGTCAGTACTGGAAGGACTCCAAAGCTAATCCTGGCCAAGTTAATGGAAAGGTTCCAGAACTTCTCTGAATCAGTTTGAATTGTCTTTTTGTGGTTCTAGTTCATTGTTGTTAAATAGATCAAGACAGATTTCCACTGAGACTGTAGCAGCAGTGTCATCAGCCTGAGCGTCATCTGTCAAGTCCCTTCGAAACCACTTTCAGTTGCTTTGTAAGTGTAGTGCTTCTCTGTAGAGTTCCTTGTTGTGTAAAATACATGTTGTGTTTTGATCAAAGTCTTCTTTATGCTCAGCACATGTTTCAGGATTGTGGCAGTTGGATGCAAATATAAACACGCAATCTTCCTGAGAGTTCCACCTGAGTGTCATTGGGAAGCTGGGACATCAGTTTTTTCGTCAGAGCGCATGAAGCTTATGGTGGTTGCAGAAGTATTTTTGAATTTTCATGATCTGCAGAACTGGGCTAGGTGTTACTTTATATCTCAACTGGAAAAAATCGTGTGCTGCATATGTCAGAGGTTTAGGTTGTTTGCATCTGAGAAGTTTTAAACTTTTTCAATTTTTTAAAATTCTCTTTTGTTATCTAAGCAAATGGCCAAGACCATGTGTCACACTTTTTTTCTACTTTCTTGGCTGAAATTTCTAGAATTTTTGACTTTAATGTTCTATGGTTTTCTTTTTCAGACACAGAATCAATGACATTTAGTAGGAATGCACTTTCCCTCTGTCTTCCAATATTTTCTTAACATTGCTCAATTTGTGCTATATAAAAAGAAGGTTGCAACTTTCTTATCAAGTATTTCAAGTCTTTATCTTTCATTTGTTTATAATAGCATAACCAGTGATTGATCTTAGTTATTTTGGAGGGTGAATTGATGCTGGTCCTGAATAAAATGTATTTTGAAGGGGTGTTGTATGTCTTGAAACAGGCACTTGTTTTTATCGCAGCTGTATTTCAATGACAACAGTGGTATAGAGGATCATCAGACTCACTAGTGTACTGCTGTCTTACCTCAGCAGAAAAAAAGCTTAATTCATTTGTACATTTGCTCATGAAGAAACCATTTTTTTGTGCTTTTTGAGATGAGCACTAATCCTTTCCATCTCACTACTTAACAGCTCCTGACAATGTTTTCTTTTTACTTCAGAAGAATGATCTATTTCCATTATTACTTCAGGCCATTCAGTTACTTTCTGCTGCCTTCAATTTTTTGGCAAACTAAATCATATAAATTCATAGAATGATGTTTGGTAATTACTAAATGCTAGCCATGTGTTTGCAGTATTACTCCGCAGCTTTAGCATTTACTACAAATCTAAGAAACAACCTAGTGAAAACTTAAGATTGAAAAATAAGATGAGCTAACCAATTTAGCATAGAATTGTGATATCAGAAGCCATTTCCACTTTCTAGAAGCTTGTAGATTCTGGCAAACTAAATCTCTCTTAACATTGAGAGATCCATCATCTGCTTCAGCATCCAGTGTTAGTTGATACTACCCACTGGACATGGTCATCTCTTTCCACTTACTTGTTTCTTTTCTTCTTTACGTTTCTTGATAGTTCTTAATTTTCTTATTTTTTTCCTAATAGGCCCATCTTAGAACATAGATGTTCTTCAACACTTTGCTTTTAACTTCAAGTATTTTTTATTCACTGATTGAAATTAGATCCAGTGACTCTAGTATAAAATCTTTCCCTATATGTTATGGTAGAACCTCAGAGTTACAAATACCTTGGGAACCGAGGTTGTTCATGATTCTGAAATGTTCATAACCCTGAACAAAATGTTATGGTTATTCATTCAAAAGTTTACAACTGAACATTGATTTCATACAGCTTTGAAACTTCACTTCGCAAAAGAAAAATGCTGCTTTTAGACATCTTAATTTAGATGAAACAAGCACAGAAACAGTTTCCTTACCTTGTCAATTTTTAAAAAACTTCTCTTCATTTTTTTAGTAGTTTACACTTAACGCAATATTTGCCTTTTTTGGGGGGTGGGGTGGGGGGGAGGAGGGTCTTTGCTTCTGCCTGAGTGCATACTTACAGTTCCAAATGAGGTTTGTGGCTGACCAGTCAGTTCAGTATGTTCATGTAAACAGAAGTTCAAAATATTAACTTAAAAAAGGAAGGGAAAACCTGGCAGCACTTCCATCCCCCCCATGCTCTCAACCCTACATCCACAAAACCCTATGGGGTTGTGGGGTGGGGTGTGGAGGTGTGGTAGGAACTGTATTTCCCACAACTCTAGATTTGTTCAGTTTCATAGTTATGTGTTAGCTGTTTGTTATTCCCTTTTTTTTTTTTTTTTTTGGTAATGTAACATTATTTCTAAAATATGTGTTAATGAATGAGCAGTATAACTGCCTAGCAGTAGTTCCAAGCCATGTGGGATTTTTATGTGTAAAAACAATCTGGATGAGTCGATACTTATTAACTACACAAGCCTCCCCTAGGGAGAAATTTACTATTTTTCCCATACTTTTTTCTTTACATTTAAAAAAAAATGAAATAAGGTTAGACACATAAGGAGCCTGAGGACAAGAACTTCCTTGCTTGTGAAGTGTCCTGTGCGCAGCTGTAGCCAGTAACTCTTGTGAGACTTTGAAGTTGACATGACTAGCTAATATTGTTCTTTGTAGACAAATTGGTGGCTTGAAAATTAACTTTAAAAAAAAAATTCCACTTAGAAGCCAGTTTTAGAAGAATTAAGATGGTTTGCCTGAGTTATTTTCAAACTGCCTGTTCACCTATGAAGACTTTCTGCCTGCAGTGTCAACTTCAAAGCCTCGCTTTACAGACACTGAGAAACTGCAGATGATCACTACCAATTTCTGTTGAGGCAGGCACTGAAGATTTTATGGCTTCTCCTGCTTGCTTTGTTTTCAGTTTTTATAAATTTAAATAATAACATTTGAATGTTATTTGGCTTATTATAGAATGTCTAATTTTAAAACATATATATATGTTTTAAAATTAGACATTCTATAATAAGCCAAATAACATTCAAATGTGTGTGGTTGTTAGGAGAGCCACATTTTTCTGGATGCTGGGGGCACTTTCTTTCCAAGTATGGATAGAATACAACAAAATACGCCTTTTATGTTTGGTAATTCTTTCTGGATGATATTAGACAGTTGAAGTGAATTATCCAATTTATATTTTAAAACAGAATTCCTAGAAGATGATACATACAAGCACTAAGCAAAACCCTGATGAATATTAATAACAGAGATTTGTGTGGTGCCAATATAATACAAGTGGTTCACTTTCTTTTGGCATTCATATTCCAAGAACCACATGGCTTTCTTTAAAATTTTGGATCATCAAGGAGGTAAAATTTCTGCATTGGTGAGTGATTAGAAGAAAGCTGCCAGTCAGGATCTCTGGGTTCCATGCCCATCTCTACAACTGACTTGATCTAAGTCATTTAACCATTTTGTGACCTGGTAGAACTAATATGAAATGAAACTAATGGGCTTAAAAGAAAATTTGTCATATGACTCTGGATCACACAGAACTGAACTCTTTTAGAAAGGCAAAAACAACAAAATTTGAGTGCCTGAAAAGTGTTAATGGACAGCAAAAGTAGCTTTCTAAATCAAATGCAGTGTCCTTAACAATAAAGGCTATAACATTTTTATTCTACAAGCAGCTGCCTGGATCTTTGAAGATGAGATCTGGTCTGTATCCTGCCACGAAGAACAGTTTCAAATAGGCCTTTGAAAGAAGGAAAAATTAAAAATGATCAGAAAACTTTGCAACTTGTGAATGCACCAAATGAAAGGATATTTATCACACAGTCATAATAGCCTGTCCATTTTTTAAAAAGTGTTTATAGAAAAGATATCCAGATTATTTTTGAACTGCAACCAAAAAGTGACCGTTTCCTTTGTTAATAATATTGGACTTTCTGGGCCAGACTCACATTTACACTAAGACCCCCATACACCACTCTGGCAATGTAAATGGGCCTTTAAGTAAATGCCATTTAAACCCACCTATGGTTCCTTTATACTGCCAGAGTGGTGTAAACGGACATTAGCATTAATAAACCAAATTGGCACAGATTCTTATCTTTATAATGATTCAGAAAAGTATGCAATCCAAAAAAAAAAAAAGAAAAAGTCAGGCAGGTATCACCCTTAGCTAAAAGTGATCTTTTCACTCTTAAAAGCACGTGCGAACACATACACATATACAACAATTAGCCCACATGAGAATACCTTTGTAAATGAAAGAAGTTCAGGTAAAATTATTTTTCTTAAAATAATGTTTCAGTGAGTGTACTAATAAATGCATATGTGACTCACTTGCAAATGTGTTTTGGGAAACTAACACAAAATAAATTAAGGGCATGCCTACACAGCCCCCCAGTTCACACAGCAAGGGTGTGAGTTGAAGTGCGCACTGGCATGCTGCAAAGTAACTCACGCCTCATGGATGCTGCTGGCACAAACTAAAAGGTATCTAGTAAAGTTCATGTTATCTAAGTCTTCTTTCAAATATGACTATGTTAATGTGAACTGGGTACCTTTTAGTTCACGCCAGTAGCAACCCCACAGGAGAGTTACTATGCAGCACGTTAGTGCGTGCTGCGATTCACACCCCCGTAGTCTGAACTTAGAGGCTGTGTAGACATAGCCAGAGAGTGTTCTTTTTAAAAGAGTGGATTTTAGCATTTAACTAAATAATTGTCACAAGAGAGAGCTAGTTTCTTTACTCTGAAAAAAATATTGATTGTATCCTCAGAAAAGTTCCACAGAAGGTAGGGAAATTGTGGAAATATCACTTAAAAGATGTAGTTTTTATAAGAGGAAGGGGGAATGAGCCCAAGAGCCATCCCTCTCCCTCTCTCTCCATACAACCTTTGGAAGCCCTGCCTACAAGTAAGTGGCTGTACTGTTGTGGTGAAGAGGGTCTGGATGGAGTGAGAGAAAGCCAGATGAAAAGGCACTGATGCTGAGGAGCCAGCGAGTGGTGCAGATTCTATGCCTCTATGCAGATGCCCTGGTCCTCCAGGGGTATACGGATATCTGTGGGGAAATCCTTAAATAAGGATAAATTGTAGGAAACTTTGAGTTGAAACTTCCTGAGCTTTGTGCCCCTTACACCGTTTTTCTCCTCATGAGTGCTAGATTACTGTGATTGTATTTTGTTTGTTTAACAGCACTGAAATTTGTTTTAGAAAAATGCACAAAGATTCCCATGGGTTTGTTTTCCAGAAGACAGATAAGAAGAGTAGATGTACATAAGGTACAGGTCAAATTAGGGACCTTCCCCTCTTTCAGAAATCCTTCTTTATAAAATGTTACTACAGAAAAGTAGGAGAATAGGGCACACAAAAGCTGAACTAATGGAAGAAATTCTTTAATACAATTATTGCTTTATCTTCCTTCATGCATATTACTCTTCCGCTGCAGGATAGCACACAACTTCAATCACCATATCCACCATGACAACAGAGTGACGTTCCCGTTTACACCTTGCATTCCTTCCATGCTGTAATACTTTAACCTCTTGTGTCCATCATTCACCTTCCATAAGACTCAGCTGCACTCCAGCCAAAGTTCTATAGAAGAGCAATTTACTTGATTTGTTCCCTTGACCTTTCTATTTTTGGGATAGGAGGAAGGTCACTTAAACTTCCTAGATCCTTGATTTGAGAGTTGTCCCTCTTCCTTTTTCCCTAAGCCCTGCAAATATGATGGAAAATGGACACTCATTTGCCGGGGAAAGAGAGAGCGGGAAAGAGAGGAGATGTTCAATCTTTTCCTAGCAATGCAGTGATTTTTTACATTCCACGTATCAATGTGTGTGATATATCATTGAAAGAAAAAATGAAATACCCTTCCACTCAGAATACACATCCTGCAAGTGCTACATATGTTCCTTGCTTGTCAGGCCTACAAAAGAAACAGTGGCATATCAGATTATCTCCTTTCAAGTGAAAACAAGCCAGGTTCTTTCTAATTGAAATGAAGTAAATCTTTCCCTGGACTCCAGTCTTGGATGGAGAGAGTGTCAATCGCCAATCCCTGCTGATTAATCTCATCAGAATGAAACACTTTAACTTCTTAAGCCCTGTCTGCACCAGTGGAACGCAAAACTGGTTTCAGAACTGGGTTGGCATATTGCATGCTCTGCCAGAATAAACCATTTTAGAGCATCTCAACCTAACTCCCTCTGACAGGTCTCAGACTTGATTCAGTGACCGGGTGTAGCCTGGCTTTAGAACTACATTCCTTAATGTAGTTTAAAACTATTATAATGGCCAACACTTCCTAGTCAACTCCTCATCTCTAGAAGGTGTGTTGTTGAGTATGAAGCACCTCTCTTTTGGGGGTCTGTCAGGCATAGACAAGGGCTCATCAGACCCCTGCTGCTGTTTGTGCTTTTATATGACTATAGTAGCTATTTCTTTTATGGATGAGGGTTGCCTTTGTTAAAGATATTCAGTAGTGAAATGTGTCTCATAGTATGATGTAACCTGCATTTTTCTATTTCTGTTCCCTGGATAGTTTGGATATTTGCTCTCCTTTTTATATCCAAAAAGTAGTAATATTGATATCAGATATCAATTTGGATGACTACTGCCCTGAATGCACGTGCATCAATGCTGCCATAGTAAATGACTGAATGTAAAATATAAGGTCCTTATTTTGCTTTGGCATGTCATTGATGCCCAGTACCAGATTGCTGATATCTTCTTCACAACTTCTTCTTTAGCATACACGTTTATTAAAGCCATCCAATCCCTTTTAGACTGCTATTAAAAAACTCCTCACATAAAAGAAGACATACAGTCATAAGTCCTGATGCTGCAAACAGTCACCCACGTGAGTATATTTATTCAAGTGGATGTTAAAGGGCTCCTCATACTTAAATTGGGCTTCTGACCATAGCCAATACTGTGTGTCTCTGTAGATTTTGCTTTTCTTCTGTGTATGAGGCTTGATACTGAATTATGACTCAAGTATAAGGAAAAAACAGAAACCATACAGTGACACAAGTGCAAATCTCTTTTTTATGAATTAAGATGCTCATTATAGAGTGGTATAGCACTGAATATTTGAGTCACACCAAAATCTTTAGTCCACTGAACATGCTGCGTTATTAGAGGGAAAAGCAGTCATGTCCATGGGATGATAAAAAACCTTACTTGACAGTGTTCATTTTTGCTACCATTAATTTTAAATTAAAAATTGGTAAGCTTGGTTTATTCATTTAAAAAAGAACAATATTTATATAGATGTAATGGTTCGATCATTCTCTCACAGTATCTTTTAACACTCTGGATACAAAAAGCCTCACTTTATTAAGTCTGAAAAACAGTCGGGTGAAGTGAGACAACTGTCAGTGCAAGTTTATTCACTTTTTGTGTTCTGTGGTTGTTTTCTGCAGTATGTGATTTGTAGATTGATCTCTGGCATTGTAATTGTCTTAAGAAATGGACAGTCTGCAAAAGAGAGAACTTTTCCTAAACTTATTAAAATAGGCTACCTATTTGGAAAACTTCAATAAGAATGAATTTGACTTAAAATTAAATTGGGATACATTATTAAGCTGTTTATAGATGTTTTATTTTGTAATTTGGGATCTTTAAGCTGTTTTTATTTCTTTGTCACTAACAAAAATTGTGATCAAATTCTTTTCTTGTACCACTGTATGTTTTTATTTGATAGATTGGTGTATATGTGTTTTGGGGCATATTTTTTCATCACTCTGTGCAGTATATTCATTTGCAGTATTGTATGCACACATTATGTGAGAAGTATGTTTCAGATTTGATCATTTTATTACAGATTTAGGGCCCCTTCCAGCATTCCATTAGTGAGTTCACTAATGTATGTAAAATCTCTTATGTAGATTGTATCACTTACTATACATATTGTTATGATTAAGTTATTTAGCCACTTTATTTGGTGGATTAATGACAGTGAGAACTTGGCTGAGACAACATTTGTTTTACCCTCAGTGCATTGAATTTTTAGCTTTCTGTTCATTATTTTAGATAATTTGTATACTTTCTGTTCACTTGGTGACTTTCTGGTCCTGAGATAGTCTCATTGATAATTTATGTTCTGATATATTTAATATATAAAAAGAACATGTTTATAAATAGCTAAGACAATTTTGGGGTCATAAAATATCACTATAAGAGTATAAGACCATTTATTTTTATATTTCCATAAACAGTTTGGTTAGATTCACTATAGTACTAGTCAAAACAGCTAAATTATCTGGTAAGTTGATTTAGGACTTTTATACATGTGTTCATATAGACATTTATCTCAACATTTGCTGAGGCGACCTTTATTAAGCTATGATGACTGCTGAATATGAAATGTAACCAAGGTTTTTTTTATTCAAATATAATTTAAATATTCATCAAAGAGGAGTTATGCTCGAAACTGACAGAGACTATTAACATCAAAAAATATAATTAACTGCACTGGGTATCAAGAAGCAGAGTTAGCCAAATAGCCGAGAGGTCTAATTGCTCTAGAGCTTGAGAAGCAATGGTTTTATTTTATACTGTTGCTGAAGAATTAATAGTAATGTGGTTTCCTATGTGAAGCAATTAAAAGGCCTGTTAAGATTCATTGCTCTATAGGAAATCTGTTGAATATCACTTTGTAAACAGGATTGACATGTTTAAAAAAAAAAGTGCATGAAGATGAGTATTGATAGGGCGAGTGTAGATCTTAAATTAACAGAGATTAGTGTGAATTGAAAAATATGTTTAAGTAGAATTATGAGAACTTTTTAGTGTTATGAAATTAGTGCTGGCAATGACATCATCTAAAAAGCTTTCAGTGTTAATAATGCAATTATTTATTGCTATAGAATTTAGAAGAATTATTACAGTAAGAGAATTTAGCTGGGGAGAAGAAGAAAAGAAAGAAAAACAAGGATTTAGAAGTTAAAAAGTGGCCACAGAGTAATGTAGAAATGTACGCATTTCACATTCTGGAAGTTTACTTCTTCCACAGAGCTTAAAGAGCGCACTGATCTTTGTATCTCAATTAAGCTTTTTAGTTTAATGCAATAAGAAAACATCTTTTATTGAACCCCATAGATCATGCATTTGCCCAGGCTATACTCTTAAATTGGACAGACATTCTGATGGCATTTTGACATTAATGAGGTTACTGAACTGAAAAAGTTTAAGGGCCAAAGATATGAGCAACAGTATGATGTTACAGAATTTCTTTCTTTCTTTCTTTCTTTCTTTCTTTCTTTCTTTCTTTCTTTCTTTCTTTCTTTCTTTTTCTTTCTTTCTTTCTTTCTTTTTAAATAATGAAGTTGCAACTAATTACTTAATAAATTGACCATGATTACTGAAAGACATAGTAATTCCAGTCTTTATCCTTTTTTTATGTAGACCAATAATACGCCTTTCCCCCCCCACCCCCCCCCAAATCTGGACCCACAAATTAAAGGGGAGCCACAAAGCGTTCTTTTATGAAATGTAATAACTTGGAATATACTAAATGTGTATATATAAATATATATTATTACATTTACAATAAAATCTTAACTTTTTAGGGTGTTTGTAGTCTTAAAAAAGATTAAAAATATCTCAATGCTAAAACAAAACTAAAAATCCTAACTAGAACTTCAGTTTCATATAAAGATTTGCTGCCTGTGTCATACATTATTTAACATGCTCACCCTGTTTAGATCAGTGACATAAGAGTGCATGCTAGTTTCTCAGAAGAGTACTGTCTTTGCCGCATCACAGCACACTGCCTTGTACTCCCAGACTTGCACATGGTGTTAGCAGATATTTAAAGCACTTCAACCTAACATTTTATAGGTCATGATGAACTGAGCCTATAAAACAAGTTACTGCTATGAAGTTAATGCAGTCTTAGAGTGTAGCATAGACTGAATATTTTACTCAGTACTCATGTAATATTTTTAGTTTGCTTGGGAAACATCAATGGGGGGGAATTCTTATCTCATATAAATTTGCAGTGTCAAATCTGTTTCATAACACAACTATGGTACAGAATCCTGCACTTCAAATTTACTATCTGGAGTCATATATTTTTTTCAAGTTTGTCACAAAAGTATGGCAGTTATACCTACAATTTTGATTTCTTAATACATACATAGTCTCTAAAAACTTTAAAAGATGAATTGCGGATTTTAAAAAAAGCATTTTTTGAACAAATGTAGGGAATATTATAATCTCAGACCTTTGCTACATGCAACAAGAACCTGGCGTCCCTGCCCAAACTCTTTTAGCTTAAACATCTTGCAGTGAGAGACCTTAATATTTATTAAAAACATATAATATCTCATCTGGCAAGATATGTACTTTTTCCTTGTGCAAAAGCTTCCATATTAAATTATTAGTGGCAGTCTGTGCAATTAAGATCCTTTAACCTTACCGTTCATTACTTCCAGTATAATATTCTCTTTCTCACTTTTAGCTGAAGGGACAGTGATTTTGAAAATGTAAATAATCTAAGCATTTTATCAGCACTGTGAAACTATTGTTTCAACATAAATCAAACTGTGCTTCCTAACCCCGGGATTTGTATGAGACCGTGTTTCTGTTTAACAACAAGCCATTTTGGACTCAATTATTTTCTAATTTAAAAGTAACAATAACCAGTTCTCTACCCATCATCTTTCTGATGTTAACTTCATTTCTTATATACAGTGAACTCAGCTGTACTATTATGCTTCCAAAGCTGTAGGTGTTTTCTTATCTAGAATGTAGCAGCACAGATATTGCCTTCAGTGTATTATTCTAGTGCCAGCATCACAGATGGGCATGAAAACCATCATTTACTTTGTATATTTAGCTTTCTTAGATAATTTCACTGCCTTTGTGACAGATATAGCAAAAGGACACCTCCTGGAGTCGCATTTAAAAAAGAGCACTTTGGGTAATATGCTGTAGACAGAATACGTATGAGTTAGTGTTCAGTTATCATGAATGCCATCAGCAATGCCTTGTTGCTTTCTTATCAGCCACTTCCTGCTGTCAGCCCAATGCTAATTTCAATAGAAAAGGATTTGCATTAAATGTAATGCAGTATTATATATAGCTAACATGGGGGTTTTAATTGTGCAAACACATGAGACTCCTGCAGTGGTAGGTAGTTTGATAAAAGGATTAGATTATAAATATTTCTGTCACAATTAAAGATTAGCTCCAAGTTGATAGAGATGAGCTAGAGAATTTTTTCATACATTTCTTACGCAGGTGAGCGTGCTTGATTTTGTATGTAAAAACCACAAGACACCCATTTCTGCAAATGTAAAAGCAAGCAAACAAACAAAAATCCACCCTACTTCATTGGGTTAAGACTGGGCACACTAGGATTCAGAAAAAAAACCAGTTTAAACAAGTAATTTAATCTAAACTGCAAATCAAAAAAGAGGGGGGGAAAGTAGCACTGTACTTCTTGAGTTAGAAGAGTGGGAAGATACCTTTGCTGAGGAAGTCTTGTACCTGGGAGCCTTGTGAGCTTTCCAGATGATAATTAGATCCAGACATCACTGTGGATAATGAATAACTGTGCTTTTGTGACAGGCTTTCCGCTGAATAAAAGAAAGTACTTGTAGTAAGGACTTTGAGATACATTTTAATGAAAATGACACCACTGTTACTGAGTTGATTGAAGACCCTACAAGAGACAGCACTTCTGTCTCAAGTTTTAAACCATATTGGGAAAAGAAATCAGCAGATGAAATCAAAAGGCTCTAATTTTGTTTTTAGTCATCAGTTCAACATATATTCCTATAAAGCCCAGACTGAAACGTGAAGAAACGGTTTAAAAAAGGACTGTGCGACGTTGCTGTCAGATTGTAGTCTAATGAGTACCTTTCAAAAAATAAAATAAAAGGAAGTGATGAAATTAGTTATCTTTGGGCCTAAGATTTCAACTCTTGTTATGTATTTTGCCTCTGGAGGTCTGTTCAGCTGCACACCTGAATCACTGCCATAACCCTGTGGAATCAGCAGATACCTACTGATGGCACAGTGCCTTTGTTGATGAAAATCATAACCAAAAAGGGGTGTTCTCCAGGGCAGGTTTACTAAAAACAATTTATTCTTTTTCACCCTGTAAAACTCATCTTACATGCAGGTTCTTTTGCATTATTACAAACTCTAATCCTCTGAGTGGGTAATTAACGGACCAGAAAAGCCATTTGTGGAAAGGAAGAGGCATAAGGGTGAAAAATATTTCTCCACTGAATGATCTTCAAGGAGTAAATAATTACAAGAGCGAGAGGTTTGGTATGACCAACCTAAATCTGAGTATAATTAGGAGGAACACAGTCTGGAAATTGAAGCACTTGGCATGTGCAACAATTCTTATATCATAAGACTAATTAAATATTTAAAAGCGAAAATACTCGCACTATTTGAAGAAAAATAACCTGCCACAAAAGGGTCGCTAACTTTGCAGATAATTAGCAAGGGTTATGAGGGGAAGAATATCACAGATTGGCTCCAAGGTTCCTTTGCAAGGTCATATCTTATTATGCTGTATCTTTTATATGTTCTGGTAACAAGTTTCTTGCTAATTTAATCTAACTAGGGCATCCCATAGCGATTTCCCATTTCCCTTGTTAAAAATGTGATCATTTCTCTATGTGCAAACTGCAGTAGGTGAACATTTTTATACATAATTGCTCCTAATTGATACAGGTCAAATATTTTTTTTAATTATTCAAGAGGAAGTTTTGAAATTACGAACACAATATTGATGTTTAAAGATCAGTTAGGTTTTTTTAAATTTTGGAATTATGCTTTTCTCTCCACTGTATAGTGAGACCTGGTGACCCGGTGAATTCAACCTGGTCTCAGTGGCCTGCTCTGTACATAAATAAGGCTTACTGTCTTACTAAAACTAACCTACATTTCTGTTGAGTGTGCAATTCTACAAACGAGAGTTGTGCTAGATTAATAAGACCCCGAGTGAGTCAAACCTAATTTGCATTAAACTGACGCAAAGGTCCAGTCAAATTGTAAGGAATTATCAAAGTGCCTGAAGTATCAGAAGTTGTATTAACAAATAGCCATTGTAACTTTAAAATTGCTTATATGAGTAATAAAGGGGGATTTGAGGGGCAATTTTAAGATGCATTCAAGATCTGTATAAGTTAACTTGTAGAATAAATCTATGCAGACTTTCATAATTTATGGTACAATATATATTACTCAGAGAATCACATTAAAGCGAGTAGGAAGCAGTCTTAAGTTGTAAAACTTTTAACTACATTATGAAAATGGTAAATGCTAGCCCATGGATAAAAAAGAATTACAGGGTTGCAGAAATGAGCATAAAATAATTTTTACTATCATCCGGTGCTTTTTATCTTTGTGTGTTCATTACAGTACTAAGCATGAGAGGGAGAAATTGGGGTTAGTTTCCCCCCACCCTCCCTACACTTTTTGTATTTTGTAGTATAGTGTTGTATGTTAGAAATTAACATTAGAATGTAATTTGACTACATTAGCACCAAATCCTCTTCTGAAACCTGCATAGCTTCCAAAAGACAATGCCTGCACCTAAAACGGTGCCGGTTTTTGTGAGAATCCTGGTAAGCATTAGTCTGAATATCTGCATATGCTCGCCCAAGTAGAGGTTTTACTCTAAAAAACTGGCTTACTTGCCCCATTAACCAGAGGAAAAGAGTTGGAAAAAAAGACGGGGAGAAAAATTATCCAGTACCTGTGGGGAAGGACAAATGAGGATAATCTGTGTCACTTACTCAAATACTTTGATAATACTTAGCTTACATAGCTAGATAAGCACACCTGTGTGTTATTTACTCCTTTTCAGTGGTGAAATGGTTTACTTGAGTGCTTTGTACAGAGCACCCCACAGCATCTGTTAACCAGGGTCTGCTTATGCTTAGGTTTGTCCTTTACCAAACTTACACTGCCATTCTCCCTATGCTGTGCCCTCACTTGCAACAAATAAAGTAAAATAAACATGTATGTGTTTTTATTCCAGCTCCCCCACCCCAGCCAGAAATGCAGCGGAAATCCTATTTAGTACGTAGCTGATTTCTTCTTCATGCTGTCACACTTCCCTTTTTTTGTTTGCATGCACAGCTAGAATTCATTGCAAGAATTTAGCCCAGGAAAATAAAAGAGAGATGGTCTACTTAAGATCATTCTTCGTCTGAGGACTAGAGACGATTTTCTTTTATATTAGATTTATAAGTAACACCTAAAATTACTATTCGTGAAAGATATTAAAGAAAAAGGAATTATTTTATTTTGTGTTCTTTCTATACCTGACTACACTTTGTGTATAGTTAGTTTCACTGTATCTCCTGTATAGAGCATAGCCAGTTAGATCATCAGTGTCCCCTGTTTTAATAGGTCTTTTCCACAACAATAAGGGAGACAGAAACATTTTTTAAAAATAGGAAAATGTGTTTGTAAAACCACATAATCGGCAGAGAAACTAGGGACAGATGAAATACCTGAAAATCCTTTTAACTCATGTTTTAATTGGCTTGATATCAAGTTTATGGTGTTCCTGTAGTACTGGCATTCACGTCAATAAACAAAGCACTAAAATAGGAATGAATTGTGGCAAGAGTAATCCATCTGATAAATTATCTGTGAGTAATTAAGAATAGTTTAAAGTTTCCCCTTTCTAACATTTGGCTGCTTTGAATTTTGAAAACATGAATACTAAAAGCAGCTAGATCAACACATTAAAAATTGTTAAGTGTGAGGTTGAAATCAAGAAAAATGAGGCTTACTTCAGCATACAAATCTAATATGCATCTATTGATATTGAATCAGAGGAGATAATCCTATGAAGGAGATTGTGGGAGATTCAAATTTGTTAAATTACAAGAAAAAGTGTATGTTTATCCTTCAAAGCAATTATTAAATCTTAACGGTTTTAATCCTGGGAATCCTACAAGATTACAATGCAATAGGCAGCAGATATTACTTATGCATTATGACTTCATATTTATGTGACAAATGGGAACGTTACTATGGAACATCTTCTTTTGCCATATTAATTACACAGCATTTAGCTTTCTAATGTTATGTTGACTTAGTAATTAGTAAGACTCAACAAATCATCAATATTATATTTTTCTCAACCCAGTAGTGTCAGAATTGTGGATAGTAATCAACTGTCTCAAAAAAAAAAAATAACATTGAAAAAATGTATTCTTTCAAAATGTTTTTTTCATTCAGACCGGCCAAGGAGTGATGTAAATTGTGAGACCAGCAATGTGAGTCTGCAAACCAATTTCTGGGCTGCCTTAATAATGGTTTAAGAGTCAGAAAGATCTCTAACATTTAAGCAAATTGCTAAGGGCCAAATTCTGTTCTCATATGTGCACATCCATCTCCCATTTTTCTTCTGATTGTTAAAACCAACATCAAAGCAGGTCGATTTCTGGTTTCCCTTTGAGCTGAGTAAAGTGGGTGCTATTTTCCTTTAAAGGAATAATCTTAGGGGTTACTATCTTGCAAACGAAGGAGTCCTATACACAGTAGTAAGAAAATTGCCAGTGAGGCATACTTTACTTTTAAAAAGCCAGGTATGCAGTCGCATATCAGTCTGTCAGAGGGTTGTGCTTTGCAGGCAGGGGGAGATGTTCACCCTCTCTGCATGTGTTGACTGTTGTATTGTTACTATTTCTATAGCAACATTGATGTTGCAACAATGACTGCCGCACACCTCTTCAAACCTGAGCTCAACGGCCAAAGCTAATATTGGTTCTTTAGGGCTTTCTTTCTTGACAATTTCTCTTTTGGGATTAGGATAAGCTCAGTTTACCAACTGTTTAGGTATCATATCTAGCATGTAGTAAAGTATTAGTCATAGCATGTAGCAAAGTATATGTATTTTTAAAACGTTGGATCCCAGGAATATAATGTTCTTGCTACTTGATGTGTTGTCTATGTAACTTTCTAAGGCTAAATTAGAAAAAAAACTAGCACTTAAATTGTACTTGACATCTTCAGAGATGTTTGGCAGTCCTGCAAAGACTTATCTTCCTCTATAACTTTACTCACCGAGAGTCGTCCCAGTGACTGCATATAGAGCCTTGACTGCAATGGGACTTCTTCTAGTGTGTAAAGTTAATCATGTGCATAAGTTTTTGCAGGATCAGTGCTTTAATTAATTTCTGTTATCCCCACATCCCTGACAACTTATTTAAATTGATTTTCCCATTTTACAGCTGAGGATACTAAAGCAGTGTGGATAAGTGACCTGTTGAAGACACAAAAGCAGTCGTTGTCAGAGCTGGAATTAGAATTTGGAAGTTGCTGACTTGAGTCAGATTCTCAAAGTATTAGTCCATGCCTCTTCCCATGTAAAGTAATGCTAATGCTTATATTTGAATTTGAATTTTTTCAAAAACATTGTGTACATACATGTAATTTACATATTAATATTGGGAAAGTTAGCACGACCATTGTGCATGTGAAAATGCAAGTGCATCGGATATCTCAATTGCAGGCCCATCAGGAGTATCTCTAAAGCTAGGCTCTGGGTCTGCACTATTTTTTCTATTTAAAAGGATGTTGTTGCACTGCAACATGTGGGATATATATCTGCTTTGGCCATAACACATCCATCAACCCCATCCAGTCTTCATTACCTGAGGCACAAGGGGTGGGGAAATGAGCAGGAACAGCATGAGAAGCAGCTACTCACTCAACTCAACTCAGTCTGCTTTCATCCCTCAAGTGGATGAAAACAGGCTGCTGTAGGCAGTATGCAGGACCATATTACCATGCAAGATAGAGCCCTATAAAGTATTTAATCAATTTGTCATCAGAGCAAGGCACAAAGAAATCTGATTTTCAGTTTCAAAAACATTTTAAAAATAGTTTTATTCCTTTATCTGTTTGTCAATTAACTGTTTTGTATGCTTGTGTCTTCTGTGTACTGATGATGACTGCTCAGTATTACATATTTACTTCATGAAAAGTTGTATTCACAAAAATATCTAGAATTAAGAATACATGGACAAAAATATTCTGATAACCTCAGAGTTTTGACCTGAACTTTTGTCCTCTTTGACATGCCATTGATTTTTTATGGTACATTATTATACTTGTTAGATTATATGCTCAAAACACAAAGCTTTAGAAAGAGAAGTTAATAAATGGGAATTATTTCCTATATCCGCTAAAAGGAACCTTATAGATTATATTTAAATACGACCTCCCCTTATTCAAGCTGTGTGAGCCATCTAATGTTAAAGTCATGCCAGTGTATGACTTTCCAAATTTCAGTACTACTTCAGTTTTCCAGTTCTGCCATGATATACCGCGCTTTTCATTTTAATGCTGGAGTATTTGTTCAAGTCCGCAGATTTTGCATTTTTAATCTTCCTTAGAACAGTGGTGAATAATGGCCCCTGGCAGGAGATAATGAAATTTTCTTAATTTATATTTTCAAGCAGAAGCCTCAATTGAAAATGGCATTCTATGGCCTGGAGACATAGCTCTAGTGCATGTTTCAGGGGAACTGTAATAATAATGCAATGCCAACAGTGACGGGGAATGATAGGACAGTGAAGAAGTAATTTAAGGAAGAAAAGAGAATGTACGAAAGCTTTATTGTAGCATATCTAATGATCTGCTGAAGATTCCCAATGGCTTTTGGAGCATGACAGAAGAAACTAATGTTATCTTGCCAAAACAGAAGCCCCTGCTTAATCAGCAGAATAAGACTATTGATTAAAACACCTCACACAATACATTACACGAGGAATCTCATCTCCATACTTTGCACTTGGTAAAGTATAATAATGAGCATAAGATAATCAAAAGAAGAGCAGAAGCAATTTGTTGGGAATTGTACAAGTCAAGATTAGAGTTTAAATGCAAACAAATTAGCATGGAAAGTACGGCTGTCTTTAAAGCTGAACACATGAAGGTAACATATAGTACAGGGAGAGATTTGTGGTGGATAAAAATACTTGCTGCAGCCATACTGCTGCTTGTTTCATTTACCATTTTCTCTCACTTTCATCTGACGTGTGAAGGGGCCATTCCTACATTTGTACAATCATCCTCCTGAGGTGAATAGAGTTCAACATTGTTCTGTAACTGTTAATTTAACTCTGTGTTTGATTTCAGATTACCATAAGTGACATCTCTGCATTATGAAAATTTAACCTTTTCATTCATACTAAAATGATAGCGAAAAGGCAGTGGTAGAGTACACAATTACACCGTAACATTATATTCCAGCAGGCTAGCGTACTACTTACATTTCCTCCTGGAAAATTCTTGCCTTTGTTAACATAACGGGCTAGGTAGTCATTCCTTCAGCATTGCAGTTAATCTCTGCTTAACTAGGGTTTCTAATTTAATTCATATACTAGTCTTTACAAATCAGTTATCACTGCATTTATATAAAGTCTTGTATAAATCAGGTTTATTTGCTTTTAAGTGACAAATTCATTGTATCATAAGTCTTTGTAAATATTGTGGGTGCCTTAAATGTTACTGTTAATCCTTAATTATTTAGAGTGACAGTCTCTGGAGGCTAAAATTAATTTTTCTTGGTAATTATTAATATTTTATATACATTTTTATGTTGAAAATTTAAAAGGGTGTTATTCCTGTTCACTGGAAAAAACCTGAAATGTTCAGGAAGGAGTGGGATTCATTAAAAGTGTTTTTCTTTTAAATGCTTTTCTCAGCAAACTAGAAAATAATTAAAGAGCGCCATCCTTAATTCCTGATATAACATCTTACTTATTCTTGTACAAGTTAATAAAATGAAATAATAAAATAACAGTGAACTCCAGCTCCCTAGGAAGTTAGTGGAAGTTGCAGGTGAGTCATGCAGCCTAGGAATCAGACTCTTAAGAGTCTTAAGGATGCGTAGTACCTCCCCTCTTTGTTCTCATTGTGGTGTATTTAACAAAGATTAAAAAAGCGGGAACTGCGTACAAAAGTGGTGGTTAGCAGAAATTAGTCTTTGTGCTCAGATGATGCTACACTGAGGGCTTGTCTACACTTATAGTGCTGCAGCGGCAGCACTGAGTGATGATGCTACCTAAGCTGATGGGAGAGCTTCTCCCATCGGTGTAGATCCTTCACCTCCTCGGGAGGTGGTAGCTGTGTTGAAGGGAGAATCCCTCCTGTCAACATAGCACTGGGGGTTAGGTCCATATAACTGTCACTCAGAGGTTTGGAAAATTCATGTAAGTTGGTAGTGTAGCCCAAGATGGGGGGAAGGATAGCTCAGTGGTTTGAGCATTGGCCTGCTAAACCCAGGGTTGTGAGTTCAATCCTTGAGGGAGCCACTTAGGGATCTGGGGCAAAATCAGTACTTGGTCCTGCTAGTGAAGGCAGGGGGCTGGACTTAATGACCTTTCAGGGTCTCTTCCAGTTCTATGAGATAGGTATATCTCCATATAAAAAAAAAAAATTTCAGACTGTCTAGGCCTGTTAATTTTTAAGGGACCTTCCAATATAAAGTCCTAATGTGTTTTTAAAAATTAAAATTTTGGGATATATAAAAAATCAGAGAATTCACAAATGAGCATCTGAAAAATATGTAAGGGAACTATAAATGTAGGTGGACACAGAACACTCAAGTACTCCCACATTCCAGGAAACTATACAAATTTAATGACTTGCCTATAGCTAGAACAATTTTAAAATAGATTTGGATAGATGGACCAAGCTAACATTATATTGGTTAGAAAAGACGACATCGGTTACAATGAATGTACTTCAAGTTAATTATTAATGACACTCCTTCTCTAATGGTGTCTAATACATTTTTACCAATTGGCAGTACCTTTATTTCCATATTTATTTGAGGTTGGAAAACCCTGTGAGCTAGCAGCTTTCAGAATAGGGTTTCTCTGTCTCAACAGGATGGCAGGTGAAGGAGAAGAGAGCAAGACAGAGAGACTTTGTTGCACAGCTTCTAATAGTGTAATAGAATTTGGCTGTGTATCACACACTCGATTCTCATGGCATCTCAAAATGATGAAGTAGTAATTAGAGTGGTGACTATGTAAGTTTGATATTCCTTTTTCTACTTCCCCAGTCCCTCACACAATGCATAAGAGAACAGGAAGGCCCTAATTTGGAGAGTGCATGGAGGGCCAAAGGCACCTACACTGTGTGTTCTCCAGCATTGATTCATAAGAGTATATTTCCTCTCAGTAGCTCTATACAGAGCCTCAGCAATGTGTGGCTCAGCGACCAACAGGGATTGGGTATGAGTTGGGATAAGCCACACTTTGTAACATGTTCTCCACACAATGTACGTTGTAGTTTGTGAAAGATATTGCATTGCATTGCCCCTTTGAGCAGCTGTAGCTAGTGCTCTGTGGTTTTCACTCAGAGAATCAGGATGCATGTTGGATGGGCAGGCAGCCTTCAATAGCATGGCAGGTGTGTGGGGAAGGGGAGGGAGGGCAGCACAAAAGCAACAGGGGGTCTCCACATAGCTCCGTGAGGTGTTCTCATGGTTCAACAGACCATGCAAGAAATCCTGGCCATCCCCCAATCCTGTGCACAACCACCAGCTTCCTGGTATTCAGAGGAAAAAGTACTTGTCTACTACTTCAAAAGCCACACTAGTGAAGTTAGTAGAGTCCTGGCTTCTGGGTTTACTTGGCCAGGAAAAAAGATGGCTCACTGTGACACACACAGTTCTGCACTACCATTTGAATGGTATAGTCCTCAAATAAGAAAAGTATGTTCCCATGATTTCTTAAGTTATACTTGCTTTAACAATTTAGAGATATTATGAATTAAAGAACAGAATGATCTCACACCTGTTTGTAGTGGATAGCTGTGGAAAAGCATTGACACAAGATGGATTACCTTAACTTGCGACCTCGTATTCAGGAGTGTGGGAACTCATAGTAATAGAGAAGTTGATATACAGCTGGAGTCAAAGGCTAGACTATTATTTTAAGTTCTGGCTTTCTGGCAACAAAATGGCAAATGAAATTTAATGTGGATAAATGTAAAGTAATGCACATTGGAAAAAATAACATACAATATGATGGGGGCTAATTTAGCTACAACTAATCAGGAAAGAGATCTTGGAGTCATCGTGGATAGTTCTCTGAAGACGTCCATGCAGTGTGCAGCGGCAGTCAAAAAAGCAAACAGGATGTTAGGAATCATTCAAAAAGGGATAGAGAATAAGACGGAGAATATCTTATTGTCCTTATATAAATCCACGGTACGCCCACATCTTGAATACTGCGTACAAATGTGGTCTCCTTATCTCAAAAAAGATATACTGACATTAGAAAAGGTTCAGAGAAGGGCAACTAAAATGATTAGGGGTTTGGAACGGGTCCGATATGAGGAGCTATTAAAGAGGCTAGGACTTTTCAGCTTGGAAAAGAGGAGACTAAGGGGGGTAATGATAGAGGTATATAAAATCATGAGTGGTATGGAGAAAGTGAATAAGGAAAAGTTATTTTCTTGTTCCCATAATATAAGAACTAGAGGCCACTAAATGAAATTAATGGGCAGCAGATTTAAAACAAAAGGAAGTTCTGCTTCACACAGTGCACAGTCAACATGTGGAACTCCTTGCCTGATGAGGTTGTGAAGGCTAGGGCTATAACAGGGTTTAAAAGAGAACTAGATAAATTCATGGAGGTTAAGTCTATTAATGGCTATTAGCCAGGATGGGTAAGGAATGGTGTCCCTAGCCTCTGTTTGTCAGAAGGTGGAGCTGGATGGCAGGAGAGAGATCACTTGATCATTACCTGTTAGGTTCACTCCCTCTGGGGCACCTGGCATTGGCCACTGTTGGTAGACAGAACACTGAGCTAGATGGTCCTTTGGTCTGACCCAGTATGGCCTTTCTTATGTTCTTTATTCAGTTTGCTAACAAACAAAACTCACCCATGAGAAGATGAGCCAAGCTCTTTTCTTTTTAGACACCAAACTATCTGACCTTTTACTTTCCTGTTTCGTTTCATAGGACACTTAAGAAAATAAAGAAAAACACCTTAAGTTTTGCATAGTTCTGGTGAAGCTATCTGATGATGTTGCCTTTCAAATGCCAATCTAATATCTCTTCTATATTTTTTATAAACTGAACAACAGTCTAAAACAGTTGCCAGTTTTAACCATTACTATTTTTTGTACAAAATAATGTAAAAAGCAGTTGTTCCTGTCTACCACAAAAGCTTTTGTGCAAAGTTCTATCTAATGGCACAATTCAGTAGGTTTCTAAAGTGATCTGTTAACTGTTTTAATAAAGAGCTTTTTTTTTTTCTTGGAGGTTATTTCAGTTTAAACAACTCTCTGATGATTCAGCAGTTTTAACTGTTATTTTAAAATATCCTTATCAGGTCATTCTTTGAAGTGACTTCTCCTACTTCCTATAATCCAACAGAGAAATAGCCATGTTTGCAATGGGAAGTTTAGTAATACATTGATTGTTCATTAAACTTTCATGAGTGTGAAAGTTCATGTTCTTGATCTGTAGTAACCCCTCAAAACAAAATCACAGCTCTCTTTTGGTACAGAAAACAAACATTCAGCAGCATGTAGATGTCTAAAGAGCAAGGGAATTGGTTCTGGCATAAGCAAAGCCACGTCAAAACTATTCATATTGATTACTTCATGTTATTTTAATATGCAAACATCTCACATCAAAACAATGCTCCCTATTGATTTATTACATGCTTTATTGAGTATCAGTATGGAGCCAATAGGGTAGTTACCTCAATCAAAGGGGTGGAGTTAATATTTGGAGTAACATTGACTCCCAGATCTAAGGGTATGAAGCTTGAACTGAAATATTATCTTGAATCTTTATTTATGGATGTTAACTGATCTAATATTAATTATTTCTGTTTCCTTATTGATTGGATTGCCCAAGTTTGAAAGGAGTCTGCTCTGTATTACACTATTTTGGTATAAACTTGCAAACTAAAATCTCATTTTAAATTAATTAGCTTACTTCTTGTTCCACTTACAGGTGCAACAACCGAACACAGTGTATAGTAGTTACTGGGTCAGATGTGTTTCCTGATCCTTGTCCTGGAACGTACAAATATCTTGAAGTTCAGTATGAATGTGTTCCTTACAGTAAGTACAAACTTTTTTTGTTCTTGTTCACTTCCTCCAGCCTTCACACTTAATGCTGGAGCACTATTACATGCAAAAGAAGCATATGTTTATGGCCTACAGAACCATTATGCATGCAGAGCACTTACAGACTAGGGCCTCCAATTAGCTTCACGAAGTGTGGAAGGAAGCCATAGTGTGATGCTGGCCAAGTGTCTGTCTGTGTTCTTAAGTGTTTGGCTTTTAAGGCTACTGTTTTTCAAGAAACAAACTTGAATTAGCTATTCACTAGGCTAGATAGAAATTTGTTCTTTTGCCCAGTACCAGTTGCTGACAAATTGGTTTGGCTCACAGTTTTCTAAAGAAGGAATTGACTTCAATTTTAATCATTATCAACTTGAAAGGCTACCTGCTGTGTGGTTACTTTGGGTGCATGACAGAACCCACTACAGAGGTATCGGAGGCAAGTGTCTCAGTTATTATTAAATTTTGAAAGAAAGCTTTGTGCTTTCAGGTTCAGGAGCACATTCACAAGTGCACATGAATTCAAAATTAATAATTTATCATTAAATTGATAAAATATCGCTTAGTATCGCATAGGAAAAAGAAATAGACATTCATCTTTAACATAAATAAAACAATTTGTTTTATGACTGGAAATAATCTTTCAAAAAGAATATTTTAAAATTTAATACTCAGAATGAAAAATCAGTAGTCCATGGCACTACAGCAGTTTTGCACAATGTCCTTTCTAATGCCAGAATTCAGTAGTATTTAAAATTATAATGAAAATTGTTTTTTTAAACTGAAGAGTGTTTGAGTTTTTAAAAGTGCTACTAATTCAGCACTTCCAACTGTTTTCATTTCCTCTTAAGGTTACTTTTTGGAGTGACTTCTCCCTCTTCCTTTAATCAAGCAGAGAAATGGCCATGCTTACAGTGTGAAGTTTAACAATACAGTGATTGATCTATAAATTGTTCCAGTTGTTAAGGTTAATGTTCTTGATCTCAAACCAAAACTTTCATTTGGACAGGAAACAAAGCTTGTCTCAGATGCAAAAAACTCTCAAGTAGCAGAAGATACACATCGGAAACACAAGGGAATGAGTTCTGGCATAAGTAAAGCCATGTCAAAACTGTCCATATTGGTTTTTGCACATTATTTTGAAATGCAAACTTCTTAAATCAAAACAGTGCTCTATATTGCTTTACTACATTAGCTTTATTCAGCATCCGTTAAAGGCCAAACACAAATCACCTTCTGTTTTCATCACTGCTGTGTATTGCTGTGTCGTTGTGAAATGGATGCTTTATGATTTTTTTCTATAGCTTTTGTAGGTTGGACGCCTACTTTATACACTACTCCTTGGTACTGTTCCTCCCGTGTGTAATATTGGTGACCCGTTGTAACCTTTCTTCTTGTCCCACTTTTGAGGAGTTATGTTTTGTCCCGATCTAACCAATATTATTTTGTTTAATTAAAGTCACTTTTACTTTAGCACAATTTCTGTTCCCAAATTCCTAGAAAAAGGGCAGTGCATCTTATTCCAAAGCATGAGGTCAATCAAAAGCCAAGAGGTTATTTTTCCGTGGAGCCAGTTCCAGTAGGCCAATCTATAGAGAAAAGTATTATGCAAATATTATCAAACTTTAAAACAATTTTCTATGCTGTTTTAGGGAGACGTGTGGATATTCTTCTGATTGGGTATTCCTATCTACAGGGACTTTTTCTTTTTCAGTTATCAGAAGTATAGTGCCACAACGCAGCCTACGCTGATCTCTAACTTGTAGCCGTTCTATTCCTTAAAATGTTTGCTTTGTTTAATTCCATTGACGCCCCCCGTGAATTATTCTGTGTTAGTGTAACTCTGGACATAGATCTATAGATATAGATTTTTTTTTTTTTTTCAAAGTGAAGATTAGGAAGTTGTAACTGCAGCTTGCCCAGTGGTGACACCAGGAGTAGTTACAACGTTGTCACAGGAATTATCCTATTGGCAACCCCCAGAAGCTTTGATGAATCAGTCCAGATAAGCTTTACCATTCAAGTGCTTATCCTAACCTTGTGATGTCTCACTATCCCTTCCCATTTTTTCTCTTCCCTCTTACTACTTCCCAACATCTATCCCTATATTTCCAAACTACTTCTCTCTGATGCCCAACAAAAATACATTTATCAGTTCTAGTGTTCTCTCCCTACTGGGCTGTGTGTGGCTGCTCTATATGAATCTTCAGTGCTCTGGGCCCTTTGTGGCACTTAAAAACACAGCGCTGGCATGTAGAATGCCTGAAATCCCAAGGTTTGCAAATTGCAGTTGGCCCAACATAAGAGTTGGACTCATGTTAGATCCCCTAGGAAGGATTTCAGAAAGGTCGTCTAGGCCTTTTGGAGGTCTAGGTGAGGGAATAGATTACTGATCCTACATTTCAAACCTAAAACCAAAAAAAGTTCTTATTCCTGTTCTTATTTTTCTGAACTGGTCTCTTTTCCCTATCCCGTCACCCCCCAAATCTTTAATTATCACAAGATTTTGTTTTTTAAAAAAGCTATGAAATCTCATGGTTACTTCCATTCTGTCCATGAGAGAGTAAACATGGTTGATAGTGAGAGATTTTGTGGTATAAGTTATAGCTCTCTCTCACACATAGAATTTAATGTCTCACCCTTGTATAGTGTGTGGCATACTAGCTTTTCCATGTCTTGCTGGCCTTCATAAATACATAGTACCTTGCTGACCATGCATATTGCTAGAGCTCCCTGGGTTCTGTGTTCATGGTCCTCATAACAAAATCTTTTATGAGAAACTTATTTTGTTTGCCTCTCAAAATTCATATCTATTGCTGATATTTTTCTAATCCTCTTCAATAAAAACGATCTTTTGGGATGCCCAGGTGAATCGCCATTAAAAATGGAATTCTAAACAAATTTGATATGCATTGCTTTGTCCTAAAATTAGAGTGTTATTGATTGAATTACAGAGAAATTGAGAGTGCCCTACTTGACATTTCTCTCAATTATGCTGCACAATATATGTTGATACTTTGATTGAATAACAGAAGTCAGCCCTTGTAGGATTAATAAGCACATCAGAAGCACTACTTTCTACATCTATGCATGAAATTTTATTTTAAGCCTTATTTGGACTCAGGAATAAAATGGAAAACATTTTAAAAGTGTTTTATTTTCTCTCTCTATTGATTGGACTTTGAAGCATTTGTTTACTTCAGTAAGCCCATCTGTCCCTGAAAAGCGTACAGCTGTACACCAATGTACTCAGAGCAGACATGCCATTAATGATTTTTGTTATCCGTCTCTTTTCACAACTGCCCTACTATTACTGATTCTAAGCAGGTACAATATTGCTCTTTGCTGAGGAATAAGCTCATGCATCATAGTTCACAGATGGAATCATCTGAAAGTCACTATCAGAATTGTGGCAACCTAGAAATTCTGTTCTGTTTACTTTGATAAGTCCGTAACTACAAATAGCAGGAAAATAAGTGTGTTATCTGAAGATGTATAAATGAACAAGGCTAGGAAAAATACCATTCATTTCAAAAACATTAACCAAAAGAAAGTTTCTAAATTGTCCCCTGAAGAAATATTAGATGGGTTCAGTCAGTGCTGTTCTCACATAATAACACAGGTAATGTTGTTAAATGAAACCAAAAATCCACAACCTTTTGTGGAAGAAAGAAATATGTTTCCTAGATAATACCATAATACTGAAGGTGTAATGGCTGTACAGGTAGTTTTCATACGCTTCTTTGGTATCAACAGCTACTGTTATAAAGGAGTGGTACAACTGGCATTGTCCAGGTCATTTATTGAAACTGAAGGAACATACTTCAAAAGTCCCACTGACAGTGTGAACTGGTTTTTATGGCTAGTAATTATTGGGAGGCTATTTACTGGTTGGACTTTGGTTGTAACACCCTTCATGTAACTACATAATCTATTCCTTTAAACTTCTTTGGGAAAGAATTGCTTCAGTAATGTAACAACTCTGCTAATCAGGTTTGTTTTATGAAGCACTTTCCTTTAATGGTGTGTGTGGTGGTGGAGATGGTATTTGTTTTCAATGCTTGTTATGATTGTCTTTACATACTAGCTTGCTGTTTCGGGCTTAGTCGATGATGCTGGAGAATGCCTGAATGAGCTAAATGTTAATTTTTTTCTTCTCTTTTCTTCTTGCTTACTGTGCTTTTGCTTCTTCCTTCTAGATATTTTCGCTTGTTCCTTTTACTCTGATTTTGCAGTTCTAGACTGAGAAGTTACAGTATTCTCAAGATTAACATTCTGGGGGGGAGGGGGAAACCCCAAGGAAAACTAAAGGCAATGAGCCACTTCACTTACAAGAAAGAAAAACAGAACACTGACCTGGGGATTATAAGCACGCGCCCACACATGCGCTCACACACACGCCCACACATCCCTACCTGTGTATAATATATATTAATATTTCATTTTAAAAAAACAACTTGATAGGAATATACATTGCATTTGGGAAGGGTATGTATATCATGCATTAGTGAAGTCATTCATTATTTATTCAGGTTCACTAAGTGAAACTACATGCCAACATATCGGTGTTGCCTCCTTAATCTACTAAAATGATTGATCCATGTTCACTTATGTAACTTTAGAATCTTTCTCCTGCTAGGTTTTCCTGTTGTCTGTTTCTCTTTATCCAATATAGTGCAGTTCTTATTCTCCCTATATTTAGCGTCTGTTACTAATTTAATCTTAGATTAATAGTCAATTTATGTTAATCTTCTTTCTTTTTTCCTTGCACTTTTTTATTTTTCTTCCGATGCTTAAAATAGAAGTGGAGCAAAAAGGTAAATAACGTATACAGTCCAAACCCCAGCTCCTTGTTATGTGCCTTATGGATGTTAACCTCCTCCCTTCCCCTACCCACAACACTCTGATATTATGATAATCAGCAGGATCTCATAAGTACACCTCATAAAGAAGTCGACTGTTTGCAGTAAAGAGACTTGGTTGCTTAAAGTAGGTGGTGGGATATAGTGTCTGAAAAACTTGGGGCTGGAGGGGAGATTCCCTTGCTTTCTCTCTTTCCCTCTCTTTCTCTCATCCTTGGGTACTTTCCTGTTAATAAAATGTCATCTTGCCTGGCTTCCAGAACCCACTCCATAGCATGCCTTGGTTACAGGGTTTCCTGGTCTGTTTCATTCATTGCTTTGGTTGTGTTTTGTTTTCTCTGCTCCTAATTGCTTTCTCTATATACCTGATGATTTGTTTTGTTTCTTTATTTTTAATCGAGGCACCTCCTTTTTCAGCCTCACCACTTCTTAAAGTTCTAAACAATTTGATGTGATTTTTTACTGAAATGACCTACCGCACTACTACACACCAGTTAAAAGCTCTGGAGCCTAAATGCTGTATTCACTAAAGTCTAAGATGAAAATGCAAGAGTAGCTCTACATTTTTAGATGTACATGTGTGCTATTGAGCCTTGGTCTGTACTAGTGAAAACAGTTCCCATCCACTTTACATACCGGTACAATAAGAACATGGTAACTTTAAGAAAAGTGGATGATAAAGAGTGATAATTGCAATTATTATAAAATTAAATGAATCTTTTCTTCCTGACACAGTCATTATGACTTACCTAGTCTGTTTGGTTGCATGAATGTTTTAATTTGACATAATTCTTGTCTTACTTCTCTCTGTGACTGTTAGTTTTTGTTTGCCCGGGGACGTTGAAAGCAATTGTGGACTCACCGTCTTTATATGAAGCTGAACAAAAGGCAGGTGCTTGGTGCAAAGATCCTCTCCAGGCTGCAGATAAAATATACTTCATGCCATGGACTCCATATCGCACTGATACTTTGATAGAATATGCTTCTTTAGAGGACTTCCAAAATGGACGCCAACAGACAACTTACAAACTTCCAAATAGAGTGGATGGCACTGGATTTGTGGTATATGATGGTGCTGTATTTTTTAACAAAGAAAGAACCAGGAACATTGTAAAGTTTGACTTGAGGACTAGAATTAAAAGTGGAGAGGCCATTATCAATTATGCTAACTACCATGACACTTCTCCATACAGATGGGGAGGAAAGACTGATATTGATTTAGCAGTTGATGAAAATGGTTTATGGGTAATTTATGCAACGGAACAAAACAATGGAATGATAGTTATTAGCCAATTGAATCCATATACTCTTCGCTTTGAAGCAACATGGGAAACCACATATGACAAACGGGCAGCATCCAATGCTTTTATGATATGTGGAGTCCTCTATGTTGTCCGATCAGTGTATCAAGACAACGAAAGTGAAACTGGCAAGAATGCAATTGATTACATTTACAACACCAGGTTAAGCAGAGGAGAATATGTAGAAGTTCCCTTCCCCAACCAGTACCAGTACATCGCAGCAGTGGATTACAACCCAAGAGATAACCACCTGTATGTGTGGAACAACAACTTCATTCTCCGATACTCTCTAGAGTTTGGCCCACCTGACCCAGCCCAAGGTAAGCATTTGCTTTTACTTCTGCAATCCACTTGTATCATCGTTAATATAACATATATTCTGACATTTTTGTTTATAGACCTTGATTTTGGCAGAAGGGCAAGGATTTTTTAGGTACTCAGTACACATGGCAGTGTTACTTTATGTTAGTATGACACACATTGAAGTGCCTACTTTGTAGCTCTAAATCACAGGAGAATTATTTTATTAGGAATAAATGCTTGTATTTGTGTCACCTTTACTAGAGGAGATCTGTTGAAATAAGACTTATTTCATTCATTTTGAGCCAGAAACCTATTAGCATTTTTGCTCTGCTTCCTGACTTTTAATTGATTACAGTATACCTGCAGACCTTTTAACTTCTTGGCACCAGCAGTTGAAGGAGATGTGTGCTAGGAGGTCTTGGGGGGACTGATGGGGTTAATGTGCAATGCCAGGTATAAATGTTCTAAAGTTTTTCCATCCTGCTTGCACTGTCTCCAGTATCTGCTTAGACAAGATTATCCTACATCTTTCTAGCAGATGATGACATTGTGGAATTACACATTAGTCTTCCAGGTAAGTCTGTATCAATTGCAGTCAATCTGAAATGAGCACAACTATCTGCATCAGCTCTCTTCCCCCCTCCCCCTCTTCCCTCCCCCAAAAGAGGCCTTTTGGGACACAGATCTCATAAGAAATGACTTCAACAAGTATGAACCACAAGTTAATACCTAGAGATAGAGTAAATTCATGAAGAACTACTCTGTGTGGAACATTTTGGCAAGGGAGATACAGGGAGAGGGAAGAATTTTGACAAGCTTTTTTATCATTGAAGGCAAATGTTTCACTTCTCATGTCATTAATGTGTACATTTAGTAACTTTTTTTCCCACTTCAGAAAGTCTTACAGTAAGGTCTTGTCTACTATGCACAAAAGTTGTACCACTTCAGTTATACTAGTATAGTCAAAGCGGTACCATTCCAACTAGTGCGAACACAGTTATATTGGTATAAAGGTGCTTTTTACCAGTATAGCTATTCTTAGTATGGGAAGGAGAACAAGCTATGCTGGTATAAGGTACCTTCGTACTGCTATTACTGCGTCCACACTAACGGTTGTACAGGTATAACTATTTTGATTAAAAAAATCCCACCCCCTAACTGACATAATTATATTGGTACAAAAACTGTATGTAGACCAAGCCTTAGATTGTTTTTGGAATGTTGTTATATGTTGTAATTGGATGCTGCAGAACGTTTAACGATGATGGGGTCAATTGGAAAACAGATGCTGGTTCTAAGTATTTTATGGGACTGGGGCAACTGCCCTAGTGTTCGTTTCACTGTTGGAGCTCTAGTCAAACAGAAGGTGAGTGAAGCAAGAGCTTGAAAGGGAGTAAAAAGCTTTTTGAGCTCTTTGCTAATACTACTCTTCCCTTCCTTAGATAGAACACAATGTTTTCACTGTTCGTCCATGAAGGTATCTTTAGAAATTTTTGGTGGTGGTTTGAGAGTCTCTGTGTAATTATCCTGTTGCAGTTCTAAGCTCAGTGGAAGACAATGACTGTATATTGATTTTTAATTTTATTTTACTACAGACACACAAATAAATCTATATACTTGTTTCTCTTAGCGACTGGCTGAACAAGAAGTAGGACTGAGTGGACTTGTAGGCTCTAAAGTTTCACATTGTTATGTGTTTGAGTGCAGTTATGTAACAAAAAAATCTACATTTGTAAGTTGCACTTGCATGGTAAAGAGACCGTACTACAGTACTTGTATGAGGTGAATTGAAAAATACTATTTCTTTTGTTTATCATTTTTACAGTGCAAATATTTGTAACAAAAATAATACAAAGTGATCAGTGTACACTTTGTATTCTGTGTTGTAATTGAAATTGATATATTTGAAAATGTAGAAAAACATCAAAAATATTTAATAAATTTTAATTGGTATTCTATTGTTTAACAGTGTTATTAAAACTGCGATTAAATTTTTGAGTTAATCGCGTGAGTTAACTGCGATTAATCGACTGCCCTAATATATATAACCATATATATAACACATACATATATACACATAAGAACTAAAAATAAATTTTACCTCGTCTCCTTCAATCTAAAGGTATGTCTACACTGCAGCTGAGATCATCCTTCCCAGATTGGGTGGATGGATTTGTGTTAGCGAGCATGCTAAAAATAGCAGTGTAGCCTGGGCACCGGCTCAGTCTAGCCACCTGGGTGTGTATCCGGGGGGGCCAGAGCAGTTTTGTACTCAACTAGCCCGAGCTGCTGGTCAGTGGGTATTTTTAGCTAGCTCGAGAAGAGCTACCACGAGTCTGTCTATCCGTGCTGGGAAGCACTCTCTGAGCGTCAGTGTAAACATACCCTAAGCCAGCTCCCCGTAGTTAAAGAAACAGCACATTGAAGAGGGACATAAGCTGCCTAATATGAATACCCTTTAAATACACAAAAATAAAGTCATTGCGGGATTAGGAAGACAGCCCTTAAAACCAATATTTTGTTTGTATAAAATACTCAGATGACTTTAGTGTCAGCATAATATTAAATTAATCTGTGAAAATTGACCATCAGTTTTCTTATTACAGTACAATGTGATTGTGGTGTCTTTATGTGTAAGACACTTATTGGTAGACTGGAGGTCAAATTTTGAGATCATTGGTGGGTTTTTTTGGTTTTTTTTTTTTTGTAGTTGCACAAGATCATTTATAACAACTGTCAATGCACACTTTATATGTGGAACTCATTTTCAGAGGGTGTTGTGATGGCCAAAAGTATAACTGGGTTCAAAAAAGAATTAGGTAAGTTCAGGGAGGATAGGTCCACCAATGGTTATTAGCCAATATAGTCAGGGATGCAACCCCATGCTCTGGGTGCCCCTAAACATCTGTCTGCCAGAAGCTGGGACTGGATGTTGGAATGGATCACGTGATAATTGCCCTGTTCTGTTCATTCCCTCTGAAGGATCTGACACTGGCCACTGTCAGAAGACAGGATACTGGGCTAGATGGACTATTTGTCTGACTCAGTATGGCCATTCTTATGTTCTTAACTGCCTATTCATAAAGTTGGGTGTTGTTTCTACATCTTTTAACCATAGCTCCTTGGTGTTTTGCTGCCTTGTCCTAAAATACCCTAGTATCAGGTATTTAATGTCATAGAGTTAGTGCTGTAAAAGCAGACGTCCTGGCTTTGACTTCTTCTGTTGGAATGGTTAATTTGGGGCCATTATGGAAAATTTAGCAATCTGTGTCACTTCTCTTTGGAATGGGAGCAGTAATGACTCTCTCTGATCCCTCTGTCACCTGTCTATCTGCTGTCTTGACTCTGTCAGTGCTTGGCTACACCATAACTTCCAAATGCTGAGTGTTTCAACGACTGAAGTCCTCCTGGGTAAAAAGACTTCTTTGTCATATCTGACTCACACTCCTGAAGTCAGACATTCACATTACTCCCAAGGCCAAAAATCTTGGACTCGTTCTTGACCTCAGACCTATGTTTTCCTTCTTCAGATGTCTTCCTTATGTTTAATTCTGCCTATTGCAATCTCTAGAATATTGCCAGTATTTGACCTTACTTTGACCCTGCCTTTGCTGAAACCTTTATCCATGCTTTAATCACAATCTCTCCTATTGCAATTGTCTATTTTACAATTTTCCTCAATCCTTCAGGGAATTCAGAATGTTGTGACCAAAGTACTCTCTTGCACCAAGAAACAGACCGATATCACATCGGCCTTTTCTCTCCTTCACAGTCCCTTCCCTTGACTTCATCCTTTGTATGCTATTTTCCCCCTCTCTGCACTTATGGGAATTACTGTACAAAGTTCTGTAAAGTATTCTCTATGCTACCACTCCCTCCACAGCACTTTGATACTTCGTATGATTGAACACCACATAAAAACTGTGTAGGAATGTGGTTTCTTGGGTTAAGTGAAAAGATAAGTTTTTAAAAAGTTATATTCCTAAATTTGTAATAAAATATATTTTGACTTAAAATAACAAACAGATGCAACTCAAAACAAGTGTGTAAACCACACCAGATTCTTCTTTACTTGCCTGGCAAGCCGTGTGGGTGAGGATACTGCATTTTTTCAGATTTAAAAATTTTATTAAGATGATGATAAAAAAAAAGTGAACGGTACAGAGTTTAAGCATAGAAGTTTCTGGTTATCAGGGAATAACACACAGATTATCGAGGGTGCAAAGTTTGGTTTAAGATCGGGTGGCGTAAGGAATACATAATCTGCAATATCCCCGATTGGGGGTAAAAGGTTGATGAGGCAAAGTACAGACATTGAGATATGAGGGTATGAAGTTCATAAAGTGGCTATGTTCGGGTGTGGAGTATAATGAGTGGATATGATGATGAGGATGGATTGACCCTCATTTGGTGAGATTTAATGTTCAGGGAGTTTATGGTTCCAGTTCATATGATCCAACGGAGAAAGTCTCTTGGTCCCTTTCTCGTAGTCGAAGAACGATGTCACTCTGGCTCACGCCTCCTGGTACTGTCGTTGGCCAGTGATGTGCTTGATGTAGATGTCCCTGGACCATCGGATGGTGTCTGAGACCATGAGGCGCCGCATGAGCCATGCATAGCGTCGACCGATCCCACAGGTCCGCAGCACACACTCGTTGCAGGGGTCCCAGGCGCCCAGGGCTCTGATGATCAGGACGTCCATCTGCACCTCGTAGCCCTTCACTCTCAGAGTGTCGGCCAGGGGGGCGTACTTTTCCAGCTTACGATCTCGGGCTTCACAAAATACCGGGGTCCTGTTCTCAAAGGAGACCGTGACGTCAACGAGGATTATCTTTTTCTGGGCCTCGTTGGTGACGACGACATCAGATTGTAGCTGGCTGTTGGTACCGGGGATGGCGCAGTTCACGGAGATCTCCCCCAGGTGTGGTGCGATGGTTTTCACCAGGCGGTTCTGGATGGCATTGTGGCGTAGCTGCCAGGCTCTGGAGTGGGGTTTGCAGCTGCACAGGACGTGGGGCAGCGTCTCGTTGGAATAGCCGCATTTCCTGTCTTGGTTCCCGTGGCGGACGGCTCCGTTGAGCAGGACACAGTTGAGCCGGGCACGGTGGATGAACCGCCAGTCGGTGAAACGGGTGAAACTGCTCCTGGCGAGGAAGTGGTTGCTGGCGTCCCACTTGCTGGTCAACTCAAAGGCTTTACCCTGGTACGGTTTACGCTTCAGGGTTTCCACGTACAGCGAGTGGATGGCAGCCTTCAGGGTCATCTCCAGCAAGCCCCTGGCACTTGGGATGACGATGGTGTTGTCATCGGACCTGATCTGCGGCACCCGGACTCCCAGCTCCTGGCGCTCCTCGCAGCACTCCCAGCGGCAGCCAATGCGCTTCCCCAGGCGACGCGTGGCGTTGCGAGTGCGGACCACAGTGAAGCGATGTCGCGCCTGTCCCGTCCAAATTCCCCATCCAGGGAGCCGCTCAGGAAGGTGGTGATGTCTTGGTTGGAAGGGGCTCTGCTGATCCGCTTCTCTGTCGCATCACGCAGGGCGTTCGCCGCGATGTTCCTTACCGTGGCATCGGGACATGTCAGCAGGCAGAAGGCGTGGGTGATTACCGTGACGTCGCACAGATCACCCATGCGGGGGACGTTGGCGCCACCGTGCCTGTAGGCAATGTAGACCAGCTCATTGCTGGCTCTCTGGGGAAGGAACAGCCACTTCTTCGCCAGCTGCCGGATGATCTTGTCTGCCTTGTTGAGGGGCACGTTCGCCACGGCGGATCCCCTTAGGGTGAACGAGATGCGTGGGATCAGGAAGGTGTTCAGGGCGTTTATCTTCTGCCATGGTGCCAGCAGGGAGGTGTCAATCTTGGCGGCATCCTGCAAGATCTCCTGGATGGTGTTCTTGGGTGTCTGCCGGACACGGAAACCTGTCGGCGTGCCCAAGTACTGGTATGCCTGCCTCTCTGCCAGGGGGATGACGGGCTCACCCTGGATCTGGAGCTCACAGACACCCAAAAAATGCAAGAAGGCAGAAGAAATTCAGGAATAAAATACTTTCTAAATTGAAAGAATTAGGAGGAGCAGGGGGTATTTTCAAAAATGGATATGTTGTTACATTGTAATGCTTTTTGGCATCAAAGAGAAGGCAGATTCTTTTCTCAGTGAATTAGGGGAAGATTTAATCTATGTTCATTCCAATTTGTGCTAACCGTGCAAAACAGTTCAAACTGGAGTTCATTCTCCTTATTTGCAGCATGTTAACTATCATTACATTTTATCAGATCACTGCAGGAAAATATAGCAGCTGTGGGTGTGTTTAGACCACAAGTCCTCATAGTGCCATTACCCAGGCCTTATAATAATGGGAAGTTGGTGCAAATAAATCTTTATCACCCCAAGAATCTTCCAAGGAGCCATGCAGCAAACAGCTAAAGAAAATCAGATCTCCGCCATTATTTCATGCTGCTGATTGATTGAGGAGTGGTCATGGTGAAAGAGATGAGATAATGGTAGCCAATTAACCCAGTTTTCAACTGTAGCAATTTTGCTAGTTTATTGAAACCTTTATTATCATGTGCAGATATCAATTAAGAACATGGGTTATGCTAACTTTGTGTTCTCAACTAAGCAGGATTGGCTGGGTTAATAGCTGGCTGCGCAACTTCTTAATACCTAGGTGCTGCAGGAAGTGTTGGTGATTTCCCTGAGTCAGAACTGAAACAATAGCCAGGGTCTTTGCTAGGCGGCCATCTTTCAGAAGAAATGTAAAACAAAGGTCCTTGCTACTTGTGGGGTATTTCAAATCCCACGGCACTGTTTGTGAGCATAGGAAGTGTTAACTCAGTGACCTAGACAAATGCCAATGTGTCTGTTGTTTCTTTGTTAGGGTAAAATTTTCAAAAGTGCTTAAGTGACTTAGAAGCCTCAGGCCTGGTCTAAGCTCGGAAATAAAATCGGTATAACTATGTTACTCAAGGGTATGAAAAATCCAGACCTCTGAGCGATGCAGTTAAACCAGCCTAGCCCATGGTGTAGACAGCGCTATGTCAACAGGAGAATTTGCCTGTAGACCTTGCTACCGCCTCTCGGGGAGGTACGATACCTATGCCAATGGGGGAAGCCCTCCTGTCGGCATAGGTAGTAGCTTCACTGAAGCGTTACTGCGGTGCAGCTGCAGTGGGGCAGCGTTTTAAGTTGTAACAAGCCCTAAGTCTTGTTTTCAGAATTGATTTAGGCACGTAGGCGGCTACATCTCATTGAAAGTCATTGGGATTTAAAGCCAGATTTTTAAAGGTATTTAGGCACCTAAAGATGCAGATAGGAACCTTGTAGAATTTTTAAAAGTGCCTAGGCCCCAACTTCCATTGAAGTCAATGGGAGTCAGACATTTCAGTGAGAGTTAGGCACTTAGATGCCTAGTGGGATTTTGAAAAGAAGTTACGAGCATATTTAGGTGCCAAAATACCTTTAGTAATCTGGCCTTTACTATCTAAATTACACTTTCCATTGAGGGGGAAATTATTATTTACTCCCTGTCTTAAATTGTTAAGCTATTCTGTTACACAGCACACTGTTAAACAGTGGCTGTATTTCACCCCAGTGATTCCTACATTTTCACTGGGGGAAGGAGTAATCCATTTGGGTAGAGGGGTCCCAACCCTCCCGGATTGGCCGGGAGTCTACCGGAATCAGCCTCGATCTCCCGGTGACTACTGAAAGCAATCCAGGAGATTTTAATAGGCCGCTAAAAATCTGGTTGGTGGCGCAGTGAGGCTAAAGAAGGTTCCCTACCTGCCCTGGCTCCACACGGCTCCCAGAAGCGGCCGGGATGTCCAGCTCCTAGGCACAAGGTCGGCCGGGGTGAAGAGGGAGTGTGTGTCTCCATGCACTGCCCCCGCCCCAAGCACCAACTCCGCAGCTCCTATTGGCCGGGAACCGTGGCCCTGAGCCTAGGAGCCGGAGGGACATGCCAGTCGCTTCCAGGAGCCGACCGAGGTAAGCACTGCCCAGCCGGAGCCCGCATCCCTGAGCCAACTCCCTCCCAGAGCCCGCACCCCCAACCGCCTCCTATACCCCAGCCTTGAGCTTCCTCGGCCCCCGACCAGAGCCCCCTCCTGCACTCCAAACCCCTTGGCCCCTAACCGGAGTCCCCTCCTGCACTCCGAACACCTCGGCCCTCACCCAGAGCCCACTCCTGCACCCCAAACCTCTCACCCCAGAGCCCTCATCCCCTCCCGCACCCCAACTCCCTGCGCCAGCCTGGAGCCCCCTCCCACACTATGAATTCCTCATTTCTGGTCCCACCCCAGAGCCCACACCCCCATCCCGAGCCCTCAGTCCCCTGCACTCCAACCCCTGCCCCAGCCCAGTGAAAGTGAGTGAGGGTGGGGGAGAGTGAGCGACGGAGGGAGGTGAGATGGAGTGAGCAGGGGCAGAGCCTAAGAGAAGGGGCATGGCCTCAGGGGAAGGGGCAGGGCAAGGGTGTTCAGGTTTGTGCAATTAGAAAGTTGGCAACCCTATTTGGATAGTTTGAGTATTAATTTAAATTTGGTCTAGGAAAAAGCATGTATATGTATAGGATATAAATGTAAGCTAATTTACCATCTACACAATAATTACATTTAACTCTTTTTGTTTGTATTTTTACTTGTTTGTGCAGTCCAGTTTCAGTTGAACACATTCTCACAAATTATTTTTTTTTAAAGGAAGTTTTCCTCCTCCCATTGCCACAAGTATTCTAGCCCAGTCTAAAAGCCCAGTCTAAAAGTTAAGACCAAACAAAATGCGATTTTGTAACTGCTTTAGTTTTGATGTGGGAGGCAAATTAAACATTTCTTAACCCCCTACAGTCCCATTCCCGCTTCTGGGCACAAGAGGGTGATTTTCTACCTGAGTCTGAGATGCAGTCCTGGGGTGTAAGCAGTTACTCGACAGCTGTCACTTCCTCATTGTAAAAGTTCAGGTTGATGGCATATCAGGCTTGCATGTTCTCTCCTTCCTAGTGCTGTACAGATATTACCTAATAGTCATTATTCGAATTAAGTTGCAATGAAAAAAAGAATAAACTCTAGTTTTGCATCTAAATAGAAATCTTAGATTACATTGTAGATTAAATCCTCCCATAGTTCCTTAAATACAAAATGACCTGCCTTTTAAATGCTAGATGTTTTTCAAAAGTGATTTCGTGAATTGTGTTGTTTTTTTAACATTTTCCATTGAAGGTGCTTCTCCTTTCCTGCACTTCCAACTCCATTTGAATTATTGTAGTGTGCTCTTTCAGATATGCAATTCCACTCAGGTCTTGGGAAAAGTATTTTGTAGATAGTTTTTTAAAATACATTTTATTTTTGTGATTTTATGTTATTACTAATTAGGGATTATAAATAATTTTTAAAATGTCTTTCTTATTACCAGTATTTGCAGATCATCCCCTTAAAACCAAAGTAGATGTGCTGTATAATTTATTTTAATGGGTAGCATTGAAAATAGTCTGTAGCAAATCAGCTGCACTCAGAGTTGCAGTATGAAATTATGTGTTCTTAAAATAGTCACCTCACTATTGAATTTCAAATATTTGTCATGAGTCCTTTTACTGATATTTAGCTAGTTCCTATAATATTTAGACTATTCTTGTCCCAAAACCAAAAGTAAAGGTCTAATAACAGTACTAATTGCAATATTGTTAATACAGATTTCATTGATTAAATATGTACTAATTATAACTGTGTGTCATGGGATATATAGGATAATAGTTATAATCCGTTCTCCCCTGCTCCATTCTTCCCTCCCCACCCCTCAGCACCTGATTCAGCAGCAGTTACTTGACACTTCTTCAAGTGATTGTGATGCTTTTGACAAATGTTAATTGAGAAAGCACTGAAAGCCTGGCTGCATTGTAATCAAAAGAAAATTACAGAGGTTTCACAAGATGTCATGCAAATACTTACAAAAAAAAGATAGACAGGTTTGAATAGGTTTTTGCTGCAGCTGGGTAGGCAAGAAGTTCAGCAGGATTACACAGGCAGTACTCAAACAGTAAATAAATTAGACTGGAAATAAGATGCAAACTTAAGAAGTTTCTGATTGAGATGGAGAGTAATGTCAGAAAGAATATCTTTGCATATATTGTTTTTACAAGAAATTTAGTTTGCTCTTTAAGAACTTGAAACTGAAAACAAATCAAAAATTGCCATGTAAATTTATACTTTAGCAAGGTCAGTTGATATTGTCTATAAAACAGTTATCCATGAAGAATTGTTATAAGTGAATTATGTGAAAAAGGATTTTAATAAAAAAAATGTGTAATGTGAAATGTGTAAACAACATTTGAGACTCTTAAAACATTTTTTGAAAAATTCAAAAAAATCTGAAAGACAGCATGGGTACACTTGTTTACACTTGCGGTTTAATTTATTTTCAAGTATGTATATTTTTGGTAAATCATAGCCCAAGGACATGAGGTGAAAATGCCCTTTGTATGATTAGGGTAAGCCCAGGGTTGTGAGTTCAATCCTTGAGGGGGCCACTTAGGGATCTGGGGCAAAATCAGTACTTGGTCCTGCTAGTGAAGGCAGGGGGCTGGACTCGATGACCTTTCAGGGTCCCTTCCAGTTCTAGGAGATAGGTATATCTCCATATATTATTTTATTATTATATAAGCCTATGAGAAGTAACAAAAAAACCCCAAACCCAACAACCCCAAAAACTGAAAAATGTCAGATCCATTTGTTTCCAGTATGTCTGACAAGAGGTGAAGTAAATACCTGTCCTTCATTTTAAATTCTTCAGGACAGGGGCTTGTCTTTGCTTTGTCTGTAAAGCATCATGCATGCCTGTGGAGATGCAGAAATAACAAATGATGCAGCTGCATTCTTCCGCTGGCCCTTATTGCTATCAGATGAACAAATTATGGTGGTGAGCATAATATTCATAGATACCAATATTATACTTCTGTAGCCTAATAGGACTCCAAACAGATCTGTTCTGTGCTCCATCAGTACAAGGATTATTTGTTAGTACATTCCGTATGTGGGTCAGCAGAATCAATCGGTTGTGGGTCTCAAATCAGAAATTATTTGGTTTAACCCAGTGTTGTCTTGACACAGAAGATTAAGCCATGTATTTGCCACGGGCTTGAATTACTTGTTTCTTCATACCCGCTTTATATATAAAAAAAAATGTTAAAACCTGAGATGATCAAAAACTAAGACAACACATACATGCTAGGCTTTTCTTCTGTTGGGATCTAATCAAGCAAGAATGATGCCGGGTGAGAAGATGTTACAGTAATTATTTTCCTGCAAGGTGTAGAGTGGGTGACGATGTTTTTTAGATTTTAAATGGCCTAGTTATTTACAGCCCACAATTTTTTGTTGTTACACTGAGCTTGATTGTTTACAGCACATTGATTTAAATTACTCTATCATACTGCTCTTTTTTAAGGTGATTAGAACATGTTTAATTGTTTTATGTGTATTTGTCATGTACTGATAATTCATTACCAGTGCCTCTCGGCCTTTAGCAATGTAACTATCAATTTGTATCAGAGAGAAGGTGTAAACAAAATGTACTGAACCATCATGTTAATTTGAGACTGAGAGAATTAAAAAAAGAATAGAAACTCATTCAGAATTATACGCTTAACAGTGACTGTAGAGAGCGCAAAAGATTGATACTGAAATAAAGAAAAAAAGACACAAGAGAATCATGTAAAATCACATAACCTTTTTTTACCTTTCTTCACTATTTTGAAGAACAATTATTTTTATTACTCTTATTTTCTCCCTACAGTGCCTACTACCGCAGTGACAATAACTTCTTCAGCAGAGCTATACAAAACCACTGTGTCAACCATAAGCATGACTTCACAGAAAGGCCCCATAAGCACAACATTAGCTGGAGGCACAAAGGAAGGAAGCAGAGGGCCCAAGCCACCACCAGCAGTTTCCACAACGAAAATTCCTCCTGTGACAAGTTTTTTCCCTTTGCCAGAGAGATTCTGTGAACCTGATGAGGCCAGGGGGATTAGCTGGCCTCAGACGCAAAGAGGAATGATGGTTGAACGCCCTTGTCCCAAAGGAACTCGAGGTATTGCCTTAAAAAAAATCTTGATCTCAAGTAAATGTTTCAAAAGGAATGGACAACTCTTTTATAGCATTTTTTGTTTTGGGTAATCTCAAACTGTCATGATTTTTGTTACTCGGAGTATGTAGTGTTTGTTCAGGCTTTGATCTATAAAAGGCATTTGAAAATAGGTACAGAATGACCTCACACACACTTTTCAAGAACCCAGGGCAAATTTTAGGTCTTTGCTTGAGAACTGTAGAGAAGCTTGCTTACAGCTGCCTTTCCCATTATGAGCTGCTCTCTGGATGATTTCCAGGGAAAATCAAGAGATTTTTGTTTGTTTGCTGTAAAAGTCTGATACTTTACCCTGATTTGTGTATTGC
The DNA here is from genome assembly GCF_028017835.1 of Emys orbicularis. NCBI lineage: Eukaryota > Metazoa > Chordata > Testudines > Emydidae > Emys > Emys orbicularis. The sequence continues at coordinate 27,901,806 of NC_088690.1, forward strand.
CATTTGTAATTTACATTATTTTCTTACATTTTGTCAGTTGTTTCCACTAGTGCTATTCAAAATTTAATAAAGAGTTTGGAGTGCATTGTAGCTGATTTCCCGAATGCATGCAGAAAAATGGTTTCAATTTCACTGTTGTTTCTACATCTGTTGTAGGAACTGCCTCGTATCTCTGCATGGTTTCCACTGGAACATGGAACCCTAAGGGCCCTGATCTTAGCAACTGTACCTCACACTGGGTAAATCAGCTGGCTCAGAAGGTTGGTTGGAACCCTTTAATATGATACACACTGGTGATTAAGGGTTTTAACTCTGAACATAAATTATTCAGCTTTGTATGTTGAAACCATCTTTATTACTCTTTGTTCAATTTAAAAGCAGAAAGAATTATGCATACTTTGTCTGTAAAGCATTTACTGAAAGCTAGGTTCACATGTGTTCTTTGGTAAGCTGTTTTCTAAATTAAACTCTTTAATGAGTCCATGCTTGCTTAATTTCATTCCTATTAAATTCAAACGTGCTTTTTGATGTTCAATAGAAAAAAAGTACATTCACCTAATAAATCAAGTACTATAAAGTGCACACCAAAATATGTACGGTATAAGCAGATGTTTAGCTAACTGAAAATGATGGAAGAAAGTGCATTCTAAAAAAGTGCATTAAAAACAGAATATGATTAGAGTGCAGCATCACTTTTTGTTTTTCCCCTCCCTAGTGAGCCTTAGTGAGGTTTATGAAACTAAATAATTTGCCATCACTACCAGCTGCTTGACTTTCAAATGCCTCAAACACTGGTATGAACAAAAAGATTTATTAGTGTCTGATAACAGTGGTAAAATAAAAGTGAAGATGAAATAGAAGATCTAGCCCAAAATCACCAATCTGATTTCTGGTTTTGATGGCTGTTAAGAACTGCTTTGTGTGTTATGGATCTAAGAACTTTTAATCTTCTGAGATAAAGTTATTGGTTCAATTAGTTGTGGATTTCAACGTACGTGCAAATGATTATTTTGCCACAACAAAGGTATACAGAGAATCAGAATTGGAAGCCATAAGTAGAACAAGGGATCCTGCTGAGATAATATAAATTGTCTTTTTAGATCAGAAGTGGAGAAAATGCTGCTAGTCTTGCCAATGAACTGGCTAAACACACCAAAGGACCAGTTTTTGCTGGTGATGTGAGTTCATCAGTGAGGCTGATGGAACAGTTGGTGGACATTCTTGATGCTCAACTGCAAGAACTGAGGCCTAGTGAAAAAGACTCAGCTGGGCGGAGTTATAACAAGGTACACAGCTTCCCACACCTCCATCTGCTAGGATAATCCTTTTTTCCCTTTCAGAAACATTACTGCCAAATCTATGCTTTACTCCTACTGTACAAATAAAGATTTAAGAAAAAAACAAATCCACAATAAAGTGTAAATTTTATTAATTGGCTGACATGAAGCTCAGTAGATGACTGGGTTCAAATATAAAATGTGTGTATGCTTATTCAAATATTGAATATATCACCTCTGGTTTGAGAAGAAGGGACACTATTGAACTCTGGGGAGTAGCGTATCTTCATGGAAACCTATTGCAGGATCAGAGCCTTTGCTAGTCCATTTAAGACCTGAGCATTAGTCACTAATGATAATTGGGTATATTAAACATGTTATTACTACTGGCAAATATTATCACAGATAAAAATATCTCTTGATATTCTTGAATATGAATCATAATAACATTATCATTCCAGTTTTCCGGTTGTGAGTGCTAAACTTCTTGCCCATTGTGATTCAGTCAGCACAATATAAATTAAGGATTTTTCACACAGTCTGTTTTGGAAAGACCATCCCATCCTCTCACATCTCCCACTCTGGCAACTACAGTCTTGGGATTTTAGCTCTTTCAAGAGTGGTTGATGGTTTTATTCAAAATGCCTAGCTATATTGCTGAGCAGAGTTCCTCCAGAGACCAAGCATATGCCCATAGTCTACCCATAGTTTGAACAGAAATCCCACTGATGGAGGAAAGGAAGGTTATAACCAGGTATATGGTTGGGGAGTAGTGTCCTTCAAGAATGTTGCATGGCCCCATGGAAGTACATTGGGCTAAAACTAGACAGACATCTGGACTCTGCATACTGAAGATTTGACACAGCAGACTAATTTTTGGATATTTCTGTAGCTTCCAGAATGTGTCTAATCTCTGATTTTCTTTTTTCTTACTAAAAAGCTCCAAAAACGAGAGAAGACATGCAGGGCTTACCTTAAGGTATCTCTCCTGTGCTGTCACCCTGCTTTCACCCTGCTTCAGCAACCTGCCACGCTTTATCATCTTGCTGCATGATCCTATGTATTTCAGTCTTTGATAAATGTGTTTTGTGCCCCATATCAACTGTACAAATGTTGGCTTTGCACAGGTATAATACTCTCAGAATAAGCAAATGATCAGCGCTTACAACTCTTCTCCTCCCCCCTGCCCCCAATCGAAAAGTAATGAGTATTGTGATTTGGAGATGTTAATATCTCTGTTTCCTTGTGTTATGTTTGTGGAGAAAAAATGTCAATAAAACAGAAATGGTGTCATATTGCTAGTTTCTCGCTTTTTCTGAGGTGCAATCTTAAATTCCAGAGATTTTTGTTAAGAGTCTTACAAAGGTCAGATTCAGCAACTTAAGGGAGTGGACTGCAAATAAAAATAAAATCATCCTGTAACTTTACAGTACAGTATGCGCCAAGTGCCCCATTAGCTAAGCTACAAGGGGCATGCAGTATATTGTTACCTGACTTTCAGTTTCTTGCAGATTCTGCAGCCTCCATCCCTGCAGTGCCCAGTTCCCACACTGTGATGCTGTGCCAGTTATGTCACTGCCACCACTCAGTACTGCTAGTGGAAGAAACTGGCCTAGAGTGGATCACGTAAGTGGCTTTTTAAAATTATATTGCACGGTTTTTCAAAGTTTCTTTTTTAATATTATTAATTTTTGCTTACACCCTATGGGATATAATACAATGGTAATAAAAACTTTGAAACACCGCACAACATAATAAAAAGAAAAGCCTCTTATCTGACTTTCCCCCCTTTATATAGGACTGCTCCAGTCACCAGCCTTCACAGGCTAGAGCCTTGCATAGAAATGGGAGCTGGTTGGTCACAGCAAGAATAGTTACTGTGAGATCCAAAGGGAAAAAAGAAATAGGAGTGGTGGAATCAGATTTCAAATAATAATATTTTAATTGTCCCTTTTAGCCTGGTTAATGGGGAGCACAGCAGATATTGTTGGAATGGACTGAATTTTCATAATTCATTTGCAGTTCACCTTTTAAGATATAGGTTAATGGGAAATGTAGTAATTGGTGTGTTGCCCAGGACACGTGTGTCATTGGGACAAAAATAGTCTTTTATTTTTTCCCCCTCTCTTTAGCAGGGAGGAGAGCGCACCTCAGAAATATTATTATATTGATAATCATTTTGATTCCACTGAAGAAATACATAGAGTTAGATTGTACCGTAGTAAATAAGGCATGCTTCAAGTTAATGAATGCATATAATCAGCACGGTATATAGATACACAAGAAACAGTAGCACGACCTTAATTTCTGACCGGTATCATTTTCAGTGAGTCTCAAATGAGCTTCTCTGTTCAGATAAGAATAACAAACCTCTTGAAATTACAAATCAAAAACTGACTTACACTATGCAAATGAAGCAAGTTCCCACTTTGTGACAGAGGATTCAATTGTACCTCAGATTAGAGGCTCCAATCTGTATTTCTTGGTGACTAATGAATCTGGCCTCTGCAGACCAATTTCTGTTCCACTCTAGTTAATGGCTGCAGCAGTATCAGTGTGAGCATTTTGACTATTCTGTCTCCCATTAGAGAACGAAAAAAAGCCTTTTAATGCCACTTCGAAGTATCCTCAACCTGCCAGGAAGGTTGTGTGGCTCACAATGCTGGCAGAAAGAGGATATAAAGATGGATTAGGCTAATTAATCTTGCTCTGACAGTAGCCTCAACCAACTTTTCCTAATCATTCATGTGCACAGTGTAGTATTCCAAACCAATATTTTTGTGTTCCGTTTCCATTCCCAGTGCTTTTAAACTGATCAAATTATATATGTGCTTAATGACACATTATGACTAGGTAAATGGGACAATGATTCAGCAATGCATGGCATATTCAATGCACAGCTACATTATGCATTAATGTGTAAGAGCCTGCCTTCAATTGATTAACTGATTACTGTGATTGATTGGATTATTTTGTAAAGAGAATGTAATGATGTCTCTTCAAATTCCCTTTTCTCCTTACTTACTGTTGTTTTATATGCAGCTTAATGAACCCTAATACATAATAATATAGTTGTCACAGTGCAGACTTTCAAAAATGGGAACTTTGTTCAGTTTTGTAATTATGCTTTCACAAATAACAGGGTCAGTCAGTGGGCATCTTGTTTGCTGTACTGATTTCCTTTGTTGAATGACCATTGTGCAGGAATGGAAGTTAGTAAGCTTCCAAGTATTTGTCAACAGGTACAGGAAAGGGGAGAGAGAGTGGTGCAGACTATTTTATAACTACTGAGGCAACTTCATTTCATGCCTCTTATAATAAAAGAGAGAGTTTGTCTTAGACAACAGATTATGGTACTGTAGCTGCATGTGTTGTGTTAAGTTTGCAGGATAATAGTATTGCCTTTTTAGCCTAAACGTTGGAATGCTGGCTTTGGTATTTTTGGTGTTTTCTAAATGTGAATTATATTTTTTTGACATTAACTTCAATATTAAGCTTCAGGCAAGACCATTTGCATTGGTTCTTACATTTCTCAGCACATTAATAACGCAGTCTTCATATCTGATACAAAACAAGTCAGATCTGCATGTTTACCAGTGACAGATGATACACTGCTGGTGACTAGTGCACCTCTATTTGTGCTAGTTCAACAAAGGGTTGGAAATATTTTTATGTTGAAAATAGTTTTCTGGTACCATTAAATCACAGTAAATCATCTTGACAGTTAAATATTATAATTGTCACCAGATGACATTGGAAACTTTCTCCCACTGCCTAGGGCAATCACACCTAATGATAGTTTTCTAATGAATACAGGCAATCGTTGACACAGTGAACAACCTGCTCAGGCCTGAAGCTCTAGAATCCTGGAAAGATATGAATTCTTCAGAACAAGCACACGCTGCAACAATGTTACTTGATACACTAGAAGAAGGGGCTTTTGTCTTGGCTGACAATCTCTTAGAACCAACTAGAGTCTCAATGCCCACTGAAAACATTGGTAAGTTAATTTGTCTTCAAGTGTAGTTTCAAATACTGCATATCCCGCTATGACAAGAAAACAACAACCAAGGTTAATAGTCACAGTACACTAGGAAAGCTGGGGTCTGCAGTACTTGGTAGTGAGCTGCAGCTTCCCATCTGGGGGACGGGGGGGGGGGAAAGTGTTCGTAAATTGGGGTGTTTTCTTAATTAGTTAAAAAAAGTATTCTTCTGTAGCATAATTAATGCTATGTAAAAAAGTAAAGCAGTTCATGTTGCAAAGTTCATCTACAATTGAAAAATCATTACCAAAATGTATGGATATGAATAGTGCTTAAATGCCAGAGAATGGATTTTCTGAAGTAACTGAAATGCTTGCTGTGGAGCTGTGGAAATGTTTTCCCATTATATATAATCTGTTCCTAATGAATTTAAATTACTTTCTGGAATGTGCTTTGCCAGTTACATTTTTTAGGCACATAGAACATGGACCAAATGTTTATATTAAACATAACTGCCTTCAGGTGAATGCATTCAGTGAACTACATCTCCCATAATGCAGAATAGCCATGCTCCATAGATTACAAAATAGTTGCAGATACTTGGAACATAATTTAGAATTTAAATGGTGGCCCCGATGAAGGGCTCAGCATTAGGGATCTACAAAGACAGGTATAGTCTTGAGTTAGTTATACCCACTGCTGGTACATAAAATTAAAATGTCTTTAGTGTACTGGTGAGTCACGTCTCAGTGAGGTACAAGGGGAAAGGGAAGCATATGATGCCGAGGTGCTGGGTCAGAGGCTTGGGGATTGGACCGAGAGATTTGGGAATGGGAAGTGTATTGAATAAATAATTTTTTGGATGGGGGTGTGAGAAGAATGTTGAACTGCTGGGTACTTAGGGTCTCGCAGGTGAAAGGCCTCTAGATCAACTTAGGTTTTAATCCAAATAAATAATATCTTAAACCTCTATTTTCCCTCTTAAAACTGCATCCTAAACATCACATTGTAAGCAAAGTAATATTGGTGTGAACTGTGCACTTGTAAATTCAAATTCTGGATGGCCCTTACTTTTTATAGTGGTGGCTCTGCCTGCCTAATTATAGAACTTTCATAGGAAATGTTTATCATCATCACTAATTTATCACTATCACTACTAAATAGTTACACCAATTGACATTACAAAAGTTTCATTCCCTTATTAGGAGTTTGAATAGAATCTCTTTGTGAAAAGCTTTTGAGAGTTTGAGCTGGATTTAACTGTTAAAGAATAATTTTAAAAAACATATTCTCTCTTGTCTGATTTAATTGAAGACATTTTTCATTCTTATTTTTACCTTTACTTTTTTCCCCTTGAAAAACAGTAAGGACATATCTTTTGCAAATTAGCCTACATGCCACTTGTAAGGCAACAGCTTCCTTTAAAGTAGACTGTGTATCTAGGCCCCTGATCTTTGAAACACTGATGTACAAGTAGTTCTATTGAGTTCGATGGGACTACTTGTACGTCAGTGCTCAGGAGAAGCTGCCTTCAAATTAAAATAATATATTGCTCATGTCAAGGCTACTGATGTCAGTCAAGGCCTAACAGACCAGCTGTGCAAGCACAACTCCCATTAAACTAAATGGCATTCAGAAACAGAGCAACCTAAAATCTTAACTCCAGAAAGGCTTGCAGCGGACTACCCGTCCCCTCCATTCCCCACAGTTCTCCCTCTCTCCCCTTTAAAGACATTCTGAGTGAAATACTGCCCCCCACCCCCACCCCCATTGAACTCAGTGGTAAAAGTCTCCTTGACTTCAGTGACCCGTGATGTCACAATTTATACTTATACTGAACTTATTAGTCAAATAAATAGTCTCCATGCAAAAACCACTGTAGATCTGTCATGTTCTTGTACATTCACTGTTTTGTTGGTTATTGGAAGCATTTGTGTTTGTCCTTCAGAATATGTAGGGGGGGGAAATTTAAACCATTGTCAAATGTGATGTACAGGTGGGTGTAAATGCCAGGTTTTAACACTGAGGCAAAGATATTTCCTGATAAGTGGGCTGTCCTGAACTGAGTAATTTTACCTATCAGCGAGCATCCAACCTTGCGAGGTAATTCTATAAAACCTTAGTTCTGCACTATACAAACCTGAGTTAAATGTAAAGAACTGATAGTAACAGTTAAATCGTTTTTAAAATACTTGTTTGGCAGAACATAAAATGTCTTCCAACAACTCTTTAACATACATGCAGAAAACCTATATTTTGGACTTTTCTAGACACAAATACAGATTCACATAACTATACTATTTAAACGCACCTAGCTATTTACAGTATTTTAGGATAGCCTTAGTATTGCATAATTGCTGTTAAAAACTGTAGACAGACACTAACAATTTATGCAGTAGAGACACTCTGGGCTTCAAAAATTAAGCATTTCTTCAACCTAAGATTTTACAACATTTTTAAAGTGATATCTTGTAAGCACACAATAAAACAAGGTTTGTTATCATGTTTTCACCACTGAAGTGCTGTTACTTTGGTAGTATGAACTAAGTTTGATTAAAGATTAAAGAAACTAAGTCCACATAGTTGAAATATGCCAGCATGCATTTGTCTTGAAGAGGCAAACAAGGACAGCAGAATAAGGAGTTTTCAGAAAGTTATCACCTGCCACATTGTAATCTGACCACAAAATATGTTTTCTACTTTTTTTTTCTCCCCTCCCCTGTTGGTTTGTGTTTGGTCCGACTAGTTCTGGAAGTTGCAGTGCTCAGTACAGAAGGCCAGGTGCAGGACTTGAAATTTCCTCAGGGCAGTGAAGGAGGGAATTTGATCCAACTGTCTGCAAACACTGTGAAACAGAACAGCAGGAATGGTAAGTTTGGGCACATAAACAATCTGACTCCTTTAATCTGTGTAAAATACACATTTAAAGCAATAGTAATTTAAATCTTGCATTTCTGAATATGTTAATACATTGACTTGCAGAAGTAAAAATAGCTGTTCAGTGGCTCTTTCTTGTATGGAGTGTGTGTAAGTCTCTTTGGTTGGAATCCAAATCCTGCATAATGCATTCATCTTTGCTGATGTTTTATTTTGCATTTAGACAATAGATTATTCAGCACACATTGTACTCTTCACCTACAATTCCATGACATTATAATGGGAGTTTTCCTTTAATAGGATTAGCAAAATTGGTTTTCATCATTTACAAAAGTTTGGGACGGTTCCTCAGTACCGAAAACGCAACCATAAAGCTGGGTAGTGACTTCGTTGGTCGGAACAGTACCATTGCAGTGAACTCCCACGTCATTGCAGCCTCCATCAACAAGGAGTCCAGCCGTGTGTACCTGACTGATCCTGTGCTTTTTACCCTGGAACACATTGATGTGAGTTATGCTAATGAATTAATAGGAAGGACATAAAATCAGCAAGAGAGAAGAGCAAAGCAGAAAAAACCACCTTCCTTCCATTTGAATTTTAAATGTTGGACTAGGTCAGAGACACAAGTTTATTTAAGTCTATGAACATAAAATTAAATGAGCCTGGTTCAGTGATTATTAGAACTTAAGTGTATTCTTAATGAAAGCTAATTCAGTAATCAACATGAAAATGTAAATGACTCTAATTTGTTTCTAAGTGAAAATTAACTCTTACCTTAGCAGCAGGATAGAAAAATATCAACTGCTATGACTCTGCCTGTTTAATGTAGCAAAATTAAATGACACTTGGAGTACTTACTTTAATTCCGGGCCAGCTTTGAGAAACCTTTACAAATTGTTCAAGTAGATTTATGCAACAGAGAACAGAGTGTAGCTTCTACAGTCTCCGATGCCTCAAAGTTTGCTGCCCATCTTCCTCGTGACTGCTAAATCCATATGTTTCTTTTCACTACGCTCTTTCACTCTGCTGTTTGAGTTGGGTTCTTCCTGTTCCCATGCCAAGAGAGTGGGTATAGTAAGCTATCAGGACTGGCTCAGAAAAATATGTGTGGGTTTTCCTCTTTTTTATCTACTTCAGCAGGTTCTCCTTGAAGTAGGCCTTGAGGAGCTAACCCTTTCCCGGTGCCTCTTATGTGCAACTTTGGTTTGCTCAAAAATGAGAATAGAAAAGGGACAGTATTTTTAAATGGTCAGTTACAGGTGAAATCCTACAGAATAAATTCAGTTTTAATTTTGCAGAAAGAAAAAAAAAGACTACAATGCACCATTAGTGCATAAAATAGTAAGATGGAAATTGTAATTGTTTAAAATTGGGTCTACAGTAATTGAGATTACACATTAGAGTGTTTCGGACTATAAAGTCCCTTTTAAACTAGATATCTGCCTTGTACAACATAGTCCACAACTTTGCTGATGAAAAACTTTATAGTCCGAAACATGCAAAGTTTAATCTAAATTACCTTTTACATATATTGAACAACTGTTATTGCCATTTTAGAGTGTAAAATCCTAATTTTATTTTATCCTTTTATCCCCCAGCCTGACAATTATTTCAATGCAAATTGCTCCTTCTGGAACTACTCAGAGAGGACTATGATGGGATACTGGTCCACTCAGGGGTGCAAGCTGATTGACACAAATAAAACTCATACATCTTGTGCTTGCAGCCACCTAACCAACTTTGCAATCCTTATGGCCCATAGGGAAATTGTGGTAAGTAATGATGCTTCTAGTCAGTATAGAGCAAACCTTTGAAGGTTTGGCTTTAATATGCAGAAGAAAGCAAAAGTTCAGATGCTTATCCAAATCTTAAACATATCTCTGAGCATTTCCAACTTTCATGCATCACTTCCAAGAGCAGTTTCCTCTCCATATGACCTTTCTCCCTCTTCCATAGAGCTGATCACAAGGTGAGGGGAACATTTTTTTTTTTTTAATTGTTTCTGATTTTTGTCACAATCTTGATTTTGTTGAAATTTTCTGACCAGATGTGCTTTCCCACAACTGGACAGGTTTCAGGTCCCTCCTTTCAACTTCTAGCCCCATGCCTTTAACAAACTCCCAGATACAGCTGGATATGAATTGTGGGGAAGTTTGTGTATTCTATGCCCTCCCTTAAACACAAGCTGCTATACTAATGATGAGGTCCAGCAGCCTCTTTACTGGGTTCTTCAAACTTCCCTGCACTACAGAGCTTTGCCATCTAGCTGCATACCACGCTGCCGATGAGATCTCTAAAGTCCCAGAGCATGTGACATTTGAATGGCTCTGGGACTTTGCCTGGACATTGTGCACTTTGGAGAGCGGCTAAATAGGGAAGCCCAAGAGTGCCTGCAAATATAAACGTAGCAGCAGCATAGCCCAGCAAAGAAGCTGCCAGAGAGTTGCTGAGCCATACAACCAATATAAAAAACAAAACGAAGGAGAATGACAGGATTGACCCTGTGACCAATGAAAGTGAGGACAATCTTCTGAACCAGTCTTTACCTGAACATGAGGTTTGAGTTTGTGTTGTAAGTTGAAGGGTCAGATGAGTTACTCTGCTTTTTTTTTGTTCTAATTGATTTCTTCATGATGAATGTTCACATATTTCTTCCACTCAGGCTTCTTGGACATAGAGTTGTAGGTTTGTAGGAAAGAACCAAGGTTTTCTCTTATAGACTATTATAAGAATTTTCTTTTGTATCTGCACATGTGTACAGTAATACATTCACGGTACAAGTCTCTTCCACAGAATTTTCTTCAAGCTTACAGATCACCATGAAAAAAGTAAAAATATTATCTCGTCTATTTCAAATTTCTATCTCTGTGCACTCAGAGCTGCCTTTCTTGCACCCACACTAATCTTGAACAGCAGATAAACCTGACATCAGATTGATAAAATACTCAGCACGTTTCTTCTGTCATCTATAAAATTCATCAGGAATTTTCTAGCTGCTACCTGTTTAAATGATCTTCTGTTTGTACTGATAAGTGGCCATATTAATTTTCTCCATTCTTGATTATTTTCAGTACAAAGATGGAGTGCATGAGCTACTCCTTACTGTCATCACCTGGGTGGGAATTGTCATCTCCCTTGTATGCCTGGCCATCTGCATCTTCACATTCTGTTTCTTCCGTGGCCTACAAAGTGATCGTAATACTATTCACAAGAATCTTTGTATCAACCTATTCATTGCAGAGTTCATTTTCCTAATAGGCATCGATAAAACAGAATACAAAGTAAGTCTGTGTGCATATTGATCTTGTTCTCTGAAAATGACTGTTTGAAATGGATGTGAATTTAAATATGACACCACTGCCAAGCTTTCAAGTTTCTGTATGTAACGGACACAGCAAGGCTGGGATAAAAGGCGTTACAAAAGATTAAGATGGACATGTTCACAAATAATATTTGCAGGCATCAAAAATACCATTATAGCTTCTGTTTCCCTCTTAAAGGGAAATAGTGTTTTTCCACTAAGAAGCATATGTTAATAAAGATAGGTGATTTAAAGGGTACTTGTCAAAGTGGTGCTGAAATTAAATGTTGATGTACCAGAAACGTGAACTTTTTACACTGAAGACCTCTGAGTGTCTGATGCAACTTTTTGAAGCTTTGGTGAAATTCATCCCATCATTCAGAGTTGAGAGAGTGGATTAGAATTTAATAATTTGGTAGAATTTCATCCAGCATTCAGCTAGACAGGAGTGAATCTAAATTGGCTACTGATACAACAGCAGAACTTCCTAAAATAGTAAAAGCAAAGTTATTTTATATTAAAGCAGATAGAAAATTTGGATGGCTGCATAAGAATTTTAAACAGAAGATATAAATAATACATGTAGAACCAACTGTTCTTTATTTATCTTCATGTACCAAATCATCTACAATGTAAGTCTTGCAGTAGTGTTAACATCCCAGTCTCAAAATTAAGGAATTGTTTTTAATGCTTCCACTACAGTAAGGAATATTAATAAGTTATTTCCATACTTAACGTACGTAGTGCAATTGAGTATACTTTCTGCAGCTACTGTGGACATGATACATTACTAACATTTCTGAATATCTAGCGTATGTTTTTGGCTAGTGAAAACTACTCTGGACTTGTGAAGGGTCTTTGGTAGAAATATTCAGTTACTACCTTCATAACAAAATTGAATGCTGTTTCATTTGCAGTGTATCGAATTAGCTAGGAAGGTTTTGGCAGTTTGTATTTTCATGTTTCTCTTTCTTTGCAGATTGCATGTCCGATATTTGCAGGCCTCTTACACTTTTTCTTCCTGGCAGCATTTGCCTGGATGTGCCTAGAAGGAGTGCAGCTCTATCTCATGTTAGTAGAAGTATTTGAAAGTGAATATTCTAGGAAGAAGTACTACTATGTTGCTGGCTACCTCTTCCCTGCCACAGTAGTTGGTGTCTCAGCAGCTATTGACTATAAGAGCTATGGAACAGAGAAAGCGTAAGTAATTGCAAGTGACCTGAGTGTTTTTCAAGTGAATAATTTTTTTAAAGCCTGTTAGCTGTCAGAGGGTCCCTGACAGACTAAAATAGCATTTGAAAGCTCTATTGGTAAGAGAATGGCAATGCCATGCACAAATTACAATCAAGTCTTTTGTAATTGTCTAGGTTCAGAGGATTTGTACTCTGGAGAGGCAGATTCTAAATTATAGTCTTTCTTTTAACACAAAAGATTGACCTAAAACAAATGGAAAAAGTAAATAACTTTTTGGCCTCAAATGGATATGAAGTAAAAATTCTTCCGAACTTAAAGTATCTGACAGGCTTAACCACCCAGTTTTAAGCTAATGCTTCATTAGATCTCTTTGTTCAGCTGGCCCTCTGGCTAACTCTCATTTTGAATTATGACAGTACAATATTCCAACCTATATATTTCACTTTGATAATATTTTATCAGAAGGGTAAAGCAGGATTAAAATTACCCATTGCCTTTTATTTATAAAAATACAGATATTTATAGAAAGTGACAGAAGGTAGACATAGAATGTTTCTGAGGAT